>NC_134102.1:90522765-91147765 GCF_000715075.1 Nicotiana tabacum
TATTACCAGTCTTGGGAGGTTCTTATATTTGTTTTCGCTTTTGGTTTCGACACTTGTATTAAATTATATGTTTTTAAAAAATAGCTCGAAATGTAATTATAATCGGCTTACATAGTCTTAGAGACTAAGTGCCATCACGACGCATGTGGTGAGATTTTGGGTCGTGACAAGTAAAGGATTTACTATGTTCCAAGAATTTTCCAATTTAATACATAAGCGCGTCTATGAATTTCAACCAATGTAATTTGCATATATAAACCAAGTACGTACTCGTCACCTCGCGTACATAGTTTCAATTACATAATTTTTACATAAGACTCAATACCTAAGGGGTAATTCCCCCACTCAAGGTTAGGCAAGATACTTACCTTTTTGAAGTTAGGCCGATATTCCAAAATAGCCTTCTTGCTTGAATTGACCTCCGGACATCTCAAATCTATCCAAATTAATTGTATAACTTCATTAAAATTCATCAAAAATAATTTCAGATAATAAAATGTCGACTTAAAATTTTATTCTAAAAAGTCAACATGGGGATCGCCTCTCGGAACCTGAACACCCATTCCAATAAGACTTCAACCTTACCAATTTTATTAAATTTCGATAACGAATCAACCTCCAAATCCTCAATTTAAGGTACAAAAAATTTCTACCATTTTCAACCCAATTCACTAATTTCATGATAAAAACAACAATAGATTCATGTATTTTAACCAAAATCGAGTTAGGAATTCTTACCCAAATGTTTTCCTTGAAAAACTCTCTAAAAATAGCCTCCCCGAGATTTCTTCTTCCAAAAATAGAAGAATGAGACCAAGTCTCTTTTTTGGACTTTATTCTGCTTCCCAGGGGTTTGTTCTTCGCGTTCGCGACCCTCCCCTCACGTTCGCGATGAACAAATTCTTCAACAGCCATTTCCAAACTCTTCTCAAATAGCCTATAGTATAATGATCATAACCGTTTATACAAAACTCCAAATGATAAATGGTTTTACTTTTTGAAAACTAGACATCAAGGGCTACAACTTTCATGTGTTACTCAGCTCCCAATTCCTTATATATTGCGAGATATAATCTTCCAAAGTTAGCTCTATGCAGCAGAAATTTCTTCTTCGCGATTTCTAATCTCTTCCCAGACAGCCTATAGTATATCTACCATATCGTTTTGTACACAACTCCAAATTTCAAACGGTTTATATTTATAAAAACTAGACAAAAAGGGATATAACTTTTATTTTTGGAGCATGGCCAAATTCCTATAGATTGCAAGATATAAGCTTCCGAAAAACAAAATCCTAGAAGCCAAATCCTTCTTAGCGAACGCGAGAGGCACCGCGCGAACGCGAAGAACAACACCAGACATCATAAAACCAACATCCAATGTAGCCCAAAATGATCTGATAACACCTGAAACACACCCGAGGCCCTCGGGACCTTAACTAAATATACCAACAAGTCCTAAAATACGATACGAACTTAGTCAAGGACTCAAATCACATTAAACAACACCGAAAATATGAATCGCACCTCGAATCAAACTTATGGGTTTATGAAATTTTCAAATTCTATAACTTGTGCCGAAACATATCAAATCAATCCGGAATGACTTTAAATTTTGCACACAAGTCAAAAATGACATAATGGAGCTGTATTTCGACCTCGATATCAATAAAAGTCAACTCCTAGTCACACTTTCTAAAAAACTTCTATTTTCCAACTTTCGCCAACATGCGTCAAATTGTCCTACGGACTTATAAATCCAAATCCGAACATACTCCTATGTCCGAAATTACCATATGAAGCTATTGAAATCATCAAAATCCTATTCCGGAGTTGTTTGCTCAAAAGTCAAATTCCGGTCAACTCTTTTAATTTAAGCTTCAAAAATAAAAATTGCTCTTTCAATTTAATTCTGAACCTTCCAAAAATCAAACTCGACCACACTCGCGGGTCATAATACATATTATGAAGTTGCTTGGGACCTTAAGTCGCTAAACAGAATGCTAATTCACAAAACGATAAGTCAGATCGTTGCATTCCTCCAGTCGCAACCACGATTAAGAATCTTCCAGCTCCAAGTTTTCCTCTATGCGATTGCGAAGACCAATTGAGGCACCAGAAACCAGAACACACCAGCATCGAAAACAAGAAGAAAAATGGTCTGAAATCAATCCGAAACACGCCCGAGCCCCTCAGGATCACGTCCGAACATTCCAACAAGTCCCATAATAACATTAAAACGACGAATCGCACATCAAATGAAACTTAATGGAACTTTTGAACTTTCAACTTCCAAAACTCGCGCCGAAATATATCAAATCAACTCGGAATGAACTCAAATTTTGCACACAAGTTTCAAATGACGTAACGAAGTTATTACAATTCCTGAAACAATAATCCGAATCCAATATCCTCAAAGTCAGCTCTCGGTCAAACTTATTAACTTTCCAAACCTTCAAATTCACAATTTTCGCAAATTAGCGCCGAAACATTCTAGAAATATCCAAATAAAATCCGAGCATACTCCCGAGTCCAAAATCACCATCCGGACCTAACAGAATTATTAAATCTCCAATCTGAGGTCAAATACTAAAGAGTCAAACTTGGTCAACTCTTCCAGCTTTAAAACTTCAAATCATGAAATTCATTCTTCCAAATCAATTCTGAATAACCTGAAAACCAAAACCGACGATTCACACAAGTCACAATACATCATACGGAGTTACTCATGCCCTGAAACCACCGAGGAAAGTGCCAATGCTCAAAATGACTTTATTATGCTTAATTAACCTTTATTATTTTTTATCATCTTTTTATTATCTTTTATTATAGCATTAATATGGGTAATTAATGAGGCATAATTTGTAGATCGTACATCCCATAGCTCTAGTATAAATAGAGGCTTTCATTTTATTGTAAGACATCAAGAAATACTGATAGCAAAAGATAATTTTCTTTCTCTCAAGTTTTATTCAAGTGTTGCTGAGATTTCCTATTATTTTTTATCCTAGTGGGAACATTTTGAAGCCAAGGCTTGTCTTTTCTTCAATTCTCCTTATTTTACTCGCTTTGTTCTTCATTGCTTTATTTTATCAGATTAATTTAATTCATGTATTTATAAACCACGTTACAAATTCAACTGTAGCTTTTTATGGGTAAACAGAAGTTTGAAGTCGAGCGTCCTATCTTTTTTGTTTGGATAAATCCCCTTTATATTCCTATATATACTTGTATTGCTCCATACCTTGGCAGCAAAGAGTTGTATTTGGGAGTGGAACATGAACGAAACCCCTCCTTTTTATAAGTCTTGCAAGATAATTAAATTGACAAAAGATCATTCAAGAAAAATTTAAAAATCATGTACCATATAACAAAACTTTTTTTGTTGTGTTTTTTAATGTCACGTAATCTTATGCGATTATGGCGTATATATTTATGAATCAATCCTAACGTCTACTCCCAATATTGTCTTTACTATTCTATAAATTTTATTTAGTACCAGCCCAAATATTCGGAAAACACAGCTAAGAAACAGTTATTATAGCAAAGAAAACATCCTTTCCAAATGGTAAATTTACACTAGGTTCACTTCAATGACCAATCTCAATGAAAAAACAGAAACCGTTTGAGTAACTGTAATTTTGCTTCATTTGAAAGCTAATTAATCATATTCAAAGAATTTTCCGGAGATGGCTGCAGCAACTGCAGCTGTGAAACTAGGGTTCTTGGTCAAGGAAGACGCCATTTGTGCGACTAAAACTTGCTGTAGCGAAGTTGTGTCAATGTCTTGCATGAATTTGTTCAGAAAACTAGGATTTGTTGTAACATTTTGGTTAATTAATGGGACTGTTACTTGAGCTTGGGATGGGAGAGGATGGTTGTGCTCCCCCTCATATGTAGCTACTAAAACTGATGGATCTTCAACACTTCTTTGCACCTACAAATTGAGTTTCATTCATATAGTGGAAAAACAAACTAATACATTAATATTATATGATTTCTCTAGTCTAGGTGTGAGTATATAGGAATAGGGTACATACTTACATGCACTCAAGTTTATATTAAACCATACAATTTAATCTTAATACAGTTTATAATAAAACATTTCACATGGTCAAATGATAAATGTTTGTATCGAAAATATAATGTCTTCTTTTACGCATAAATCAATATTTGTAACACTGAGTGCATATAAATTTTTACCTATGAAGATTGACCACCAGAGTAGACACATAATATTCTTTTACGCATTTAGTCAAATTAAGAAGATTGGTTGCATGAACTGACCTTCTTCTTGACTGGGCATGATGGTGCAAAAGAACACTTATAGTAGGCTCTAGGTGAAGGATTATCTCTTGTGACTTTTTGACCATATTTTCTCCAGTGATATCCATCTTTCACCACCTGAAAATCAGGCCAAGGAAAATTTTTTAAAAAGGAACTATATTTCGAAAACCAACACCAAAGAAGAAAGTTATACTTGAAGTTCATTTAAACATGTTCAAACTTTTGAGACCATTTATTAAAAAGTCAATTTATACCGTTTTCATATATTGAAATTATGTACCCGTTAATATATATCAGTGGTGGATTTACTTATAGGTTGTTGATTCTTGATTGTGCCTTAACCTTTAGATCAATCTTAGGCTTATCTCTTTAAGGATTGAAAATATATTTAAAATTGTTAAGCATACTGAGAATTAAGAAATCTCTGGAACTTACTGCGCTTTGATCGGAGGGAGTAGTTTTTACACAAACAGTTGAAACGTTGGTTCTGATTTCCCTTGGCTTCTTAGGTGATGCTTCTTCAATTATGATTTCTGAATTTTCACAACAGTGATCATCTTCAGCCTTTCTTTTTCTAGATAATAATTTGGAATTCTGCTCCTCAGAGTTGTGTTTTTGCAGCAATTCAATTAGGTGAGTTTGCAAGTAATTGTAGTTCTCACACAAAGTTGTTAACGTTGTCGTTAGCTTCTTATTCTCCTCTTTCATCCTGATCAACTCTTCATCCAACATCTCATGCTGCATTTATCAAATTACTTTTATAACAATAATAATAATAATAATAATAATAATAATAATAATAATAATAATAATAATAATAATAATAATAATAATAATATTTGTTTTGACGAAAGAATAGATCTACCAACCGGAATACTATTGACGTTTTGCGGTGAAGGGTTTGTGTTAAGGTCAATAGCAAAAGACTTGTCCCGAGAACTTGTATCCATTGAATCCAAGTTTTCTTTCTTCTTTATCTTCGTTGATTGGTTTTTTGGATGAAAGGAATGAAAAGATTAATTGGGTAAGATGGGCATTTTATAAGGGAGAAAGTGAAGTAGTTAAATTCAATTCATGTTTTGAAATGGAAGAGAAAGTGCCAGGAAATTGAGTGTCTATAAAAGATATTAATGCTAATTGCCTATTCAAACACTTCACTATCGGAGTGGCCATATAGAAAGACTTGGTGAAAATGAATACTACTTTCAAGAAAGTGTGTATTCAAGTCTTGGTCAATTTTCAATTTAATTGCTCAACAATTGTTTGAATACTACTGCAGGAATTGTTTTTATTAATAGTCCCTTTTAACACTTATTCCAAGATTAATCGTATTTTATATCTTTGAGCTGGGGCTCTCCTTTTCAATTTTGGACACTATGTTGTCGAGTTATTCAGTTTGTCACCCTTTTTATCACTTAAATTTAAAAAAGTCGAGCTTCTCATTCTTTGGCCACTAATTCCTAACATTATTTTTCTAACTAATAATTTTAACTCCTGAAGTATGTCACTAGTAACATGTTTTAGACAATTTTTAATCTGCTAGATTCATGATTTACTACGTCCTAATTAAAGAGAAAATTCTTAATTTTTATTTCGTGATGTAATTAATTAGCTAATTGTGCTTCAGAAGATGAATGATATCATTCAAAAAGATCAAATATGCATAAATGTCAAAGTTTGAGGAATTCAAGAATACCATTCAATTATCTGATCGTTACTCTAGAAAGATGCAAGCAAATGTATGAATGATAATTATGAAAGGTTTGTGTGGGAATGTAATGAAATTAATTCATAGCCGAAATCTTGAGTTTGAAAGAGCCTACTCAATTTTTGTCAGTAACTTTGATAACATGATTTCTTAGAGTTTTCCCAAAAATGGTCTATTTTGCAATTGTGCATTTTTCATTTGGAATAAAGAATATAGGGAAAATGGTCAAATTTACATTTCAACTATATGAGATTATTTAGATTTGGGATCCAATCTATCCTTGCAATTATAAAATTGGACTTGATTTGCCTTTATTGATTGATGGCAAAAGCTTAGTAGGGGTGTACAAATGAAACCGACAAACCGTATCAACCCGAAAATCCAAGTCAAACCAAGAAAAAAGAACCCGGCTATGGTTTGATTTGATTTGATTTGGTGTTGGGGAAAGAATCCCGACAATAATTGATTTGGTTTGGTTTTAATTAAAAAAAATTCAAACCGAGACCAAACCAACCCGACATTATAAGTATAGAAATTTTAAATAAATTTAATACATAAAAATATTTGTGTAGTGTAGTTTATAAATATTTCTTAAGCTTTTTCATAGTTTTATTCTTTTAACGTATTATTTCAATCTTGGACGTATAATTTTTGGATGCTCCAATAAGTTTTATATTCCATAAATGTTAGTAACTCAAATAAATCCTAAACCAAAATTAAATCAATATTAATACTAATAAAAGACATTCAATTCAATTGTATTATGAATGTTATTAGTGTTGAATATATATTTTTTAGTTTTTTCATGGTTTAGATAAAATGCATCTTATTTTTCTTTTAGTATTTAGTCATGTAAATAATAGTACTTATTAGTCGTACATATTTTAGCAACTTAATAATTTTAAATTATGGTTGTTTTCGTTATGGCATATTAATAATTATTTTATGCGATTTTATTATCTTATTGTTGAATATTTTAGTATAATGACATGACTCATCTCATATTTATGCATGCTATTTTATTAAAAAATATCTTATATAGTTCTGTCTTACTAGGATTAAAGAAATATCTGGATATGAAAAGAAAAACCGAAAAAACCCGAAAATCCGAAAAAATGAGATTAAAAAAACCGACTTTTATTGGTTTGGTTTGGTCTTTAGATTTAATAGCCCGACACAATTGGTTTGGTTTGGTTTGATAATTAAAAAATTCGAACCAACCCGACCAGTGTACCCCTAATCACTAATAAGAATGTTTAGCATCTTGTGATGCCACGTGTCCAACACGTGGGCCTTTTTATAAGGGGGGAGGGGTTAAATTAGCCCTTGAACCATGCAAAATAGGTAAAATAGCATCAAACATACAAATGAATGATGTGATTACTGTGGGCAATTGTACAGACACATTATTTCTGCTCCTCAAATGAAATCTTGAATGTGAGATGTTTCCTTGGTTATCTGTATATGTTTCTTTGTTCTATTTTCATTTGGGTTTTTTAACAGACTTCTTGCTATTTTCAAGTAACAACCAAAAGCTCCCTAACTATTAAAGTAGGGTAGGCATATTAGCCAATTGGTAGTTATGTTAGTTAGTCAGGGGTACTTTAGTCTTTTTACCGATTCTTACACACGTGACTCGTGTGTGTGAGTTGTATAAAACAAGCACTCTGTATTAACAGAGGAAGTTACTCTCTAACAGAAAAATGATCTTCTTCATTCATCTTCTTCTCTCTGTAATATTCATTCTTAGTCGCATGCAACTATGAATTCTTCTAGATCTATACTCAAATTTTATCATGGTATCAGAGCGGGCGATTTGAGATCAGATTAAGGATTTCAAAATTCCAATTGACGGCCATTTTTGAAGCTTGAGCTGGTCTGCCATGGCGGAAACTGGAAATTCGTAAATTGATCACAATCACCCACTGTTTTTACAACAAACCGACACTCCTGGAATAGCATTGATTGATATCAAGCTTACAGGACCTGAAAACTATGCGCTATGGAGCAGATCGATGAGAATGGCGTTGTTGGTGAAAAACAAGTTAGGGTTCATCGATGGAACCTGTTTGAAAAGCTCTTATAGAGGTGAATTAAGGCATCAATGGGAACGATGTAACGCCGTGGTGCTTTCATGGATTGGTCGCATTGTATCTACTAAATTGTAGCCTAGCATCATCTACGCATCAGATGCGAGGAAGGTATGAAATGAATTTAAGGAACATTTTAACAAATCGAACCTTACTAGGTTTTATCACTTGTGGACAACAATAGGAACCCTAAGGAAAGGTACAGACTCTACAACATCCTATTATACTAAAATAAAGGATTTGTGGGATGAAATGGATCTAATGGTGCCAGGAGCAGGGTGTGATTGTGAGGAAACTAGACCTTTTCTAGATCAGCTCAAAAACTTATGCTTGCTGCAATTCCTTATTAATTTAAATGAAAGCTACATTCATGTGAGAAGTGAGATTCTTCTAAAAACACTTGTGTTGATTGTGAATCAAGTGTATGCACTAGCAGTTCAGGAAGAGAGTCAATGAACACTTACTGTAGCTAATTCGGACAAGGAGCCTTTAACTACGCTAGCTGGAAGAGTACAAGGTTTCAAGGAAACCAGGTCTCATATGTGATTACTGTGGTTACAAAGGTCATTTGAAGGAGAATTGTTACAAGATTATAGGCTATCTACCAGATTTTAAAAGCAATAAAAGGCCTCAAAACACTTGTGTGAAATGATATGCTAACATATCAGTAGGAGAAGGAGGGAGTTCTGAAACCACTCCTCAGATACAGGGGCATTTCTTCACTGAAGATCAATACAAACAGTTGTTGAGACTTATAAACAAGCCCGATCCTGATCCAGGTGACTGCCATACTTTAATGGCAGGTACAACTTCATTATTGTCCAAGGCATTTAACTATGATTGGATAATAGATACAGGTGCTTCACATCATGTTACACCTTATAAAGAAATGTTAGACACTGTAAGAAAGATTGAAAACTAGAATAACAATGGTGTGAAAGTACCTACAGGAGGTAAATGTCATGTAGCACATACATGAAGTGTGAAGATATTAGAGGATTTGACACTGAGAGATGTACTACATGTCCCTGACTTTAAATTTAATCTAATGTCGGTTTCTAAACTGACTAGGGAGTTGCCATGTTGTGCTGCTTTTTTCCTTGATTTCTGTGTGTTTCAGGGTCTCTACAGTGGAAAGGTTTTGGGGATTGATAAAGAACACAATGGTTTGTATCTGCTGAAGAAGGATCTCAATAAGGAATTTCCAGCTATAGCAGAAAATATTGTGCAAGTGTAGGAAGATTCAGCACTGTGGCATATCAGACTAGGCCATCCTTCAACTATTGCAATGCAACATATTCCTCTATTAAAGAATAAGATAGATACCAAATTACAACATAGTTGTGAAGTATGTCATTTGGCTAAGAAAAATAGACTTCCTTTTCAACCTAGTAGTAGTAAAATAGATCAGATCTTTTAACTTGTGCATGTAGATGTTTGGGGTCCTCGCATGATACCAACATATGACAGAAAATACTACTTTGTAACACTGGTTGATGATTTTAGTAGGTATACTTGGGTATATTTGTTACAGTCAAAGTGTGAAGTAGTAGTTGTATTGAAAGATTTCTTTACCATGGTGCAAAATCAATTTGGTTTGAATGTCAGAAAATTGAGATCAGATAATGGAACTAAATTCTTTAATTCAAAATGTAATGAGTTATTGACTTCATTAGGAATTGTGCATCAAAGTAGCTTCCCATATACACCTCAATAAAATAGGGTGGTGAAAAGAAAATACAGGCATATACTGGAAGTAGCTAGAGCATTAAAGTTTCAAAGCTCCTTGCCAAACAGATTCTGGGGTGAATGTGTTAAACATCAGTTTAGTTGATAAACAAATGGCCAACTTTTGTTCTATCAGGGAAATCATCTTATGAAGTTCTTTATAAGAAACCATCTAAGATTGAGCATCTAAAAGTTTTTGGATGTATGTGCTTTGTAAGCATTCTGCCTAGAGGAGATAAATTTGCTCCAAGAGCTAGGAGAGCTGTACTAATAGGATATTCAGAAACTCAAAAGGGTTACAGGTTATATGATTTGAAAAATAGGACCTTTATAGTGAGCAGGGATGTTACATTCATAGAACAAGTATTCTCTTTCAAAGGAATGACTTCAGACCTAGATGACATATTCCCACAAGATCCTCCTCAGCTAACAACTATTGAAATATCCTCTAATCCTAACACTTCTCAACCTAATTCTCATAATATCCCTACACCAGCTGAAAGCACATCTCCAATCATCACACAATCAGAACCACAAAGTCAACAAGAACCCACAATTTGCTAAGCTATTGAGTAATGAAGTACTATTCAAAGTCTCATTCTTGATGTGTAGGATCCTAAAAAAGAAACTTCCCACTGAGGAACATTTACATAGATTTGGACTCAACATAGCTACTGGACGTGTTTTACAAATGTGGCTACAAAAATGATCGCCAGATTTCAAACTAGACGAAGACATCCTAATTGTTCCGGTGTGGGTTCTCCTCCCAGGTATTCCGTTTAATATGCACAATTGGCACTATGTGAAACAAATTGTTAGAATAATCGGCACACCATTATCATTAGATGTTGCTTCTCAGGGAAAAATTAGACTTAGCATGGCCAAGGTCAGGGTCAAAATAAATTTAACGAAACTTCAACTGATAGTGTATGGGTGGGTTCCGAGGATGATTCCCTTGAAAGGATATACTCAAAAAATTAAATATGAGAGCATTCCAAAATTTTGCAAATATTGTAGAAAACTTGGGCACAACATAATGAACTATAGAGTTCTCGAGAAAAAGAGAGCTACAAAAAATATTGAAGCAGATCAAAATGGTAAAGATACAGTTTTACTGCAAACAGAAATTGGAGGTGGAGATACACTGGGGAAAAAAGATGTAACGGGTAATAGCTAGGGAACTACAACAAGGGAAGACAAAGCTAGCTCTAGCAAAATTCCAAACTCTACTGGAAAGCAAAATAATGAGGGATTCACGGATATTATAAACAGGAGAAACAAGAAAGCTAAAGTATCTAAGGTGAAGACAAATGTGGACAAGGATACAGATACAGCAAAACAACACCTCAAGGTAGATGTTGTAGCCAACACTACTAATGTAACTAAAGAAAATGAAAAATAAAAGATGAGGGAGTATCAAAGCATAGTCAGTAAGAAAAGGAACCTACAAATACAGAGAAGAATTTGGAAAAAAAAAAAGAGCAAGAAAGGCAGGAAAAATAAGAAAAAAGGAAATGCTAATGGCCTACTAAGGGTGAAGAACATGCTATAGATCAAGAAAAATCCAAGCCATTTTGAATAAATTATGACAGAAGTCCTAGGCAATGAGATGAAGATCAATATGGGCAAACACCTGAAAGAAACCAAAACAAAGACTCAGCTAAAAGGCAACACGAAACTGCATCAGGAAGAAGATAAGGCAATCACTTGGCAAAAGAAGAAACAAAATGCTACTGCTAGTACTATACCAGAAGACTAACTTAGTAAAGTTAGGCAAAACAATGAAGATATTCAATCTCCAATCACTGTGGATACCGCAAACGTGAAAAATAAAGGTATCCATCTTATGGTAGATCTAGGTTCTATTGTGGTAGTGCATAATGACGAGAGGCATGGCTCACGTTTAGAGCATTTTCATGGCAATGATCATACTACCGAACAAGAAGATGAAGAAGAAACTGTGGATTCCTTTGAAGATAAAGTTCCAAAAAGTTTCAACATAGTCATGGACAGTGACTATGAAAAGGATGAAGATCTAGTACTCAAAGAAACCAAAAATATAATCAACAAACAAGGACTATCACCTAGAGGTCACCAAAATAAAAAGAAGGCTAAGAGAGGTCATGAACCTGCCGAAAGTAGACAAAACTAACCCCTTCTATCCTTTAATGATTAAAGTCATTATATAGAACAAAAGGGGAATGAAATCCAAGGGAGAAACTCTAAGACTAATGAAATTAGTCAGCATATATAAGATAAACTTTGTAGCTCTTCAAGAACCTTTTTTGAGTTTAGATAAGCTTGAAGGATATAAAATAGCCTTAGGTTTTGACTAGGCAGCAGCCAAAGAAATTGCAAGATATGGTTCTTTTGGAGAGCTAATTTTTACTGCACTATCATCTCTGATAAGAGACAACAGATTACCTTCAAATGCAAGATAGATGGGGACAACCAAAACTTCTGGCTCACTACAGTATATGCCAAATCAAAGGCTGTGAAAAGAAGAAGGCTTTGGAGAAATCTCAGAGATCTACACGATGTAATTGATGGACCTTAGACTGTGTTTGGAGATTTCAACTCAATCCTAGCTCCGGAAGAAAAGATAGGAGGAATACGACATAGTTTGACGATGAGTCTAGACTTTATAAATTATATTGAAGACTGTGAATTAGCTGATGTTGGATTCTCTGGCAATGCATTTACCTGGTGTAATGGTAGGAAAGGGAGAAGAAGAATTAGCAAAAGGCTTGACAGAGTCCTTGTAAATAAGAATTGGCCAGACCTATACCAACAAACCAGAATAGATCATCTTGCCAGAACAAGATCAGATCATAGCCTCATTTTCATGGAATGCAATAATACTCATACTGATTTTATCAGCTACTTCAAGTTTTAAACGTTTGGACAACTCAACCAGACTTCTTAAGCCTGGTTGAGGACACTTGGAACATAGAGGTATATGTCAACTCTCAATGAATCCTGCAACAGAAACTGAAGACTCTCTCCAAAAAATTGAGTATTTAGTCTAGAGAAACTATTGGGAATGTATTTGAAAAGGTGAAACAATTAGAGGCAGATACCCTAATTTTGGAGCAAACTTATGAAGATGATGACTCAGACGCCAATAGGGAGATCTTACATAAGGCACATGCAGAATATATCAAATGGTTAAACATGGAGGAATCTATTCTCAAGCAAAAATCCAAGTTGAACTGGACTGAATATGGAGATACCAATTCAAGATATTTTATAGCATTATCAAGCACAGAAGGAGAAGAACCCAAATCCACAAGATAAAAAATAGTGTAGGGCAGTGGATTCAAGGTAATTCTGTTATCTCAAACGCCACAGTAGATCATTTCCAAGAAATATTCACAAGGCAGGAGGAATGGGATATGGATAGAGTATTGAAATGGATTGAACTAATGGTAACAGAAGAAGACAATACCAGGCCACAAGAAACTCCTACGGAAGAAGAAATCAAGGCAGTAAATATTTTACACATTCATGCCTAGTTTTAATACCTAAAGTTAGCACGCCTTCAGATTTCTCTCAATTGAGGCCTATCAGCTTATGCAATGTAACCAACAAAATTATTTCCAAGATCCTAGCTTTTAGAATGGCCTCTATTTTACCAACTATAATCTCTGAAAATCAGGCTGGCTTTGTCAGGGGGAAGGCTCATTATAGAAAATGTGTTACTAACTGTCATGACCCAATTTTTCCTCTGTATGATGTAGTGACGGCACCTAGTCTCTATGACTAAGTAAGTCTAGCATTTGCGAAATAAATAAAATAAAAACATAAATTTAACAACTAACTGTAGCAATAACACTATAACTGAGTACCATGCCACCTGGCTTGTACCATAACCAACTCCTCAATATACTACATAGCATTCCCAAAATCCGGAACATTGTAAATCACAAACTACAGAAGGAAAATCTAGTGTCTCTATACATCAGAGTCTATCAAAAGAAAATACATAAAATAATTGACATGGGAAAGAGTAGAAGGGGACTCCGAGGTCTGCGGACGCGGAAGATATACCTTGAAGTCTCCAAAGATATCTCGGCTAACTGATAGTGCTGCTGATAAGGAGTACCTAGATCTGCACATGAAAAACATGTGCAGAAGAGTAGCATGAGTACACCACAATCGGTACCCAGTAAGTGTCAAGCCTAACTTCAGTCGAGTAATGACGAGGTCAGGTCAGGGCCTTACTGGTATATATATAATAACACAAGATAGAATGAAATACCACCGTAAAATAAAGACTAAATTTTAACAAGAATGAAATCATAGAAGACAACAGCTCAGTACACAGAGATAACAATAGGGGATTTCCCGAGATACCGTCTCGTAGTCCCAAACATAAATGTGCAGAACAGGAGGATCTCTCGGAATATCATTCTGTAGTCCCAAAGTAAATATGCAGTACATGGGGATCTCCCGGAATACCATTTTGTAGTCCCAAAATAAATATGCAGTACAGGGGGATCTCCCAGAATACCGTTTCATAGTCCCAAAGTAAATATACAGTATAGGGGAGGATCTCCTAGAATACCGTTCCATAGTCCCAAAGTAAATATGCAAGACAGGGGGATCTCCCAGAATACCGTTCCGTAGTCCCAAAGTAAATATGCAGTACAGGGGGATCTCCCGGAATACCGTTCTGTAGTCCCAAAGTAAATATGCATCCAAACAATAAAATTCAATAGTTATGGCACGAAATTCTACAGTTCAACCTAAGTACCAGTTAAGGAAAGACAGGTAAATTCATTAAACATGTTGCACGTAGTTCAAGTAAACAGTTAGGGCAAGTAGGCATGCTATTCTAGTCTAGCCAGATACCACACATGCTGATGGAACTCAAATAAGAAGGAAATCAGGTTATTCCTTAGTAAAAAAATCGGGGTTTTACACAATTAGCATGTGTACGTACTCGTCACCTCACGTACACAGCACTCATATATCAAAAACAGTACAAATCATACGGGGAGTTTCCCCACACAAAATTAGACAAGCCACTTACCTCGAACCAAGCTCAATCAATCGGTAAGAATGCCTTTTCCACGAATATCCGACTCTGAATGGCTCGAATCTAGCCAAAATAATTTGATGCAGTCAACAAAAATTATAGGAATCAATTTCACAAGAAAATACTACATTTTTCAATAAATATTTCGAAATTAACTCAAAATCGTCTACGGGGCTCACTTCTTGGAATCCGATGAAACTCACAAAATTTGACAACCCATTCAATTATGAGTACAACCATACCAGTTTCACTCAAATTTGACTCCGAATCGACACTGAAATCTCAAAAATTCGTTTCTATGAGATTTCTAAAATTTTCAAAAATTTCCATCTCAAAACACTAATTAATTGGTGAAAAAAATGATATATTCATGTATATTGACCAAATCAGAGTTAGAATCACTTACCCCAATGTTTTTCCTTGAAAATATATCAAAAATCGCCTCCCCTCTAGCTCCAATTAGTCAAAAATGGCAAATAGGACGAAGTCGCCTATTTTATAATTCTGTCTAGGCAGCCTTCAGTCCTGCCTCGATCCTGGCCCTCGATCATGGCCTTCGATCATGGCCCTCGATCCTGACCTTCGATCAAGGCTTCGATACTGAGCCTCGTCCCTGACTTCAACTCAGGCCTCGATCGTGGGCTCGATATCTGGGGCTCGATCTGAGGCTCGATCACATCCCAGAATATGCAGCAGAAGAGAAAATTGCAGCAGCTTTTTAAGTCCAACTTTTGATCCGTTAACCATCCGAAACTCACCCGAGGCCCTCGGGACCTCAACCAAATATACCAACAAGTCCTAAAATATCATTCGAACTTATTTGAAACCTCAAATCACATAAAACGACACTAAAACCATGAATCACACCCCAATTCAAGCTTAATGAAACATAAGAATTTCTAACTTTTACATTCGATGTCGAAACCTATCAAATCAAGTCCGATTGACTTCAAATTTTGCACACAAGTCATAAATGCCATAACGGAGCAATAAAAATTTTTGGAACTGGATTCCAACCCCGATATCAAAAAATTAACTCCCCGGTCAAACTTCCAAACTAAAATTCCTATTTTAACTATTTCAAGCATATTTTAACTACGGACTTCCAAATAAAATTCTGAATACGCCCCTAAGTCCAAAATCACCATACGGAGCTGTTGGAATCATCACAATTCTATTCCGGGGTTATTTGCACATAAGTCGACATCGGGTCACTATTTGAACTTAAGCTTTAAAACTTGAAACTAAGTGTTTCAATTAATTTCAAAACCTCACCGGACCCGAACCGACTACCCCGGCAAGTTACATAACCGTTATAAAGCATAGAATGAGTAGTAAACAGGGGAATGGGGCTACAACTTTTAAAACGACTGGCCGGGTCATTATATCCTCTCCCTCTTAAAATAATCGTTCGTCCTCGAATGAGCATATAGACATACCTGAAGTGGTAAAAAGATGAGGATAACGGTTGTGCATATCTTGCTCGGTCGCCCAAGTCGCCTCCTTGACCGGATTACCTCTCCACTGATCCTTCACGGAAGCAATGTCCTTTGACCTCAGCTTTCGAACCTGCCTGTCCAAAATAGCCACTGGTTCCTCAACATAAGATAGATCCTTGTCCAACTGAACTGAACTGAAGTCTAACACATGAGATGGATAATTGCGATACTTCCGGAGCATGAAAACATGGAACACTAGATGAACTGCAGAGAGACTAGGTGGTAGGGCAAGTCTGTAAGCCACCTTCCCAACTCTCTCAGGAATCTCAAAAGGCCCAATATACCTAGGGCTCAACTTGCCCTTCTTCCCGAACCTCATAACACCCTTCATAGGCGAAACCTAGAGCAAGACTCGCTCACCAACCATGAATGCAACATCACGAACCTTCCAGTCCGCATAACTCTTCTGTCTGCACTGGGCTGTGCGAAGTTTATCCTGAATCACCTTATTCTTCTCCAAGGTATCCTGAACCAAGTCTGTACACAATAATCTAGCCTCGCCCGGCTCAAACCATCCCACTGGATACCGACACCGCCTACCATACAGAGCCTTATACTGTACCATCTGAATCCTAGACTGATAACTATTATTGTAAGAAAAACTCCGTAAGTGGCAAGAACTGGTCCCAAGCACCGCCAAAATCTATCACACACGCACGGAGCATATTCTCTAATATCTGAATAGTGCGCTCGGACTGCCCGTCCGTCTGAGAGTGAAATGTTGTTCTCAACTCAACCCAAGTACCCAATTCATGCTGTACAGCTCTCCAAAATCGTGATGTAAACTGCGTACCCCGGTCATGATAGACACTGGTACGCCATGAAGCCTGAGGATCTCACAGATGTAGATTCGAGTTAGATGCTCGGAAGAATAGGTAGTCATCACAGGAATGAAATGAACCGACTTGGTCAGCCTATCCACAATCACCCAAACTGCATCAAACCTCCGCTGAGTCTGTGGGAGTCCAACAACGAAATCCATAGTGATTCGCTCCCATTTCCACTCTGGAACCTCCAACTTCTGAAGCAACCCACCCGGCCGTTGATGCTCATACTTCACCTGCTGGCAATTTAGGCACCGGGCAACATACTTCACTATGTCTTTCTTCATTCTCCTCCACCAATAGTGTTGTTTCAAGTCCTGATACATCTTTGCGGCACCCGGATAAATGGAGTACCGCGAGCTGTGAGTCTCCTGGAGAATCAACTCACGCAAACCATCTATATTGGGAATAAATATCCGGCCCTACATCCTCAACACGCCGTTATCACTAATAGTCACATCTCTAGCATCATCTCGCCGAACCCTATCCTGAAGGACGAGCAGATGGGGGTCATCATAATGACGCTCCCTGATACGATCATAAAGAGAAGACCAAGTGACGACACAAGCCAATACTCGACTCGGCTCAGAAATATCTAATCTCACAAACTAGCTGGCTAAGACCTGAACATCCAAAGCCAATGGCCTCTCTGCTGCTGGTAGATATGTTAAACTCCCCAAACTCTCTGCTCGGCAACTCAAAGCATCGGCTACCACATTAGCCTTCCCAGGATGGTACAAAATGGTGATATCATCATCCTTAAGCAGCTCCAACCACCTCCTCTGAGGCAAATTAAGATCCTTCTACTTGAACAGATGTTGTAAACTCCAGTGATCGGTGTAAATCTCACAATGAACACCGTACAAATAATGTCGCCAAATCTTCAAGGCATGAACAATAGCTGCTAACTCAAGGTCATGGATATGATAGTTCTTTTCATGCACCTTCAGTTGTCTGGACGCGTAGGCAATCACCCTACCGTCTTGCATCAACACTGCACCAAGACCAATCCGCGATGCATCACAATATATAGTATAAGACCCCAAACCTGTAGGCAATACCAATATTGGGCTGTAGTCAAAGCTGCCGTGAGCTTCTAAAAGCTCTCCTCACATTCCACTGTCCACCTGAACAGAGCACCCTTCTGGGTCAGCCTGGTCATAGGTGCTGCAATAGATGAGAAACCCTCTACGAATTGACGGTAATACCCCGCCAAACCAAGAAAACTCTGAATCTCTGTAGCTGAGGACGGTTTGGGCTAAATCTACACTGCTTCAATCTTCTTCGGGTCCACCTAGATCCCCTCACTCAATACTATATGACCCAAGAGTGCCACTGAGTCTAGCCAAAACTCACACTTTGAAAATTTTGCATATAAATTCTTTTCCCTTAAGGTCTGAAGCGCAGTCCTCAGGTGTTGCTCATGATCCTCCCGAATCCGAGAGTACACTAGAATGTCGTCAATAAACACAATGATGGATGAGTCAAGATAAGGCCGGAACACACTGTGCATAAAGTGCATAAAAGTTGTCGGGGCATTGGTCAACCCAAAAGACATAACAAGAAACTCATAGTGACCACATCTGGTCCTGAAAGTAGTCTTCGGGATATCTAGCTCCCGAATCTTCAACTGATGATAACCTGAATGCAAGTCAATCTTGAAAAATACTCTGGCACCCTGTAACTGATCAAATAGGTCATCAATACGAGGCAAAGGATATCGGTTCTTCACTGTCACTTTGTTCAACTGGCGATAATCAATGCACATACGCATAGAACCATCCTTTTTATTCACAAACAAGACAGGAGCATCCCAAGGTGATACACTGGCCGAATGAAGCCCTTATCAAGAAACTCCTGTAACTGCTCCTTCAACACCTTCAACTTAGGAGGAGCCATACGATACGGAGGATTAGAGATGGGCTGAGTGCCAGGCAATAGATCAATGCCAAAATCAATATCTGTGTCGGGCGACATGCCCAGAAGATTAGCTAAAAACACATCTGGAAAGTCCCTTAGTACTGGAACTGGCTCAGCTATAGGGGTATCAATACTGACATCTCTGACATAAGCTAGATACATGTCACACCTCTTCTCAACCATTCGTTGAGCTTTAAGAAATGAAATGACTCAACTGGGAGTATACTCTAAGGTACCTCTCCTATTTAATCGCGGAAATCCTGGCATAGCCAGCGTCACGGTCTTAGCGTGACAATCAAGAATAACATAATGGGGCGACAACTAGTCCAAACCCAAAATAATATCAAAGTCCATCATGCTGAGCAATAATAAATCGGCTCTGGTCTCAAAACCATTAAGAGTAATCAAACATGACCAATACACGCGGTCCACAATAAGAGAATCTCCCACAGGAGTAGACACATAAATAGGGGAACTCAAAGAATCCCGAGATATGCCTAAATACGGCGCAAAATAAGAGGACACATAGGAATATGTAGATACTGGGTCAAATAATACCGACGCATCTTTATGACAGACTGGAACAATTTGACAGAATCAGAAGCAACTGCCCCTGTACGAGTAGGAAGGGCATAATATTTGGCCTGGCCTCTCCCTCTAGGGCGACCTATACCTCCCCGACCTCCACCTCGGGCTGGCTGAGCAGGTGGAGTGGCAGCTAGTACTGTAATCATAGCCTGAGGACTCAGTGGAGCACGTTGTGGCTGAGAAGTCTGTGGAGGTGCACCCTTCCTAAATCTGGGGCAATCCCTTACTATATGGCGAGTGTCGCCACACTCAAAATAAGCTCTAGGAGGGCGTGGCTGTTGTGGCTGGCTCGGGCCAGATCTGCTGGATTGGCCGCTAGGAACACCCCGTGCAGGAGGCACACTAAATACTGGCGGAGCATAATAAGGCTCATGGGACCTAGAAGGGGCTGGAACACCACTGGCGGCTGGAAGAGCTGAATGAATGGGGCGACTCACATAACCCCTACCATGATGAGCTGCTGTGACACGAGCACCAGAATAATAATCAGTCTCTCGAGACCTCTTAGCCTCTCTCTCCTCTCTGTCTCGGGCAATCATGCCCTCCAATCTTCTGGCAATACTCACTACCTGCTGGTAAGAAATATCCATCTCCAACTCCCTGGCCATACTAATCTGGATGCTAGGGTGGAGTCCCTCAATAATCCGTCGAACCCTCTCTCGAACTATAGCAACCATGGCTGGTGCATGTCGGGCCAAATCACTGAAACAGACTGGACATACTCTCTCAAAAACATGTCCGAGAACTGAATCCATGTAAGCGAAATTGCCTCATCCATACTACTCAGCTCATAAGCACGACACCACTGATAGGCTGCTCCTCTAAGCTGGAATGTAGTAAAAGAAACCCCGCTCATCTCCGCTACGCCCATAGTACGGAGAATACGATGACACTCATCCAGAAAACCCTGAGCATCATCTATAGACAATTCGATGAAGGTAGGTGGGTGGTACTTCTTGTACCTCTCAAGTCTGAGCTGATCTACCTCAGAAGCTGATGCCTAACCTCAGGCTGAGCTAGAGCTACCGGCTGCATTGGTACAATATATAGAACTTGGTTGACCAGAACCCGCTGCTTTGGAGTACCGATGATGGGAGTTTGTGCTCCTCCCCTGACCTGAGATGTGGCGGGAGCAAGTGGAATCATTCCAGCCTGAGCTAAGGTGCTGAACATGCTCAGAAACTGGGCTAGAGTCTCCTGGAGGGCTGGTGCAGAAACAGGTACCTCGGGTGTCTGCCCTCCAGCTGGAGCTACTGGGGGCTCCTCTGTAGCAGCTCATGCGAGTGCTCTGGCTACACCACGTGGATGTCCTCGGCCTCTACCCCGGCCCCGGCCTCTCGCGGCTGTAGCAAGGGGCGCGGGTGCCTGGTCATCAAATCCGCTTGTACGTGTCCTCACTATCTGTGAGAGAATAGAATACAGAAGTTTAGAATTTTTGAAGTCAACAATTTTCGCACGACAAGGAATCAAAGTAGTGAAATTTTCCTAACAGTTCCATAGCCTCCCAAAGATAAGTACAGACGTCTCCGTACCGATCCGTGAGATTCTAATAAACCGGCTTGTGACTCACGACACCTATGAACCTAGAGCTCTGATACTAACTTTTCATGACCCAATTTCCCCTCTGTTTGACGTCGTGATGGCACCTAGTCTCTATGACTAGGTAAGCCTAATATTCGCGAAATAAATGAAATAAAAACATAAATATAACAACTAACTGTAGCAGTAACACTA
Organism: Nicotiana tabacum; assembly: GCF_000715075.1. Classification (NCBI taxonomy): domain Eukaryota; kingdom Viridiplantae; phylum Streptophyta; class Magnoliopsida; order Solanales; family Solanaceae; genus Nicotiana; species Nicotiana tabacum. The sequence goes on from NC_134102.1 coordinate 90,544,184, forward strand.
TAACTGAGTACCATGCCACTTGGCATGTACCACAACCAACTCCTCAATATACTACACAATATTTTCAAAACCCGGAACATCATGAATCACAGACTACAGAAGGAAAATCTAGTGTCTCTATACATCAGAGTCTATCAAAAGAAAATACAGAAGATAATGGACATGGGGAAGAGTAGAAGGGGACTCCGAGGTTTGCGGACGCGGCAGATATACCTTGAAGTCTCCAAAGCTGTCCCGGCTCACTGATAGTGCGGCTGATAAGGAATACTTGGATCTGCACACAAAAAATATGTACAAAAAAGTAGTATGAGTACACCACAATCGGTACCCAATAAGTGTCAAGCCTAAACTCGGTCGAGTTGTGACGAGGTCAGACCAGGGCCCTACTAGTATATATATAATAACACAAGATAGAATGAAATATCGCAGTAAAATAAATACTGAAATTTAACAAGAATGAAATCATAGAAGACAACAGCTCAGTACATAGAGATAACAACAGGGGACTTCCCGAGATACCATGTTGTAGTCCCAAACGTAAATGTGTAGAACATAGGGATCTCTCGGAATACCGTTCCGTAGTCTCAAAGTAAATATGCAGTACCGGGGGATCTCCCGGAATGCCGTTTCGTAGTCCCAAAGTAAATATGTAGTACAGGGGGATCTTCCGGAATACCGTTCCGTAGTCCCAAAGTTAATATGCAGTACAAGGGGAGCTCCCGGAATACCGTTCCGTAGTCCCAAAGTAAATATGCAGTACATGGGGATCTCCCGGAATACTGTTCCGTAGTCCCAAAGTAAATATGCAGCCAAACAATAGAATTCAATAGTTACGGCACGAAATCCTACAGTTCAACCTGAGTACTAGTTAAGGAAAGACAGGTAAATTCACTAAACATGTTGTAGGTGGTTCAAGTAAATAGTTAAGGAAAGTAGGCATGCTATTCTAGTCTAGCCGGATACCACACATGCAGATGGAACTCAAATAAAAAGGAAATCAGGTTATTACTTAGTAGAAAATTCAGATTTTTACACAATTAGCCTGTGTACGTACTCGTCACCTCACGTACACGGCGCTCATATATCAAAAACATTACAAATCCTACGGGGAGTTCTCCCACACAAAGTTAGGCAAGCCACTTACCTCGAACCAAGCTTAATCAATCTGTAAGAATGCCTTTTTGACGAATATCCGACTCCAAATGGCTCGAATCTATCCAAAATAATTCGATACAGTCAACAAAAATTATAGGAATCAATTTCGTAAGAAAATACTACATTTTTCAATAAATATCCGAAATTAACTCAAAAATCGCTCATGGGACCCACGTCTCGGAATCCGGCAAAACTTACAAAATCTGACAACCCATTCAATTATGAGTCTAACCATACCAGTTTTACTCAAATCCTTCTCCGAATCGACACCAAAATCTCAAAAATTCGTTTCTATGAGATTTCTAAAATTTTCCCAAATTTCCATCTCAAAACACTAATTAAATGGTAAAAATAATGATATATTCGTGTATATTGACCAAATCCGAGTTAGAATCACTTACCCCAATATTTTTTCTTAAAAATCTATCAAAAATCGCCTCTCCTCAAGCTTTAATTTGCAAAAATTGGCAAATGGGACGAAGTCCCCTGTTTTATAATTCTGTCCAGGCAGCCCTCGGTCCTGCCTCGATCCTGGCCCTCGATCATGACCTTCGATCATGGCTTGGATCATGGCCCTCGATCCTGGGCCACGATCATAGACCTCGATCCTTGTCTTCGATCATGGCCCTCGATCCTGGCCTTTGATCATGGCCCTCGACCTCGATCCTGGCCCTTCGATCCCCCCCCCCTCCCCGAATTTCTAGCAGAAGAAAAAATTGCAGGAGCTATTTTTGTCCAACTTTTGGTCCGTTAACCATCCGAAACTCACCCGAGGCCCTCGGCACCTCAACCAAATACACCAACAAGTCCTAAAACATCATACGAACTTATTTGAAATTCTCAAATCACATAAAACGACGCTGAAACCATGAATCACACCCTAATTCAAGCTTAATGAAATAATAGAATTTTCAACTTCTACATTCGATGTTGAAACCTATCAAATCAAGTCCGATTGACCTCAAATTTTGCACACAAGTCATAAATGACATAACGGAGCTATGAAAATTTTCAGAACTGGATTCTGACCCTGATATCAAAAAGTCAACTCCCTGGTCAAACTTCCAAACTTAAATTCCTATTTTAGCCATTTCAAGCCTATTTTAACTACGGACTTCCAAATAAAATTACGAACACACTCCTAAGTCCAAAATTACTATACGGAGCTGTTGGACTCATCACAATTCTATTCCGGGGTTGTTTGCACATAAGTCAACATCCAGACACTATTTAAACTTAAGCTTTAAAACTTGAAACTAAGTATTCCAATTCATTCCAAAACCTCACCGGACCTGAACCGACTACCCCGAAAAGTTACATAATAGTTATAAAGCATAGAATGAGCAGTAAATAAGGGAATGGGGCTACAACTTTTAAAACGACTGGCTGGGTCATTATACTAACTCAAGAGATTATTCATGGATGAAGGAGCATAATGAAGGAGGAAACATAGTCATTAAACTTGACATATCCAAAGCCTATGAGAGGCTCTCATGGACATTTTTGACAATAATTATGAGGAAGATTGGATTCTCAGAAGGAGTAATTGAGTGTATCTACGGGCTTCTTTCTAACAATTGGTATTCAATCATTGTAAATGGAGCTAGATATGGTTTCTTCAAGTTAACTAGAGGAGTAAAACAAGGAGATCCACTTTCTCCGGCTCTTTTTATTATAGCTGCTAAAGCACTATCTAAATCTCTTAATCAACTTAACAACATGACCAACTACAAGTGTTCTCTACTTAGTTTTGATTATATTTCATGAATCCATCTTCGTTTTTGGGATTTGATTGATGATTTCAAAGTGAAATTGAGGGAGTTAGGGTTTGAGTTTTGGAGAGTTCAAGTGAGGATTTGAGGGACCAAACGGAGTCCGATTTTGATGAATTTTATATGGTTAGACTCGGGAGAGGACGAGGTTTATTATTCTGCTATTTTTGATGGATTTTAAGACGTGGGGCCGGGGGCCGAGTTTTGGCCGGTTTCAGATTTTTGGCATATTTTGTAGTTTTTATTGTGGAATTCGATTCGTTAACCTATGTTGATGGTATTACTGATTATGGTTAGATTTGTATCTTTTGAAGACCGAGTTCAGAGATGAGGGCATCCCGGAGTAGGATTTTACGCTGTTAAGGTAAGTAACAGTTTTAACTCTGGCTTTGAGGGTATAAACCTGGAGAATTTGATATTGTGTGGCTGTTTGGAGGTGATACCCACGCTAGGTGACGGGCGTGTGGGCATATAACTTGAGGGATTGAAACTTGGTCCGTCCCGTGAGGCCTCATGGCCATCATCTATGTTTACCTAGTTACTTGTTGTTGAACTTGTCTGCCTTCATATTAGAGATCATGCTTAGGCTTTATTCATGCTCACATTATTTGTACTCAGTCATAGAAATTATTGTACATGTTTACCTCAGTCTCTATTATTTGCTAATATGCCGTGATACTCGATGTGGGTTGTGTTCCCTTATTTGTTGATGATGGTGAGGCTAGTGAGGTACATGATTGAGTGAGGCCGAGGGCCTGGTTGTGAGGATATTAATACCATAGCATGTGAGTTGTCCGCGTAGCACGTGAGTTGACCGTGTGGATCTAGGTACTAATACCATAGCGTGTGAGTTGTCCGCGTAGCACGTGAGTTGACCGTGTGGATCCAAGCATTGATATGATGGCACGTGAGTTGTCCGTGCTTAGCGCTTGGGCTTTGGGAGCCCCTCCGGAGTCTGTACACACCCCCAGTGAGCGCAAAGTGTTGAGTGTTTTGAGTGTTAAATGCTGAGTGCGAGTGATGAGTGATGGAGTGACACTGCTGTGAGGTTGTATTTATTTGTGTTGTTGCTGCATTTATCTGTTAAACTTCTTTGTGGCATTTACTGAGTTATGGAATTTACTTGCTTATTTCTGTTTATTTTTAAATTGTGAAAATAAATAATTGGACCGTTTTACTTAACTCGTCACTATTACTCAGTTCCTTAGTTATTTCTGTTACTACTGAGTCGGTTGTACTCATACTACACCCTGCACTTTATGTGCAGATCCAGGTGAGTTAGAGTGTGGCAATCGTTGAGTTTAGGCCACCTATATGTAGAGATTGCAAGGTAGCTGCTAGCGTCCGCAGGACCTTGTTACTCCTTTTGTTATTTCTTCTTTTGGACAGTTAGACGATTTATATATCTTAGTTTATAGTTTTAGACGCTCATGACTTAGTGGCTCCCCGATGTTTGGGACTCATTTCCGTATTTTTCTATATTATATTTAGAGTTGATTTAGTTTATGAAAAATTTAAATGTTGAAATATTTTATTAAATTTTTATAATCGGTTTAGTAGTAATATTTTGGGAAGTAGGCTTGCCTTGTAATACGATAGGCGCCATCATGACCATGGTTAGATTTTGGGTCGTGACAGCGACATGTTCTTTTCTGGTGGGATATCTGGCTTAGATCAGGACCCCTAGTCCAACACAATATCCAACCCCGGAAACCTGGGAACACAAAAGTCAAAGATTTCATTTTTGACAACAACTGGAATTCAAATGCACTCAGAAGAACTCTTCCGGATCATATCACTGAAGAAGTTTTAAAGGTGGACATTAGAAACAACGAATATAAAACTATTTGGTGCTTGAATCCTAATGGCCACTTCTCATGCTCCTCTGCCTTCAAAGCATTCAGACAAAAAAAGAACAAGAACCCACAACTTGCTAAGCTATGGAGTAATGAAGTACCATTCAAAGTCTCATTCTTGATGTGGAGGATCCTAAAAAAGAAATTTCCCATTGAGAAACATTTACATAGATTTGGACTCAACATAGCTATTAGATGTGTTTGCTGTAGAGAAGCCAAGGAGGAGACTGCTAACCATGTTTTTATTCAGAGTGACATAGCTTCTAATACATGGAGAAGAATTGCTAGTCCCTTGGGTATTGATATCACACAAGTGAGTATCCATAATACTCTTAATAAATGGTGGAAGCTCAAGCCTAACAACGAGGTTCATAGGATGCTTTTACAAATTACCCCTATCTTTGTATGTTGGGAGTTGTGGAAAGCTAGATGCTCCAAAAAAATATAGCCAATAGGCTACATCATTGACAAGAATTTGGCATCAGGTTACCTTCCAAGTAAAGGTATATCTGGGCAAAAGGTTCAGTAGAATGGAATCCAAGTAGAGCTGGGACATGATATGTAAAATTGCCATGGATTACAAGCCTAAGCTTATTAGCAAACTTGTGAAGTGGAATGACACTCTCTGTAATTCTCTCACTCTTCACACTGACGGGAGTTACATGGCTAAGGTGGGTAAAGCCGGTGCAGGAGGAGTTGTTAGGAGAAGAAATGGAGAGATGGTCATGGCATTTGCTATACCTCTCCAATTCTCAACTAACAATTATAGTGAGACCTATGCAACCTTGCTTGGAATTAATTGGTACTATGCACATCACATAGATATCTTGTGCCTTCAACTTGACTCATAACTACTTGTCAATATGATCAATGGCAAGCTCAATCCCCCATGGCACTTGTACAATGAAGTAGAGCAAATCCAACACAAAATCAGGGAAAAACAAATTCAAGTCCATCAGTGTTACAAAGAAGGAAATAAGGTGGCTGATTTACTTGCAAAATATGTCACAACACTATGCCGAAATGAAGTCTATCTCCAGAAGAATGACTTACCCAGGGAAGCTAAAGGAGCACTTAAAATGGACAAATTGGGACTCTCTTCCTTCACGATAAGGGCATCCAAATACTCTGGATGGTACTTTGATCCTCTTTGAACATCTTTCATCTTTTCTTCGAGGCATGTTCTGATTCACCAAGTAGTCATGCCTTTTGTTTCGGCACTGCCAACACTCCTATAGGAAGTTGGCTTTGCTGAATTTTTTGTCTAATGTTGGTTATGCTCCAGCATTGTTCCTAGTTTGTTTAGATTAACTAAGTTCTATGGAGGTTAGATTTTATGTCCCCCTCCTTGTTGTACTAATTTTCCTTGGAGTTATTAATATACAAGGCAGGGGTTTAGGCCAAACCCCCACCACCACAGGAGATGAAATCCTGGGTGGATGGATTGAATAAAAAAAGAGTTACTTGAAGAATTGCCTGTAGACAGTGTTGATCAATTACCATCACAGAATCAGGAAGAGGCAAATATTAGCATGAATTCAGATCCTTTAGTTACATATGCAGTTGAAGAAGATGGGGGCATTTCACCAAAAGGAGATGTAGTGTATGATGTCAGGAAATCAGCAAGACCCTCTAGACCACCTATATGGCTAAAGGATTATGTGACAACAAGGAAGTTCACAGGGAACAGTCTATATCCAATTTTGTAAGGACTCTCATATGCAAACCTCACTGCAAGATATCAGTCCTATTTGAAGGCCTTCTCAACACACATTGAACCTGGTTCATTTAAAGAAGTTGCCCAAGATAGCAGATGGGTTGAGGCAATGCAGCAGGAGATAAGTGCACTAGAGGAAAACAACACATAGAAACTGGCTGATCTGCCACCAGGGAAGCAGGACATTGGATCAAAATGAGTTTTTAAGATAAAACATAAAGCAAATGGAGAAGTAGAAAGGTTTAAGGCCAGATTAGTGTCTAAAGGTTACAATCAAAAGAATGGCTTAGACTACCATGACACTTTCTCCCCAGTGGCAAAATTGGTAACTGTTAGGACCATTATCAGCATTGCTGCAGCAAAAGGATGAAATTTGCACCAAATGGATGTAAACAATGCTTTTCTACAAGGTGACTTATATGAATAGGTGTACATGGGATTACCACAAGGCTTTCATAGACAGGGGAAGAGGAAAGTTTGCAGGTTACTAAAGTCACTCTATGGGTTGAAACCGGCGTCAAGACAATGGAACATAAAATTGACAGATGCATTGGTTACACATGGTTATCTGCAGAGTAACTTTGATCACTCTTTGTTCAGCAAAAGGCAAGGCTCAGATATGGTCATCATATTTGTTTATATAGATGACCTATTGATCACTGGAAGCAGTCTTCAGTTAGTCAATGATGCTAAGAAGATATTACAAAGCCAGTTCAAAGTGAAGGATTTGGGTGAACACTACTAAAAATCTGCTAAAAATTGACCAACTATTTCCGACCAACGTTGGTCGGTCAAAAAAAGCGACCAAAAACCATTCAGGTTGGACGGAAACTGGGGAAAAAAAATATTTTCATTTTTTTAAAACTAAATACCGACCAATGTTGGTCGGTAAATTGGTCAACGAATTGACCCAGCTGATCAGACAAGAAAATTTTGGATTACCGGCCAACGTTGGTCGGTAATCTGGATCTAATTTTTTAAATTTTAATAATTATTTTATTATTTAAAATATTTTATAATATTTAAGAATTTATATTTAAAATTACCGACCAACGTTGGTCGGTTAATGTAGGGGAAGCATTTACCGACCAACTTTGGTCGGTAATTGTTATTTTCTGCAAAATAACCGACCAAAGTTGATCGGTTATTACGTCAACATTGATCAAACTTTCGAATTACTTTTATATTTACTATCTAAATAATATAAATGTAATTCTTTAACACTTTTGTAATACAAATAATGAATACACTAACATACACTATATATAACATGCTATTTGTAAATTGATTCATCGACTTATAACTTACTTAGATGCATCGATGAATATTAAAAACAAAACGTTTGACCTATATCGACTAATAGTAAAAACAAAACGTCTCGACTTATATCGATTAATCTAGCTATGCCATGTATTATTAGTGATGAATGAATGAAAAATAAAAGAATTAATACTAAACATCTTTGACTATATATATATATGGATCACAAATTAAATAAACGAAAGAATATATATATATGGATCACAAATTAAATAAACGAAAGAAGATATTAGTATTAAGTAAACGAGTTAAATTAATAGGTCAAACATGGTCAAACTTTAACAAGCTATATATATACACACTAACATATACTATAACAAGCTATATATATAGTTAAAGTATTACAGTGAAGTGTGTTTGTATGTGTATATATATATATAAGAACACGAAGCGCTAGGACCACAGGGTCGGGTTCTTTTAGGGATAGACTTGGGAAGATACTAATTAGTATATATACTTTATCATCAAATATATCTATTTGTAAATTGATTCATCGACTTATAACTTACTTAGATGTATTGATGAATATTAATCGATGATTCATCAAAATATCTCGACCTATATATCGATTAATCTATGTCATGCATTATTAGTGATGAACGAATAAAAAAAGAAGTTATTAGCATCAATTACAATATAGTGTATGTGTGTGTGTGAGAAATTACTCACATACTTAATTATAACTTAGAAAATTTACTTAGATAGATGTTATTATAATTTATTAAAATTAAATAGTTAATATAATTATTTATAAAGATTATGCTTATAGTTTATAATTATTTATAATAATTGCATAGTTAAATAAAATAAATGCTTGTAGTTTATAATATTTTTTTATAGTTTATAATATTTTTTAAAAAAAACACACAAAAAAAAAGAATTTAAATTTTTTTTAAAAAAAAATGACCAAAGTATGTCGGTTTTTGGTCAAACGGTCAACACTTAATGTACCGACCAAAATTATCGACCAACTTTGGTCGGTAATTCTAAAATCAGAGAAGTGAAAAACGGGAGAAACCCCCATTTCTCTAAAAAATTTTCCTCTTCACTCAAGACCTTCCCCTCTCTCCTTCTCCCAGCCTTCCCCCTCGCCGTCCAGCCCTCACCCTCGCCGTCGCCGCTGCCACTGCCACTGCCGCCCCTCTCCTTCTCCATCTCCTAAAAATTCTAGGTTTGAATTACAACCCATTTATTTATTATTTCTAGGTTTTGTTAATTAGTTATGAATTAGTTTCAATTGATTAGTGTTTCAATTATTTGAACATTGTATTTTATTGAGGATTAGGGTTTAGGTCTTGTTTTAATTAGTTTTATTAACTAATTAGTTTTGTTAATTAGTCAATTAGTTATGAATTAGTTTAGTTTAGGGTATGGGTTGAATTTCTTTAGTTTAGTTAGTTTATGTTTAAACTCGTAGGATATGAATTGAAATTTTAGTTTTTAGGATTTGTTCTTGTGAATTGAACTTTTAGGATATGAATTGAACTTTTAAGATATGAATTGGACCTTTTGGATATGAATTGAACTTTTAGGATATAAATTGGTGTAATTAAGAAAAAATAATTATCTTGAATTAACTAAAAAAGATATAATTAATTTATAATTGTAGAATAAATTAATTTGTTCTTGTGAATCGAACTTTTAGGGTATGGGTTGAATTTCTTTAGTTTAGTTAGTTTATGTTTAAACTCGTAGGATATGAATTGAAATTTTAGTTTTTAGGATTTGTTCTTGTGAATTGAACTTTTAGGATATGAATTGAACTTTTAAGATATGAATTGGACCTTTTGGATATGAATTGAACTTTTAGGATATAAATTGGTGTAATTAGAAAAAAATAATTATCTTGAATTAACTAAAAAAGATATAATTAATTTATAATTGTAGAATAAATTAATTTGTTCTTGTGAATCGAACTTTTAGGGTATGGGTTGAATTTCTTTAGTTTAGTTAGTTTATGTTTAAACTCGTAGGATATGAATTGAAATTTTAGTTTTTAGGATTTGTTCTTGTGAATTGAACTTTTAGGATATGAATTGAACTTTTAAGATATGAATTGGACCTTTTAGATATGAATTGAACTTTTAGGATACAAATTGATGTAATTAGAAAAGAATAATTATTTTGAATTAACTAAAAAAGATATAATTAATTTATAATTGTAGAATAAATTAATTTGTTCTTGTTTTATTTGTATAGATGGAACATCGTACTTGGATATATAATAAAAATTATCCTAATCGGCGGGGATTGCGGGAGGATTTTGTAGAAGGGGTTGATGACTTTATTAGACATGCAATGTCACTTCCACCATACCAAAGTGAAGGAGTAATTAGGTGCCCTTGTGTCAGGTGCGATTGTATGAAGTTTAAAAAATCGGAGGAAGTTAAGCTTCATCTTTATAAGAAGGGGTTTATAGAGAATTACTTTGTGTGGACTAATCATGGAGAGATCGATGGTAGCCGTGGGATATTTCATAACATGGTTGTTGGTGAAAGTAGTAGGTCGGTGGAGAATACAAATCTTGATTCTAGAATTCAGGATATGGTTGCGGATGCTTTTGGGGGTGAGCCCAATGAAAATATTGAACAAATTCCTAATGATGACGCAAAACATTTTTATGAACAGTTAGAGGAAGCTAGTCGTCCACTACGTGAAGGAAGTCCGCACTCTGAGCTGTCTGTTGCAGTTAGATTACTAAGTATCAAATCTAATTGGAATATTTCTCAAGCAGCCATGGGAAGAAAGACTTGTGTTCTACCATATTAAGGGAAGAAAACCTACTTCGGATGGACCAGAACATCCGTGTAATTTCTAGTAAGATGAAAAAAATATTCCCATGTGGTTTCTTTGATGTGATGGAATACATTCCAATACACCTTGTACACGAGGCACGACTTGGAGGGCCTATTCAATGCAGATGGATGTATCCCTTTGAGAGGTAATATTATAAGTTTGATGTAATATTCTCTTTTATTTGAATGTTCTTGGCTAACATGAGATTATGTAGGACAATTGGCAAATGCAAATAATTTGTTAAGCAGAGGAATAAGATTGAAGGATCTATATGTGAAGCCTATCTTGCAAAGGAAACTGCACATTTTTGTTCTTATTATTTTGAGAGTAACGTGCCATGTTCTAGGAATAGGCCCAATAGGCACACGGTCGAATGTGTGAATGATCCATTATATCCACCAATGTCCATATTCAATCAACCAGGCCGATGTTCTAAGAATGTTAGAAAGAGAAGTTTGAGTAATATGGAGTATAAGTCAGCTACACTTCATGTGTTGCTAAATTGTCCCGAAGTTGTACCATTTCTCAAGTAAGTATTGATTTATTAGTTATCAAAATGTAAAATTTACTGTGACTACATATTGATGCAACTACTAAAAATATTTGATATGTCACAGTCACTTCGTGGGTCAATTTGGCTATGATGCTGTATATACGAGATTTGATACGTGGTTCAAATAGTTTGTAAGTGTGTATATATATATACATATGTAGTGAATGTATATTCAAACAGTTTGTAAGTGTATATATATATATACATATGTAGTGAATGTATAAAAATTGATTCATAAGTTGTGCTAACTTATGAATTTTTTTAACTCTATGTAGGTAAATAGTCCAAATAATGGTGTAAATTAATTTTTGAAAGATATATCTTAGGGACCTGGGCTTCAGATCACAACAATGTCTAAGTACGTAGTGAATGGTTATAAGTTTCATACAGAGGATTCCTCTAAAAATAAAAATAGCAACAACAGCGGGGTGTGGGTTCAAGGTAGTGATGGCAACCAAGTTGGAGATATTGATTATTATGGTGTGGTCAAAGAAATATTATAACTAGAATATACAGGTTGGCCATATAAGAAATTGATACTCTTTAGATGCAAGTGGTTTGACCCAAATCCAACAAGAGGTACAAGAGTACACAACCAATACAACATAATTGAGGTTAATCATACGAGGGAGTATGATCGCTATGATCCTTTCATAATTGCACATAACGTTAGGCAAGTGTATTATGCTCCTTATCCATTGCGGCGGAATAAGTCTGATTGGTGGGTTGTAATAAAAACTAAGCCTGTAGGTAGGGTGGAAGTCGAGAATGTGTTAGATGTTGCATATCAAAACGATATCTCCAATGTTCACCAAATAGTGGACGATCAGTTAGAAAATGATTTGGAACATCCTGAACGCATATTGGAAGAAGTTGATATAAATGAAGTAACAATTACAGAAAATGAGGACGAAGAATCAACTGATGAAGCTCAAACAAGTGAGGACGAAGAATTCTCGGACGAGGAACAATACGTCGATGAGGACTAAAAAGTTGGTTTTTTAAAGCACTCTCGTTTTATAGCTAGTTTCTTATATGTTTCAATCTAAATGTGTATTATATTATGCAGATGGCAGGCAAGGGTCAAGGTAACAATGACCCTACTAGTTCTCGGGGTCGAGAAAAGGGTAGGAAGGGAAAGAGGAGGGTAGAAAATAATACTCCCTCTTGTCCACCCTTTTCAGAGATGCCTATGTCTTATCCTCCACCACACGGCTATACTGAGCTTCCACAGCATCACGAGCCGTACACCTTTATTCAGACACCCAGTCTTCCATCACAGGGCCACAGGACTATACGTCCGACATACAGTCCAACTGCCTCACAGCCATCTGCATCACATCCATATGGATCACATCCCTACATATCACAGCCACATGGATCGCATCCACCCATGTCACAGCCACTCGGGTCACAGCCATCGGTATCACATCCACTTGGGTCGCATCCAGCTATATCACAGTCACAAGGATCACAACCATCTTCATCATCGACTCCATCTATTGCAGGCCTTCGCCTGCGAGGCATTAGCTCTGACCCGCCTACACCGTCTTCACATGCCTCTGATACACATGCTTCGGATGGTGATGACGAGGTAGTGCATTATGATCGATATGGCAGGATCATCATAGTCCCTGAGGGTGATGGGTAAGTGTTATTCATTATTTTTGCGTCTATTGATTTGTAACATTTTTACTAAGATATTAATGTATTTTTATTGTTAAATTGCAGGTTCAGGCCGGGTAATAAGACTACGAGGATAATCACCAATGCCATCAGAAAGCTTTATGATGGCCCTTATGCGACTTGGACTGATTGCCCATTCTCACTGAAGGAGCAAATTTTCAATCAATTTAAGGTATAAATGTTCTTTTAAACAGTTTAATAATTTATATTTATGATGTTTCCATCTAATATTTAACTTTTGAAATACAGAGCAAGTGTGTATGGGAAGACCGCTATAGCGCGGAAGTGGCTACAAATTTTTATCATAAAGCTCGCAAGAGATTGGCGGATGCTTTCTCGGATGCTAGAAAGAAGAACAAGAGGCCTGGCTGGTTACTTGAGAATTTGTGGAATGATTTGCAAAGGCAATGGCTTACCGCAGAGTTCTTAGAGAGGAGCGAAAAAGGAAAGAAAGCTCGCGCATCCGAGAAGGGAGGCTCCTTGCACACTGGAGGTGCGATCAGCCTAGGGACAATAAAAAGAAGATTGGTACGTAATTGCTTAAATTATTTTACTTTTCTAAGTATATCTATTCTGTTTATTAACTAAATTAATTTATTTTCAGGAAAAGAAGTATGGGCGTCCAATGAGTCATGATGAGCTATTCAAGGAGACACATATTGTGAAGAAGAAGAAAGAGGGGGATCAAGATAGGTGGGTCGAGGACCGGGCCTCGACTGCATATGTAAGCTTTCAATTTTATTTAAGTATTATAATTTACTTTTATAAAAAACTTGAAATACTGATTTAATTTAAAATAATATAGGGTCACTACCAAAGTAACGTGGAGGAATTCATCCGTAGTCATCCAGCTGGTGAATCGGGTGAGCCAACCCAACCTTCGGACGAGGATGCTGAAAGAATATGGTTGGAGTCTGTTGGCGGTCCAAAATGGGGGAAGGTATACGAGCTTCCTACTAAAAACTTCCATCGCTATAAGTGTGGAATGCGAGGAATAGGGACTTCCTCGCAAGACGAGCAACTTAATAGGGAGAGCCTCTCCGCTATGCGGGAGACAGTGACAAAGCTCACATCAGAGGTAGAAGCGGCCAAGGAAAGAGAAAGGCTTAGAGATGCTCAATTCCTTGGCATGCAAGCTCAGATCAGAATTCTCCTATCTAGTGGAGCTTTTCTGTTGCCCCGATCTCGTGAGTCATCTCCAGAAGGTCGACCTCCACGTGATCGTTCCTCCCGTCCTCCCCGTGATCGTGCTTCCCGTCCTCCACAAGACCGTTCTCTATATCGTCTTGTAAATGAAAGTTCATCAGACGGTGATGATGATATTGTAGAAAATACCCCTTGACTTTTATATACTTTGAACTAGACAAATAGATCCAATTTTGAACTAGTTGTAATTAGTTTTAACTTGGTTTTGGATTTTTATGTTCAATTGAACTTTAATTTGTTAGTTTTAAAGTATTTATTGACTGTTTTGGTTGTTGTTGTTGTGTTGTTGTTGTTGTTGTTGTTGTTGTTGTATTGTTGTTATTGTTGTTGTTGTTGTTGTTGTTGTGTTTTTGTTGTTGTTGTTGTTGTTGTTGTTGTTGTTGTTGTTGTGTTGTTGTATTGGTATGCTGGCAGGTGGTGTAGCTGCCAAAACAGGCATTTTATGCCAAAATTAAACCCAAAAAAACCGACCAAAGTTAGTCGGTTTTTAATAAAAAAAATAAATTATTCCAAAATACCGACCAAAGTTGGTCGGTTAATGAACATTGAATTCCCAGAATTCAACACTACCGTCTAACTTTGGTCGGTATTTTGCTTGCATTGTTGAGATTACCGACCATAGTTGGTCGGTAATGTTTAATTTTAATTATTTTAAAAAAATATATATTTTCAATTACCGACCAAAGTTGGTCAGTTTTTTTTAATTTTAATAATTAATAAAAAAATATAATTTAGTTAAACCGACCAACTTTGGTCGGTAAAATTAAATTAATAAAATATATTTCCGACCAAAGTTGGTCGGTAAGTAATTAAACTTGTCAGATGGTCGTTTTAATATACCGACCAACTTTGGTCGGTAAGCCATTCCGACCATCAAAATACCGTCCACACTATAATGGTCGCATTTTGGTCGGTAATTTGCCATAACCGACCAACGTTGATCGGTTTTTTGGTCGGTTTTTAGCGAATTTCTAGTAGTGGAACTGAGATACTTTCTTGGTATTGAGGTCCTCATCACAAAAGGAAATTCTACCGAACCCAAGAAAATATACACTTGAGTTGATTTCAGGTGTTGGTCTGAGTGGCTCTAAGCCTGTTTCAACACCTCTAGAGTTGAATCAAAAGATTACCACAATAGAATATGATGCTCATGTAGGAAAGCTAGGAGATCCAGATTTAGAAGACATTACTACTTATCAGAAGTCGATTGGGAAGCTCTTGTATTTGACAATCACACGACTTGACATTAATTATGCAGTACAAACATTGAGTCAGTTCATGCAGAGTCCAAAGCAATCTCATATGGATGCAGCCTTAAGAGTGGTCAAGTATATCAAAGGAGTACCAGGTCTAGGAGTACTTCTGCATGCAAAGCCAGTTGACAAATTAACTACCTACTGTAATGCAGACTGGGCAACCTGCCCTAATACTAGGAGGTCTGTGACAGGATATGTCATCAAATTAGGGAGTTCTCTGATCTCATGAAAATCTAAGAAGCAACAAACAGTTAGTAGGAGCTCAGCAAAAGTAGAATATAGAAGTATGGAAGCTGTGGCAACAAAAATAACTTGGTTATCAGGCCTTCTTGAAGAACTAGGGATACCAATCTCTAAACTTGTTCAACTATTATGTGACAATAAAGCAGCTATTCAAATAACTGTGAATCCCATATTTCACTATCTTCTTCTGCATAGATGTCTGATGTCTCCGTAATTTTCTGCGCAGGACACCAAAAAAAAAAAGAGTACATTTGTGTGTGAACAAATTAAAGTTTGATTTCACATATATCATCGACCAACAGCACGCAATATTTAAGAGTTCTTCTAAAGGCTATTGCATTACCTAAAGACTACGCAAAGGAAAAGGAAAAAATATTCACCAAACTATTACAGTTGTCCGATCGCTCTATGAATAATACTATGAAATGGGAATGTGGTGATTGGCTGCCAACCAATATATACTTTAACTTATTTTTGACGTTTAAAACATAAACTAGATGTAAAGACTCATAATTTTCATTTATCATCTAAAATAACCTACTTTATGCTCTATGAAAATATACAATTTTACTAAGTATAAAGCTTTTATCTTCGTTTTATAAAAATCTAACTCCGGCATTTATATTTTTTTTCGATACTTAAATAGTATATGCCTACTTTCAATCACCTAATCCACATAGATATGTTGTTATTGTATTGTATCGTATCGTTTGATGAATATAATGTTTGGATAGATTGTGTCGTTTGCCATCGTTTCATGATATCACACACCAGCAATATGAAGAATAAACTTGCATATTATAAACAAAAATTATGACACGGGATAAAATTACTATATAAAAGGTAGGGTAAATGATAAAATAAAATTATTTAATAATAATGAATGGTGAGATTGAGAAAAAAAGATAAGGTAACGACGCGACCATATATACCAAATCAGTCGTTACATAAATTGGCACATTTCGTCGTTACGTAACGACAGATTTAACGATACGATACAATAAAATTTAAGTAACAATTAAAACAAACATTATATTTAAAGTAACAATACGATAGAATACAATAAACAAGCTGTAAATATCTTTTCTGGTCTCACAAATTGCATTTGTATTATTTACCTAGTTATTTCCTGAATTTAAATACAACGTGGCGCTCCTGACTCGGAAATGAGAGTTGGAAAAGATGTGAAAAGTTAGAGGCAGCCCAAAATTTCGAAGTCAATAGCTAGTCAGCCATGATTAGAGCAATTGTATTTGTGACAGCAAAACTACCGCTGACGTCTCACATGACCTAATTAACATTGCAATGAACTTTGCACCCTTTTGCTCTTTTTTTTTTCTTCAAAGTCTATTCCCCTATGTATAGAAAAGTACAAGAGGTTCCTTTGATTCAGAGACAAGTTAGGTAGCCATGAATATTGTAGATTATAAATTATAATGAAAAAATTAGTAATGCATGGATCATAATCTGGAAATTATCTTTTTGGATATTTAATTAGTATAACTTAACTAATGTATTAATTAAACAAAAAAAATTACTTATGAGCATTAATTTTGTTATTTAAGTATTTTTAATTTATTTATTACTAACACACATATTTATTTTCACATTCTAACCATAAAAAAGGTATATAGATTCACGCAACTTATGCAAATATTATTATGAGAAAAAGAAAAGGTAACAATCAAACACTGCATTAAAAACCAAACAACCCCTCAAAGTATTCTAGGTTTAATTATTCATATAATAAATGGAACGGCAAATCAAATGGAAATAGCCAGTAAATCTTTTTTCTTTTCCTCGAGTTGAGGTTAACCCCTAAATCTTTTAGAGTTAACTCCAGTTGAGATTTACCTTTCAAAAAGAATAGAAAACTCTTTGAAGCTAATAATTTCCAGAGGTTTCAAGATATTAAAACGTTTTAGAATTATGTTCATATCAATCCCAAAAGTCAAAAGTAGTTAAAAAAACAAAAAAATCAGAACAATTTCAAGAGTAATAAAGAGCACACCAAGTTTAGGTTTATTCTACAGTTGCAAAGACAATTCGATTGTAGTTCTGTATACGGTCGAAACTGATTTCGGTCTTCGTACGATCGAGATGGGATCATAATAAATCGAAGAAAGTCTTCATAAAATCGAGATGGATCCGAAGATGGCACAAACGAACTTCAAATTTTAAGGACAGGTCAAATATCGAGCTCGAAGTCATTGTCGAGCTCGGGTCCAAACCGAACTATGATGAAAAGCGGTGGAATCGAGCTTAAGGGCCAAAGGCCAACCAATACCGGCCTAGATACTAGGCCTCGAGTCAACATTGAGCTCGAACCTACATCGAGCACTAAAGTTGGAAACCGACAAATACCGAGTCTGGTCAGGATCGAGCTAATAGACAAGAGACGTTACAACCGCACTAAGGGAGAGAATCTCGGCAGGAATTAAGGAAAAATTGATTTATCATGGGTTCCCCACTATATATTTTTAATTATATCTAAGGTAGGACCCTTCCACTACAAGAGGGATGGATGACTATATTTCTGTAATGGTCAGATTTTTTGGCATCAAGACATTACAACAAAAACACTATTTCTCATATTGAAAGATTATCCTTTTGAGTTTTGTCACTTCATTTTATTTGTTCATTTATTATCTTTCAACTGTGTTTATCTTTTGCTCTTTACGGTCAAGATTGGATATTTTTTTTTTCTCTTTACGATTTGTGTCAAGTTATACCGCATATCCTTAGAACTACATACAAATTTAACTCTATTCGATTTTTTGGGTAAACAAGTTCATTGTCAAATTCTTTTTCTAAATAGTTAGTTCGAAACGCTATATATTTCACCGTCGCTTGTTGTACTAATGTCCGATTCTGATTAATCAAAGAATTTTCAAAAAAATCCTTGTCGAGTCAGTGTCAGATGTACCATTCAAATTACACCTCAATAAAAGACAAATCACAGTAGGTAATCGAGATCTCCTCTTATTTACTCTTAACATTTCTCTACAATTATTACTTTCTCAGTCCGTGTGATCTAAAACTAACCATATATATATATATATATTAATGTAACTGTAAATCATCTCATTAAAAATAAAATAAGTATTTTTAAGTTAAATTATTATTAATTATAAAAACGTGTTATTCATATAAGTTTTCCGCAAGAAAAGTTTGAGATCATTTTTTTTTTAAAAAGAAAAAAGTGAAAGGTATTACTCCTTCCGTTTCAATTTATATGAACTTATTTTTTTTTTGTATGTTCCAAAAAGAAAGACATCTTTTTAAATTTAAAAATAATTTAACTTAAATTTTCAATTATACCCTCGATAAGAAGCTTTTATAGTCACACAAACATTGTGTTATGTTTAAAACCACAAGCTTCAAAAGATTTATAGCCACACAAATGTTATGATTTATTTAGTACCTCAAATTTTAAAAAATTTTATTTTTTTTAAAATTTTATATCTAGTCAAATAAGCTCACATAAATAAAAATAGAGGGAGTATTTGTTTTGAACTTATTAAAAGAAAAGAGTATTTGCTACATAAATTCGGACGGAAGGACTACTACTCACTTTTTATGTAACAACAAGCGTGTGTCAAATGACGTTTAATTTCCAAACGTCATCTTATGCGTAACCATTGAGGTCATGTTCATTTTTTTATTTTTCTTTTAAGGTCCTTTGTTTTCTATCGTTTTCTTTTCAATTTCCAGTTTTGTAGTCGTCTTTTGTGGCTGGCTTATATAAGTCCATGATATTTCTAGAGTCAATTTGAAATTAAGTTTCCATATAAGTCACGTTAATATATATTTAAAGAAGGATGACATGGCATCGTGACGTTTCATTGTAACAATCACAGGTACACGATAAGATGACGGGTGTGTTGAAAATGTTTTTATGGAAAATGTGTGATTTTATCACTTATTTTTTTTTATTTGGTTGGTGAGTGAAATTTTTTTTTCGAAAAATATTTTTAAGTGTTTGATTAGAAAGTAAAAAATATTTTTTGATGCTACTCTCATCATCCCCTGTCCCCCTCCCCCAAATAGCCAACATTTTCAGGATTCTATTTTCTTCAAAATTTAATTATTCTAAAAATTTACACAAACCCAAAGGAACTAATGTGCTGCTTTACTTTTTTACGCAAAAATAACGTTGAAATTTGCGCTCCATAACTAAAAAGAAAATATTCTTTTTTTGGTTGAAAAAAGAAAGTACTCTTTCTACAACATGAAATAAAGTACTCATTTTATTGAAATAAAAGAAAATACTTTTTCTATATCATGAAAAGAAAATACTTATTTTGTTGAAATAAAAAATACTTTTTTTACATCATGAAAAGAAAAAACGTTTTTTGTTGAAATGAAAGAAAATACTTTTTCTACATGAAAAGAAAGTATTTTTTGTTAAAATGAAAAAAAACATACTTTGTTATATCATGAAAAACAAATACTCATTTGTTGAAATGAAAAAAAAAAAATCTATCTATAACATGAAAATAAAGCACTATTAATAATAATTTTATTTAGGGTGGGGGTGGAGTGGAGGGGTGGGGTGGGTAGATGGGGGTTGGGGTTGGGTGGGTAGGGGTGGGGTGTGAGGGTGGGTTGGCGGGGGTTGGTGGGGATGGGGAATAGGATGGAGAAGGTTGAGAAGGAGTATTATACGTGTTTAATTAATGTATAAGCTATGTAAATGGCTAGAAAAAGTAAACAATAAATATGACCGGTTATTTGCGTAAAGATCCCAAAATTTATCTGAGGATACATTTATATCGTCAACCAAACATGGTATAAATTTAATCTCAGACTTAATACTGGATATACCATCTTATCTCATCAAACTAGAGATTATTTTATACCACCTCCTAGATGGAATAATTAGTCCAGAAATTATATTCCTGAGATTATAATTTCGGGATAATCTAGTCCACATACCAAATCACCCCTAAGGATTATATTTATTCATACACCTTAGAGCCATCAAGAGAAAGAGCTTATGTGCAAAAACAATTCATTTCATTCTAAATTATGGGTCTACTAACAATGTCATAAAAAATGGAGAGAGAAAAAAAAACGTAGTAAGCAATTTCAAGTTTTTTCATTATTTTCTTTACATCCACCAAAAAACAAACTAATTATGCAACTAAAAATATACGCAATATGCCTGCATGTCTCATAAATTGATCCAATTTAACTGACATGCAGATTAAATTTATCTATTTCGTCATCTATAAAATTGATGACAAAGTTTTTGAAATATTACTCTCAAGAGAATAGAGAAGAAAAAAGGCCAAAGAGAAATTAGACTTTCTAGTCTCACCATTCATCGTTCTTAGGCGCTATTGGTGCACAAAAATAAATTTAAATAGCGCTCACTCAATTACTTAAATTAAAAATAGCCGGCAGATATATAATATAGATATAATTTATGTATAATCATGTATAATTATTATATAATCTATGTATATCGATTAAAAAAATTCGTAATAAAATTGGTCGGCTATTTGCGTAAAGATCTCATTGGTTATTGGTTTCATGGATATCCATCGTGTGAGGTAAGTGCACAGATAGCCACTAATTAGAGATGTCTTTACTTTTTAGCCGCTGTTTTAAATGTATTTACTCTCTAGCTAGTGCTTAATATATTTTTACCCGCCCGGACAAAAATACCCATGTGCTAGACATGGGTGCTGCATAAATATTAAGGGCATGGTGTCCTTAACTTCATGAGTGTTGTGTAAATATTAAGGACAAAGTGTCATGTATTTGCAACTTCTGTTGTTAAACTTAAGGACATCATGTCCTTAACTTCATATGTGCAGTGTAAATGTTAAGGACATGGTATCCTTAACTTCGTGTGTGCAATATAAATGTTAAGGACATAATGTCCTTAACTTGTATTTGCAACTTCTATTTTTAAACTTTAGGACATCATGTCCTTAACTTCATATGTGCAATGTAAATATTAAGGACATCGTGTCCTTAACTTCATGTGTGCAATGTAAATGTTAAGGACATAATATCCTTTAACTTGTATTTGCAAATGTTGTATAAATATTAAGGACAAAGTATCATGTATTTGCAACTTCTGTTGTTAAACTTAAGGACATCATGTCCTTAACTTCATATGTGCAGTGTAAATGCTACGGACATGGTGTCCTTAACTTCATGTGTGCAATGTAAATGTTAAGGACATAATGTCCTTAACTTGTATTTGCAACTTCTATTGTTAAACTTTAGGACATCATGTCCTTAACTTCATATGTGCAGTGTAAATGTTAAGGACATTGTGTCCTTAACTTCATGTGTGCAATGTAAATGTTAAGGCCATAATATCCTTAACTTGTATTTGCACCTTCGGTTGTTGAACTTTAGGACATCATGCCCTTAACTTCATATGTGCAGTATAAATATTAAGGACATGGTGTCCTTAACTTCATGTGTGCATTGTAAATATTAAGAAAATAGTGTCCTTAACTTTATGAGTATTGTGTAAATATTAAGGACATGATGTCCTTAATTTCATGAATGATGTGTACAAATTAAAGACATGGTTTGTCCTTAATATTTACATAACACTCATAAAATTAAGGACACCATGTCCTTAATATTTACACATCACTCATGAAGAAAGGGTAAAAATAACTTTTCGTATCAATTTTAATAGAGTAGTGGTTATTTTTGCTCAACATTAAAAATAATGGCTAAAAAGTAAATACCACTTAAAAAAGTGACTATAACACGCCATTTCTTGCCATAGTGTAAGGGACCCTGATAACTTGTTTAGGCCCAAAACCATTCAAGCAACCAAGGAGCGATTTAAGATGAGATTTTTGCCAATCTATACTATATTAGAAAGTTATTTATCCTCACTAGAAAGGTTTTAACTTAATTACAATTTCATACATAATTTATCAATTATATACAAATTAGTATTAAAATGAGTATCTCTTGATAGTAACCTTTTAATTTAATAAATTCCTTTAAACCCTCACAATTCCTTTCTTCCCCTGATATACCCCAATCACAAATCTTTCTAAAGGACCTTCCTCTTTCTCTCTTTGAAATCAACCTTCTTTCTACATTGATTGTATAATATTTTTTTCTTCTAAATATCATAATTTTCTTTAACAATGACGAAGAAAAAGATTAATTTTTTAATGATATGAATTTTGTCATGGCTGGAGTTTGGAGCTTTTCAGGGCTTCCCTTTTCTTGTTGGTATTCCGATGGAGGGCTAGCAACAGATGGATAATAATTATTTGGCTCGATTGTTCAATTTAAATTATCAATCAATAAATTTTGAAGGTGTTTGACTCTCCATCATTGTAAGTCATTAAAAAGTTTTGAAATTTTGAATTCGAATTAGAATTTTTAAAAAATATTATTTATTTGGATTAGGTGTTATTGAAAATGATTAAAATATTTTTTGGAGTTTATATATCAATTTTGAAGGTATTTGGTGAACATTAGATTTAATTTTGACTGGATTTTCAAATTAAAATTCGAAGAAGAAGAAGAAAAAAATACATGACGTTATATATATATATATATATATAACTGTATTAAAGTTATATAATAGTTGTATGAAATTTATATGAAAACTCTATTTGGTTGTATTTTATTTGTAGCAATATTGTTTTATTTGACTGTTGTATAAAAGTTGAAAATTAGTTGTATATTGGATGAATCATTGTATGGAATTTGTATTTAAATTATAAATACTACCGTTTTATATAAAACTATTGATATATATCAAAATTGTATTAAGAGAGAAAGTTTTGAATTGAATTTTAGAGAGGAGGAAGAACACATCATATACAAAATATATACAAATTATATACAAAAGACATTGTATAAAATTTCTATAAAATTGTATTTAAGTTGTATAATATTATAGTTGTATTTAACTGGACAACTATGATGTGTGAAAGTTGCAGATAATTTATAAAAAAAATTATATATTGTATAATTAATTGTATGAAATTTATTTTTATTATGTATATTATTGTAGATATATCAAATTTATATTAAATTTGTACGAAATTTATTTTTAATTTGTATGTTGTTGTACCATATTATTATTCCTTTCTTACTTGATTGGTTAAAGAAAAAAAGTAGAGAGTAAATTCCAAACTGACTCATGTGCACTGATTCATGTTTGTTTAAACTGAAAGACTTGAATATTATAGAACCATTAATGACTAATAATGGCAATCCACTTTCCTTTCATCCTAAAACTTAATACAACGACAATTTCTAAGAACTTTATTAAACATTTTTTTTTTCAATCTCAAACGACATAAACACATTAATTGCACCTTATTCAACATACGAAATTAAGAGGTAAAGATGGTGTGGTCCTTGTTTGGGTAAAGAAGAGAAGAAGCAGGAAGATGACGGTCGGTTATAGGAGGAAGGCGGGATAGAGAGAAGAGTTTAGCTAATTATAGCTTAAAATAGGTATCACACAACTGAAATGAGCCTTATTTAGATGGAAGGATGCTAGTTTAAGAGATTGTATATAATTTTGTATATTAATTATAAGCAAACCTTATTTAGGCCGAGTAATATATAAAATTTGGACAATTTTGGTAATTAACGTTCAAATATTATATATGACGAAAAAATCCCATTTAAGATTTAGGATTCTTTACATAAATAGGCAGTCGAATTCATTATTTGCTTTTTCTAATTGGTATACATAGATTATACAGTGATATATATAATTATACATGTTTACCTTTAAAATGAGTAACAATTAAATTTGTACGTGGTTTAAAGGATACGTGATTTAATTTAATACGAATGATCTAAGAATGATAAATAATTAAATTAAAAGGAAACAAAAATGATCAAACCAAACGTGATGGAACAATTAAGTTTGGTTTTAAGTTTGAACACGAAGACCGGTTTTGATCGAGCCCTCGAGATGAGCTCGGTTGCAACTAAGAAAATGAATAGCTGAAGAACACTTTGAATAATAGCTAGAAGACAAAAATAACTTTATTGCTTTGATGTGCGTACCAACAATGGTTAAAAAATAAAAAGATTCTCCCATTTATATAGTATGAGAGTTTCAATCGTAATACAAGTTTCAATAAGGTAAAAACCATTCTCTTCTAGTAAAATATGATCCGCAGTTGATATCGGGTGAGATTCGCGTCGTACGATCATGTTGATTGCAGATATTTCGGCGTCTCGTTCGTCCTCTCTAACTGTTCTCCCTTTAGCCTTGATTCATCATTTTTCTTGAGCTCGGTTCTTCCCATGTTAGGCCATGTCTGATTTTTGGTACGCTATTCGTCCCCCGGGCTCTAATTTGTGGAAGCCCTCGATTTTACCCGAGCTTGCGTCGAACCATGTTGCCTCTCGTTTCCTCATCGGGAAATCAGGAGTAACTTTATCCCCAATTTTATTTGTATTATATATATTGTTCTGGAGACTAAAACCTATATGGTTTTCTACTCCC
Organism: Nicotiana tabacum; assembly: GCF_000715075.1. NCBI lineage: Eukaryota > Viridiplantae > Streptophyta > Magnoliopsida > Solanales > Solanaceae > Nicotiana > Nicotiana tabacum. Next base: position 90,569,219 of record NC_134102.1, read on the forward strand.
AATTTTGGAGATTAAAGTCTTCGTGGTTTTCTACTCCTATACAGGACATAATTTAAGTTCCTTAAGCTTGTTATTAATTTGTATTTGCAAAGTAATTTTGGAAATAAAATAACGTCAAAAATAGAAATGAAGGAGAAACAGAATTTAATCCGAGCCTACTGAATTCACAGTATTTTCTTGAAGAACTTAATCCCCTCCTAGTACCCGAGATTATGAATTATTTACTCCCAAAATAGAATGGATTACACACTGGTGTAGTGGTTCAGCGAACACAAATGATCGGTAGCAAATCACACTTACTGTTGCTTTCTTTCAGTTAAAACAATGCAGAAGAAAGAAGGAGAATTCAGAATTTTCGTAAGGAAAATCTAAGGGAATGACCTGGTATTTATAGCCAATAGGTTTGGGTTCAAACGAATAGGTATAACTCTTCATGATAACTATTCGTATAAAAACGACTATTACATAAATGGCTATTTATGCAAAATAAAACGGAAAAATCAAACGCGGAGGAAAATTAATTTACCGTTATAAAAAAGGCTAATTTGGATTAAAATAATATTGCATTAATCTTAATATTAACAAATAAATTTGGTCCAAAAAATTAATCAATCAATCGGATCATTTGACCGAATCCGAAGCCGAGCGAATGAGCGATGACAACGACGCGAGACTTGCCTTTTTCTCAACTCGTTCAGAGCTAGAAGAAGAAAAATTGTATATATACCCATCAAAACTCTTTTTCTCCTCTCATATGGGATTGGTACAACTTAAAATTAAAATAGCTAAAGATGTATAATATGTATTAAATACATAATATAATAAATGTATTTTGTACGGGTTATATCTTAACGTATATTTTGTTTTATTTTATTATCAGTTATTTGGAGATTAAAATCCTAGCGATTTTCTACTCCATTGGAGATTAAGATCTACGTGATTTTCTACTCTAGTTTTATTCGGTTTGAAGATATAAAAACTTCACTGTATATTAAACATTTGTTTGTGTCATTTTTTAAACAGAAATGATGACTAAGAACGGAAACCAGCCTGTTCCTATAGTGAATGCCAATGCATCGACAAGCCGAACAACACCAGCATTGGCACCGGCAGAAAAGCTCAAAAAATATTTCGGGATTGATTTCAAGCGGTGGCAGTAGAAGATGTTCTTCTACTTTACGACTTTAAGTCTACATAAGTTCATTAAGGAAGGTGTTCCTGTTCTGCCTGACGAAACTCAAGAAAATGAACGCTTCCTGAGACGTGAAAGCATTCTGATTTATTTTTGCAAGAATTATATTCTTAGCGGACTAAAAGACGATCTGTATAACGTCTATAGTAATATAGAGACGTCAAAAGAATTGTGGATTGGGCTTGAAAAGAAATGAAAAACCTCAGGGGAAGTGCACAGTTAGCCATTAATTAGAGTTATTTTACTCTTAAGCCATTATTTAAAATGTATTTACTCTTTAGCCAGTGCTTTAATAAAATTTTACTCGCATGGACGAAAATACCTCCGTGCTAGACATGGTGTCCTTAACTTCATGGGTGTTGTTTAAATATTAAGGACAAAGTGTCCTGAATTAGCACCTTCTGCTTTAAACTTTAGAACATCATGTCCTTAACTTCATTTGTGTAGTGTAAATGTTAAGGACATGGTGTTCTTAACTTCATATGTGCAGTGTAAATGTTAAGGACATGGTGTGCTTAACTTCATGAGTACTGTGTAAATATTAAGGACATAGTGTCCTTAACTTCATGAGTGTTGTGTAAAAATTAAGGACAAAGTGTCCTGTATTTGCATCTTATGTTGTTAAACTTTAGGACATCATGTCCTTAACTTCATGAGTGTTGTGTAAATATTAAGGACAAAATGTCCTTAATATTTGCTTAACACTCATGAAGTTAAGTATACCATATCCTTAATATTTACACAGCACTCATAAAATAAGGGTAAAACCATTTTTTATATTAATTTTAATAGAATAGTAGCTATTATTGGTCAACATTAAAAATATTGGATAAAAATTAAATATCACGCTAGAAAGTGTCTAGCCCACGCCATTTCTACAAAAACCTTGATGGCAAAATCCAACAAAAAACAGTACCTCGGCTTCGCTGCTTGGGCTTAGCGGGATCCAGTTATACTGGACCCAAAAGCTCTTTTTCGATTTTTCTTTTCAAATAGTATTTGTTTAAACAGTTCAGAGAAGACGGAGTCACCCAACTTGGCAATGGTAGAAAGCTCATAAATTTGTTATATTTGAATTGTGATTCTTAACTAATAGACTATTACTTTCTTAGTTTTTTCATTTTTTAATAATTCATACAGGCATAATATTTGCGTAGACTTGTATTAATGAAACATCGAGAAGAAAAGTACAAGTAATGTGGGTCAAAACTTACTTTACTACTTTAGTTGATGGACAAACCCCTTGCTTAATAAGCATGTAAAAAACAAGAGCTTGCAAGGCCTACTATTCAATTTTAGTTTAGTTCTGACTATTGGTTCATGTTCTTCATCGTAGTTATTGAAATTATTATACAAAATATGATTTACTAGAACTAAATGCACCTCTTTGCAAGAAGTCTGCTAGATGAAGCTCTTGGAGCAACTGCTTAGCTTTTAATTTTCTTATTAGATTTAGACAAATGCCAGGAGAAATATCTGTAGCTGTTGCCGCAAGAGCAAAAATTTATTCGATTGATTCATTAACCAATAGTTTTAAGTGACTCTATTTCATTATCAAAATGAGTAAAGTTTGATAACCATACCTGAATAGAGTTATAGAGGCACTCATAAAAAGGGAGAAATGATCTCTTTCGTCCGTTTCTGGCTTACTAGTTTTTCGGCACGTGAACTGATGAGTCTAAGTATTATATGATTTTATAAAATAATATTAATATTATCAAAAATAAAACTTTGAGTAAATAATTGTACATGAATGAATTGAGTACAAGTTTCTGTGAATGATCAATAATGTGGATTGTCATGTGACGACTTGTTTGTCGAGGTCAAGCATTGGATATTGTCTGAACCTACTAAGATGAACACTCAAATTTTAATTAGTTATGTGTGCTTGTTTTTACGTATTTTGATTTTATGAGTTACACGACATGTAATAGCGTAGCTCATGTCCTCACCTAATATTCATTATAATTCGCCGACACTTATTCCCTTCTTGTATTCCAGATCCTATATATGTATATGTATCTAATATGCAATATATGTGAAGAGGAAATAGTGTCTTGTGTGTTCTGTGGTATAATCAATAGTATGCGTTGTTTGTTCATACAGCAGAGGAATTGTTGCAAAGAGTGTCTTGGTTAATGAAATGCATTTGGTCTAATGCATTACTACTATTAACAAAAACAAAGAAGAAAATTAAAATTCCCATCAAACAACTTGGAGGAGAAAAGCCTTAGATCTTACTGTTGTTTTGCATCATGGATTTTAGTTTACCATTGGTTGGTGAACTTACAAATCTTGGCTACTATTCAAATTACTTATCCCATAATCATTGCTATCTAAAATGAATGGCTGAAATGTGAAGAGAAAACATTAAGATAAAGGACTAAATCAGGGATTACTTACTGGGACCAATATAATAGTAATACCAGTACTTTTTGTAACTTCATGCATAGACATCTTCAATAACAATTGGATTGTTAATTCTCCCTACTAATATTCATATAAGTCAGAACGAAGCAATTAAAATCTTAATAAGAGCCGCATCAAAAACAAAATTCACTTGTATTCGGTGAGATTAGAGATGAAGGCAGAAGAAATGTCTTCTACGGAAAGAGTTTGGAAAGGCCGGAAAGCTTTGATTGAGAGAAGTTAGTTGGGTACACGAGAACTTGTTGTTAAGTTCCCCGCCAATTGCTTTAATTCATCTATATGAGATTACAATCGTAGTGGTTTCTTCTTGAACTTTTGACGCCATTTTCCTTTTTGAATGCTTCATTGCATAAGTATCTCTTCAAACTAAAAGCTGCCTCCGTTTGTTAAGTGTCTGTTTGTTAAGTGTTCCCAACTTTTGTAGCGTCATTTCATTTGGGTTGTTCCTAAGCGTTAGTTTTAAAAAAAATATTAAATGAGATATTTAGATAAATAAGAAGAGTAATACTGTAATTTAACTTTTTAATTAAGCGGTTCCTGCTATTAATTCATTGCAGATAGTTTATGATTATCGTTATATTTTAATTAAAAAACTGAAGGGGAGCTTTGGTGTAACTGGTAAAGTTGCTGTCATGTGACCAGGAAGTCACGGGTTCGAGCCGTGGAAACAGCCTCTTGCAGGAATGCAGGGTAAGGCTGCATACAATAAGCCCTTGTGGTCTGACTCTTTCCCGGACCCCGCATACAGTGGGAGTTTAGTGCGTAGTGATGCCTTTTTTTTTTCTAATTAAAAAACTATGAGTTTATTGAAGTTCAACATTTACAAACCTAAAATCTCCCTAAGCCGTCCCGTTTTTGTCAGTTTCCTACATAAACTATTCGGTGTCTCCAAAGTCCTCCCCCCTCCCTTATATTAAAATCCCTTCTTTGCATTCTTAGATGTGCGTCTAATACACGCTCCTAATTATCTAAAAAGCGTATCATGTAACACTACACATGGCTATTTAATCCAACCTAAAACCCCCATAAACCGTAATTTTTTTGTCAGTTACCTACTTAAGCTATCTAGTGCCCCCAAAACTCCCCTCAACTATATTCTCCTATATATTAAAGCCCCATATTAAATTCATAGAGGTGCGCCTATCTGACTATATTAATTTATAGTTTGTACTAAATTTTTTATGTAGTTTACTCAGGATGTACTACTCTCGGATGACTGACTAATTCTAGGAGTTTTGGCCAAAATAGTATCTAATGTAATGGGTTAATTTAGATTTAATCGTGATTGTGCTTTATACTAGACTCTAACTGAATAATTCTTTTTTTCTATTCACTTTGCAGCAGGATAAAAAAATAAATAAAGGCATATAGTATTGTATTTATAAAAAAATCATCTTATATTACATAAATAAGATTACACAAAATAAAATTTCACAAATAAGAAACTAATCGGCCAATAACTATACTTTCTAATTCTAAATTACACAAACAAGGTTTAAGAGATTCAACTTCATTCTCTACAATAAGATGTTAGGTTTAATAGAAAGATTTAAATAGGTGTTCTTTAGGAAACAAGAGAGTGATTTTTTCCCCTAGAGGAACCCATAAGAAAAATTGAAGAAAAAAGGTGGAAAAATAAAGAAAAATGTGAAAATAAAAAAGAAAGGTAAAAATAAGGAAAAATGGTGAAAATGAGGAAGAAAAGTGGATATAAAGGAAATAAAGAGAATATTTAAAAAATTAAAGTTGAAAGAGGGTTAGGCTAATTAGCCATTACATTATACCAAGTGAGCCATTCATTTTGATGCCTCTTTTTTTTTTCCAGTTGTGCTCGCTCTCAAGCGAGTGTGTACACACGTTATGCCAGTTAAGTAATGAAAGAATTTAAATATAAAGGGCAATATAATTCGGGGGGGTTTGAGGACACCGAATAATTTAAATAGAAAACTGATAAAATCGTAATAGTTTGAGGGGTTTTAGAGTATTAACTATTACGAATATATAAAAGTTAAAACTATAAGTTTGTTGAAGTTCAAAGTTATCTCTATTTTCTCATATACTATATACTATTAAACCAGCTCCACCACAGACATACGCAATCCCATTGGCCTCCAACTCCAAAATTAGGAAAACGATAGAATTAAAAATCATACTATTGCAGCCAATAAATTGTTTCCAATTGGATGTTTTTGAGCTGGTGTGGTACCTAAACCCAACCAAACAAATTTAAATTATGTTAAAAATTGACCAGTTCAACTCAGTGGTGGCATCCTTTCTATGGATCCAGTCGGTGAGCAATATTCTGAGTTGGATACTAATTATTAAAATAATCTAAAAGACAAGGTGTCATATTGTCATGGAAAATATCTTGCTTAATTATGTCGTCTAACCCTTAAAGTTATTTTAACTTTTCACTTAAGTACATTATTTAAAATCCGTTTCATTTGAACGTTTCAACCATATCTCAAATGTGTCGTTTAAACACAAAATTCATAAATAGCTAACCATATAATATGTGTATAATTCACTCGACAAAGTGACGAATAAAAAAGGGACATGTAGATTTAACTTGGACAAACTTAAAAAAAAAAATTTTTTTTTTTTTTTTAACAAGAACCCTACGCTACCCTTAGTCATCTTCCCCCAAACTCCCCCCTCTTCCTTCTGTCTTCATCTGCCAAAAGGAAAAAACACAGGTACCCGCATGTCCTCTTTCTTTCTCCTAATCTCCACACCCAATGAACACACCTACCACCATTTTCTTTTTCCTAATCTCCACACCCAATGAACATTATTGACTGAAATTGCTGTCATGCTCTTAATGCTGCTGACTTTCGCAGCAACAGTAACAATGACCTTTAAGTGTTTTGAAGATGAAACGAAAAGCAACAGAGGAATAGTAAACTACCACCATTAGTATTCCTCCACCCAAAAGTACCGTTTTTGAATTTTCAGATCTGGGAAAGGGAGAAATTTATGTCAATTTTTTTTCTTTTTTTTTTTGGGTTGAAAATCCTTTCTTTTAGCTAACTTGAGAAGAATATATTTGAGTTGAGAAAAAGGGAAGAAACGAAAAAGAATAAAATGTTTGGGATTTTTCCGGCGATCTCCATTAATTCCGGTAATAATATTTAAGACAACAAGGTGATGACGGTGAACACGCTCAGAAAAATAGTATAATACACGCATTATGCCACATCATCAAGTTGTGTTTAAATGAGGCCTAATTAAATAGTTGGAGTTACATCATCTTCCTGTGGACTGTGGAGTTGGGGCCGGGGCTGGAGAGGGAATAGAAAATGAAGTTTTACTTTTGACTACGAAGTTAAAATTAAAAAATTATAAAGAAATTTAACTCTTTATGAAAATTTAAACACCAAAATTTACAAGTCCACGACTAAGCGTGATCAGACGACAAAGTTGATCAGACGACAAAGTTGACGTAAAAATGAGAAGCATGCTAAATTGCTAATGAACGAAGCAAAATTCAAATGCTTTGATATCAAACCTGACCAATTTTTGCATATGACTTTACAGTCTTGCAACTTTACAAAATCCAGCTAAACACCTATAACAATTCAACCCAAAAAAATAAAATAAGAAGAAGTGAACATCATGCTTAACACCTCTAAACAAGATTCCTGCAATCTTTGATCAGTTGTGCTTGAGGATGATTAGAGGAAATTAAATGAATTCACATCAAGCGAATAATATTTAAAATTAGTCTCAAGAATAACCTGCTTGTAATCCAAAGCTCAAGTAGTCTATAATTTACTGAGTACATATTCATGTACAGACCAGTGCAAATAAAGTAACACGCATGCATACCTCTCTAGTCCAGTCTATTTCGATCAGTCGGCCGGTGAGAGCGAGATACAAACCCAAAAGAAGGCGAAGAATGTACAAATTATGTACCAAATCCTATTGCTCCAAGTCCTCTTTGTTATCAACTTGAGCATTTCCACTACTAGTCCCTTGCCATGTCCAAACAATATCCTTCAAAGCAGGTCTAACTTCCTCTTCACAAAACTTGTTATACTCCAAGGTGTCGCCGGAGGACTTTAAGAACTCGACGACAGTAACCTCCGGTGCCACCTTAAACACCTCGGCGGTGACCAACAACCGCCCTTTCCGGCCTTCCTCGGGGCATTGCATCTTTAACTTGAATGGTTTTGACCTGTAAACCTTATATCTCATAACTTTAGCCATTTTCTCTAATTTCCTCATTACATCCCTAGCAGAACTTCTTGAAGTGAACATGGATGAAGCCTTCCCTTTGATCTCAAACAAACTAGACAAGTCAAAACCCGAGGACATCGACGAAATCAACTCGAATGCATTGAAAAATGCAGGGGATGAAGGTGATTTCCTAATGATTCCTCCTTGCTTGCTGCTCATTCCCTCTTCATCATCATTTTCTTGTTCTTTTTCTAGCTTTTGCAAATCTTGGATCGAAAACGCCCTTGGAATTGTGAAACTCTTCCTAAACCATGGAACTCTCATTATACCTTGAATAGTTATCCTCCTTTCTGGATCAGCCATTAAAAGTTTAGATATCAAACGTCTTGAATCTACTGAAAACCACATAGGGAATTCGTAATCAGCTTTGAAAATTTTCTTGTACATGTTCATCAAATTCTCATCTTGGAATGGAAGAAAACCAGCTACAAGTACATACAAGATTACCCCACATGACCAAATATCAGCTTTTGCACCATCATATCCTTTCCTCCTTAAAACTTCAGGAGCAACATAAGCTGGAGTTCCACATTGAGTATGAAGCAAACCATCATTTCTACTCAACTGCTCATCAGGCAAAGCCGATAACCCGAAATCAGATACTTTCAAGTCCTCATTCTCGTCGAGAAGGAGATTTTCAGGCTTCAAATCGCGGTGATAGACCCCTCGGCTATGGCAAAAATCAACAGCACTTATTAATTGTTGGAAGTACTTTCGTGCTGATTCTTCATTCAACTTCCCTTTGGCTACTAATTTTGCAAAGAGCTCACCCCCTTTAACATACTCCATTATGAAGAAGATTTTGGACTTTGTAGCCATAACTTCTTTGAGTTCTACAATATTCGGATGGCGAACGCGACGCATCACTGAGATTTCTCGTGTGATTTGCTCCATCATTCCTTCTTTTTGGACTTGGTCTTTCTTGATCACTTTTATGGCTACACTTTCCCCTGTTGATAGTTCTTTCCCATAGTACACTTTTGCAAAAGTTCCTTTGCCTAATAGCTTCCCTATTTCATACTTTTCAAACAACAGTTGCTTCTCCTCCATATTACTATCAGATCTTTCAAAAAAGACTGATTTTTTCTTTTGTTAATTTCAATAAGATGCTAGGAATCAAGAAAACGAGCACATTCACAAATTTACCTTTTTGAGGATTCAAGAAGCTGCTGAGATAGAACGGAAGTTCCAAAATAAGAAACCAGATTTTAGGAATATAATGCCCTGATGTGACTTTTTAATATCATGGATTCCTTGAATTATTCAATGACAAATGGAAATTGGAATAGAGGAAAATACAGCTTGAGCTGTCTTTAACACGATACTAGTAATATGTTTTTGACAAATATTCTAGTACTACTTAGCCAACATTTCCTGTCCTAATTTTTGAATGGCTTAAAGTTGAATTTTTAAAGTCAGAAGTTGTTAGCTGTCTACCTTCACCAAAATAACGACAATAATCATAATATATAAAGTAAAGTAAATTATATCTAAAATTAGTGATAACATTTATTATTATTATTATTATATTTGTTGTTACTCCCTCCGTTTCAAGTTATGCGAATTTATTTGAGTAGACACGGAGTTTAAGAAAAGAGATAAAACTTTTAAATTTATGGTGTAAAATGAGGCACATATATTTTGTGTGGTTATAATTCATTGCATAAAGGTAAATTGTTTTCAAATAGAAAAATATATTTATATTTTTACACGAATTATAAAAAAAAAATAGGTTCACATAAATAGTATTATTATGAAGTGCCGGAGTTGAACCAATATTAAAAAGGGAAGAGTGGGGAGGTGCTTTAATTGAGGGCCACGAACTAGTGTGTGATTAAATAAGAGTTTAACGTGCATGAGAATGAATCAGTTGTTTACCAAGTTAGTACAATATAGTACTCCCTCCATTTCCGTCTGTGAACCTGTTTGACTGGGCACGGAATTTAAGAAAAAAATGAAGATTTTTGGAATTTATGGTCCTAAACAATTCAAAAAGGGGCCCAAAGTATATGTGTGGTTATAAAAGCTTCTCATAAAGGGTAGAATTGCAAGTTTAAGCAAAATTATTTCCAAATTTATAAAGGAGTCATTATTTTTGGAACGGACCAAAAAGAAAATATGTTCACGGAAACGGAGGTAGTAAGATTTATTATACAAAACTTAGTAAAATCGCCTTTTTAAGAATTTCTTTCTTCACATTTATTTGGTTCAGATTTGGTGGAGGAATTACCTTGTTTCTTCCACTGCCGACTGTTCGTGTATATATTGTTTTCCTTTTGTTTGATCCAGCAATTATTTGAGTTTCCCATACCTGTTCAGTATGATCTGTAGGAGAAGATATTATATAAAATATGTACTCCGTATTTTTTATTTACTTATTATTATTCAATGCTGATAGTTGCATAAAACTTTTCTCAAGAGTCTGTTTCTTTAGAATGGAAATGAAAGAGAAGGAAAAAAAAGGACAGAGAGAGAGATTATTGAACTGCTCTCCTCTTTCCTTTCAAATCGTTCGAGCAAATGGAGTTAAATAATGAAAACATTAGACCGGACTATGAAATAATACAAATCTTCACGCAATTTCTAATTTCACGATTTAATATGGAGAAGGAACATAAGTTATAGGAAAAATGAAATTGCATAATCCCTCTTAAAATAATAATCGAAAATATACATTTTTGTATATATTTTTTTTTGTGTGTATATATATAAAATATAATTTTATACACATTACGGCTAGCAAATATAAATAATTTTTGCCGCGGATTAAAAGTGATCTTTGCCCTAAGTTATATTCTAGCTTCGCCCGTTAATATGCCCAAGAATATATTCAGTTTTCCTAAAATTCCTTGGTGGTCATGGCACGCCTTAACAGTGAACTTGTGGGCATGCAATCCATTATTTCAATCACCCATTCCAAAGGATATCCTACTATTGACATTAGAGGTGTTCCGCGATCGATAAGGTATTTAAATATTTCGATTGGGTATTTTTACTATTCGATTTCTTAAGATGCTATACCGATATCATGACTAATTAAATTATGTATGGTTCGATTTTTTGCCCTTCGATCTAGTTTTATTCGGTCTGGTAATTTCGATTTGTTCGGCTGGAATATTAACTCGCGCATAAAGCCATAAACTGTAATACTCTTAAGTAAGGTTCTTACAAATACAAAATTAAAAATATTATAATATAGTAAAAAGATAATGAAAACTAAAAATGTTAAACCTAGATAGGAGAAAGATTGAGGCGTAAGTAGGCAACCAAAGAAAACGGAGAAGGCAACAACAATAATAACAACAACAACAATAACAAATTCACTAAAATCTCACGAGTGGGGTCTAGCAGGGTAATGTGTACGCAGACATCACCCCTACTTTATGAAGGTAAAGAGGTTATTTTCGATGACCCTCGGCTCAAGAACAGTGAAAATGAAGCAATAAACAAACAATAGCAACAATAAGGTAATAAGACAATAAGGTAACTCTAAAAGCTATTTTTTAAAATTTTCACTCAGATCACTCACCAAAATTTAAAAACAACCCAAAATTATATTCATGTCCAAGCACAACTCTAATTTTCAAATATCATTTTCACTTGATTTTTTTTTTTTAATTTTTTTCGAAATTTTCAATTCTTATGTCCAAACGCCCACTAAGATTCTGCATCTGCATATTGTTCAAAGAAGGAAATTTTACCTCCTATAGCAAAACTTTATACCTTATTTATTATAAATAAATACTCTTTTAAAAAATTATTTTCTATAGCTACCTTTTAGGTTTTATAGCAAATTATGTATTTATGGTCACTTCCTACCGTTAAACCATTAAATACGCTATGTAATATTTTTCTCTTTCCTGCTTTCTATTCTTTCTCTCACAATACCACCGTACAGTATACAACTTCAGAAATCACGATCTCTCTCCACTATCTCTCTCTCTCAATGCCAGTCTCTTCCCCATGAATACAACCACGATTCTCAACTGATTCATCTCCATTTTCTCTCTCAATTTTCAAAATTGATTTCTCCAAAAAGTTGTGGTAAGTGTTAAAATTGTTAGATTTTCGTTGGTAGCTTGCTTCTTCTGTATCTCTTTACTAAATTTTTAGAAATAATCACCATTGTTATGATTTCACCAGAAAACTCGAAATTTCATCTCCAATAGCTGATTCAACAACTCACAAGAGGGTTACCCGAGGTATACCCACCAAAGCACTCAATTTTGAAGGGTCATCTTTCGATTTGCAAATCACTTAAGTGGAACATGTATTTGCAGATTCAGCAGCAAATACAGTTGGAGAAAAGAGAATAAAAATACGCAATGACACATCGAAACAAGCCCAATTTGAGAAATCTTCAAAAGAATCAACACTTCATGATGCGGAAAAGAGAAGAAAACTTATGGATGATGATTCAGGGGTTAAGGAAAAAGAGGTCGATACAAGAATTAGCTCGAAAACACTGATCAAAAAGGTAACTGTAGATGTATTTATATGTATTTTAGTCCGCATACACCGATTATTACCTTCTACACTGTTTTTCTCTTCTTGTGTGTTGATGTATTTATATGTATTCAATAGTGCCAACACTGATTTGTACTTATTACAGTGACTTTTGACTGTTATATTTATATGTATTTAGATGTATATTGTTCTAGCTTTAGTTATGTATTCCAATTAAGTGTTCTCATCAGCATTTCTCAAGCCAACTGTATTCTGCTGTATTTAGAACAACAGTCATTGTCATATCTCTCATTTTTATGGTAATTATCAATACATTATGTTTGTAAATCATAAATGAGTTATGTATTCCAAATATATGTATTCATCTATATTTTCAATTATTTATTTTATCTTTTTAATTTTTGTTGTATACAGGAAATAAAACTCTTTGTTAAACACCCGTCTATTATATCACCACATATCAGTTCCTACACTAACACAGACATAGTCTCCGACCACAAAGAGAAGCTTACTCTAGAGCAGTACAAATTATTTTGTAATATTTGTTTTGAAAGTTTCCTTGATATGAAGAACTGTGAGGTTCAACATCAATTGTTCAGGTATTTCATGGTTCTGCAGCTGGAAGAAAGCCATGATGATTCATTTTCAATATATGTGAATGGTACAAAATTATGCTTTTCAATCAGGGAGTTTGCGGTAGTTACTGGACTCAATTGTGTTAGTGACGCTGAAGATTTTCAGTTTATGTCACAACCCAATTTTCCCTCTGTTGGGTATCGTGATGGCACTTAGTCTTAGGGACTAGGTAAGCCTAACATTTACTGAATAACAACAATAATTAAATAACATCTAACAATTTTTGAAATAACAATCTCTATGAAATTTATAATTCCCAAAACCGGTAGTACAAGTCATAAGCTCTACAGAGTTTGCTACAATTTACTAAGTATAACTGTTTGAAATAAAGTAAATAATGTGAATACAAATCAAAAGGTGACTCCGAAGCCTGCGGACGCAACAACAGGTTTACCTTGAGTCTCCACAGCAACAATCCGCACAACTAGCTAATGATCAACTGACTTCGAAATACCTTAATCTGCACAAAAATATGCAGAAGTGTAGTATGAGTACACCACGACGGTACCCAGCAAGTATCAAGACTAACCTCAGTGGAGTAATGATGAGGAACAGTTAAGACACTCACTAGTCAAATAACCTGTGCAATATAGCCTACAAAAATAATAAAAAATAAATAGCAGTGATAGCAACACCAATCAACTAGTGACTCAAACAGTTGCTACAATTTACTAAGTACAACTGTTTGAAATAAAGTAAATAATGTGAATACAAATCAAAAGGTAACTCCGAAGCCTGCGGACGCAGCAACAGGTTTACCTTGAGTCTCCACAGCAACAATCCGCACAACTAGCTAATGATCAACTGACTTCGAAATACCTTAATCTGCACAAAAATGTGCAGAAGTGTAGTATGAGTACACCACGACGATACCCAGCAAGTATCAAGACTAACCTCAGTGGAGTAATGATGAGGAACAGTTAAGACACTCACTAGTCAAATAACCTGTGCAATATAGCCTACAAAAATAATAAAAAATAAATAACAGTGATAGCAACACCAATCAACTAGTGATTTAAACAGCAAGGCAACACGAACACCATAAATATTGCTCAAACGAATAATAAATATAGGTACAGCTAATTAATCAAGTCCTTCAAAATATACATCTTTTATCTATAAGTTTTTCAATAAAAGTCTCTAGAATATAATCCTTTCCAATAAATATATTTCGAATATACTTCCTCCAAATAAATATTTTTTCATTATAATTCTTTCAAATAAATATCTTTCAAATATAATTCTTTCAAGTAAATATCTTTCAAATATAATTCTTTCAATTAAAAGTCACCATGTGACACCTCATTTAACTTCCCTGGTGTGAGAAATATATTCAACATATAATATATGTCTCTCGTCCTCGCCTACACGGAAACACCCTTCGTGCCATGAATATATGATAATATAAAAATAATGGAACGACATCACCCTTCGTGCTTTACACTCTCAAATGGCACGGTATCACCCTTCGTGCTTTACACTCTCCCTCATATGATAATATAATTCAAATGGCATGGCATCACCCTTCGTGCTTTACACTCTCAAATGGCACGACATCACTCTTCGTGTTTTACACTCTTCCTTACCAAGCACATGTATATTATTAACAAGCAAGGTAGGAAGAATAAATAACATCAAGGAGAGTGCTTAAACCACAACACAATATAACAATTCATATCACAATTTTGTCACTCACCACAACCAAATTACAAATATGTAGCAGAATCAATAAATTTCTCAACAAATAGCCCACGGCTCCAGACAACGTATATAAAACCTCAAAACAATCAACAGAGGTGAAAAATACTCAGTATAGGGCAACACCTTCATTAATCCAAATTCTTGATAATTATATTAACTCCTCAATTTAAACTTATTTAATAAATATTTGCAGAAAAGGATTCCATCATGAATTTAATTCCAAGAAGAATATCAAATCAACAAACACACGGAATTCACATAAAATCAAAGAAGCAATCACATCAAATTATCATATAAAAATAAATTCAACAAAATAAGAATTTATGCATGACAAATTTAGGATTTACTATGTTCCAACAATTGTTTAATTTAATACATAAGGGCGTCTACGAATTTCAACCAATATAATTTGCACATATAAACCAAGTACGTACTCATCACCTCGCGTACATGGTTTCAATTACACAATTTTCACATAAGACTCAATGCCTAAGGGGTAATTCCCCCACTCAAGGTTAGGTAAGATACTTACCTCAAAGAAGACAGACCGATACTCAAGAATGAACTTCTCGGTAAAATGGCTTCCGGACGGCTCAAATCTAATCAAAATAACTTCAAAGCACAAATAAAACTCATAAGAAACTATACCGGATCATAAAGCTCAATCTTTATCAAAATCTAAAAATCGACCCAAAAGTTGACTCCCGGGCCCGCACCTCGAAACCCGACAAATTTTACAAAACCTGAACACCCATTCCAATACGAGTTCAACCATATAAAAATTATCAAATTCCGATATCAAGTCGTCCCTTAAATCATGATTTTTCATTTTGAAAGTTTTCTTCAAAAATCCCCATTTTCCTCAACTCAAAATACAAATTAAATGATAAAATAAAGATAAAATCATGAAATACAATAAATTCTAGGTGAAGAACACTTACCCAATCGATTTTCTTGAAAAACCCACAAAGAATCGCTCAAAACCGAGCTCCACAAGTCAAGATATGATAAAAATAGCCTAACCCTCGATTTGGAAAGTATATTATGCTACCCAGGTGTTAAAGCATCGCGAACGCGGAAGACTACTCGCATTCGCGAAGAAGGATTAATGAAGGCCGGATATGCTTCGCGAACGCGAAAGATGGCTCGCGAATGCGGAGAGGAAAATTTGATGGTCCAATGACTGGTCTACGCGAACGCGTGAAGGGGTGCGCGAACGCGGAGGAGGGGGTGGCATACCTTTGCGAACGCGGGAAGAGAGAAGCTAACGCGAAGAATAAAAAGTCTCCAGTGCCCAGCTCCTATTTTCTACTACGCGAATGCGATGGAGAGGATGCGAACGCGAAGAAGGGGAAGGCAGGCTTCCGCGATCGCAAAAGGAGGCATGCAAACGCGAAGAACAAATATTCCTTCCTTAAAAATTACTCTTCGCGAACGCGGAGGAACATACGCGAACGCGAAAGAGAAAACCAAATGATATATTCAGCAGTTCAAAAATAGAAGAAAATGGCTCGTAGCCCATCCGAAACACACCCGAGGCCCCCGGGACCCCGTCTAAACATACCAAAAAGTTTCATAACTTAACACGGACTCGCTCGAGGTCTCAAATCACATCAACAACATCGAAACTACGAATCGCACCATGAATCAAACTTATGAACTTTCAATTCTTCTAATTTCTAAAACTCACACCGAAACCTATCAAATCAACCCGGATATGACGTCAAATTTTGCACGCAAGTCCAAAATGACATAACGGAGTTGTTCCAACTCTTGGAATCGCATTCCGACCCCGATATCAAAAAGTCCACTTCCGGTCAAAATCTCTGAAAATTCGACTTTCGCCATTTCAAGCCTAAATCAGCTACAGACCTCAAATTCATCGTCCGGATAGGCTCCTAAGTTTAAAATCACCCAACGGAGCTAACGGAACCACGAGAACTCTATTCCGGAGTCGTCTTCATACAGTTCTAACTACAGTCAAAATCCTAATACTTAAGCTTCCGTTTTATGGACTTAGTGTCCCGAATTACTCTGAATCATCCGGTAACTGAATTCAACCATGCACGCAAGTCAATACACATAATACGAAGCTGCTCAGGGCCTTATGCCGTCGAACGGGACTTAAATTCTCAAAACGACCGGTCGGGTCATTACATCCTTCCCCTCTGAAACAAACGTTCGTCCTCGAACGTGCCAAGAATCGCCTCGAAGTCTTCAATTCACTGAAAGCACATATCCAACATATACCCACAGGTGACCCCCTGTCATCCCAATCCACATAAACCTAACGACACCATCTCAACTGTAATTCACCCTTTCTACCAACACCGATAAGCCTTAGAGTCAAAATTCTCACCTTCTGTTCATCTCCAAAGGACCCGATTCTAAATCCATACCCGGTATCAGTCTCAACCAGCTGAAACAACTCATGCCTACACCCACAAGGTACGAACACTCAACATGACATGCCACACATAGGCCCATAATACACTTCTGATCACAAAAGCTTCCAATAATCAAAACCAGAGCTGACAATTAGCCTCATAACTGTTAGAACCCTGCTTCAATCCTCCACAACACTAACAACGATGCGAGAAACATGAAGACCTATTAACTATACACCCGAATCAATAAGTCACAACTAACACCTCCTTTTTGCCTCCATGTCCTCTCTCTCCTGATCCCACATGCCCTCCACTCGGCGAGCGATCCCTACCACCTGCTGAAATGAAACATCCGACTCTAACTCCCTAGCCATGCTGAACCGAATATCGTGCGTGAGCCCCTCAATAAATCTACGGGCATGCTCTCTACTGTAGCAACTAAAGCAGGTGCATGTCTAGCCAAATCACTGAATCTAATGGCATACTCAGACACTGACATAGTGCCCTTGCGCAACTGCTCAAACTCTGCGCGCCATGCATCTCGAAGGGACTGAGGTACAAACTCTCTCAGGAACATCTCTAAAAATTGAACCCATGTAAGTGAAGCTGACTCGGTCGGGCTACCCAACTCATACGCCCGCCACCACTGATAAGCCGCTCCCTTGAGCTGGAACGTAGTAAAAGCAACCCCGCTCATCTCCACAATGCCCATAGTACGGAGAATGCGGTGACACTCCTCCAGAAAACCCTGAGCATCATCTGTTGCTAATCCACTGAAGGTAGGAGGATGGTACTTCTTATACGTCTCAAGTCTAAGTTGTTCTTCCTCAGATGCTACTGCCCTAACCACGGGCTGAACTGGGACCACAGACTGTGTCGCCATGACACCTGGAACCTGACCAATATGAACCCGCTGCATTGGAGTATGGGCGGCAAGAGTCTGAGCTCATCCCCCGGTCTGTGAAATAGCTGGTGCAACCGGAATCAAACCTCCTGGGCCAATGTACCAAATATGCTCAGGAACTGTACTAAGGTCTCCTGAAGTTCGGGGGTAATAGCAGGCATCTCCGGTACCTGTGCCCCAACTGAAACTACTGGCGGCTCCTCAACTGCTGCTCTGGTAGGTTCCCTAGCTGTGGCACGTGCTCCTCGTCGGCCTCTGCCTCTGCCCCTAGTAACATCTGCTCAGGGGGGTAATGTCATCAGCAACTGCAGCTCGTGTCCTCACCATCTGTGAGAGAATAGAATGATAAAATTTCAAACTTAAAGACCAATGAACTCGCACGATAGGAATGAAGGAAGTGAAACTGTCCTAATGGTTCTGTAGCCTCTCGAAGATAAGTGCAGACGTCTCTGTACCGATCCGCAAGACTCTACTAAACTCGTTTATGACTCGTAACACCTATGAACCTAGAGCTCTGATACCAACTTGTCACGACCCAATTTTCCCTCCGTTGGGTATCGTGATGACAACTAGTATTAGGGACTAGGTAAACCTAGCATTTACTGAATAACGACAATAATTAAATAATATCTAACAACTTTTGAAATGGCAATCTCTATGAAATTTATAATTTCCAAAACCGATAGTACAAGTCATAAGCTCTACAGAGTTTGCTACAATTTACTAAATACAACTGTTTGAAATAAAGTAAACAGTGTGAATACAAATCAGAAGGTGACTCCGAAGCCTGCGGACGCAGCAGCAGGTTTACCTTGAGTCTCCACAGCAACAATCCGCACAACTAGCTAATGATCAACTGACTTCGAAATACCTTAATCTACACAAAAATGTGCAGAAGTGTAGTATGAGTACACCACGGCGGTACCCAACAAGTATCAAGACTAACCTCAGTGGAGTAATGACGAGGAACAGTCAAGATACTCACTAGTCAAATAACCTGTGCAATATAGCCTACAAAAATAATAAAAAATAAATAGCAGTGATAGCAACACCAATCAACTAGTGATTTAAACAGCAAGGCAACAGGAATACCATAAATATTGCTCAAACGAATAATAAATACAGGTACAGCCAATTATCAAGTCCTTCAAAATATACATCTTTTATCTATAAGTTTTGCAATAAAAGTCTCTAGAATATAGTCCTTTCCCATAAATATATTTCGAATATACTTCCTCCAAATAAATATCTTTCCATTATAATTCTTTCAAATAAATATCTTTCGAATATAATTCTTTCAAGTAAATATCTTTCAAATATAATTCTTTCAAGTAAAAGTCACCATGTGACACCTCATTTAACTTCCCTGGTGTGAGAAATATATTCAACATATCACGTCAAATGGCACAGCAATACCTTTGTGCACTTGTCTCATTCTTATATATATATATATATATATATATATATATATATATATATATATATATATATATATATATATATATGTAGACCAAATCAATTGGCACGGCAACACCCTTTGTGCATTTATCTCTTTCTCACCGTGCAAACATATAACAATACCAACTAGGTAGGAGAAAAGTCAATAACAATAAAAGAAATAATGTGGGAGGCACACAGTAAGTAACAACGACTACAAGTCACAGAGAAAATATAGGTACACAATAACATCTCAAGATAAAGGCATGGATGTATACACAACAAAACAATATCATAATATAATGTATGTCTCTCGTCCTCGCCTGCACGGAAACACCTTTCGTGCCGTGAATATATGATAATATAAAAGTAATGGCACGGCATCACCCTTCGTGCTTTTACTCTCATCCTCACCTGATAATATAAATGAAATGGCACGACATCACCCTTCGTGCTTTTACACTCTCAATGGCACGCCATCACTCTTCGGGCTTTACACTCTCAAATGGCACGGCATCACCCTTCGTGCTTTATACTCTCCCTCACATGATAATATAACTCAAATGGCACGGCATCACTCTTCGTGCTTTACACTCTCAAATGGCACGGCATAACCCTTCGTGCTTTACACTCTTCCTTACCAAGCACATGTATATCATTAACAAGCAAGGTTGGAAGCATAAATAACATCAAGGAGAGTGTTTAAACCATAACACAATACAATAATTCATATCACAATTTGCCACTGACCACAACCAAATTACAAATATAAAGCAGAATTAATAAATTTCTCAACAAATAGCCCACGGCTCCACACAACGTATGTAATACCTCAAAACAATCAACAGAGGTGAAAAATACTCAGTATAGGGAAACGCCTTCATTAATCCAAATTCTTGATAATTATATTAACTCCTCAATTTAAACTTATTTAATAAATATTTACAGAAAAGAATTCCATCATGAATTTAATTCCAAGAAAAATATCAAATCAACAAACACACGGAATTCACATAAAATCAAAGTGGCAATCACACCAAATTATCATATAAAAATAAATTCAACAAAACAAGGATTTATGTGTGACATATAAAGGATTTACTATATTCCAACAATTTTCCAATTTAATACATAAGGGCGTATACAATTTTAACTAATATAATTTGCACATATAAACCAAGTACGTACTCGTCACCTCGCGTACATGGTTTCAATTACACAATTTCCACATAAGACACAATGCCTAAGGGGTAATTTCCCCACTCAAGGTTAGGCAAGATACTTACCTCAAAGAAGACAGACTGATTCTTAAGAATGAACTTCTCGGTGAAACGGCCTCCAGACAGCTCAAATCTAATCAAAATAACTTCAAAGCATGAATAAAACTCATAAGAAACTATTCCGGATCTAAAGCTCAATCTTTATCAAAATCTAAAAATCGACCCAAAAGTTGACCCCCGGACCCGCACCTCGAAACCCGACAAATCTTACAAAACCCGAACACCCATTTCGATACGAGTTCAACCATACTAAAATTATTAAATTTCGATATCAATTCATCCCTCAAATCATGATTTTTCATTTTGAAAGTTTTCTTCAAAAATTTCCATTTTCCTCAACTTAAAACACAAATTAAATGATAAAATAAAGATAAAATCATGGAATATAATAAATTCTAGGTGAAGAACACTTTCCCCATCGATTTGCTTGAAAAACCCACAAAGAATAGCTCAATACCGAGCTCCACAAGTCAAGATATGATAAAAATGGCCTAACCCTCGATTTGGAAAATATATTCTGCTGCCCAGGTGTTAAAGCATCGTGAACGAGGAAGACTACCCGCGTTCGCAAAGAAGGAAAAATGAAGGCTGCCCAGATATGCTTCGTGAACGCGAAAGATGGCTCGTGAACGCGGAGAGGAAAGTTTGATGGTCCAATGACTGGGCTACACGAAGGCGTGAAGGGGTCCGCAAACGCGGAGAAGGGGGTGGCATACCTTCGTGAACGCGGGAAGAGAGACACGAACGTGAAGATTAAAAAGTCTCCAGTGCCCAGCTCCTATTTTCTACTACGTGAACGCGATGGAGAGGATGCGAATGCGAAGAAGGGAAAGGAAGGGTTCCGCGATCGCGAAAGGAGGCATGCGAATGCGAAGAACAAATATTCCTTCCTCCAAAATTACTCTTCGCAAACACGGAGGAACAGACGCTAACGCGAAAGAGAAAACCAGATGACAGATTCAGCAGTTCAAAAATAGAAGAAAATGGCCCGTAGCCCATTCGAAACACACATGAGGCCCCCGGGACCCCGTCTAAACATACCAACAAGTTTCATAACTTAACACGGACTCGCTCGAGGTCTCAAATCACATCAACAACATCGAAACTATGAATCGCACCATGAATCAAACTTATGAACTTTCAATTCTTCCAACTTTTAATACTCGCGCTGAAACCTATCAAATCAACCCGGAATGATGTCAAATTTTGCAGGCAAGTCCCAAATGATATAACAGAGCTGTTCCAACTCTCGGAATCGCATTCCGACCTCGATATCAAAAAGTCCACTTTCGGTCAAATTCTTCAAAAATTCGACTTTCGTCATTTCAAGCCTAAATCAGCTACAAATCTCAAATTCACCATCCGGACACGCTCCTAAGTCCAAAATCACCCAACGGAGCTAGAGAAACTGCCCGAACTCCATTCCGGATTCATCTTCACATAGTTCCAACTACGATCAAAATTTTAAGACTTAAGCTTCCGTTTTAGGGACTAAGTGTCCCAAATCACACCGAATCATCTGGTAAATGAATTCAACCACGCACGCAAGTCAATACACATAGTACGAAGTTGCTCAGGGCCTTATGATGTCGAACGGGACTTAAGTTCTCAAAACGACCGACATGGTCGTTACAGTTTAACACAAAGAAGCCTAATAGGATTGTGGATACATACTTTGGCGGTGCAAAGAATATCAAGAAAAAAGATTTGTGTAATGACCCAAACAGTCATTTTAAATTTTAGAACCCTGTTCCCTAAATTAAAACTCACCGTATGTGTTTTAATGATTTATGACTTGCGGGGATGATTGGTTCGGGATTTGAAAGTGTTTGGATTGAAATCGGAACACTTGACTCCTTAAGTTAGCCTTAAAAGGCAAAGTTTGACTTAAGTCAACATTTTGAGAAAACAACCCAGAAATCGAGATTTGACTTTCCTATAAGTTCGTATAATGATTTCAGACTTGGGGGTATGTTAGGATAACCTGGGAGCATTTTGGCGCTTAATAGTGAAAAATCAACTATTTGAAGGTTTAAAGTTCTTTAAATTTGGTTTGGAGTAAGTTTTGGAGTAATTGAAGTCCGTTTGGAATTCCGAGTTTGGGAATAGTTCCGTATAGTGATTTAAGACTTGCACGCAAAATTTGGTGTCATTCCGAGTAGTCTACGTATGATTCGGCGCATTCGGAGAATTTGGAAAACTTAAATTCAAAGTTTGATCCAATTTGGTTTTGGGGTGTGATTCTTGGATTTGTTGTTATTTTACGCATTTTGAGAGTTCGAGTAGGTCTGTATTACGATTACAGACTTATTGGTGACTTTGGACGGGGACCCGGGGGGCTCGGGTATGTTTCGGACCGCCCGAAGCTAAATCTGAGAAACTAGATTTTCCAATCTTGGTTTCCTTCTTCGCGTTCGCGAAAGGGAAATCGCGTTCGCGAAGAAGGATTTGGGGCAGTGGCAGATTTCCCTTCGTGTTTGCGAACAGGCTCACGCGTTCGCGAAGCCTTATGAGCCTAGGCCTTCGCGGTCGCGAAACCCACTCGCGTTCGCGTAAGGGAAATGAGGTCACGGAGGGCTACGTACGCACGAGGTGACGAGAGTCCATGCCTAGCTACTATTAATGCTAAAGTCCGGGTAGTTTAGGGCTCAAAGCATGAATTACTTGTGTAAATTACGTCCTTTATTTAATTAAATTATTTGATATATATTTGGTAAATTGTTAAGGAAAGGTAGTAAAGGATGGAAATATCATATGCTTAATTTTTGTTTAAAATTTAATTAATTATTAAAAGAAATTTTTCATTCCTCTCGAATTGATCTTATAATAAATATACTCTCCTTTCGGAGGTACATAAGAAAATGTCCTCCTTTCTTGTGGAGTGGGCCGAATGCCTCGGTAGGATAGATGCATTTATGGATCGCGCCGCACGTCCCTCGGCAGTGTACACGATACTCTGGATCGGGCCGTATGACCTCGGTAGAAATCGTGCCTAATAATAATAATAATTACATGATACCTTGCAATTTTAATTGCAGCTTGTGGATTTAATTAATAGGTTAAAAATTATTGCATTTGAAGGATTTTATTATCTCTGCTAATTGAATAAAATTATTATTAATTTTGTTAATCATGATGAATTAAATAATTCTATTTTATTCTATTTATTATTGTAGACCCTTAGTGAGTGTCAAAGTCGGCTATCTCATCTCTACCCCTTCGAGATTAGGCGGTACACGTTGTTTACGTACTCATACTACACTTGCTGCACTTTTTGTACAGGATCTGAGGTAGAGACTAGTGGAGGACCTATCATCGCACATCCACGCTATCCAGATGCGTAGTGGTGAGCTGGCTTTCTGAACCGTTCTGCAGCTACCAGTGCCTCTCTTTGTATTTTCATTCTGTCTATTTTTATTTCAGACAGTATTTGGAGTTTTGTATAATCTACTAGATACTCATACACTTGTGACACCAGGTCTTGGCACACATATTGGTAGAATTTGGAATTTGTATTATTTCTTGGATTTAAATTAATCGGTATCTTTTCTATTTTCTTTTAGTATTGCTAGTAAAGTAATAAAATTACTTAGAAAATTATTCTGAAAATAATTGATATATGTTTAATTTATTAGTTGGCTTGTCTAGCTGTAGTGTTGGGCGCCATCACGACCTTTAGGTGAAATTGGGTCGTGACAATATGGTATCAGAGCACTAGGTTCACATAGGTCTCACAAGTTATGACCAGGCCAAATAGAGCCTTGCGGATCGGTACGGAGACGTCTGTACTTATCTTCGAGAGGCTATAGGGTGTGAGGAAACTACCTTTCTTCATCTTTCATCGTACAATTGATGTAGTACTAAATATCTTTCTCTTACTCTTTCACAGATGGTGAGAACGCGCTCGAATGAGGCACCAGACCAGGGAAGAGCTACTCCCCCAGTTGCTAGAGGCCGAGGCAGAGGACGAGGGAGGGCTCCCGCCTGTGGTAAGGGACGAGGACGTCTCAGGACTATTCCAGTTATGCCGCCTGTGGGTCCAGC
Organism: Nicotiana tabacum; assembly: GCF_000715075.1. Taxonomy (NCBI): domain Eukaryota; kingdom Viridiplantae; phylum Streptophyta; class Magnoliopsida; order Solanales; family Solanaceae; genus Nicotiana; species Nicotiana tabacum. The sequence goes on from NC_134102.1 coordinate 90,593,936, forward strand.
AGAGGATCCCATTATTGAGGAACAGGGTGAGGTGCCTGTGGCCAAGCCAGCTCCGGTGGATTTCACATCTGCCCTGGGATTTCAGGATGTCATGGGTCGTATGCTGCGATTCATGGATACTATGACTCAGGCTGGTTTATTTCCGGCAGACCTAGCCACATCTCAGGTGGGCGGGGGAGAACAAACCCCTACCGCACAGGCTCATGGGCAGGCAGCTGTTGTATATCAGACTCAGGGTGCACTACCCGTGGGTGAAGCCCAACCAGTGGCAGCAGCTACATCTGAGCCCAAGCCAGCTTCAGCCGCTGATCCGCAAAAACTATTGGACATATGGACTAGACTACATTCTCCTATCTTTGGGGTGAGCGATATGAGGATCCCCAAGATTTCATTGATCGGTGCAAGGATAGACTGTACAACATGAGTATATTGGAGTCTCATGGGGTTGACTTTGCTACTTTTCAGCTAGAGGGCAGGACCCGTAGATGGTAGAAGTCTTGTGTTCTTGGCAGACAAGCAGATTCTCCTCCCATGACTTGGGACAGATTCACCCGTATTTTCCTGGAGAGGTATATTCCACCCTCCTAGAGGGAAGAGTTGTGGTTTCAGTTTGAGCAGCTCCAGCAGGGTCAGATGTCAGTGACTGATTATGAGGCGAGGTTCTTTGAGTTATCTCGCTATGCACTTATGATACTCCCGACTGAGGCGAAGAGAGTGCGGAGGTTTGTTGCGGGTTTACATACTAGAATTTAGGCCACTATGGCCCGAGAGGTTGAGATGGGTACTTCTTATGAGTTAGTCATGGAGATAGACCGGAGGATTGAGGGTGTGCGTCAGCGTAGCCGAGAGCAGATTACTAAAGATAAACGGTTTAGGTATTTCAGAGGTGCTCCATCTAGGGGCAGAGGTTAGTTCGTGAGAGGGCAGTCCAGCAGGCCCCCATATCCAGCACTACCGCCTCCTCGGGGTCCTCCAGTGCAACCTTATTTCAGTGCTATACCAGAGAGTTCTTATCGCCCACCAGCTATTCAGGCTTCTTCCAGTGGGTATTCAGGTCACTAGGGCAAGATTCTTAGTCAGCAGCCCATTGTGCCGAAGAGTTGTTATGAATGTGGGGATCCCAGTCACATACGGAGATTCTGCCCCAAGCTTCGAGGTAAACTAGTGCAATAGGGTCAACAACCTATGGTTACCAGACCAGTTGCTCCACCAGTCGTCCGACCACCAAGAGGTGGAGGACAGGTGGGTAGGGGCCATCCTAGAGGTGGAGGTCAGCTAGGTGGAGGCCAGCCAGTTGGTGCTCCAGCTCGGTTCTATGCTTTTCCGGCCAGACCGGATGCAGAGGCCTCAGATGCTATGATTACAGATATTATTTCTGTTTGCGGGGCAAAGATGCCTTCGTATTATTTGATCCAGGATCTACATATTCCTATGTGTCATCTCTATTTGCTCAATTTATGGGTGTTTCTCGTGAGTCCTTGAGTACTCCCGTTTATGTGTCCACTCATGTGGGCAATTCTGTTGTTGTGAATCGCATCTACCGGTCCTGTATTATTACATTCTGTGGTTATGAAACTAGAGCAGATCTCCTATTGCTTGAGATGACCGATTTTGAAATCATCCTGGGTATGGACTGGTTATATCCATATCATGCTATTCTAGATTGTCATGCCAAGACTGTTACCTTGGCTATTCCAGCATTTCTTAGGGTGGAGTGGAAGGGTTCGTTTGTTAGTTCATTTAATCGGGTTATTTCTTTTATGAAGGCTCAACACATGATTGAGAAGGGTTGTTTAGCTTATCTAGCCTATGTTCGGGATACTACTATAGAGACTCCGGCTATTAATTTAGTGCATGTAGTTCGGGATTTCTCTGATGTATTTCCTTCAGATCTTCCAGGCATGCCACCTGATCGTGATATTGACGCTTAATAGTGAAAAACCAACTATTTGAAGGTTTAAAGTTCTTTAAATTTGGTTTGGAGTAGGTTTTGGAGTAATTGAAGTCCGTTTGGAATTCCGAGTTTGGGAATAGTTCTGTATAGTGATTTAAGACTTGCACGCGAAATTTGGTGTCATTCCGAGTAGTCTAAGTATGATTCGGCGCATTCGGAGAATTTGGAAAACTTGAAGTTCAAAGTTTGATCCAATTTGGTTTTGGGGTGTAATTCTTGGATTTGTTGTTGTTTTACGCATTTTGGGAGTTCGAGTAGGTCCGTATTATGATTACAGACTTGTTGGTGCCTTTGGAGGGGGGTCCCGGGGGGATCGGGTGTGTTTCGGACCCCCCGGAGCTAAATCTGAGAAACTAGATTTTCCAGTTCCGGTTTCCTTCTTCGCATTCGCGAGAGGGAAATCGCGTTCACGAAGAAGGATTTGGGGCAGTGGCAGATTGCCCTTCGCGTTCCCAAACAGGCTAACGCGTTCGCGAAGCCTTATGAGCCTAGGCCTTTGCGTTCGTGAAATCCAATCGCGGTCGCGTAAGGGAAATGAGGTCATGGAGGGCCAGTGAGCTTTACTCTTCACGTTCGCGAAAGAGCTGTCGCGTTCGCGATGCTCAGTCAGCGAAGGAATTCGCGTTCGCGAAGGGTAAATTTTAGGCTATGGAAGTTTTCCTTTGCGAACATGAAGCCTTGATCGCATTCGTGAAGAAGGGGTCATCAGTGCTGGGCAGAATGTCTTAAAAACGGGGTTTCACCATTTTTAACCCCATTTCTTCCATTGTTGGGCGATTTTGGAGCTTTTTGAGAGGGGAGTTCAACTAGCAACTTGAAGGTAAGTTAATTGCAACTAGCTTTTTGAAGTTATGTCGATATTTCAAAATTGTCTTCTTGCTTGAATTGACCTCCGGACAGCTCAAATCTATCCAAATTAATTGCATAACTTCATTAAAATTTATCGGAAACAATTCCGGATAATAATACATCGACTTAAAATTTTATTCTAAAAATTCAATAAAGTCAATGTGGGGGCCACCCCTCGGAACCCGATAAAATTTTCATGAAATCCGAACACTCATTGTGATACGAGTCCAACCATACCAATTTTATTAAATTCCATTAAAATCTTGATTTTTCTGGAAGATTTTACAAAAATCTTGATTTTCCTCCATTAAAATCCGAATTACATGATGGATTCAAAGGCATAATCATGGAAATTAATCAAAACTGGATAAGAATCACTTACCCTCAAACACCCACGCAATAATCTCTCCAAAAATCGCCTTCTACCGAGCTCCCAATTTGATTTTGTGTTATGAGCTCAAACCCCCATTTTTGGGACTTTTAATTCTGCCCAGATAGGCCTTCTACGTGTTTGCGACCAATGCTTCGCGTTCGCGAAGCACAAACTTGACTGCCCAGATTTTAACCCTTCGCGAACGCGACATAAGCCTCGCGAACGTGAAGGTTTGTTGTCCCCTCTCTTCGCGAACGCGACCCACACCACACGAACGTGAAGGCCAAACGCCTATGGTCCCCAGCTACTTCCTTTCTTCTTCATGAATGCGTAACACTTCTCGCGTTCGCGATGCACCCCCTGTCCACCCTTCGCGAACGCGAAGAGTAAATTTTTCTAACTTTCCCAACTCCTCTTCGCGAACGCGATCACTCGTACGCGAATGCGGTGAAGAAAATGTTACTGCCATCCAAATGCACTACGCGTTCGCGACACTTGCTACGCGAACGCGATGAAGGATTGAGGCACCAGATATCAGGAGAATACAACAGTGGAAAGAGAAGGGAAAATGGTCCGAAATCAATCCGAAACACGCCCGAGCCACTCGGGACCTCAACCAAACCTACCAACAAGTCTTAATACATCATACAAACTTAGTCGAATTCTCAAATCACATCAACCCATATCAAAACGACGAATCGCACCTCAAATCAAAATCTATGAAATTTGAACTTTTAAATTCTATATCTTGTGCCGAAACACATCAAATCAATCCGGAATGACTTCAAATTTTGCACACAAGTCATAGATGACATAACGGAGGTATTTAAATTTTCAGAATCAGATTCCGACCCCGATATCAAAAAGTCAACCCTTCGGTGAAACTTCCCAAAAATTCATCTTTCGCCATTTCAGGCCAAATTCCTTTACAGACCTCCAAATAATTTTTCCGGGCATGTTCCTAAGTCCAAATTCACTATACGGAGCTATTGACATCATCAAAATTCCATTCCGGAGTCGTTTGCTCAAAAATCAACTTTTCGGTCAACTCTTTCCATTTAAGCTTCTAAATAAGAATTGTTCTTTTGATTAAATTCCAAATCTTCAGTAAATCAAACTCAACCGCACCCGCGGGTCATAATACATATTACGAAACTGCTCGAGACCTTAAGTCACTGAACAGGGCATTAATTCTTAAAATGACAAGTCGGGTCGTTACATTCTCCGCCTCTTAAACAAACGTTTGTCCTCGGATGTGCTAAGAATCTTTCTGAGGACTTTAAATTACTGAGTGTATTCTTACACACATACTTGTGGGTGATTCTACATTCCCGCAGTTTAACACGGGTTCGACAACACCATCTCAATTGAGATTATTTCTTTCCTATCCTTATAAGCTTTAAAGCAAAATCCCTAACTCTCCAATCATTTCCAAAATGTCTGATTTTCACTTCGACGCACGGTATTAGTCTCAACTGGCTATAGCAACTCATGCCTAGGCACACATAAACTTTATTGATAGTGTTGACGTACTTCGGGGTGTTACACTCTCCCCCGCTTAGGATCATTCGCCCCCAAACACATAACATAACTTATCTCCTCTTTTGCAAATCTCACTCCCCCAAATTATTATTATTATTATTATTTCAGAAATTTTGGCAGAGTCTCCCCTGTAATTGGGCCTATCCACCTGCCAGAGTAACACCAAAATAACTCCTAACAACACCTCCACAACCCAACAAAACACCACAAGATATATATATATATATATATATATATATATATATATATATATATATATATATATATATATATATATATATATATATATATATATATATATATATATATATATATATATATAAGCATTACAAGCACTGTATTATCATAATGATATCAGGACATGAAGCACATCATATATATGCTCATCACCACATCTCTGGTCTTAAAAGTTGTTCATAATTAATTCCAGCATCATCAATTAATCTCATATTAACCACCACCTCATTTCGAATTTTCACAATACTGACAACAGAATGTGAGGCATGAAGACCTCATGATTACTTACTCGGATTAATGAGTCACATTTAATGCCACCTGGGCACTCATCTCATAGGCTAAAACTCAATGTTTACAGCACAAAAATGGCTGAATATGCACAGAAAATATACGAGAATTATCAAATAAGCCTAACAGGCATGACTCCTTATTAATATTATTATACAAATTAAATTTCATAAAGGGAGAATTTTAAACTCATTAATATTTCACCACAAGGACCCTGTCCTTATATAACTTTCACCACGACTTGTAGCCCGGTTTAAATATTTCACATCATATAAAAATGCGAGAAACTCGTCCTCAACTCCAAATCACAAGTATTTTGCACATTGTGCCAACTGAAACTTCAATTTCCTTTCTTTCTTCTTTTCAATATATTTCATAAACAGTTTTCACAACTCATAATGAACTCTCATACTGGTAGGGCATATAATTCATAAAAATTGGAATAAATTATTCCAAAACACTTTAAACCCACTGTAATGAATAATAAAAATTACTTTTGAACTTATAGCCCTCAATGGTGTACAAAAAATAATGACAGACACGGGCTCACATCTTCAAATCTCCCAACAGGGATAAACATATAAGTGGGTCACAAAAATTACGAAGCTCACCCATAAGCGGAGCATAATAGGAGGACTCACCTCAATATTCATAACCAATCAAATTAAGGGAAGATATTATTTTATAATAAATCGGGATCGCACCTGTAACGACACCATCCGGTGTATCGGCCTTAGCCAAATCATAGTGATTATATCAACGGGTTGGGCCTCCACCTCTTAGGCGCCCTCTACCCGCCTGTCCTCCACCTCTAGTTGACTGTGTACATGGAATATTAACTGGAATAAAGCTTGTAGCTTGAGTGCTCTGATGAAATCCACCCCTCCCAAGTCTGGGACAATCTCTCATGATGTGCTTAGTATCACCACATTCATAACAACCCCTCTGAGATTGCGGTTGCTCGTACTGAGTCTGTGCCGGATAACTGAAATAATCATTATAGAAATCTCGAGCCGGTGGTGCATTGTAAGAACTTACTGGAGCACTCCGAGTAATCTAATGTGCGGACTGAGCTGGCCGATTGCTCGAGCCTCCACTATAATGGGTCCTAGCTGAAGAGTAAAATCCACTGAACCCTCCAGATCTTTGAGATCTTTTGGCCTCCTTACACTCCCTTTCCTCGCGTAAAACACCGTCAATCTTTCTCGCAATCTCCACTACTTGTTGAAATGGAGTATCAGTTTGCGATTCTCGAGCCATGCATATTTTAATATCATATTCGAGCCTCTCAATGAATCTGCGGACCCGCTATCTGATTGTAGGAACCAAGATAGGTGCATGACGGGCTAACTCACTGAACCTGATAGCATATTCTGACACTGTCATAGTGCCCTGACGCAACCGTTCAAACTCTGTGTGCCACGCATCTTGGAGAGTCTGGGGAACAAACTCTTTCAAGAATATTTCCGAAAATTGAGCCCAAGTTGATGGTGTTGCATCGGCTGGTCTACCTTCTTCATAGATTTGCCACCACCGATACGCTGCGCCTGGAAGTTGAAATGTAGTAAAGGCAACTCCGCTCACTTCTACAATACCCATGGTACGGAGAATACGGTGACAATTTTCTAGAAATCCGTGGGCATCCTTTGTAGCAGTTCCACTGAAAGTAGGTGTACTATACCTCTTAAACCTTTCAAGTCTCTTTTGTTCTTCTTCTGATGCCTCTGGCCTGACCTCAGGCCGAACCGGAATAACAGGTTGTACCGGTACTACACCCGAAACCTGACAAAAGTGAACCTGCTGCTCTGGAGTTGTGGTAAGAGTCGGAGCTACTCCCCCAATCTGCAAAATATTTGGTGCAACAGAGATCAATCCCGCCTGGGTTAATGTACCAAACATACTCAGGAACAGTGCCAAAGTTTCTTGAAGTCCGGGGGTAACAACAGTTGCTTCTGGTACCTGTTGGCGGCTCCTCAACTGTTGCCCTGATAGGTACTCCAGTCGCGACACTTGCCCTTCCTCGACCTCTGCCTCGACCTCTACCTCGTCCCCGACCTCTTGCAATCCTAGCAGTATGTGTGGATGCCTGCTCAGCTAACCCGGTAGCACGTATCCTCACCATCTGTGAGAAAATAGAGAAACAAAGGCTCAAATTCTACAATCAACAAATCCACACGACATGAATGAAAGAAGTGGAAATTTCCTAACAGTTCTGTAGCCTCTCGAAGATAAGTACAGACGTCTCCGTACTGATCCGCAAGACTCTACTAGACTCGTTCGTGACTCGTAGAACTTATGAACATAGAGCTCTGATACTAATTTGTCACGATCCAAAATCCCACCACATGCGTCATGATGGCACCTAGTCTCTAAGACTAGGTAAGCCGATTTCAATTACATTTTTTAAGCCATTTTATTTTTTGAATTAAATAAGTAATCAAAACTAACAGCGGAACAATTATGAATAAACAACCTCCCAAGACTGGTATTACTAACTCACGAACTCTAATTGAATACATGGAATGATCACGAGGACCGAATATACAATACTGTTTCATTAAAATTAATAGTACAATGAAATGAAAAGACTCCAAGGGACTGCGACGACCAAACAGCTCTACCTTGAATCCTTACGATCCCGCTTTAACTCTGCTCAAGTACGATATCTCCAATACCTAGATCTGCACAAAAATATGCAGAAGTGTAGTATGAGTACACCACGGTCGGTACCCAGTAAGTATCAAGACTAACCTCAGTGGAGTAGAGATGAGGTACAGTCAATACACTCACTAGTCTAATAGCATGTGCAACATAATATACAAAATAATAGGAAACAAATAACAATAAGCGCAACTTAAAACAACCAGTGATATGCACAGCAGACAATAAGAACACCATTAATATCGCTCAACAATTAATAATTACAATTACACCCAATTAAATCAAATCCTTCAAATAAATATCTTTCACATATAATTCTTCCAAATAACTCTCTTTCAAATATAATTTTTTCAAATAACTATTTTTCAAATATACTTCCTTTAAATAAATTTCTCTCAAATATAATTTCTTTAAGTAAATATCTTTCGAATGTAATCCTTTCCAATAAATCTTTTTGCATAAAAATCCGTTCAATTAAATATTTTGAATATAATTATTTCAATTAAAAAGTCACCATGTGACACCTCATTTCATAATTATAAAAATACGGGTCTCAGTCCATTTTTTATATTTTAATTTTCGTAAACACGGGTCTCGACCCATTTTCATATTTCCACAGCACTTCGCGCCCATAATTAAATCATCATATTTTTCCCGGCACCTCGTGCCCATTTTTCATATCACATCTGCACGGACAGTTCACGTTGTAATGACCCGGCCGGTCATTTTGAGAATTAGAGCCCCGATCCCCTAATAACTATTTTCCTCACGTTTGTTTCCGCTATTGGGACTTGCCGGAGTGATTGGTTATAGAATTCAGAGAGTTTTGGGACACTTAGTCCCTAGTTGTGAGTTTAAGCCTTAGAATTTGGACCGTAGTCGGAACTGTGTGAAGACGGATCCAAAATGGAATTTCATCCACTCTGTTAGCTCCGTTGAGTGATTTTGGGGTTAGGAGCGCGTCCGGAATATGTTTTGGAGGCCTGTAGTAGATTTAGGCTTGAATTGGCGAAAGTTAGTTTTTCGACGATTTCGGCCGATAGTGAAAATTTTGATATCGATCTCGGAATGGAATTCCGAAAGTGGATGTAGGTTCGTAATGTGGTTCGAACTATATTTGATGTGGTTCGGCGTCGTTTGTAGAGTTTGGAAAATTTTAAATTCTTAGGATTGAATCAGTGCTTAATTCATAATTTTGGTGTTGTTCGATGTAGTTTGAAGGCTCGACGAAGTTCGTATGGTGTTTTAGGATTGGTTGGTATGTTTGGTTGAGGTCCCGGGGGCCTCGGGTGTATTTCGAATGCTTAATGGAATGAATTTGGACTTGGGAAAAATCATGTGTTTTTGCTGGTTCTGCTGTAATCGCACCTGCGCAAGGATGCCCGCAGGTGCGAGAAAATTGGCGCAGAAGCGGAGTTGGGTGGATTGGTTAGGGGTCGCAGGTGCGTGGGAAAAGGCCACATCTGCGATACCCGCAAATGCGCAAGACCGTTCGCAAGTGCGCAAGTTACGCAGAAGCGGAAGGGATTTCCGCAGGTGCGGCCCTTTCGTCGTAGCTGCGAAGGCAGAGGGGGCAAGTGAATTACGCAGATGCGCACTTTTCCCGCACAAGCACACCCGCAGGTGCGAGCCCAGGTTCCGCAGGTGCGAAAATACCTGGGCAGTGGTTAAAACCGAAGGGCTTCGCTATTTTTGTCATTTTTGAATTTGCAAACTCGGTTTAGGGGGATTTTTGAGAGTATTTTCGAGGCATTTCTTGAGGTAAGTCCCTTGTGCCTATTTTTTATCAATAATCTTGCTTTGCCATGAATTTTCCCACCTAGTTAGTGTGTATTTAAGGTGGAAATTTGAAGTTGAAGGCTAGGGATTTGGAAGTTTGATTTGTGGATTTGGAGGACCAAATGGTGTCGGATTTTAGTAAATTTGATATGGTTAGACTCGTGAGTGAATGGGTGTTCAAAATTTATAATTTTTACCTGATTCTGAGACGTGGGCCCGGGGAGACCTTTTGAGCGTATTTCCTAATTTTACGCCTTAGCTTCGAATTAATTAGTTAAATTAGTTACTTGTAGTTATATTTACATTATGTAATTAATTTGAATAGATTCGGGCCATTTGGAGGCGGATACTCATGGCAAGAACGTGATATCGAGTTGATTTGAACGGTTCGAGGTAAGTGGCTTACCTAACATTGTGTTGGGGACTTTCCCCTTAGGATATCTTGATATTATTTGGTGTGTGAGCGCCGTGTACATGAGGTGACAAGTACGTACATGGGCTGTTATTTCAAAAATCATGTTTATCCTTTTTAAATCATAAATTGTTTCTCTTATTAAATCACACTAATATGTTTAATTGTTTAGTTTAGACTAGAAAGGCATGCTTACGTGTTTTAACTGCCTATTTGATATTTTGTGCGCCATACTTAGTTAAATCAATATTTTCCTTATTTGTGATTAGTGTAAACTGTATAATTCGAGGCCATACCTGTTATTTTATCTTGCATTGCATATCTAAATTGGGACTATAGACGTACTGCATATTTACTTTGGGACTACAGACATATTCCGGGAGATCCCCCAGCACTGCATATTTACTTTGGGACTACGGACGTATTCCGGGAGATCCCCCTGTACTGCATATTCATTCAGAACTATGGGACGGTATCCCGGGAGATTCCCCATTGTGTTTACTTTGTTCTGAGTCGGGGGCTCCCGTAACTGTTAAATTTTTGAGAATTTCTTTAATTGTGTTACCGTAAATTTTACTTATATATTTTATTGTTTAATTTATTATATTTACTCCGGTAGGGCCTTGACCTGACCTCGTCACTACTCGACCGAGGTTAGGCTTGGCACTTACTGGGTACTATTGTGGTGTACTCATGCCCTTTCCTGCACATGTTTTTGTGTGAAGATCCAGGTACGAGCTATCAGCCTTGGGGTTAGTGCGTGCTGCTGATTCTAGGAGACTTCAAGGTACTTCTGCTTGCATCCGCAGATCTTCGGAGTCCCCTTCTATTCCCTCGCCTAGAGACTTTCTTTATTATCTTCAGACTTTTGTATAGAGCTACATAGATTATAGCAGCTTGTGACTTAGTGATATTCTGGGTCTTGGGAAATTATTTTGTATATGCCGAGTGGTACTACTTTTGGCTATTCACATTTTGTTGTTTATCTTTAAGATGTTGTGTTTTCCTTACATTTTTCGTAATATTAGGCTTACCTAGTCGTAAAGACTAGGTTCCATCACTATACCTTACAGATGGTTAATTTGGGTCGTGACAAGTTGGTATCAAAGCACTAGGTTCATAGGAGTCGCGAGTCACAAGACGGTTTATTAGAGTCTCACGGATCGGTGCGGAAACATCCGTACTTATCTTCGGGAGGCTATGTAACTGTTAAGAACAATCATATTTCTTTGATTTCCTTGTCGTGCGAGTTATTGACACCAAAAATTCTAAGATTCAATTCTATTCTTTCTCACAGATAGTGAGGACCCATACTGGGAGGACCGACGATCAGACACCCGAGCCCCCTGCCAGAGCCGCCAAAGGCCGGGGTCGGGGTAGAGGACGAACTAGCGGTGCAGCCCGAGCACCTGCGAGAGCTGCGTCAGAGGAGCCCCCAGCAGTTCCAACTGGAGGACCAGCACCGGAGATCCCTATTGCTACTCCAGCCCTCCAGGAGACTTTAGCTCAGTTCTTGAGCATGTTCAGCACTCTGGCTCAGGCTGGACTATTTCCGATAGCACCCACTACATCTTAGGCCGGGGGAAGGGCACAGACTCCCGCAGCCCGCACTCCTGAGCAGAGGGTCCAAGTTGATCAGGCCCCAGAGTATATTCCTATGCCCCCAGTGGCTCCGGTTTAGCATGAGACCAGGGTAGCTGCTTCTGAGGCAGAGCAGCTCAGACTTGAGAGGTACAAGAAGTACCACCCACCTACTTTTAGCGGACTAGCTTCAGATGATGCTCTGGGTTTTCTTGAGGAGTGTCATTGTATTCTCTGCACTATGGGCATTGTGGAGACGAGTGGGGTTTCTTTCATCGCTTTCCAGCTGAGGGGAGCAACATATCAGTAATGGCGTGCCTCTGAACTGAGTAGTCCAGACGAGGCAGCCTCACTCACTTGGACTTAGTTTTCAGAGATGTTCTTGTGTGAGTATGTTCTTCAGAGCCTTAGGGAAGCTTGGCACGCAGAGTTTGAGCAACTGCGTCAGGTGCTATGACTGTGTCGGAATATGCAGTCTATTTTAGTGAGTTAGCTCGCCATGCACCGGCTATGGTTGCTACAGTCAGAGAGAGGGTCCGTCGCTTCATTGAGGGACTCCACCTATCAGTAGGCAGTGAGCATTGCCAGGAGAGTGGAGGGCATGTTTGCCCGGGACAGAGAGGAGAGAGAGGCCAAGAGGTCTCAAGAGACTGGTCATTATTCAGGAGCTCGTGCACCAGCAACACGCTATGGTAGGGGTTTTGTAAGTCGCCCTGTTCATTCAGCTCTTCCAGCAGCCAGCGGTGTTCCAGCTTCTCCTAGACCTCAGGAGCCCTATTATGCACCGCCAGTATCCAGTATGCCTCCTACTCAAGGTGCTATCACCGGCCAGTCCAGCAGGCCAGGTCCGAGTCAGTCTCAGCCGCCGCGTCCCCCGAGAGGTTGTTTTGAGTGTGGTGACACTCATCACCTGGTTAAAGATTGCCCCGGAGCTAGGAGGGGTGCACCTCCATAGACTTATCAGCCTCTACGTGCTCCACCGGGTCCTCCAAGCATTCTTCCAGCACCAGCTGCCACCCCATCTCCTCAGCCAGCTCGAGGTGGAGGTCAGGGAGGTCGAGGTTGCCCTAGAGGGGGAGGTCAGGCCAGGTACTATGCCCTTCCAGCCCGTTCAGAGGCCGTTGCTTCAGATTCAGTCATCACAAGTATCGTCCCTGTCTATCATAGGGATGCATCAGTATTATTTGACCCAGGATCTACGTATTCATATGTGTCTTCTTATTTTTCTCCACATTTGGGGATATCTCGGGATTCTTTGAGTTCCCCTATTTATGTATCTACTCCCGTCGGAGATTCTCTCATTGTGGACCACGTATATCAGTCGTGTTTGATTGCTCTTAGTGGTTTTGAGACCAGAGCTGATTTGTTATTACTCAGTATGGTAGATTTTGATGTTATCTTGGGCATGGACTGGTTGTCGCCTCATTATGCTATTCTTGATTGTCACACTAAGACTGTGATGCTGGCTATGCCAAGCTGGCCGAGATTAGAGTGGAGAGGTACCTTAGAGTATACTCGTAGGGTCATCTCATTTCTTAAGGCTCAGCGAATTGTTGAGAAGGGGTGTGATGCGTATTTGGCCTATGTTAGAGATGTCAGTATTGATACCCCTACAGTCGAGTCAGTTCCAGTAGTGAGGGACTTTCCAGATGTGTTTCCAGCTGATCTTTCGGGCATGCCACCTGACAGAGATATTGATTTTGGCATTGATTTATTTTCAAGCGCTCAGCCCATTTCTATTCCTCCCTACCGTATGGCTCCTCCTGAGTTGAAGGAGCAGTTGTAGGAGTTGCTTGATAAGGGTTTCATCAGGCCCAGTGTATCACCTTGGGGTGCTCCGGTCTTATTTATGAAGAAGAAGGATGGTTCTATGCGTATGTGTATTGATTATCGGCAGTTGAACAAGGTTACAGTGAAGAGCAGGTATCCTTTACCTCGCATCGATGATTTATTTGATTAGTTACAGCATGCCAGGGTGTTTTCCAAGATTGACTTGCGTTCTAGCTATCATCAGTTGAAGATTCGGGAGCCGGATATCCCGAAGACTGCTTTCAAGACCAGATATGGTCACTATGAGTTTCTTGTCATGTCATTTGGGTTGACCAATGCCCCATCAGCCTTTATGCATTTGATGCATAATATATTCTGGCCTTATCTTGATTCCTTCGTCATTGTGTTTATTGATGACATCATGGTATATTACCGGTCTTGGGAAGATCATGAGCAGCACCTGAGGACCGTGCTTCAGACTTTGAGGGAGAAAAGGTTGTATGCAAAATTTTCTAAGTGTGAATTCTGGCTTGATTCAGTGGCATTCTTGGGCCACATAGTGTCTTGTGATGGGATAAAGGTAGATCCGAAGAAGGTGGAGGCAGTGCAGAGTTGGCCTAGACCGTCATCAGCTACGGAGATCCGCAGTTTCCTTGGTTTGGCGGGGTATTACAGTCGCTTTGTGGAGGGATTTTCATCCATTGCAGCACCTATGACCAGGCTGACCTAGAAGGGTGCTCCGTTCAGGTGGACCGAGGAGTGTGAGCAGAGCTTTCAGAAGCTCAAGACAGCTTTGACTACAGCCCAGTATTAGTGTTGCCTACAGGTTCGGGGTCCTACACTGTCTATTGTGATGCCTCGAGGATTGGCCTTGGAGCGGTATTGATGAAGGACGGTAGGGTGATTGCCTACGCGTCTAGACAGTTAAAGGTATATGAGAAGAATTATCCGGTGCATGATCTTGAGTTAGCAGCTATTGTTCACGCTCTGAAGATCTGGCATCATTATTTGTACGGTGTTCCCTATGAGATTTACACTGATCACCGAAGTTTACAGTACTTGTTCAGGCAGAAGGAACTTAATTTGCATCAGTGGAGGTGGTTGGAGCTACTAAAAACTATGATATCACTATATTATACCACCCGGGGAAGGCCAATATAGTGGCCGACGCCTTGAGTCGCCGGGCAGAGAGTTTGGGGAGTTTGGCATATCTTCCGGCAGGTGAGAGGCCCTTAGCCTTGGATGTTCAGGCCTTAGCCAGTCAGTTCGTGAGATTGGATATTTCAGAGCCTAACCGGGTATTAGCTTATATGGTTGCTCGGTCTTCTCTTTATGATAGTATCAGGGAGCGCCAGTATGATGATCCTCATCTTCTAGTTCTTCAGGACAGGGTTCGGCGAGGTGATGCCAGATATGTGACTATTGGTGATGACGGTGTGATGAGTATGCAGGGCCGGATTTGTGTGCCCAATGTAGATGGGCTTCGGGAGTTGATTCTCGAGGAGGCCCACAGCTTGCGGTACTCCATTCATCCTGGTGCCGCGAAGATGTACCAGGATTTGAGACAGCACTACTGGTGGAGGAGGATGAAGAAGGATATAGTTAGGTTTGTGGCCAAGTGTCTCAACTGTCAGTAGGTCAAATATGAGCACCAGAGGTCGGGTGGGTTACTTCAGAGGTTAGAGATCCCAAAGTGGAAGTGGGAGCGGATCACCATGGACTTTGTAGTTGGACTTCCACGAACTTTGAGAAGGTTCGATGCTATCTGGGTGATCGTGGATCGGCTAACCAAGTCAGCTCATTTTATTCTAGTGTTGACCACTTATTCTTCTGATTTATATCATAGAGATTGTCCGCCTTCATGGTATTCCAGTATCCATCATTTCAGATAGAGGTACATAGTTCACATCACGGTTTTGGAGAGTTGTACAGCAGGAGTTGGGTACTAGGGTGGAGTTGAGCATAGCCTTTCACCCTCAGACGGACGGGCAGTCCGAGCGCACGATTTAGATTCTTGAGGATATGCTATGTGCCTGTGTGATGGATTTCGGAGGGTCATGGGACCAATACTTGCCACTTGCAGAATTTGCCTACAACAACAGTTACCAGTCCATCATTCAGATGGCACCGTATGAGGCTTTGTATGGTAGGTGATGCCGGTCCTCAGTGGGATGGTTTGAGCCGGGCGAGGCCCGATTGTTGGGTACAGATTTGGTCCAGGATGCCCTGGATAAGGTGAAGGTGATTCAGGAGAGACTTCGCACAGCCCAGTCCAGGCAGAAGAGTTATGCACACCGTAAGGTTCGTGATTTGGCATTTATGGTTGGTGAGCGGGTCTTGCTTCGGGTATCGCCTATGAAGGGTGTCATGAGGTTCGGGAAGAAGGGCAAGCTGAACCCGAAGTTCATCGATCCTTTTGAGATATTGCGGCGAGTTGGGGAGGTTGCTTATGAGCTTGCCTTGCCTCCTAGCCTAGCAGGATTTCACACGGTATTCCACGTGTCTATGCTCCAGAAGTATCACGGTGATCCGACTCATGTATTGGATTTCAGCTCAGTCTAGTTGGAAAAAGATCTATCTTATGTTGAGGAGCCAGTAGCCATTTTGGACAGGCGGGTCAGAAAGCTCAGGTCAAAGAATATTGCTTCAGTAAAGGTCCAGTGGAGAGTTCAGCCGGTCGAGGAGGCGACTTGGGAGACCGAGCAGGATATCGGCAGCCAGTACCCTCATCTTTTCACAGTTTCAGGTATGTCTTTATACTCGTTCGAGGACGAACGATTATTTTAAGAAAGGGAGGATGTAACGACCCGGATGGTCATTTTGAGAATTAGAACCCCGATCCCCTAATAACTATTTTTCTCACGTTTGTTTCCACTATTGTTACTTGCCGGAGTGATTGGTTATGAAATTTAGAGAGTTTTGGGACACTAAGTCCCTAGTTGTGAGTTTAAGCCTTAGAATTTAGACCGTAGTTGGAACTATATAAAGACGGATCCGGAATGGAATTCTGTCTACTCCGTTAGCTCCGTTGACTGATTTTGGGGTTAGGAGCGCATCCGGAATATGTTTTGGAGGCATGTAGTATATTTAGGCTTGAATTGACGAAAGTTAGTTTTTCGGCAATTTCGGCCGATAGTGGAAATTTTGATATCGAGTTCGGAATGGAATTCCAAAAGTGGTTGTAGGTTCATAATGTCATTTGTGACCTGTGTGTAAAATTTGAGGTCATTTGGACTAGATTTGATGTGGTTCGGCGTCGTTTGTAGAATTTAGAAAATTTTAAATTCTTAGGCTTGAATCCGTGCTTAATTCATGATTTTTTTGTTATTCGATGTGGTTTGAAGGCTCGACTAAGTTTGTATGGTGTTTTAGGATTGGTTGGTATGTTTGGTTGAGGTCCCAGGGGCCTCGGGTGTGTTTCGGATGCTTAATGGAATGAATTTGGACTTAGGAAAAATCAGGTGTTTTTAGTGGTTCTGCTGTAATCACACCTGCGCAAGGATGCCCGCATGTGCGAGAAAATTGGCGCAGAAGCGGAGTTGGCTGGATTGGTCAGGGGTCGCAGGTGCGTGGGAAAAGTCCGCATCTACGAAACCCGCAAATGCGCAAGACCATTCGCAAGTGCGCAAGTTACGCAGAAGCGAAAGGGATTTCCGCAGGTGCACACGCACAGGTGCGGCCCTTTCGTCGCAGGTGCGAAGGCAGAGGGCAAGTGAATTGCGCAGATGCGCACTTTTCCCGCACAAGCGCACCCGCAGGTGCGAGCCCAGGTTCCGCAGGTGCAGAAATACCTGGGCAGTGGTTAAAACCGAAGGGCTTTGCGATTTTTGTTATTTTTGACTTTGCAAACTCGTTTTAGGCAATTTATGAGAGCATTTTCGAGGCATTTCTTGAGGTAAGTCCATTGTGCCTATTTTTGATCAATAATCTTGCTTTTCCATGAATTTTTCCACCTAGTTAGTGTATATTTAAGGTGGAAATTGGAAGTTGGAGGCTAGGAATTTGGAAGTTTGATTTGTGGATTTAAAGGACCAAATGGTGTCGGATTTTAGTAAATTTGATATGGTTAGACTCGTGAGTGAATAGATGTTCACAATTTATAATTTTTACCCGATTCTGAGACATGGGCCCGGGGAGACTTTTTGGGCGTTTTTCCTAATTTCACGCCTTAGCTTCGAATTAATTAGTTAAATTATTTACTTGTAGTTATATTTACATTATGCAATTAATTTGAATAGATTCGGGCCATTTGGAGGCAGATACTCGTGGCAAGAACGTGATATTGAGTTGATTTGAGCGGTTCGAGATAAGTGGCTTGCCTAACTTTGTGTTGAAAACTTTCCCCTCGGGATATCTTGATATTATTTGGTATGTGGGCGCCGTGTACTTGAGGTGACGAGTACGTACACGGGTTGTTATTTCAAAAATCCTATTTATCCTTTTAAATCATAAATTGTTTCTCTTATTAAATCGCACCAATATGTTTAATTGTTTTGTTTAGACTAAAAAGGCATGCTTACGTGTTTTAACAGTCCATTTGACATTTTGTGCGCCATGCTTAGTTAAATCCCTGTTTTCCTTATATGTGATTAGTGTAAACTGTATAATTCAAGGCCACACCTGTCATTTTATATTGTATTGCATATCTAAATTGGGACTACGGATGTATTCCGGGAGATCCCCCAGCACTGCATATTTACTTTGGGACTACGGACGTATTCCGGGAGATCCCCCAGCATTGCATAATTACTTTGGGACTGCGGACGTATTTCGGGAGATTCCCCTGTACTGCATATTCATTCAGAACCACGGGACGGTATCCCGGGAGATTCCCCATTGTGTTTACTTTGTTCTGAGCCGGGGGCTCCCTTAACTGTTAAATTTTTGAGAATTTCTTTAACTGTGTTACCGTAAATTTTACTTATATCTTTTATTGTTTAATTTATTATATTTACTCCGGTAGGGCCTTGACCTGACCTTATTTCTACTCGATCGAGGTTAGGCTTGGCACTTACTGGGTACCATTGTGGTGTACTCATGCCCTTTCCTGCACATGTTTTCGTGTGCAGATCCAGGTACGAGCTATCAGCCTTGGGGTTAGTGCGTGCTGCTGATTCTAGGAGACTTCAAGGTACTTCTGCTTGCGTCCGCAGATCTTCGGAGTCCCCTTCTACTCCCTTGCCTAGAGACTTTCTTTATTATCTTCAGACTTTTGTATAGAGCTACATAGATTATAGCAGCTTGTGACTTAGTGATATTCCGGGTCTTGGGAAATTATTTTATATATGCCGAGTGGTACTACTTTTGGCTATTCACAATATGCTGTTTATCTTTAAGATGTTGTGTTTTCTTTACATTTTTCGTAATATTAGGCTTACCTAGTCATAAAGACTAGGTGCCATCACGACACCTTACGGAAGGTTAATTTGGGTCATGACACACGTGCCAATAATAAAATCATTATATTTTCCCCGGCACTTCATACCCACGTTTCATATCTCAACTTCACGGATAATTCACGTGCCAATATCATCATTATTTATTTATAGCACCTCGTGCCCACATTTCTTTTCATAATTCTCCTGGCAATAGCCACAGACTCCCAATTTCAACATAAATCAGACTATTTTCAATTTACCAACAATAAGACAAATTGCACAAGGTATAAAAATAAATACAAGAAAAATCACAACATCATATAACATCACCAATGCAACCACTCCACATCATCACATATCATCCCTGACAATAGCCACCCTTATCTCTCTTATAGTCTCCCTTATCACTCCTATAATAGCTACCCTTATCCCTCTGCCCTGATAATATCAATAGCCACCCTTATCCCTCCGCCCTGACAATATCAATAGCCACCCTTATCGCTCTTATTGCCACAACCAAATTCCAAAGATACAATCAAATCAATTAATTTCACAACAAAATATAAATAGTCGAAGACTCCACGCAATGTATATAACACCACAAAAACAAATCAATAGAGATAGAAATTATTCAGCATAAAGCAAAGCCTTCATTAATCCAAATTTATATAATTATATAAACACTTCTTCTTAAGCTCATTTAATTAATTATTTGCAGAGGAAAAATCCATAATGAAATTAAATTCCAATAATTATCAGTCACGACCCAAACTAACCCCTGTCGTGATGGCGCCTATCGCGGAACTAGGCAAGCCGACTCATTTCCAAAACAAACCGATATTTTTATTTCAAAGATAATTTCAATGTCATTTAACATAAAAACCTTCGTAAATGAGTTCAAATCAAAATAAAAGTGCGAAAAGAAAAGCCTGACATCGGGGTGTCACTATTCATGAGCATCTACTACAATTTGTCTAACAATATCGAGGCTAACTTAGCCTGGAAAAATAGCTAAATACCACTAGAGGAAGATATGAGGGAGAAGAGCAGGGGTTGCGATCGCCAAACAGCTACCTTGCTATCTCCAAGAAAATCTGCAACTAGAACAATCTATAACTGCTACCGTGTCCAGCTACACCTAAATCTGCACACAAGGTGCAGCAAGTAACATGAGTACGCTAACTCAGTAAGTAACAACAATAAATAAAGACTGAGCAGTAGTGACTAGCAATAAATCATATAACATTCATATCGGGAAATCTCAGTAAAATACCACATGCTTTTAAAATCAGGATTTGAATCAAAACATCTCGTTTAACCCAGTTCCAGTAAAAATCATTTAAAGATATTTTTCAACAGTTTTCAGACAGAGGAAAAATGCAAAGGTGAGCAAAATGATGAAATCATAAACAGCCCCTCAGGCAAAACATCACTCATATACAGTCCCTCGGGCAAACCTCACAGTCACTCGTTCCACTCGAGCATACCTCATAATCACTCTTGCCACTCGGGCATACCTCATAATCACTCATACCTCCCAGTCACTCAGCACTCGGCACTCGCACTCAGTAGGTACTTGCGCTCACTGGGGGTGTGTACAGACTCCGGAGGGGCTCCTTCAGCCCAAGCACTATAATCTGCACGGACAACTCACGTGCTGTACGGACAACTTACATGCTATAATAATAATGTATGCTGCAGGCGGGAAGCCCCGATCCACACTCATCCTCACAATCAGGCCCTCGGCTGCACTCAGTCATAAACCTCTCAAGCCACTCGGGCATTTCAGTAAAACAGGGCATTCGGCGCAAAATATTTATATGCATCAAAATAGAGTCATAAAACTAAGTTATGCGGTAAACAAGTATAAACATGACTGAGTGTATATTTTCAATCTAAAACAATGAGACTATAGTAAGAAAAAGCCCCTAAGGGTCCAAACAGCACTGGCGCAAGGCCCAAACATGGCATTCAGCCCAATTTACAGAAACTCTTTCGAAAACATATAAGTATCATATAGTTTCAACAAAGTATGCAACTTTACAATTGCTACGGGACGGACCAAGTCACAATCTCCAACAGTGCACGCCCACACGCCCGTCACCTAGCATGCGCATCACTAAAAATAGTAGAATGATACAAAATTCGGGTTTTCATACCCTCAGGACTAGATTTACAATCGTTACTTACCTCAAACCGGTCAAATCTCTACCCTACAATGCTCTTGCCTCTGGAATCGGCCTCCAAATATTCCAAATCTATTCATAATCAGTACAATACCATCAATATACACTAATGGAATGAATTCCACAAGAAAAGCTACAAAATTAGACCAAAATTCGAAATTGGCTCAAACCCGGCCTCCCGGCCCACGTCTCAAAATCTGACAAAATTCACAAAACTAGAAAGCTCATTCACTCACGAGTCTAACCATACCAAATTCATCAAAATCTGACATTGTTTGGTCCTTCAAATCCTTAAATTACTCTCCAAATATTCCAAGCCCTAACCCCATATTTTCACTAATTACATGATTAAACAACAGGAAAATCACCATATATACGAGTATTAGGCTCAAGTAACTTACCTCAATGAAAACCCCCTTGATTCCCTCTTCAAAACTCTCCAAAAATCTCCAAATCCGAATAGAAATCGTGAAGAATGCTCAAAAATTCGCGAAGTGTTCCTATATAACTTCTGCCCAGGCATCTCGCACCTGCGGCCATTTTCTCGCACCCGCGTGACCGCACCTGCGGTCCAAGGAGCCACACCTGCGCAACTCACTTACACGCCCAGACTCCGCATCTGTGGCAAACCCATCGCACCTGCGAAGGCGCACCTGCGCGTTTCCTCCGCTTCTGCGAAGCCTGCCCAGCATTTTCTTTTTCCGCATCTGCGCCCCAGGTTTCGCACCTGCGGGCTCGCAGATGCGACCTCCAACTCGCATCTGCACATCCTACCTAGCCTAGCGTTGCCCGCACTTGAGCACTCCCCACGCGCACCAGTGGCCTCCCACCTGCAACTCTTCCTTCCGCGGGTGCGGAAATAGCAGAAGCAGCAGCTCCAGCTGCAAATTCCAACTTTGACAATTCCGTTAACCACCCAGAATCACCCCGAGGCCCTCGGGACATCAACCAAAAATACCAACAAGTCATATATCAAGATACCAACTTAGTAGAACCTTCGAATCACTCAAAACAACATCAAATCATCAAATTACCCTCGGATTCAAGCCGAAGAACTTCTAAATTTCCAAATTCGGCAACCGATGCCGAAACCAACCAAACCATGTCCGAATGACCTCAAATTTTGTACACACATCACAAATGACACTATGAACCTAATCCAACTTCCGGAATTCCATTCCGACCCCGATGTCAAATTTTCCACTGCCGACCGAAATCGCCAAATTTCCAATTTCGCCAATTCAAGCCTAATTCTACCACGGATCTCCAAATCACATTCTGGACGTATTTCTAAGTCCAAAATTACCTAACGGATCTAACGGAACCATCGAAATTCAAATCCGAGATCATTTACATATAGGTCAATATTCGGTTGACTTTTTCCAACTTAAGATACTAAGTATCTCAATTCACTCTAAAACCACTTTGGTCCCAAACCAACTAACCTGATATAACATAATATAGCTGAATAACACAAAAAGAAGTAAAAATAGATAAAACGGGGCTATAACTCTCGAAATGACCGACCGGGTCGTTACATTATCAAACCAACAAATTCACGGATTTACATAAATAATCAAGTAACAATCACATCAAATTGTCATATAACAACAGATTCAACAACAAGGATTTAGGCACGACAAATAGATGATTAAATATATACCAACAATTATCTAATTTACTGCACAATATGCCTAAGACTTTATCTCAATGAATTTTGCACATATAAGCCCGAGTACGTACTCGTCATCTCGTGTACACGGCTTTTCACATTTCACAAATGGCACATAAGACTCGATGCCTAAGGAAGTAATTTTTCCACACGAGGTTAGGCAAGACACTTACCTTTTTGAAGTTATGTCGATATTTCAAAATCGTCTTCTTGCTTGAATTGACCTCCGGACAGCTCAAATCTATCCAAATTAATTGCATAACTTCATTAAAATTCATCGGAAACAATTACGAATAATAATACGTCGACTTAAAAATTTATTCTAAAAAGTCAACAAAAGTCAACGTGGGGCTCGCCCCTCGGAACCCGATAAAATTTTTATGAAATCCGAACATCCATTCCGATACGAGTTCAACCATACCAATTTTATCAAATTCCAATAAAAACTCGACCTCTAAATCTTAAATTTTCGTTTCTAGAAGATTTTACAAAAATCTTGATTTTCCTCCATTAAAATCCGAATTAAATGATGGATTCAAAGGCATAATCATGGAAATTAATCAAAACTGGATAAGAATCACTTTCCCCCAAACACCCACGCAAGAATCTCTCAAAAAATCTTCATCTACCGAGCTCCCAATTTGATTTTGTGTTATGAGCTCAAACCCCCATTTTTGGGACTTTTAATTCTGCCCAGATAGGCCTTCTACGCGTTCGCGACCAATGCTTCGCGTTCGCGACCAATGCTTCGCGTTCGCGAAGCACAAACTTAACTGCCCAGATTTTAACCCTTCGCGAATGCGACATAAGCCTCGCGAACGCGAAGGTTTGTTGTCCCCTCTCTTCGCGAACGCGACCCAACTTCGCGAACGCGAAGGTTTGTTGTCCCCTCTCTTCGCGAACGCGACCCACACCACACGAATGCGAAAGCCAAACGCCTATGGTCCCCAGCTGCTTCATTTCTTCTTCATGAACGCGTAACACTTCTCGCGTTCGCGATGCACCTCCTGTCCACCCTTCGCGAACGCGAAGAGTTAATTTTGCCAACTTTCCCAACTCCTCTTCGCGAACGCGATCACTCGTACGCGAACACGGTGAAGAAAATTTTACTGCCATCCAAATGTACTACGTGTTCACGACTCTTGCCAGGCGAACGCGATGAAGGATTGAGGCACCAGATATCAGCAGAATACAACAGTGGAAAATGAAGGGAAAATGGTCTGAAATCAATCCGAAACACGCCCGAGCCCCTCGGGACCTCAACCAAACCTACCAACAAGTCTTAATACATCATACGAACTTAGTCAAGTTCTCAAATCATATCAAACCACATCAAAACGATGAATCACACCTCAAATCAAAATCTATGAACTTTAAACTTTTAAATTCGATATCTTGTGCCGAAACACATCAAATCAATCCGGAATGACTTCAAATTTTGCACACAAGTCATAGATGACATAACGGAGGTATTCAAATTTTCAGAATCAGATTCCGACCCCGATATCAAAAAGTCAACCCCCGGTCAAACTTCTCAAAAATTCATCTTTCGCCATTTCATGCCAAATTCCTTTACATACCTCCAAAAAAAATTCGGACACGCTCCTAAGTCTAAATTTACCATACGGAGCTATTGACATCATCAAAATTCTATTCCAGAGTCGTTTGCTCAAAAGTCAACTCTCCGGTCAACTCTTTCCATTTAAGCTTTTAAATAAGGATTGTTCTTTTGATTAAATTCCAAATCTTCACTAAATCAAACTCGACCACATCCGCGGGTCATAATACATATTGCGAAACTTCTCGAGACCTTAAGTCACTGAAGGGGGCGTTAATTCTTAAAACGACAAGTCAGGTCGTTACAAACAGTCTTCTGTGAGAATAGTTTTTGAAGCTTATTACATAATATATGATGGTTTTACTCAACCTTTTTATTTTTAGAATACATGAATGTCTTTTTTGTCTTTATGATGTTGATGAAGGAATATATAACTTCCTTTAAGTTAAGTTGTTAACTGATATCGATTTTTTCTGTATCACTTTATCTAAAGCTTCACTGTGTTTCACTTAATTCCCTCAATAAGTTTCCAGCAGCATTTATTCAGTGTATTTTCAGTATGTATTCTTTTTTTTTTAATTACTATTATATATGTATTCAGATGAATTTTTTATTAATAACAATTAAGTTATTTCAATATATGTTCAGCGGTAAATTTGTATTACAAGTCATGTATTCACTTTATGCATTGTATTCACTGTGTTTATTTTTTTCTATGTTTTTTTAAAAATAAATATTAGATATGTATACTGTTTATTTTCATTGTATTCACTGTATCTCACTGTATTCCATGTATTTCACTGTATTCACTATCTTTCGTTTTTCCTACTTTTTCAATAAGTTCACTGTATTTAACTGTATTCAATGTAATTATATTATTTCAAAGCTTCACTTTGTTTCACTGTTTTGTCCAGCAGTATATATTCATATGTATTCAACAGATGTATATATGTATTTCAAATATATCTGCAGTATGTATTCATATGTATTGCACTATATATTCAGCATTATGTATTCATATATATTCAACATATGTATATATGTATTCAAATATATTTAGAAGTTTGATACATGTATTCAAGTATATACATATTAGTTATTA
The DNA here is from genome assembly GCF_000715075.1 of Nicotiana tabacum. Taxonomy (NCBI): domain Eukaryota; kingdom Viridiplantae; phylum Streptophyta; class Magnoliopsida; order Solanales; family Solanaceae; genus Nicotiana; species Nicotiana tabacum. The sequence goes on from NC_134102.1 coordinate 90,619,278, forward strand.
ATATAATTTATGTATTCAGATGTATATATGTATTCAACTTTATTTCACTATTTTGTCCAGCAGTATATATTCAGCAGTATCTATTCGTATGTATTGAGCAGATGTATATATGTATTTAAATATATCTGCAGTATGTATTCATATGTATTGCACTATATATTTAGCATTATATATTCATATGTATTCAGCAGATGTATATATGTATTCAAATATATCTGCAGTATGTATATATATATATATATATATATATATATATATATATATATATATATATATATATATATATATATATATATATATATATATTCAAATATATCTGCAGTATGTATTCAGCAGTTTACTAAAAAATATTTTTACTAAATTGTACTAAAATAATTCATCATGCAAGAATCCAATACAGCAATAAATCAATATGTAATATAAAATTTGAAGAAATCTATGACATATCGTTATTGCAGTAATTGAAATCAGAACATGAACTAATTCCTACGTGGAGCATTTCTACAAGTACGCTTATTATGTCCTCCCTTCCCGCATATACTACACGAATGTTGATTTTTCTTCTGCAACAATTCAATGAACGGCTTATCACGCTTCTTCTTTGGCCTTCCAGGAGGTCTTTTCTATTTGGGTGGTAAGACAACTTTCTCTGATATATGTGCTGGTATATTCCATTCATTTCGGTCAGGCAGCGGATACACTAACACCTCGTATGTCATTACAACAGACTTTGATTTGTAATAGTCCGAGCAATAATCTTCTGGCATTAGAAACTTGCTTTTCAAGATAGCCCAAGCATGTGGGCATGGTAATTCATCAACTTGGAACCGCCCACAACTGCACTTTTTCTCTAGAAGGCAAACGGTGTAATGTCTTCCTTCATCATTCACCATATGCAAGTGCTCAGTGGATGGTACAACCTACATTAAACAGATAAATATAAGTTTTGGACATTTATAAAAAGTTATATATATCTCAAAGAATAAACGTATTAAATACATTATACATGTATACAATAAAAAAAAGTTTAAATATGCAGCATGTCAACAAATATTAAACTTTCAGAAATCTAAATATAATATATGTATGTATGAAATACAATGACATACAGTGAAATATATGGAATACAGCGGAATACAGACTATATTTAGACTGACTATTAAAGATGAACACATTTAACTGAGGAATACAGTGATATACATTAAAATATAGTATATCTGCTAGGAAATGCATCTAATTTGAAACAAAACCATTGAATACACCTAATGAAATACAAATGTATAAACAAGTAATGTATACATATAATAACCAGTTTTTAAAACCGTTTCATAAAACAGAATACATGCACAAGTGCTATAATACAATGAGCATGCAGTATGTTAATAGTAAAAATTGTATCAGAAATAAATACATGTTATACCAGGCCTAAATACATGATGCAAGGACATAAAGCAAAAAAAAACTTACAGTCATACGTGTAGACATTGCCTCATTCAAAGTAAGCATCTCCTGGTATTTTTTCCCAAGTATTGTGTACGTGTGTGGAGCTTCTTTCCGATTGCTGCAATTCCAACGTCCAAACATTTTTCTAACTTCTTCTAGGAAGTCGTATATTGGCAATTCTCTTGCTGATAAAAGTGCGGCATTGATTGATTCAGCAATATTTGACGTCATGGTCCATCCTCGGTTAACAGGTGCATACAACCTAGCCCACTTTTCGTATCCAGCTAATTCCAAGTATTCTTTCACTCGAATATCTACCTTCTCCACCTTTTCCATTCGACTATCAAATTCATCCTGAGTATATGCTTTTGCCATTGAGAAGTATATCTTGCTCAACTTTGAATGACTCTTTTTGAATTTCTTATATACGTTGTTCCATAGATGCCATATACAAGCAAAATGGGGTACCGTAGGATACACTCTTGATACGGATTTGATGATGCTCTCATTCCTATCTGAAACGATGCACATGTTTTCCCTCTCACCATATGCTTCCTTGAATTGCTCAAAGAACCATGACTAAGCAGCATCGTTCTCTGAATAAACAACACCATTTGCTAGTGGCATTATATGACCTGTAAATACAATTGCATACATATTTTAAAAATATCATTCAATTTGTATTAGGCAGTAAACTTAACAAATTTTATTATAATTTGTATATATTTTTTTTTAACAAACTCACTTGCACCATCCAACGTGCTAGCCTAGATGAATGTCCCTGTGTATGCCGATTTTAGGTGGCTTCCATCCACAACCACGATGGGTCTACAGTGATCGAACCCCTTTATAAAAGCATACAACGATATATACAAATACGTGAACTCATTTTTTGGTGATTTTACCATTCTAATATGCGAACCAGGATATGTCATATCCAGTGTATTTAAGTACCCCCGGTAATTTATTGTATGAATCAGCTGGTTCACCTCTCAAAAAGTTCATTGTATTTTCTTTAGCCCGCCACGCCAACATGTAACTAACATCTACACCAAAGTCTGATTTCACATCATCAATTATATCCTTTGGGGTGTATTTTCTCTTATGATTAGTAAACTTGGACCTAATCATACCACCAATAAGGCTACTACTTGCTTGACGTTGCTCATATACCTTATCCTTCAACGGACATGTATGCTTATCATTGAACTCCTTCACTTTGAACATTTATGATTTGTTAATGCTAGAAGCCTTAAATCTCGATTCACAATCCTCTGAAATACATAATAATGTATAGCTGCAAATACATTTATGTAATACATACGATCAATTATGTATGGATATAAAATATAAACAGAAACTACAACTAATTTGTCTACGTATACCCAGCATTTTCATTTGCCAACAAAGTTATTTATATGAAAACATACAATGAAATACAATGTTTGTTTTTTTGAATATGCTATAACTTTTTTTTTTGAATACATATGAATAAAGTGTTACATATGTATACATGATTACAGAATACACTCATATACATGTGAATACAATATTACATATGTATACATGATATAATTGTTTCAGAAAACTCAAGTACAAAAACACTAATACATGAAAAATAGAACGAAGGAAATCATATATTATGAAATACATATATTATACATGCTGTTTTTTAAAAACTCTGCCATGAATACATTATACAAAAATTCAGAATACATATCCATACAATTAAATAAAACATGTTGTTCAACAGGTTGTAATTAAGAACACTCAAACCTGATAGCATTAGACCTATCAACCCGGAATTGAAACCTTTCTGCAATTGCATAATGCTCCATCACCGCTTTCAATGTGGCCTTATCCTTATATACTTGTCCAACCATGACCTCTCTTTGATTAGTTTTGAAATAATCAAATCCCTTTCCAGTTCGAACACCTCAATTGGTTCACCTGAATTGACTGACTCAAGAGCAAGTGTATCAACTGTATCAAATTTACTCACCCCATCTGCTTCGTCTATTTGCATTAGGTCGCCTTGAACTAAACTACCTCCAGCTACAACTTCTTTGTCCATTGTTGTTATACATAAAGGATACATCCCGAATTCGCTGTTCTCTTTTTTCAACTCTACATACACCATGTAACCCATGTCGTTGTGTATTTTCATTGGCGTGCAATTTTCTTCCACTTTGTATTCAATTTTAATTGACTTTGAGCTCAAATCTATGGCAAGTTGCTTCAAAATTGAAGCAACCAAATCATTGTACGACGCATACTCCTTTATCAGTATCCCATCAATCGAATAATCGACATAGTTATTCTCACTATTCCACTTGCCAGAATGATGCAGTAGCACGGTTAAACTTGCCATATGTAAAATCAAATTTCTGTATATACTTGTATGAATTTCGAACAATATCACCGTGCCATAAATTTCACGAACGATACCAAAAAAGAAATGATGGATTGAATCTTTGAAGATTGCTCTGTTTGGCGGTATTTTCGGCTGAGAATCTTTTCTATAACTGGAAATACAAATTTTGCGTGTTATAATTGAGTTTGTTGAGTTATATTAGGATTCTATCGCGTTAATTGATTCACATACCGTTTTTAAACAGCTGAAGGGGCCTTTTTTCTGCAGATTTACGTTATTGTATTCACGAATACAGCTCGCGAATACATATGAATACATTCTATGTTTAGCTGGACTTCCTTGTTTTCCGCCGAGTTTTGCTACTGTATTCATGAACACAGTAGCTTAAATATATCAAATACACTCTATAACAAATAAAAACATAGCTATAGGAAGTAATTTAGTAAATGATAGCTATAGCAAATTAATAACCAATAAACAATAGTGGTTTCTGAAAATTTCTTTTCAAAGAATTCATGACAGTACAATTTGAGGCTTTAGTTTTTTGGTGGGCCGCAGTAGAAATGGTCTTAGGGTTTGGTTTTTGGTTTGTTTTTGGTTTTTGGTTTTGTAGGGTGATTGACAGGAATAGTCCTATAAGAGATTGGTCTTTATATATTATTCAAATTTCTGAATGTATTTAGAAAATGACCCTGCACACACACATACTCATTGTTTGTCAGGAACTTCTTTATTGGATTGGTGGATTTATGTTATATTTACTCTATCTATATCGTTACTTGTTCGCAAACTCTATCCGATTAGCATGACTTTGTGATTGTTCAATTGTTCACCAAACTCTATCATATGGACATAACTTTGTGTTATCTGCATTCGATATATTTGTTAGGTTTTTCAGAATACACAGTTGGCATGATTTTGTGCTTGTTCAATTATTTATCAAACTCTATCGGATTGACATGAGTTTGTGCTATTTATAATTTATACATCTATTAATTGTTCAATAAAATCTAATCGATTGACATAATTTTCTTGTATTGTTCAACAAAGTATTTTTTAAAATTGCAATTTCAATTTCGATTAAACTACCCCAAAGGCCCAAATCTGCTCTAGATGATCTCAAATTTGAAACAAAATCTTCAAATATCAATATAAGCGATCCTCAATCACCAATTTTGTCAAATAACATCAAATCAAGAAGATCCACTTTATCCTTTTGATTTCTTCAACACTTTCCAAGTATCAATTGAAGTTTTAAATTTTTTTAAAATAAATTATTAAATCAGTGTTTGAACTAAAAATATAAGCACAGATTATCAATATTCATAGGATTTTGACAATAGTTAATTATTAACCAGTTTTTACCCTCAAACAAGAATTTCAAACTTTCAATATTGAAGAACTATGATATTCTCGATGAAAAGAAGCCTATTTTTGCTACAAGGTAAAAAAAAAAGGATAATATTTAAAGACCAATCCCTCAGAGGAATAATCGATATAATTTGTTGGTTTGTTTTGGGGTCTATTTGGAGAATTCAAGTGGGGTTTTGGTTTGTTGGTGGGCTACGGCTGATATGAGACGTTTTTTTCCTCTTTTTTTGCTCTCTTATCTCTCTTTTTTTTTGAAATAAAAAAACAACCTTTGAAATAAGATTACTACTAAGCTTCAGAGCAAACTAAATATCCAAGAACAAATAAAATAACAGACTCATAAAACTAATACTACATTAATAAAACCATTACTATTCAAAATATTATTAAAGCAAATACTAAATTTAATAGTACATACATACTACTAATAGCTTGTACATGTACACACAAACACATACTATGTTGAAATAGATTAATATTTATACGTAGCTATATATTAAAAGCACTGGTACCATCTATAGTGTACATAAAATAAAAAATAATCATGCTAGTTAATAGTAATAGGAGGAAAAATAAGAGTTTACGAGAAGGTTTAATACAAAAGGAAAGAGGAAAGTGAAATTTGACATCTAGAGACTCATTCACCAATATTTTATAAATTTATTAATGAATGCGCGACAGCTTTTAATTTTTCAACATTATTCTAGCATACACTCGCTTGTATTCGCGTTCTGTCAAATTGTTGTAACCTTTAAAAAAAACTACAATCAAACGGTTTTCAATAATCGAAAAAATGTATAATATTTAGCCTTGAAATATAGACGAAACAGCAGATGACAGTTCCGGGAACAAGGTTTTCGGGCACAGTAATGATGAGATCAAAAACCAAGAAAGTAAGATTGTATTAAGTTTCGTATAGAATATAGTATGAGTTTTGCCAGAAAATTCGTATCGTTTACAATGATAACTGAGCTCACTATTTATAGCTATGTCTAGGTAGAAGTGGCAAGTGGGTCGGGCCCGGTCCTAAGTGGGCTTCGCGGGCCCGGTCCTAAGTGGGCCGGTCCTATGCGGTCCGGTCCTAAACGGTCCCGGGCTTCGCGGGCTTATTGCTGGAGCCGGCTCGGGACCGGGACCGCGAACTAATGGTCCCGGGTTAAGTGGGCCGGTCCCGAGCCTAAACGGGCCCAACAGAAACTTTATATTTTTAATTATTTTTTTTATAGAAGTTAGAGAAAAATAATAGTAATAAAGATATATAAGCTATATTCGATTTATATACTATATATACATCTTAAAATATATATATATATATATATATATATATATATATATATATATATATATATACTATATTATATATACATAGTATACATCTTAAAATATACTATATATACATCTTAAGATATACTATATATATATAGTATAGTATAGTAGATCTTAAGATATATATACATCTTAAGATATATAAGCTATATATATATATATATAGTAAGATGTATATATAGTATATCTTAAGATGTATACTATCGAATATGACTTATAAACTATGTATATATATTATAGTATATATATAGTATATTATAGTGTATATATATATTTTAAGATATATATATAGTTATATACTATACTATACTATACTATATATATATATATATATATATATATATATATATATATACACACACACACTATACTATATATACATCTTATATATACACACACTATACTATATATACATAGTATATAAGTCATATTCGATAGTATACATCTTAAGATATATATAATATATATAGTAAGATGTATATATATTATAGTATAGTATAGTATATACTATATATACAACTTAAGATATATAAGCTATATTCGATATATTCGATATATATATATATATACACACACTATACTATATATACATCTTATATATACACACACTATACTATATATACATAGTATATAAGTCATATTCGATAGTATACATCTTAAGATATATATAATATATATAGTAAGATGTATATATATATTATAGTATAGTATAGTATATACTATATATACAACTTAAGATATATAAGCTATATTCGATATATTCGATATACATATATATATAAGCTTATATATATATACTATACTATACTATATATACATCTTAAGATATATAAGCTATATTCGATTTATATACTATATATACATCTTAAGATATATATATATATATATATATATATATATATACACACACACACACACTATACTATATATACATAGTATATAAATCATATTCGATAGTATACATCTTAAGATATATATAATATATATATATAGTAAGATGTATATATATTATAGTATAGTATAGTATATACTATATATACAGCTTAAGATATATATACTATACTATAATATATATACATCTTACTATATATAAGCTATATTCGATTTATATACTATATATACATCTTAAGATATACTATATATACATATATATCTACTATATATATCTAGTATATCTAGTATACTATGTATATATAGTATATCTTAAGATGTATATATATCTTAAGATGTATATATAGTATAGTATATATAGTATATCTTAAGATGTATATATAGTATAGTATATATAGTATATCTTAAGATGTATATATAGTATATCGAATATAGTTTATATATCTTATGAGATGTATATATAGTATAGACTATAGTATAGTATAAATATAAGCTTATATGTATACTATACTATACTATAATATATATACATCTTACTATATATAAGCTATATTCGATTTATATACTATATATACATCTTAAGATATTATAAAGAGATATTCAAATCAATGCGTTATATTTTTATTATAGCATTAAAAATCATGGCAATATCTTTCTTAGTCTTCCTCCCCCTATGGAATGAGCACAACAAGGTGCTAATACCACCATTGAGAAGAAAAAGAAACTAATCAAGATGTGCCAAAATACAAGTTACATATTAATTTACATGGTATCTCTTACAAATTTCATAAATCCTTCAAGGTCCGGAGGAATTTCCGTTGGTGGTGGCGGAAATGAAGCTTGCTCATCACCGCTTCCAGGCGAAGCATCATCCTCCGCAAGTTCAGCTAGCATTTCTTCATAAGCTTCGTCTACCTCTGGTTGTGATTCAGCAAGTCCAAAATTTCTTCTTTCCGAACGGATCTAATCTCTGAAAAGTACTAATTTTTTCAAGCTCTCCCTCATAGACGCTCTATAATCACCGAGTTGAAGTATTGCTTGACTGAAATCGCTCTCTGATGCCACTGTTGAAGCTTGAATAGTTAAAATATCTAGGGCCATCCTTGAAAGAATCGGAAAGTATTTTTCTTTGTCCTTCCACCATTCCAAAATATTAAAGGAGCCGTCGGGATTCACTTCCTCAATTCCCTGTGACAAATAAACTTTAAGCTCATTTAGTTGTGAAAAATCACTAGTACTAGAACCTTGAGAACCCCTGAACCCTGCCCAAGCACTAAGTGCTCTTACTCCCGCAGTTCTTTTAGATGATTGAGAACTAGAAGAAGAAGGAGTTGGAACATTTGGTCTAGCATGATCTAATGCAACTTGATAAGCATTATAAATAGTTTGAACATTTATTTTAATTGAGGCTATTGCGTTCGGAAGTTTAGACAACTCCTCATCTTCAAGTGTTAAACCATTATAAACAGTTTCATACCAAAATTGAGGACCTCCTAATTTCATAGTAGGATTTAACAATGCAGCAATACCATAAATAGGGGGAATAGGGAAAAAATATTTTTTAAACTTTTTTCTCATGGAATCAATAGCAAGTTGATAAATTTTCCCACCATCTGAAAAATGATCAAACAAATTTGCAAGTTCTGTAATATAAACTAAACAGTTAGAAATAGTAGGATAATATTGCCCAGAAAATTTATTTGTAGCAATATGGAATTTTTCTAAAAAATCTACAAGCATTTTAACATTAGCCCAATCCGCATTTGTAAGGTGCTCATCATCATCACTTACATGAGCATTAAACGTTGAGTTTATGGGGTTTCTATATTCATATGCAATAACTAAATTTTCATACATGTAATTCCATCTAGTTGGACAAGGTTTAGGAACCTTTCTTTCTCTTAGGCCAAATTCATCGCATCTTTTAAAATATTCTCTAAGTCTACTTCTACGATTTGAATAAAAAAGCCAATTAAGAGCCATTTTAACCTTTTCAATTTCAACATTTAAAATTCGCATACCATCACCCACAATTAAATGATAAATATGACAAATACATCTAACATGAAAAATATTACTAAATACAGGACTTAGTATCGTGGTAAGTAAGGCTACAACATTTGTGTTACTAGTAGCATTATCCATTGAAACTGATATTATTTTATCACTAATGCAAAAATATCTATAAATATCCGCAATCGTGTTAGAAATAAACTACCCTGTGTGACGTGAATTAATTATTCTATAAGCAATAATGCGCTTTTGCATTATCCAATGCTCATCAATCCAATGACTGGTAACAGTAAGGTAATCACAGTCATTACCACTTCTATCAATATCAGTTGTAATAGCAAGACGACAATTTATATGAGTAAATAAATAGCGCAAATATTGTTCATATTCATATTTATATTTATAAATATCACTCTTTACGGTTGTGCGAGGATTACCTTTATAAGTAGGATTATAAATTTTTCTAATATAATGCACAAAGTGGGGGTTAGAAGGAAAACTATAGGATAAGCACATAACAGTGACCATTTTTGCCAATTCTTCCCGATCTTTTTTTGGATCATAATATAAAATATCACCGGTAACAGTGTTAATTTTCGGTTGAAATTGTTTTGACCCGGTACTAAGGTCAGCCTGACTAGGTGCACTTGTCCCCTCAGCCAAAGTTTTCATACGAAAATATCTAGCTTTATCTTGAGGGTGTAGCAATATGTGTCTAGTCAAACTTTCCGTCCCCCCTCCCCCCCCCCTCCCGACTTCCAACATATTGAAAAACTAACTCTTTGCCACAAGTTTTACACTTAGCCATATTTTTTTCTCTTAGTTGAGTAAAAAATTGCCAAACAAGAGATGTTTCTGCCCGTTTAGGAGGTTGTCAAGAAAAAGTAGGGGCACTAATAGGAGGGTCAGATGGGGGATCATCTACATTATTATTAGTTAGGTTAACTTCAGGAGCAGGACTAGTGGGTGTATCATCATCCGGTTGCGTTTCATCAAAATCTATTTCTTTATCATCATTTTCATCAATAGTTGGATTACCATAAAGAGCATTCATATATTCATGGTTTAATTGTTCACCGGGTGCAATATTATAGAAAAATTGACTCTCGGTAAATTGTAATAAACTATTATCGCTATCAAGAATAGGAGGTGTAGGACGGGTAACATGTTTGGGTCGGGGAGCCAGGGGAAGTGGAGGAGGAATATATTGGCCACTAGATTCACCACTCTTCGATTTTTCCTTATTTTTACTAAACATATTTTTTAAGAAATAAGCCATCTTAATTAATCAAGCAAAGTAAATAAAACAAACAAAATTATAATATTAAAACTTAAGAGTTGGAACGAGTTTACCGAATTGACGAACAACTTGTTGGAAATTGATTATCGTTGAAGATTTCAATTCACTAACTTCACAATTGTTTCACAAATAGTAGCAATTATAGAAGTAAATTAGAGAGTAAATTAGAGAGAGATTGTGATAGATTGATGATTTTGTAAGAAAAAATAAAATAATGATGGGGTATTTATAGTTGAAAATAGGGAAAACGTGTAATTATAAAAAGTTTGAGATTAAAACAAAGTTGAGGGGTTAAATGGCTATTTCATAAATAGCCAACGGCTATTTTTGACAGTCCAATGTTTTTTTTTTAAAAAAAAAATTTTAAAAAATAGCCGTTGGGCCCGCTAGGCCCGCTAAGGGACCGGGCCGGTCCCGGGCCCTGGCGGCCCAAACGGTCCCGGGCCTGACGAGCCCAATCATAGGACCGGCCCACGAGATCGGACCAGGCCCGCTAAAACCGGACCAAACGGTCCTGGCCCGTTTAGCCGTTTGGCCCGTCTGGCTCGCGGTCCTGGGCCGGTCCCGGTCCTGGACCAGCCCACTTGCCAGCCTTATGTCTAGGGAAGGGGTCCTAGGATCGTGCCCTCCTTTAATGTTAATTATGAGAGTCATTGATGAAGACAGTAACGGTGAACATAAATGTCGAATTCTCTATAACGGCCTGTCGCTCTTAATGCTGCAGAATATTCCCTATTAAATGCTACCGGACGCAGAGCATTTAATACACCTTTATGAATGTTATCCTTTTCGGTGACAAGCGGAATGACTGCGTTCGGTCTTCGACCATCCCTGTCTTAGGTTCCGCGTGTCCTCCCTTTAGACAACCGCATGTCATATCATATTTCACCTTATACAGATATATCTCAAAATTTTGGTTTCTTAAATATGGAAAAGAAAATGTAAAAAGGAATATGAACCATGGTCAAATATCTAAATTGAAATAACCAGGCAACAGGTCGATCAAGCCAACTATCAGGGTGTACGTAGAACTTTTTGTAAGCGGTGTCATATTTACATAAATAAAAATAAATAAATAAATAAATAAATATTATTTAATATTATTTTCTTAGTCAAGCTTCAAACCTATGACTTTTACAAATCCAAATATGAGCTTGACCAGTCGACCAATAAGTAGCTTTGCTAGAAAGCGGTGTTATTTTTATATATTGCTTTATTTTTGCAGAATATTAGTATAAAAATTTAAAGGTAAAAAAAAAAATAATATTTAAAGACCAATCCCTCAAGGAATAATCGATATAATTTGTTGGTTTGTTTTGGGGTCTATTTGGAGAATTCAAGTGGGGTTCTGGTTTGTTGGTGGGCTACGGCTGATATGAGACGTTTTTTTTCTCTTTTTTTTCTCTCTCATCTCTCTTTTTTTTTGAAATAAAAAAACAACCTTTGAAATAAGATTACTACTAAGTTTCAGAGCAAACTAAATATCCAAGAACAAATAAAATAACAGACTCATAAAACTAATACTACATTAATAAAACCATTACTATTCAAAATATTATTAAAGCAAATACTAAATTTAATAGTACATACATACTACTAATAGCTTGTACATGTACACACAAACACATACTATGTTGAAATAGATTAATATTTATACGTAGCTGTATATTAAAAGCACTGGTACCATCTATAGTGTACATAAAATAAAAAATAATCATGCTAGTTAATAGTAATAGGAGGAAAAATAAGAGTTTACGAGAAAGTTTAATACAAAAGGAAAGAGGAAAGTGAAATTTGACATCTAGAGACTCATTCACCAATATTTTATAAATTTATTAATGAATGCGCGACAGCTTTTAATTTTTCAACATTATTCTAGCATACACTCGCTTGTATTCGCGTTCTGTCAAATTGCTGTAACCTTTAAAAAAAAACTACAATCAATCGGTTTTCAATAATCAAAGAAATGTACAATACTTAACCTTGAAATATAGACGAAACAGCAGATGGCAGTTTCGATAATAAGGTTTTCGGGCACAGCAATAATGAGATCAAAAAGCAAGAAAATAAGATTGTATTAATAGAATATAGTATGAGTTTTGCCAGAAAATTCGTATCGTTTACAATAATAACTGAGCTCACTATTTATAGCTATGTCTAGGGAAGAGGTCCTAGGATCGTGCCCTCCTTTAATGTTAATTATGAGAGTCATTGATGAAGACGTAACGGTGAACATAAATGCCGAATTCTCTGTAACGGACTGTCGCTCTTAATGCTGAAGAATATTCCTTATTAAATGCTACCGGGTGCAGAGCATTTAACACACCTTTATGAACGTTATCCTTTTCGGTGACAAGCGGAATAGCTGCGTTCGGTCTTCGGTCATCCCCGTCTTGGGTTCCGCGTGTCCTCCCTTTAGACGACCACGTGCCATATCATATTTCATCCTATACAGATATATCTCAAAATCTTCTTCTCGAAATTTTGGTTTCTTAAATATGGAAAAGAAAATGTAAAAGGAATATGAACCATGATCAAATAGCTAAATTGAAATAACCAGGCAACATGTCGATCAAGCCAACTATGAGGGCGTACGTAAAACTTTTTGTAAGCGGTGTCATATTTACATAAATAAAAAAAATAAATAAATATTATTTAATATCATTTTCTTAGTCAAGCTTCAAACCTATGACCTTTACAAACCCAAAATAAGCTACCCTAATTACTTAAATGCCCCCCAAATAAGCTACCCTAATTAAAAAAAGAAGAAAAAGAATTGATGCCTACAAATATAATCCCAAGCCAGGTTCATACGCATAGTTAAAAGTCACAACCGTTCCTGAACAAATTTGTTTGGTACTCTCCACTCTTCTCGCACCATAAGTTCCCTTATTTGATTGATTCTTATAATGGGCTTCTTCTATATGCCTATATAAAAGGAACTAATTATCCTACTTATAAATAGATTTAAAAAAATCTACATTTACCAACTATCCCAAAATGTACGATTACATGTGAAGGGGTGGGGTTCTTGAACAGGTTCCGTTACTCATTCATATGAAGGGATGCTCTCCTTCAGTAGAATTCTAAATACTTGATTTATACCTTCTCCGACTGTTGCATGAAAACTTCACCATTCAAACCACTTCAATTTTTTTTGCTCAAACGACGCTTAACTTGGTGACTCTACTGTCAAACAAAGATTCTGTTCTTTCGTGAATTTCTTGTGATTTCTCTCTCCAACAAGATTAACCTGTAAGTTTCCAATATGTTTTCTAGTTGAAGCTTAACTTGCTCTTTGTAAGTGTAACTATTGATAAGGATACCATAGTTTTTAATATTTTATGATTTGTATCATTATCTACAAAGATTTCATGCATTTTCTGATTACAAATGTTGAACGTCTCCTAAATATTTTCATTACTTTGTTATGGGATATTACCAAAACATATCAATATTTAGTAACATATAATTATTAGTAAGAAAATATATAATCAACTTCACTCAATGTCTCATGATTATTAGTTTTAACTAATTAAAAATTAATAATTTTGAGAGAGTTCTTTCGGTAATTCATTATTAGAGAGAAAATTTGCATGTTTTCGATGCTAAATATGACTTTTGTAAAATTTTATGTAAAAACAAGAAATTCAGAATATCTGAAGTTACTTCTGGCAACTTTTGGTAAGCAAATAATAAGAAATAAACCTGTATGAAATTCATAACACAATCATGCGTGAGTGGATCAATCTTTAAGTGTTAAAAACTATTAGTACTAAAGGACTCTTCCTCAGGGAGAAGCTTTTCAAATATTTTTCTTTGAAGATACTAAAGAGTAACTAATGACGCTCTATACCTAATCTATCTCTATATCGATCTACCCATAATATTGATTAACATTCATTTTTCAGGAAAAAAAATATCACTTCTCAAATGAATAATAAATAGTTTTCCATTTGATTTGGTATTCTGGTAATTAGAACACATTAAAACTTTAATTGTGAAATCCAATTAATCGAGATTTAATAGAAAACTACAATTACAACCAAACATTGGTTATGGTGCATATATTTTTTAATTATTTTATCTTTTTTGATTTGTATCACATTCTAATATAGGAGTGCTGAATTTTCTATCCATAAGTTCTTCAAGGGTCATCCTTTGATCGAAGATACACAATTACATTGACCAAATGTCATTGCTTGAAATGTTTACACGTTACAACTCTAAATATCTATTCTATTTATTTATATATATAATAGGAGGGGCAAAGAAATATTATGATGACAAGTGGCATAACATTAAATTGGCACATGTATTAAATTTTGGACAATCCTCCAACTTTGTTGGAGTTTCAAATTTATTTAAAAAAATGTGAAGGACCGTTTTTTTCAGAATTTTTAAAATTTTCAAGCAATACAAACCACCAACTACTCCCACTATCTCTATTCTCCCTCCTCACTATCAGTTTTAAAACTAATTGAATTTCTCCTCTTGCATATATTAGATTAAAAAAACGCATAGTTCCCTCTTTCCTTTTGCCGAAAAATTTGCCGGAAAAAATTACACCCCAAAATCATTCTCTGAGATTTTTTAATGTTGGATTAGTATGTCATAGATGGTCGATTAGCAAATTGCTAAGCGTCTGAATCATTCTGGAAATATGCATCTCAGGTGCATTACTCCCTTCTGTTTTTGACTGTTTTTTTCTTCCATGTGTGAATGCTGAATGTATATATTTATGACTATATACATATTTTTAACTCAAACTAGGACTGGGACATTGAGACTTAATTCATCAGGAAGTGATGGAGACGAGCCAACACTGACTTTGCTGGGCACTGGGGTATTTAATCTTGATTGGCGTTTTGTGGGGAAAATCATGCTATCAGTCTCCATTTTGTTCATGAAGTCCTCATCTTCGTCCTCATCGTCACCTTTGAAAACAGGATGCACATAAGCATTTTGAAGGTAGCCTTTGAGATTAAAGTTTTTAACACTATCATGTTTTTAACTCAAAGTATGAATATGATATTGAGACTTAACTCTGAAGCATTGTGACAAAATTATGCAAGGACAGTATACTTTCATTTACATTTTAAAGTAAGAGATACTAATAAGTCATAACACTATCATGTGACAATTCAATCTTTAAGAAAGCTAAAAGTTTTTTCGTTGATGTCAAACTTAATTATGTAGCCAAATCTAAAGTCGAACAACATAACGAATCTAAGGTTATATAAGCCTTCGACACTTTTAATAGGCATAGCATTGCAAGTGTTATTGGCGCTATAAAACAAGAGCGCTCAATCATTTTGACAACATATTATATGGAGGAAGCTAATATTTTATCTGATCAAATTGCAGTTATGTAAAAGGGCATACTTTACTGCTTTGATGATGTGATTTCCACAAGTAATATGATAGACATGAAGTGTAATGAGACTGCCAAAGAATTCTTCAGACATGTCTTTTTACTAAGAAGTTTTTCTTGATATTTTCTACTATTAATAAACTCATGCTCCTCACTTAAGTTTTTTGTTTGACTTGACTTAGATGTCACACCAAAAGTGGAAGATAAGTCTTGCTTGGTATTTGTTATTCCTCACAACAAGGAGAATCAACAGACGTATTAATATTACAACATTTCTCATATTCTGTTTACATGTGTGTGTATGTGTGCACGTCTCCATCAGAAGTTATTTACTAAGATAGAAATTAGTTAAATGGAGTTTGGCATATGGAACATCCACATGTCTTACAGTGCTAGAAGAAGTCTTCTTGAACATTGCTGAGAAGGCAGAGCTAGAGGAACATGAATCTGAAGGAAGCATCAAAACACTGATTTTAACATTCGAAACCACTCTAGATAAGTGCTTCAGTTTTGGTTAACATTATGTTGTCAAGTGGTTCATTACAATCTAAAGAAATACTACTTGATATAACAAATAGGTTAATGTATATATGTAGTTTATAAACAAAATTGAGGGATCAAACAATGAATATCTTTAGTATGACAGTGGAATATCGTGCACACATGATTGTGGGTTTTATTTGATTTTTAAAGTGTGCAATTAAAGATCTGCTCATCACTTTGATAAGCTTTATGGATATCCTTTGTCTGTTGGAAAAAATAATAATCCCGCCCAGAAATAATATCCACGACAAATAATAATAACATAAGAAAGTAACAACGATACCAACTCTTTTAATGGATAAAATACAATACCCGAGTGGAGCAATATAACCACTATAATATTACAACTTAGTAGTGTCAAGAGACTACTACAATCTTGAAAGAAATAACACTCTTTATTTAAAACACTTCACTACAATATTACTCACACTCACTATTTATCTCACAGACTACAATCTGTGGATTACTTTCTCTAACTTCTATTGCTTCTCTCTTATTTTGGTGCGATTGAAATGAAGAATGAAGGCCTCTATTTATAGTAAGAGATGCCATTCAACTACTATAAAGAAGATGTCTTGTTGTTGATTTAGTCCTATAATTTTTTAACAAAGTTAGGCACCTTTCATTTTCTTCAACAAAGTTATCAACAAAGTTAGGCACATCCCATTTTCTTCAACAAAGTTGTCAACAAAGTTAGGCACCTCTCATTTTCTTTTTTGGTTTTCTTTAATATGAGCCCCACAAATCTCTCCCTTAATTTTTCTTTTTCTTTTTCATTCCAACACTTGATCTCAATCTCTAAAAATCCTCAAACTTAAGAGGTTTTGTAAAGATATATGCATCTCGATCATGAGACTTTACATATTTGAGCTTGACTTCCTTCTTGGCAATGCACTCTCTGACGAAGTGATATCTTGTATCTATATGCTTGCTTTGATCATGATACATCGGATTCTTGGCGGGTGTCTGTGCAGATTTGTTATCAATACAAATCTCTGTAGCTTCAATTTGTGGCAAATTGAGCTCCTTCAATAATCTTCTTAGCCAAATAGCATGACAGGTACATGATGTTGCTGCTATATATTTGGCTTCACAAGTCGAGAGAGTAACTATGGACTGTTTCTTTGAACTCCAAGAAATACCAGAATCACCCAAGAAAGACACAAAGCCAGTTGTATTTTTTCTATCATCAATGTCTCCCGCATAATCACTATCACAAAATCCTATAAGGTTGAAATCATTAGAAGAAGAATAAAATAACCCAAAGTCGATCGTATCTTTTAGGTAACGAAGAATTCTTCTAGTGACTTTCAAATGGGTGGAGATAGGAGCTTCCATGAAGCGGCTTACTACTCCAACTATAAAGAGTATATCTGGTCTGGTACAAGTCAAGTGCCTCAAACTTCCCAAAAGACTTTTAAAAAATGTGGGATCCACATTTTCTCCTTCATCAAACTTGGACAATTTTGTCCCACTCTCCATCGGTGTGTTCACAGGGTTGCAATCGAGCATGTTGAACTTCTTCAAGATCTCCTTCGTATAGCTTTCTTGAAAGATGAAAATTCCATCCTCCATCTGCTTCACTTCTATGCCCAAGTAGTATGACATGAGCCCTACATCTGTCATCTCGAACTCACGAGCCATATCTTTCTTGAAAGCTTCAAACAAACTTGGGTTATTACCCGTGAAAATAAGATCATCAACATAAAGACAAACAATTAAGATATCTCCATTAGTATGAACTTTAAGGTAAAGAGCATATTCATGGAGACAACGAGTAAACCCATTGTCTTGAAAATACTTGTCGATGCAACTATTCCATGCTCGTGGGGCTTGCTTTAATTCATATAAAGCTTTCTTCAACCGTAACACTTTGTCTTCATTGTTTTTGACCACAAAACCCAATGGTTATTCAACATAGACTTTTTCTTCAAGATAGCCATTCAAAAAAGCTGACTTGAAATCTAGTTGATGGATCTTCCACTACATTTGCGCCGCCAAAGAGATAAGCAAACGAATTGTCTCCATGCAGGCAACAGGTGCATAGACTTCTTCATAGTCAATGTAATGACCCAACCAGTTATTTTAACTTTTAGAATCTCGTTCCCTAAAATAAAACTTCTCATATGTACTTTTAATAATTTATGACTTGCGGGGATGGCTGGTTCGGGATTTGAAAGTGTTTGGGTTGAAACCGGAACACTTGGTTCCTTAAGTTGGCCTTAAAGTGCTAAGTTTGACTTCGGTCAATATTTTGAGAAAACGACCCGGGAATAAAATTTTGACGATTCCAACAGCTCCGTATGGTAATTTTGGACTTAGGAGCGTGTTCGAAATTTTATTTGAAAGTCCATAGTTAAATTAGGCTTGAAATGGCTAAAATAGAAATTTAAGTTTGGAAGTTTGACCGGGTAGTTGACTTTTTGATATCGGAGTCGGAATTCAGTTCTGAAAATTTTTATAGCTCCGTTATATTTATGACTTGTGTACAAAATTTGAGGTCAATCGGACTTGATTTGATAGGTTTCGGTACCGAATGAAGAAGTTGAAAATTTTAAGTTTCATTAAGCTTGAATTGGAGGATGATTCATGATTTTAGCGTTATTTGATGTGATTTGAGGCTTCGATTAAGTTTGTATGATGTTTTAGGACTTGTTGGTATAATTGTTTGAGGTCCCGAGGGGCTCGGGTGAGTTTCAGACGGCTAACAGATCATTTTTGGCTTTTGGAACATTATTGATACCTGCTGGAAATTTTCTTCTGGTTTCCTTATATGCGATCGCGTGGATTGGGTTGCGATCGCGTAGGCTTAATTTGGCAGCTGAGAATTTGTTCTATGCGATCGCGTGGGCAAGTCCGCGATCGCGTAGGTTGGATTCAGTTGGGCTATGCGAACGCGTGGCTAAGGCTGCGTTCGCAAAGAGGAAATGAAGCAGAAGCTAACCACGCGCTTAATGCTTCGCGATCGCGTGAGGAGGCTCGCGATCGCGTAGGCTTGCGGAGACTGTGCTTCGCGATCGCGTGGGATTTTCCGCGATCGCGTAGGGTTAATGTTTGGGGAGTAAAATTTGTGCTACGCGATCGCGTAGAAGAAATCACTGGGCAGCGAGTTTAAGTTCTGAACCCATTTTCCATTTTTAACGATTTGGAGCTCGGATTTAGGCGATTTTTGGGAGGTTTTCAGAGAAAATAATTTGGTAAGTGTTATTAACTCAATATTGGTTAAATTACCCGAATCCATCACTATTTTTATCATTTAATTGGTGAATTGAGTTGGAAAAGTTTGCAAACCCTCTTGGATAGATTTGAGGATTTGAGGGCCGAATTGTTATCGGAATTTAGTGATTTTGGTATGGGTAGACTCGTGGTTGAGTAGGTGTTCATATTTCGTAACTTTTGTCGAATTTTGAGACATGGGTCCCACTGATGAATTTTTAATTAATTTCGAATTTTTTATTGAAAATGTAGTATTTTCTTATAGAATTGATTCCTATAATTTTTAGCGATTGTATCGAATTATTTTTGGCTAGATTCGAGCCAGACAGAGTTGGATAACAGTGAAAAAGACCTTCTAGTGGATTAAATTGGAGCAAGACGAGGTAAGTCTCTTGTCTAATCTTGTTAGGGGAAAATTACCTCATAGGTGATTAAAATTAAATAATTGTTGCTAATTATGGTGGCTACGTACGCACGAGGTGACAAGAGTCCGTGCGTAGCTACTATTAATGCTAAAGTCCGGATAGTTTAGGACTCAAAGCATGAATTACTTGTGTAAATTATATTCTTTGTTTAATTAATATTAATTAATATATATATATATATATATATATATATATATATATATATATATATATATATATATATATATATATATATATAGTGTGTGTGTGTGTGTGTGTGTGTGTGTGTATACATATATTGTGAATTATTAGATAAAAATATTAAAGGATGAAAATCTCATATACTTGATTTTTCTGTTTAAATTAATTAATTGTTAAGAGAAATTGTTCTTCCTCCTGAATTTATCTTATAACAAATATACTCTCATTCCGGAGGTACATAAGAAAATATCCTCCTTTCTTGTGGAGCGGGCCGAATGCCTTGGCAGGATAGATGCATTTAGGATCGTGCCGCACGTCCCTCGACAGTATACACGATACTCTGGATCCGGCCGTACGTCCTCGGCAGAAATCGTGCTTAATAATAATAATTACACGATACTTTAATAGTTATTTCAAGCTTGCGAAGCTAATTGATAAATTGGAAAATTCTTAGAATTTAATGAATTATTATTCTTGCTTGTTAAAGAATTTATTTGTTATTCCTGTAAATGATATTTAATTGATAAAATAAAAATTATTTGAATTGAAGGAATTTAATTAATATATTGAGAATTGTTGCATTTGAAAGAATTTGATTATTTTCGCTGATTTAATAAATTATTTTAAATTCTGTAAATATGTTAATTTAAATATCCTAGTTGTATTTCAATTATTATTATTGACCCATAGTGAGTGTCAAAGTCGGTCATCTCGTCTCTACCACTTCGAGATTAGGCTTGATACTTACTGGGTACACGTTGTTTACGTACTCATACTACACTTGCTGCACTTTTTGTGCAGGACCTGAGGCAAGTACTAGTGGGGGACCTATCGTCTTACACCCACGTTATCCAGGGGCATAGTGGTGAGCTGCCTTTCTGAGCCGTTCTGTAGCTACTAGTGTCTCTCTTTGTATTTTTCATTCTGTCTATTTTTATTTCAGACAGTATTTGAGGTTTTGTATAATCTACTAGATGCTCCATACACTTGTGACACCAGATCTTGGCACACACATTGGTAGAAATTAGGTTTTATTATATTTTTCTTGGTTTTAAATTTTATCAATGTATGCTTAATTTATTAGTTGGCTTGCCTAGCTGTAGTGTTGGGCGCCATCACGACTTATAGGTGAAATTGGGCCGTGACAGTCAATGCCTTGCCTTTGCTTGTAGTCTTTAGCCACAAGTCGTGCCTTGTATCTCTCCACATCTCCATCAACATTCTTCTTTGCCTTGTATACCCATTTAACTCCAATTGCTCGATGACCCTTGGGAATTATTGTTAACTCCCAAGTGTTGTTCTTCTCTATTGACTCGATCTCCTCCAACATGGCTTTTCTCCACCTTTTGTCTTCAACAGCTTCATCAAAGTTCATTGGTTCACTATCAGCAAAGAGACAATATAAAAAATCAAAATTAGTAACTTCCTCTGTGTCCTCATAGAGTTCTTGAATACTCCTTGTCCTTTGCGGTTGTTCATTTGAACTTTCTTGAGAAGAGGGAGATGCAACATTTGTTGGAGAAGGAGGTGGAGTTGTATCCTGCACAGGTTCCACAGTCTCTGGTTCTTCTTCATCACCAAAGTATGGAAGAAAATCATATGAAGTTTCTTCCTAAGCTTCCCAGTTCCATGCCAATTCTTCATCAAATTTAACATTGCGACTTACCACCATCTTATCGCTACTTGGGTTGTATAGCTTGTAGCCTTTTGACCTCGTATCATAGCCAACAAACACATACTTGACATTTAGATCGTCAAGCTTCGCTCTCCCTTGATGTGGCACATGAGCATAGCCTATGCTCCTAAAGGATTCTCAAGTGCTTGACACTTGGCTTTCTTCCACTCTATGCTTCTTGAGGGGTTTGATCTCTAACATTCTATATTGGAGACCTGTTGTTCAAATAAACTGCACAAGATACAGCTTCTGCCCAAAATTCCTTTGGGCATATTTTTAGCTTTTAACATACATCTAGACATATTAAGAATCATTCTATTCTTTCTCTCTGCAACTCTATTTTGTTGGGGTGAATAAGGTATCGTTAGAGGGCGACGAATTCCATGGGATTTACATAAGTCATTAAATTCTTTTGAAGTGAATTCGCCTCCTCTATCGGACCTTAAAGCTTTTATTTCATAGTCACTTTCTTTTTCTACAAGTACTTTAAAAATTTTAAAAGTAGCAAAATCTTAAGATTTTTGGTTCAAGAAATAAACCCAAGTCTTTCTACTAAAGTCATCAATGAAAAGTAAAAAGTATTTACTTTTACTAAAGGAAGGTGGATTGATTGATCCACACACATCAGTGTGAACAAGCTGAAGCGGCTTGGTTGATCTTGGCATGGCCTCCTTTGGAAAACTCCTCCTTTCATATTTTCCAAGAAGACAAACTTCACACAATTGACTGGGATGGCTTATTGATGGTATCTCATGCACCATGTTCTTTTCTCCCATTGATTTGAGCGCTTCAAAATTTAAGTGCCCAAATTGCATGTGCCAACACCATGATTCATCTTGCACATTAGCCTTCAAACACTTTGCATCAATTGTCTTAAGATTCAGAGAGAATAATCTATTCTTAGCCATATGCACTTTAACAATTAGAATTCCACTTGAATCTCTAAGCCAAAGATGCATATTTTTCATGTGGATGTCATATTCTTTTTTAAGAAGTTAGCCCAAACTCAAAATATTACTTTTTAATTTTGGGACATAATAAATATCTTGAATTAACTTGTGACTACCATCTTTACAGGAGATCAGAATCATACTTATCCCTTCAATTTGAATCTTTGAGGTATCTCCAATGGACACATTACCTCTCACTATTTTATTGATCTCCACAAACTTCTCTTTGCATCCACACATATGATTGCTTGCTCCATTGTCCAAATACCACGAGCTGTAATCATCCTTGTCTTCTTCATTGAGTGCCATCAACAACGTTGACTCAACTTCTTCTTTCTTGTCGTCAACAAGGTTAGATTATTGCTACGACATTCCCAAGAGTAATGGTCAAATTTATGACAATTATAACACTTAATTTTGGATTTTTCATACCTTTGTCCATTATTTTCTTGGTAGTAGCCACGTCATCTTCCTCCTCTATGTCCACGACCACGACCTCTGAATGTCTTGTGGATTTTAACTTCATTGTTGAAGTTGTTAGCGTTTCTTCTTCCTTTTCCATGACTGCCACGACCTCGTCCCCGTCCATTCCCTCGATAGCTCTTTTCACCTCCATAATCTTTGAAGGATGCCTGAGTTTTAAGAAGTTGCTCCAATGGCACTTCTTGTCTCCTCTTGATCTTTTCTTTATGGGCCTATAAATAACCCTCCAATTGCTCTACCATCATAGAGTCTAAATCTTTAGACTCCTCAATAGCACACACCACAAAATCAAATTTAGGTGTTAAAGTGCGAAGGATATTTTCTACCACACGGACATCTTTTATGTCCTCCCCATATCTTCTTAATTGATTTACAACAGCCTTCACTTTTGAACAATAATCTGAAATGCATTCAAATTCTTTCATTTTTAAAACATCAAAATCAGCCCTTAGAGTTTGAAGTTTTACCTTCCTCATCTTGTCAACTCCTTGAAGAGAATTTTGTAAAATCTCTCAAGCTTCCTTTGAGGTGGTAGCATCTGCCACCTTCTCGAATATGGTATCATTCAGACATTGATGAATGATCGTAAGGGCTTGTTGATCCTTCTTCCTTGTCTTTGCCAAGACATCTTTTTCATTTTGAGGCAGAGCTTCCTCATTATCGGGTTTTGCATACCCTCTATCTACGATTTTCCACACATCCTCAGAGCCAAGAATGGCTTTCATACGTAGACACCATTTCTCATAATTTTTTTTTGTGAGACGGAGGTACTGAAAAGACAACGTACCATTATTTACCATGGCTCTGATACCACGTTGTTGGGAAAAATAATAATCCCGCCCAGGAATAATATCCACGATAAATAATAATAACACAAGAGAGTAACAACGATACCAACTCTTTTAATGGGTAAAATACAATACCCGAGTGGAGTAATATAACCACTATAATATTACAACTTAGTAATGTCAAGATACTACTACAATCTTGAAAGAAATAACACTCTTTATTTAAAATACTTCACTACAATATTACTCACACTCACTATTTATCTCACAGACTACAATCTGTGGATTACTCTCTCTAACTTCTATTGCTTCTCTCTTATTTTGGTGTGATTGAAATGAAGAATGGAAGCCTCTATTTATAGTAAGAGATGTCATTCAACTACTACAAAGAAGATGTCTTGTTGTTGATTTAGTCCTATAATTTTTCAACAAAGTTAGGCACCTCCCATTTTCTTCAACAAAGTTGTCAACAAAGTTAGGCACCTCCCATTTTCTTTAACAAAGTTGTCAACAAAATTAGGCACCTCCCATTTTCTTCAACAAAGTTGTCAACAAAGTTAGGCATCTCCTATTTTCTTTTTTATTTTTCTTTAATATATGGCCCACATTGTCCACATGGATATTTAAGGATATTGCATAGATTTTTGGCACAACTTAAAGATGTTTTCGGCCAAAAGTGGAGTTGTTCTTAAAAATGGAGTATTCTCATTAAGACTCATAAAATATTAGGAATAATCAAACTACGGGGATTAAAATTTATAATTTGCGTCACTGTAAATGCAAAGAAACATTACCCTTTCGGTATTTGTTTTACCAAATACTGTTTAGAAGAAGCATCTTTAGGTTGTTACTTTCATTAATCAATAACATATTATTTTTTTTATTACTTTTCATTATCATTTCAAATAATATTTCTTATTATTTTTTAATTTTATAATTCTCCGCGCATCGCGCGGGTACAGATACTAGTGTTAAAGTATATGAGGGCTCGAGCCTCAACTAGGTCTAACTTGAGGCACCCAATAATAATGAGACATTTTGATTCATTCCTCGGAATATAATCTTTTACGTTTATATTTTGCGATGACCATAAATAAAGCACAAAGTCAATTATTCTCAATGTTGAATTTAAATCAATTGAAACATGTGTACTCATGTGACCAATTTTACGTTTGCATTTTCAAGAGGGATATCAACATCAACCATGAGAATTATGGTTATGACAGAACTACTAAAAGGGATGAAATAAGCATACATCATAAATACGTGAAATACACTTCATTATATGTTTGAATAATAAAATCAGAATAAATAAACAAAATCATATGTATCTAATTAATTTCTTATTATTCATTTTTGTAAGTTCATACAAAATCCAAGCTTGACATCAACAATAAGTCACCACATGATCCACATTGGTCATTCAAAGAACTTGTACATTATTCTTTTATGTTTAATTTTTTAGTAAAAATTTATTTTGATAATATTAATTTTATTTTACAAATCAAATATTACATGATTCGATAAATACGTGCAACGCACATGCCAAGAAACTAGTTACAACAATTCTTAATTAAAACTCAACCAAAATGGTGCGGAGCAAAACAATATAAAAGACATTAGAAAAAAGTCTTTTTGGAGTAAAAAAGAAAAATGATATCGTAATTGACGGCTTTATTCATATTCAGTTAATAATTATTGTTTGTCTTCAGCCTCGAGCATCCAAAGTAAATTATAACCAACAAAAGCAAATAAATAAATCCATATAAAAGGAGAAATTGAAAAACAAATTCTGGGTTAGCTTTGGATTCCGTTGTCTAAGTATTTGACTTTAAAGCAGAATGGACAAAACAAAAAAAACAACTACCAAAGTACACATTCAAAAGTACTTGAACACGAGGCATAGATTCCTCAACTGCAGGCAAAGAATTGCTTTCCTTGGAATTGAGAAATGTTAGGTTTGGCTTTAGTTCTTTTCTTCTTATTTTATTTTTTACCATAATATTCTCCTGTTTTCTTCTTTAGTCAATATGAATAAACGACATAATTTAGCATTTCTTCCCCAATATCTGACCAAAGCCCTTGAGGTTGAAACACATCCCTCTATCTCAATTGGTCAAAAGGAGGAGCAGATAATACATAAAAAGTTTAATAAATTTGGCAAAATTTGCAACTATTACACCTAAATTATGTTGTGTTTGTATTACTTGAACTTTTCCATACAATGTCTATTACACCTAAACTATCTTTCTTTCACTACAATTTTATGATAGATCTACAAAATATTATTCATCTCATTTCAATTTATATGACATAGTTCGAATTAGTACACAATTTTTTTTTAAAAAAACCTTTATACTTTACTATCTAAAATATGTCATAGTATTTGTGTGACTATAAAATTTTTAAAAGTTATAATGTTAAATATTTCATAACATTATATTTATGCAGTTATAAAATTTTCATTAAGAATAAATTGAGAAGTTTAAAGTTAATTGTTTTCAAGTGTAAAATTATGTATTGCATTTACAATATATATATAAAACTTGTGATTGGTAAACCCCCATCCCCCACCCCCCACAAGCCCCAACCACCGCCAACCCCAAGTCAGCGCTTTCTCTTTAGCGGTGTTGTTTTTGCATGAAAAGTCAGAAAGACAACGGCGCCTTGTTACGGTGATTCCCAAGAGATATTCGTAATAGTAGGTAGGACTTATCTTTTTCCTCGTTTGGTTTGGGTTCTCTTCAATGGTGGGACCTATTACCATTAGCCACCAGTCTTTGCTTTTCTGCTTTTTTCTTCTTTAGCCCACTCGTGACACATTATTAAACAATTTCACTCTTCCTTTTCCTCCCCTCTTTTACTCCGTGTCCATGTGCTTTTCTTTTTCTTTTTAATTTTTTTAGATTTTTTAGTTTAATTGTCTCTTGTAAAACATACTTTCTCAACACTCTTGATGTTGCAACAATGGTCAAATTTCACTATTTCATTATAAAGAGAACAGACAAAAGCTGCATAGTTCTACGCTAGTCTTAATCGTACTAGGACAAATATGAGTATTCTACACAATTCAATTCATAGATTTCTTTTTATTTTTTATCATGAAATGTAAGTCTAATTAAACTTAACATATATATATGGTTCAGAACTTTAAATGGATCAAGATATCTTTTGTTGAAGAGGGGTTCTACAGAAACAGCAGTCCGAAAATCCTTATCTTTAAACAATATTTATGACGGAAATAAACTTAAAGCTAGTTTTATTTAAGACAAAATCAGAAATTAGTCCTTACGAGGTTCTTGATCATCCAAGACTATCTCACTTCTCAAATTGGTTTGTCTACAAAATAATCCTAAAAAGAAAATTTATATATTTATCTTATCATTAAGTGCTTATTCTACTTGTTAGGAATGGATATCTCGGATCGAATTCTATGAATAGATAAATGTGTTAAGATCACACGCTTACCATTATGCTAAAAGTTATAGCTGATAGCAAGGGTGTAACAATATTTCTTAATCAAGCCTACCAAACAAGCTTGATGTTCGACTATGACTCTAACCCGAGCCACCTCAGCCCTCTCGCGGGCTTGTCATATTCAGTATGTTAGTGTTACCCAATAAAACGGGCCGCAAATTTAAACCAGTCTATGGATAATAGCCATCTAATGTGTTAGAAACAGGGAAACCAATCCTTGGATGGGATGCTCTTTTGTCAATATGCAACACAAACAATTCCCAGGCTGCTCATTTTGTCAATCTTCAACACTAAAAAGTCCCACTCTCTTTTCCTTTACTCAATTGTCAACGCAAAATAAAATACAAAAAAGAGATCCTTTACGAAGCTTCCCTACACCCCCTCCCTCTCCCTTTTTTTTCTCTTTTTCTTTTACAACCCTTTATATCTCTTCCCATTCCAAGTCTAACCCCCATGTCAAATGCCAACAATATAAAACAACTACTTGAGAGCTTCTCTCTCTCTATATACCAACTAAGTTATTCATTCTTCCCAATTCCATTTCTCTTCATTCTTTTCTTATGGCCTTTAGAAGAAATCTGAAGAGGAAATCATCTGAAGAAGATGGAGATAGCTTTGCTTTTCCACTTGATGAGCTTAATCAAGATCTTCTTGAGAAGATTCTTTCTTGGCTACCAACTTCTACTTTTCTCCGCTTAACCTCAGTTAGCAAAAAATGGAAATCAGCTGCTACTTCCCCTGCTTTCCACATAGCTTGCTCTCAAATCACATCCAGAGACCCTTGGTTTTACATGGTTGATTCTTCTTCACTATCATCTCCTTTTGTGTATGATTCTTCTGAAATGAATTGGAAGAAATTCCTCACTTACCCATCTAATTTTCTTGAAAAAAATCAGAAAAATGATTCTAATTTCCTCCCTGTTGCTGCTTCTGGTGGACTTCTCTGCTTCCACAATAGTGAAAAGGGTGAATTCGTCATTTTTAACCCTGTTACTTCCACATGTCGCAAGCTCCCTTTAGTGGATTATTGCAATACCCTTTGTGCTATAGGAATGATTTCCACTCAAGAATCATATAAACTTTTCCTGGTTTTTGGTGAATTCCCAAATCTTTCCTTTAGAGTCTACAATTCCGTGACAAATCTCTGGGAAGAATCTGCAATTATGAGTAGAAAATTTTCTAGCTGCCCTGCAGCTGAATCCTACAGTACTGATGAAGAAGACGACGACGATGGTCGAATGCTGTATTTCTTGGGTAAATGTGGCAATGTAATAGCAACTGAAATACAAAAAACCCCATGTAAACAGTACTCCTCAATAATCACCAAGAATGGTTGTACTGGCCAAGAGATTCTGTATTTCTTGAACTCCAATGGCAAAGTTGTGGTTTGCAATTTTGCTGAAAAGTATTTTTTTGAGTACCCAAGATTACTTCCTCTTAGTCATGAGTACTCTATTGACTTAGTTGAATGTGTAGGAGAGTTGCTTGTGGTTGTGCTCTCGGAATTCTTGGAAACTGCAAGTCTGAGAGTGTGGAAATTTGACGAGAAGAGTTGGATTTGGAATCAGGTTTTGGCAATGCCAGCAGCAATTTCACATGAATTTTATGGGAAGAAAGTGGATATCAACTGCACTGGAGGAGATGGTGAAAAGATGTTTGTGTGTATTTCTAATGCTGCTGGTGAGAGTTGTAGGTATTTCTTGTGCAATTTGGTTGGAAATGAGTGGACTGAATTGCCTGCTTGTAGTGTTGATGGCTATAACAGGAAATTCAGTTGTGCTTTCTCTTTTCAGCCTAGGATTGAAGCTTCTGTGTGATAGAATAGAAATGATACGATTTGACAAAGGAGGAGGCGAAATGTAAAAGGGTTAGAATTGGGATTCTTCATTCTTTTTTTCCTAGTTTGTTGTACTTTTCACTTTATTCTTTTATAGGATATTTTTCTTGTCACTTTGGAATAATTTATTGCAATTACACGGTGATATTTTTCTGCTTTTTAAATGAATTGATGTAATTGCTGAAAATTCTTATTCGAAAGAGATCTTTGTCTTCCATTATGATATGTGTAGGCATAGGTGAGGAGCCTAATCGAATTTACTGCAGTATGTTGAGGATGTTCCTTTAATCAAAGGGGTAATGTGTTAAAACACTACTCAAATGCATAAACTAAAAGAGGGGTTGTTCAGACACATCCCAATTAAAATGCATAAACTAAATAATTGCACATATTCAAGTTATTAAATGATGATTAGTAGCCGAATCAGTCAAACTCTGATGAAACCCAATATCAAAATGAACGTGATATGGGCCTCTTGTCCAAATTGAATTTGGACCGAAGATGCTAATTTTGACATCAAAAATGTAGACATTTTTACTTATCTATACTATTTTTAAAACTTATTTACCCTCAATATTGAAATTTTAACTTAATTATAAGTTGATCTACAATTTACTAATTATATAAAAAATAATGTATTAGAATCTGATCTTCCCTATTTTATCTCCTCTTCTTCCACACCCAAATTCAAACAATCAAACCTCTCCAAATTCATTTCAGTCGGCATCCATTTATTCTTTTCCTTTCCAAATCAGTGGCTTCACCTAATTGTATTACTAGTAAAGTTATGCATTTTTTAGTCCGCCTCAACTAAGAAAGAAGAATAATTACTAATGAAAATACAGTAACAAAGAACGTTAATTGAACATTTGATATCATGGCAGCAAGGTCATCACCATTTCTTCCTAGTCTTGAACTCATGGATAATAATACGAGAATAAAAAAAGAAAAAACAAAACCATGATTAAATAAATTGTTCAGAATAGGACATTGATACACAAATTCATGTGATTAGTTAAGAGTTTATACTCCATTGACAACCATCAAAAAGTTCGAAGCTTTGAATTCGAAAATTAAATTTTGCGTATTTGTTATTTGTTTGGATTGAGTGTTGTTGTAAATGGTAGAGAATATTCTTTGGAGTTTATATTTCAATTTTGAGAGAATTTGATGAAGATTCGAGGTGGTTTTGGTTAGAATTTCAGTTTCAAACTCAAAAAAAAAAAGGCATAAACAAATTATATATATTTTGCATGCCGGGGTATAGAAACGACATACAAAATATATACAACTGACATAATTGTAGACAAATTATATGTAAATTACATTTTTGACTAGATTCAAAAAAAAAATGTATCTAAGTTGTAGATAAAATGTTAATTTTGACCGAATTTGTATATATTTTGTAAAAAAAATTAGTTACTTTCTATAAATAGAAAAACTTAAATAAATCGGATAAATAAATTTAAAATCTCGTATACATACGAAAAAATTCCAAAAATATAGCTCATTGTCTTACTGTCAAGGTCCATGTTCAATTAGGGATAATTGATTTCTAAAGCCTATTATGATAGGATTTGCAATCGATAACCTGTTTTTACCCTGCTATTTAAGCTATATCTTTTTTTTTTTAAAAATTATTTAACTGGTATTGACAGACATCAGAAAAAAGCTGGTACACTCCGATCTTCTTCTTCTCCTCCTTTGATGTTCGAAGGGGCGACTGAGAAACATGAATCCCGAATTGGTGTCTCGGTGGTTGCTCGAAATTCTAATTTGAATGGCCATTTGAACGGAGAATCAAGTCTTCTTGCTAATATAGATGTTTGTTCCAAAATTTAGATTTAGATTTAAACAATTAGATTGTCTAATAGAATAAAACTAATCTTAGCCAATATTAATATCCAAATGATTGTTTAACTGATTTTGTGGCAAAATATCACAAGTTCTGTGGAAATAGCAGTGAATACGTAACAATAAACAATATTCAACAGCCCAAGAACAAAGAGGATAACATTAAATAGCAATAAATGATATATAATGGGATTTATCTAAATAAATGCAAGTGAGGTAACCGAAAATGGGTGAGATCCTGTGATATCCCTCCTGACAACGATAAATGATTGATGAGCATTTGAATATTTGGATTCTTCTTGGATCGTGGGAGAAAAGTTAGACAAAGATTTGAAGAAAAAATATATTTTGTATGTATGTAATAAGGCAAGAATCTAGAGAATGTCAATATCTTGTTCCTTTCAATGAGTGTCCAATACCACTCTATAACTACCTATATTTCTTTTTATAAGGGAGCATGGGCCATAAACTCTAATAATACAGATTCCAGGAGTATTCACTGGAAGATTCTCTTTAAAATCTTATCTCTAAAACTAGCAGTTACTGCTTCGTTAAGGAGAGTATTCATCCTCGACCTCAACCTCGATCTCTGTTGACTCCTCGACCTCGCCTTTGTCCTTTCTTAGACCACTTCGACCTTGCCTTCGTCTTTTGTCGAGAACATATGGATGACGCGTGGCAGCCTTCAAAGGCTCTCTTAATGTTGGTTTAGCCTACATATAATTAGGATAATTTTTAGCCGATATAGTTAGTTCCTCCGCTTGTTGAGGTCATCTTCGCGGGTGGGTTCAACGAGCGAATGATAGCGTTCATGGTTGTCTCTGTGGTCGAGTTCACTAAATAGATAATAGCGGCCGTGAGTGTTGTGATGAGTAGGCGACGTGGCTCTTTGCGTACCATAAGTTTTATACCCCCTGACTTTCTCGGGTAATTTGTTGGAACCATTTAGTCCAGAGAGAAGGGGTGACGTCATGCGTAATGATGATGCCGATTCCCGACGTATTTCGTCCCTTTGGCCACTATATTCCTCGTTCGCGGGGAAGATATTGTTGTCGTCGCTGAGAAGGAATCCCTCCCTTCTATGGAGGAGATTATACCTCGATATCCCGATGCTAAGCCCGACTTCCACAAGCCACCCGAAGTGGTGACCGAAAAGTTCCAATCCACGATGACGGTTGAGCTCTTAATTGAGCTTAAGAATATGTTTGGCCTTCATGACTACGTGGAGTTAGTTCCTGCTGGTACTGATAAGGTACATATCCACCGTCCTGGTTGCTGTGCCTTCTACGCCTATCCGTTTACCACCGGCTACACGTTCTCCTTCCCTCCGCTGGTAGAGGAGTTTTGTCGCCACTACAACGTGTGTCCTATGCAACTCGCCCCATATGTTTTCAAAGTGATAAAGATGTTGGCGAAGTTTGCTGAACTAGTCGAGATCGAGGTTACTGTACGTCACTTGGTGCATCTTTTTGTACCCTATTTTTACCGAGGAACGATGCTGAATCTTCGCCACCGTGGAGGAAAGTGCTTGGTGGTGAGGATGGATGACAAGGGTAGTCGACAGTTCTGGCTCGACTACTTCTTCGTTAGGACCGAGGTCGTGGTGTCTGACATTACTGGCTTCCCTGAGGCTTGGAACCCCACACGTAAGTATTCATGTTAAAAGTTTTGTTTGTGTTGGGCTGGTTGAATAGCTCTCCTCATTATGCAGCCACCAATCTACTTGTTCAGTTAGTGGCACACCTCACCAACTGAATTAGGCAAATCCTACCCTGTACGGCAGGGATTTGTGACTGACTGAGCTTCTTTCAGAAGTTCAAACCGGCTCTCCTCTCGAAAGGTAATCTCATTCTTTCAGTCGATACCGTAATTACGTTGATGTACATTCGTCTTATTTACCTTTCTCTTCCTTTTCGTTTTTCTCTAGGTTTCGTTAAGGGGGGCCACGAGAAGGGACATGACGCTTGTGCCATCGTTTAGGAGGAGAAGGGTTGTCTTGCCTTCTGCTTCTGCCCCTGTTTCAACCGTCGCAACCACTCCTTCCTTGTTTTCCCAGTTGATGGAGATGAAAAGGTTCCTCATTATGAGATAAACCTGAGGCCTCACAAGAGGAAGGCCGTGGACATATAAGGAACTCCCTCGGCCGTCGACATGTTATAGGGCGAGCTCCTGATATGAGAAACAATGATAATACACATCGGTGATGATGTTTGGGCTACTTCTGAGGCCCCTCAGCTAGAAATTGCTGATGCTGGCATGATTTTGTGCCTCGAGGAGGAGGGAGCTGCGAATAAGGCAATTGGCGAAGATTCTGCGCTGAAGGGGCAGGAGGAGGCTTCTTCCTCCAGGCCACAGGGGAAGCTTCTCCTGTTGATGGGAACAAAGGTAAAGGCACCGCCGACAATGGTGATGAGTCGGGTTCGGACATGGACCCTGATGACCTGATGATGATTGACGAAGGGACCACCCAAATCAAAATAAGGACGTAGAGAGGTTCAAGGTCTATCACGATCCTTAGGGATCGCGATCTACTAAAAACTACCGAGGATGTGGTCAACGCTCTCGATCCTCTCTGCTATGAAGCCGAGCGGGTGACCTTCTAGACTTTGATCGATGACACCCTGTCGAAGAGCATTGCTGGTCTCGCCCTCAGGGTAAGTGTCTTCGTTTCTCGTTCTTTTTCCTTTGCCTCGTATTATTTCAGGGCTCTAACTCTTATTTTTACTTGTTTTGTAGACCATTATACTGGAGATTAAGAGTGTGCGAAGGTAGAAAAAAGGAAATCTATTTATCAGAAGCTGAAAGGCAAATACCAAGAATTTCGTAATAAGTACCGGGATGCTCGAAGGTGACTCCACGAGGAGGGTAACGTGGCATCCTTGAGGGAAGAGCTGAAAAAGAAGTATGAGAAGTTGATGGCATCCGTAGAGAGGTTCAGCGTCCTCGAGGGGGCGGTGAAGAGGAATGAGGAGGATCTCGAGCTGAGCAAGGGTGTGGAGGCCCAATGCAACAACCTCCAGAATGAGGTGGTTCAACTGTAGAGTCAGTTGGACGAGAGCTGACTCCAAGTGAAGGCTCTGCAGGGGGAGGTTGCTGAGAAGCTGGGGATGCTTGAACAGGAGGATTAATCTCGATTGGATGTTCAGAGGAAGGTGGATATCCTTGACTTGGCAAGCAGAACTCTCTATTCTGAATGAGATAGCATCCAATCGGCTGCGGAGGCTGTACTCGAGGAGAGGATTGGGGAGTTGGATAAGAAGAACTCTGAGCTGCATGACCGAGTTGTCGCTCTTGAGGCCGAGAAGGCTCAACTACTTATGGGCCCCTCGATGTCTAATGCTTCTGGGTATCCCAACATCCCTCGAGAGTAGTACGAGGAATGGATCCACGCTGAAGCACGGCTGGACATGATCCGCGATTTGCTAAGGCGGGCTCTATTTCTGAGACCACTTTGAGGATGCTCAAGTCAAAGCTCGCGAGGCTCGTCTCGCTTGTGATTATGATCCTGCCACGCCTCAGCCTGTTTTCGATGATGATGAGGAAGATGGCGTAAACTAGCTCGCAGATGGTGCTTGATATGATGCCGCTTACCCTCAGGGCAAGGATGGAGAGAATGCCGGAGGCCGGGATAGTAATGGCCTTTAGTTTTTGTTTTAACTTCTTGTATTTTTTGTTGGCGTCTTTGAGCGCTTTTGTAAAAAACTCTTCATCTAAATATGAATATCAAAGTTGATTTTTATTTTACATGTACCTTTTTCATTTATGCATTTCATTTCTGTACTTGTATGTTTTGCTTCTGTACTTACATGTTTTACCTCTTTATTCTTTTCATTGTTGTCATCCTTTAGGTGGTCGTAGCCTTTGGGCCGAATAGCCGTGGGCCGTATCGGCCCTTTGTTTACACAAGTCGAGTATGTCTCTTAGTTGAGATGTGGCTGAAGGTCTATAGGTGTTGTTTGAGCTAGTCGAACGTACCTTTAAGTTAGGTTGTGGCTGAGGGCCGATAGGTGTTGTCTGGGCTTGGTCGAACTTAACATTTCATAAGATCGTGGTCGAGGGCCACTAGGTATTGTTCGAGCTTGGTCGAACTTGACCTTCCATTAAATTATAGCCGAGGGCCGATATGTGTTGTCGTGGCCGAGGGCTGATAGGTATTGTTCGGGCTTGGTCGAACTTAACCTTTCATTAAATCGTGGCCGAGGGACAATAGGTGTTGTTCGAGCTTGGTCGACTTAACCTTTCATTAAATTGTGGCCGATAGCCGATAGGTGTCGTTCGAGCTTAGTCGAACTTACCATTCATTAAATCGTGCCTGAGGGCCAATAAGTGATATTCATGCTTGGTCGAACTTAACCTTTCATTAAATCATGGCCGAGAACCGATAGGTGTTGTTCGAGCTTGATCGAACTTAACCTTTCATTGGAGCGATTTCGATAAATGTCTACTTCTGTTATTTTTTACGTTGTTGTTCTGATTAAATCATTTTTCCCTTGGGCAAACTTTAGAGAAAGTTACATGTTTTGGGTGTTGGCTGGCGTTCCAATCCCAGTCCTAGTATATCTAATCCCTTCATTATTCTACTTGGAGAATTTTGAGGAGTCATCAATGAAAAATATGTCTGCTCTCGTGCGTTCCAACTCGAGGTGTCCCTCTCGTCGCCTCATTAAAAACCTCCTTGAGAAAACCCTATTAGGACAAAACTCAAGTGAGGGAAAAAAGAATACGACTTACGGGGCACTTCTTATTTCTTAGAAGTTGAAGAACTTGAGATGGATGATATTCCAATTGTTCGGTAGGAGTTTCCCTTCCATAGTTTCCAATTAGAACAAGCCTTTGTCTGCTTTTCCTATAATTTTCTACGGTCCGTCCCAGTTCGTTCCCAATTTGCCTTCTCGTGGATCCCTATTTGCTTGGGTTTTGGCTTTGAGTATGTAATCTCCGACCTTGAGTAATCGAATCTTTGCCTTTTTGTTATAATAACGCTCTGCTTGCTGTTTCTGAGCGACCATTCTTATGTAAGCCATGTCTCGTCGCTCCTCTACCTTGTCAAGGTCTTGCCTCATATTCTCGTCATTGTCGATGCCGCTTTCATGGAAGTAACTCAAGCAAGGTTCTCCGAATTTTATTGGTATGACCGCTTCTGTTTCGTAGACGAGGGAGTAAGGTGTCTCTCTTGTACTCGTCTTCGGGGTAGTCTTTTGCGCCCATAATACTTATGTGAGTATTTT
The DNA here is from genome assembly GCF_000715075.1 of Nicotiana tabacum. Lineage (NCBI taxonomy): Eukaryota > Viridiplantae > Streptophyta > Magnoliopsida > Solanales > Solanaceae > Nicotiana > Nicotiana tabacum. The sequence continues at coordinate 90,656,026 of NC_134102.1, forward strand.
CGGCCACAGTCCCTTTGCCTCAAGTTTATTCTTCATGATGTTTAGTATTGTCTTATTGGAGGATTTCTCTTGTCCGTTTCCAGCTGGGTGGTAAGGAGTTGAAAGTATTCTTTTGATATGCCATTTTTTGAAGAACTCGGTGGTTCTTTTTCCTGTGAACTGGGGTCCATTTTTGCAACTTATCTCTTTAGGTAGGACAAATCAGCAGATGACGTTTTTCCATATGAAAGTGATTACCTCTTGCTCGCGAATTTGGGAAAATGCCCCAACTTTTACCCATTTAGAGAAATAGTCAGTTAAAACTAAAATAAATCATACATTACCTTGTCTCGGCGGGAGTGCATCCACGATGTCCATTCCCTACTTAATAAATGGTCATTTAGAGGTGACCGAATGAAGGTGTTCGTCTGCTTGGTAGATTATTGGGGCTTGCTTCTGACAGGGCTCGCATTTCTTCACGAACTCTGAGGCATGTTTTTTCTTGGCGTGCCAATAGTACCCGGCCCGTATGAGGAACCTAATGAGTGCTCGATCATCGGAATGAGCTCCGCAATGGCATTTCTGGACTTTCTCGAGAACGCGTTGGGTTTGGTTTGGGCCTAAGCACTTTGCCAAAGGACCGCCATACGTTCTCTTGTATAAGTCGTTATGAAGGAGGTTGTATCTAGCCGCTTGCATTCTTAGTTTTTTAGCTTCCTTTTTGTCGTTTGGGAGGATGTCATCCTGTAAATATGTAACAATACAATTGCGCCAGTCCCAAGTTAAATTTACAGATTTTACCTTGATTTGATCTAGTGACAAGTTAAGGAGATGGACTACGCCTTTGTCTATGGCCTTAATGCTTTTGGTGGCGGAGGCCAATTTGGCGAGGCCATCTGCTTCGATGTTTTGAGTTTGTGGGATCTGGTCAGGCTGGCATTCGTCGAAATTTGGCAGCAATTGACATATCTCGACTTGATATTTTTGCAACATTTGTTCTTTTATTTGGAAAGTCCATGTAACTTGGTTGACTACGAGCTGAGAATCACAACTGAGTTTCAACTGCTTCACCGCATATTTGAGTGCTAGTCTCAACCCTGCAATTACGGCCTCATACTCAGCCTTATTGTTAGTCATATCCGGACATCTTATAGACTGGCGAATTACTTTGCTGGTAAGGACCTTGAGTATGAGTCCCAGTTCGGACCCAGAAACATTGGATGCGTCATCGGTGTACAAGACCCAGAGGTATTGTGGTTGAAGAGAATCTTGAGTGACTTCCTTCTAGGCCTCAGACGTTACTTTTGCGGTAAAGTATGCGACAAAGTAGGCGAGCACTTGCGACTTTATTATTGTTCGAGGCTGATATGCGATGTCGTGCTCACTTAGCTCGATCGCCCATTTGGCCAGCCTCCCCGACAGCTCGGGTTTATGTAAAATGTTGCTTAAAGGAAAAGTGGAAACGACCGAGATAGGGTGGCAATGAAAATAGGGTCTAATTTCTCGAGGTGTGGGTACCTCGTCTCGGCGTCAACAAATGTTTTACTTATATAATAAATATGATATTACGTACCTTTGTTTTCTCGAACTAGGACCGCACTTACTGCTACTTTGGAAATGGCTAGGTAGACGAGAAGGTGGTCCCCGGGCTCGGGCTTCGATAGTAAGGGTGGTGATGACAAGTACACCTTTAATTCTCGCAGTGCTTGTACGCACTTGGGAGTCCAATCGAGGCCGTTGTCCTTTTTGAGTATGTCGAAAAACCTGTGATATCTATCGGACGGCCGCGAGATGAATCTAGATAAGGCGGCAATTCGACCAATCAATCTTTGGACTTGCTTCTTAGTAGTCAATTGCTCAGGTATCCCGTCGAAAGCCTTGATTTGATCTGGGTTGACCTCAATTCCTTGTTGCGATACTAAGAAGCCCAAAAAGTTTCCCGAGGCTACGCCAAATGCGCATTTCTCGAGGTTTAGTTTCATCTCGTATTGTCTTAGTATATCGAAAGCTTCCTTTGGGTGATCGATATGATCCGCTGCCTTCACATATTTGGCCAACATGTCGTTGATATATACCTCGATGGTTTTGCCGAGTTGGTCTTTGAACATTTTTGTGGCCAACCTTTGATAGGCATCCCCTGCGTTCTTCAACTCAAACGGTATGACCCTATAACAATATGTTCCCCTGTGGGTGATGAACGTGATTTTTTCTTGGTCTTCTTTCTCCATGAGTATTTGGTTGTAACCCTGAATATGCCTCCAGAAAACTTAACAGCTCGTGCCCCGCCGTTGCATCGATGAGTTGGTCAATATACGGTAACAGGAATGAATCCTTTGGACATGCTTTGTTCAGGTCCGTGAAGTCCACACACATCCTCCGTTTCCCATTTTTCTTTTTGGCCATCATTAAGTTGGAAATCTATTTGGGGGGTACTTAGATTCCCTGATGGAGCCGTTCTCTAATAACTTCTCTACTTTTCCGTGGACGGCATCATTGATGGTGGGGTTGAACTTTCGTCAAACTTCCCTTACCGAGGGATAGAAGGGATTGTCGTTCAGTTTGTGTACGGAGATTTCTTTCGGGATTCATGGTATATCTGCATGGCTGAAGGCAAACAAATATGCGTTAGTTATTAAGAATTAACTAAATTTACCTGGTTCTTAGAGTTTGCAGCCGATGTAGGCCTTTTTACTAAGGTCGCTCTGATCTAATTGGCTGGGATCGAGATCTTCTATGTTTGACTCTGTGGCTTCGACAATTTTGGGGTCCATAATGACTTCCTTAGCATCATCTTGTAGCAACCTCGACCCTGTTGATTGCTATGCTTCGTTTTTCTTATTTTTCTTTTGTTGAGTTGTCATGCTGTCTATGGAGATTCAGTAGCACTCCCGGCACATGCACTGTTTCCCTCGTATGCTGAATATCCCCCCCAAAGTGTTGGGAATTTGATCACTTGGTATAAGCTGTAGGGGATGACTCTCATAGGGTGCATCCATGGTCGTCCCATGATTGAATTTTATGCGGTGGCCTGGTCCATGATGTGGAATATTGTCTCTTGAGTCACCCTACCGGTGAGAACGAGGAGTGTAATTTCTCCCGAAGTCCATTCAACTACATTGTTAAAACTGGTTAGTATGATGCAACATGGCACTATCTTATCCTCGAGTCTCATCTGTGTGAGGACTCAGGGGTAGATAATACACGCTCCACTTTCATCATCTACCATGATTCTTTTAACATTAGTATCTAAAATTCGTAAAATAATGACAAATGCATCATTGTGAGGGAATGTCAAACCATCGATATCTGACCCGTCGAAGATGATACTTTCTTTAAGTTCATCATATCGTTCGTAGGTGATCGATCGTTTGATCTTGTGGGTGGCGGTGGACTTGATGCCATTGATAGAAGCGTCGTCGCTGCCAATAATAATCATATTGATGCTACGAGCTGGTGAATGTGGTGTTGGGTGACCTGGACGTTCTCGACCCCTTGCTAAGGTGTTCTTGCCTTTGTCGCTGAGCAGTTCTTTAAGGTGCCCTTGTTGTAGCTGGTTCGCTACCTCTAGCCTTAGGGCGATGCAATCTTATGTTTTATGTCCACCTTCTTGATGGAATTCATAAAGGGCGTCAGATTTCCTGGTACTCGGATCAGACCTCATCTTTGACGCTCATTTCACATTTGTTCCAAGCTTCTCAAGGGGGTGGACCACCTCTGTAGGTGAAACACAAAAAAGTATGAGCAGATAATAAGGGGGCATACCTCTATCGTTCCTGTGAGTTCCTGATCTCGGGCTAGACAGGCCGTCTTCATAACGAAAGGGCGGAGGAGCAGGCATCGTGGCGTAGGGCTGGTGTCGTTCCTTGCTTGGCCGTGAGACTGGGTGATATATCCTTATACTATCTTTGCATTCTTTCTTGGGCTCAGATTGCACCGAGATGAGTCGTCGAGTTGGTCCATTGAGGTCGTCATCATCTGCTCTGACCTCGGCACAGTAGGCATTATGAATTTCATCCCAAGTGGTTGGTGGATACTTCATTACCCGGCTCAGCATCTTTCCGGTTGCTATTGAACCCTCTCTGCTCAACCCATTTTGAAAGGCTATGATGGCCATTCCTTCAGAAACATTTAGTAAGGTCATCCTCACCCTGTTAAATCCCGCGAGGAAGTCCCTCAGTCCCTCTGCTGGGGATTGCTTAATGGCAAAGATGTCGTTTACTCTTGTTTCAGCTTTCTTAGCCCCAGCATGTATCGTCATGAACTTGTCGGCCATCTCCTCTAATGTTTCTATGGAGCGGGCTGGTAACTGTGAATACCATGTCAATGGCCCTCCAGTGAGGGTTTCGCCAAATTTTTTCAGCAAAATGGAGAACACCTGCTCTTTAGTGAGGTAGTTTCCTTTTACGGTGGTGACGTAGTGAGTTACATGGTCTTTGGGATCGGTCGTCCCATCGTATATTTTGAGATACGGGGGAATCTTGAAAGTCTTTGGTATGGCATGTTGAGTCGCTTCCTTGCTATATGGTTGTTTTATGAATCTATCAGCGTCACTTTTTGGCAGCAATTTGGGGGTGCCAGGTATCTTGTCTACTCGTTCCTGGTGCTCTTTCATTTGGTCTTTGAGCGCCTTATTTTCATTTTTCATTTCTTCCATTCTTTTCAGCACAGTGGCGAAGACGTTATCACCTGCATTGTCGGTAACATTGTGAGTTTTACCTGAAGTCGGAGGGTTTGGTTGATCGTCTTGTTCGTCCCCTTGTGGTGCTGCATGGACTCTCGTGGTTTCTATAGTCGTGCATGAAGCTTATTTGATGAGCACGCTGACAAGGGTATCAGTTAGCCATGCTTCGAGGAGCTTCTTCATAGCAGGTGGCGCCTCTTCTCTCGTGGACGTGGAGGCTCTTTTCCCATTTGGTTTCGTTATGATGCAGATAGGGGCAGGAGACCTCTCTCACATGGGGAAGCAATGGGCCTAACTTTTTCGCCCTGTGTGCCATAGCCTTCGTTGATGGCGTTCATGAAGTTAAGAGGAACATTATATGTTTCCCTAGTCCTGTTTCCTTGGTTACCTGCCATAGAATTTTTTGTACGCACAAAGAGAGTAGATAAACCTTATGGTTTGTTAGATTAACAAGTCATGTGAGTTGTAGATCTAGTAAAAACTAAAAGATTGGCTGAGAAAATCCCCATAGACGGCGCCAAACTATTTGACCCAAAATTAAGATCTAGGTTTAAACAATTAGATTTTCTAATAGAATAGAGCTAATCTTAGCCAATATTAATGTCCAAAAGATTTTTTAACTGATTTGGTGGCAAAATGTCACAAGTTCCTTGGAAATAACAGTGAATACGTAACAATAAACAATATTCAATAGCCCGAGAACAAATAGGATAGCATTAAATAGCAATAAATGATATATAATGGCATTTATCTAAATAAATGCAAGTGAGGTAACCGAAAAGGGGTGAGATCCTGTAATATCCCTCCTGACAATGACAAATGATTGATGAGCCTTTGAATATTCAAATTCTTCTTAGATCGTGAGAGAAAAATTAAACAAAGATTTGAAGAAAAAACGTATTTTGTATGTATGTAATAAAACAAGAATATAGAGAATGTCAATATCTTGTTCCTTTCAATGAGTGTCCAATACCACTCTATAACTACCTATCTTTCTATTTATAAGGGAGCATGGACCACAAACTCTAATAGTACAGATTCCAGGAGTATTCACTGAAAGATTCTCTTTAAAATCTTATCTCTAAAACTAGCCCTTACTGCTCCGTTAAGGAGAGTATTCATCCTCGACCTCAACCTCGATCTCTGTTGACTCCTCGATCTCGCCTTCGTCCTTCGTTAGACCACTTCGACCTCGCCTTCATCTTTTTTCGAGAACATATGGATGATGCGTGACAGCATTCGAACACTCATTTAATGATGATTTGTCTAACATATAATTAGGATAATTTTTAGCCTATACAATAGATTGGTTGTTGCTTGGAAAGTGGTTGAGATGCTCCTTTCCAATGAAAACATTGAGCTATACGTCCCTTGTCACCACTTGAGAGGAAATTGCCTACCATTGTTGCAAGCTTGAAGAAGCGGATGTTGACTTTCAAATTTGAAATAAGTTTAAATTAAGTGGATGTTGTTAGAAAATCTTTGAAATATTGCTAGGAATGAAAATTGATTAGATAGACCACTCTTAGTTTCGGAAGTAGATGGTAATGATTTCATACATTGATAGTTCAAATTTCAGATACACGTGTCTCAAATTGGTAGAGTAGCAAGCAATGGCGAAGTCAGGAATCCCGCTAAAGGTGTTCAAACTTTAAACAAATTAATAATTTCCTTTTATCGATGAATGGTATAAACTATTCGAAAAAGAGTTAAATAGACCATATACAGTGATCTTTGTTTAGTTTTGGCAAACAAAATGGACGGATAATTTTGAATCCATGAACAACACATCTCTTTGAATACTTTGGACCACTGAACTACATCACTCAATAATATTAAAGGTGTTTAAAATATAATATATAATTATATAAAATAGCAATTGACTTATATATGTTAATATAATTTACGACCGAAAGGTGTTCGCTTGATCACCTTTGTTATAATATGGCTACGCCACTAATAGCAAGGCATAAATGTTTGAAGTTCAAATGCGTACTTAGTCGGAAGTTTCACCTTGGCAAGCTAAAATTCTGACATGCGTTAGTAAAACCTCATACGAGTATGTGGATAGTTTGCTTGGACAAGCAATATACAAAACTTCATACAAAATTTATAACTTCAGCAATCTAAAGTTGATATGAAGTGACTAAACATATAAAAATTAAACTTAGTCTATGCCTTAAATGGAGGTCTCAAAGTTGGGTATATGTGCTACCTACTGTGCGAAGCCAACCCATTAAATTTGGATCCACAATTTGCTTAGTTACTTGTGTATATAAACGTTAACGAATGCATATCTACGTTCTACTTGATCTTGTCATGCAATTGACAACTTTTCATGCTCAGTTAGTTTGTATGTGTTAGAACTCTCCTTTAATTCATTTGTTTAATAATTAACAAATAAATTAATCTTAACTTCAATTATTTCGCGATATTATAATGATTTTCCATAGATTCATTAACACTAGTAAGATTGTTTTTTTTCAACAAAATTTATAAATAATTTAATATGATATATAGAATAAAAATAGTACCAAGTCTTGCAATATCTGATAAAATTAGTGCGCAGTTGAACAACATAGGCAAATCATGGAAAATTATGAACTATCAAACGAAAAAAAAGGACTATCTAATTACACTTAAATTTCAAACATGGAGAATACTTCTTAAAATAAATAAAAGGACAAACATAAAATTTTAGAACAGAAAGATTGAATTAGGCACCAAAACCTTTATGGGTATCTTACACAAATGTCCAAAATAAGTCCAAACTGACCAACATCTAGCCATTAATCACATACTTACCAAAACTAGCAAAATACATACAAAAATTGAAAACCTAGATAAATAATGATTCTTTCTCTGCAAAAATCACACACAAAGATCTCCTTATTTTTAAGTGTGATCAACAATATGCGAGACGAAAGAAAATTTCATGGATATGGTAGCAAAGATGAAACATAAAGAAAAAAATAAACAAGATTCCAAAAACCTAAGCAAAAAGGGATATTTTTTAATGTGTATGGATAAAATTTATTGAAAACATATAGATGAGTCAATATACGAAATTTGAGAAAGATTGGAGGTAATTTAGACATGTTTTGAGTCAAAATTCGTAGTTGAAATCGAGTTTTATATAAATCAAACATGTATCTTACATACATGTATACATGGTTATACAGAAGATACACACGAGATACATATTTGATACACAAAAGATACATGGAGGTACAAAGTGAAATACACATATCATGTTTTTTCATGTTCATCTTATGTACTTTGAATTTCACTCAAATTTCAATTCAAACCACCTAAAATCTCTATCAAGTTGGCTAAAAATTGAGATTTATACTCCTTAAAATGTAACCAATCTATTCCAACAACACTCACTCTGTTCTAAAATAATAAAATAAGAAGAAGAATATTGCAGAGAAAAGTAAGGAGAATTCTTATTGGTTTGGAATGAACTACAATGGAATAGAACGCCTCTATTTATAGGAAAAAAGTGGCTTAGCCACAAAGTAACAAACTCTAAAATCTCTCTAAAAGATAGACATTCACCATAACTAAAATACTGTTTATAACACTCTCCCTTGAATGTCTATTCAATAGATAATGTGCCTCATTAAAACTTTAACTAAAATAAAATCCAGTAGAAAAATAGTACACATATATAGAAATACGCCTTTTGGTTGCCTCATTAAAAACCTTGCAAGGAAAACTCAGTGGGACAAAATCTTGTAAGGAAAAAAAGAGTACAACATGTATTAACCGCCCTCCCCCCAATGAGGGCATCAATTCACATCTTTGAGACTTCACATTCCCAATCTTGTGCACTATCTTCAAAAGATTGTTGATTTGATAAACAAATCAGCCATAGTAACTTGAAGGAGTATGTTACACATTGAAATCATCATTCTTAATAGATATGTAATATCTTCATATAACATTGTGGAATGACCTTTTCAATATCTGCATAGAGGTAAAAATTCTTATTATCACATTATCATACTTATAGTTATAGCAAGATACATATGTGCACAAATTGCACTTAGGATGTGGTACTTCAGGACCAAAAATTGTATATGCTTTAAGCGATTTAAATCCTTCAGGGATTGTCGTATAAGTTAAGTAATATAAGCCATATAAATAGACTTTAGATGCATATAAAGTTTTCATGTCATGCTACACATATAAGATAGATAAAATCGATTGCACACACCATTGACTTTATACTTTCAAGTGTTTGGACTGCATGTCCAAAACTACATTTCTTTCATATGAAGCCAATTCTACTTAAATTATTTCTCTAGACTTAAAATTCTCACATATATTTAGTGTTATCATAGATGTAGTCGACAAATATTTTATATCGGTTCCAACCTCCTTTTTTCAAAAAGACATAATATAGAGATCTTTTCATTCATATTTTCAGGTACCCGAACCTTTCCTGAGATTTTATGAAGTGTTATGTCATATCATCTTCTAGATCACTTGCCTCCTTATTGTGATCATTTTGATCATTTGATTATCTTCTTTATCAAGCATTTTATTTGAAATCGATTTGTCTATATGCTTTAAGCTTGCCGAGTCCTTCTAGGACTTATTCTAATAGGAGCATTTGCAGTTAGAATATAGTTACTTTCTAACATGCTTTGTAATATGTTGCAGATGAATTATCTTTGTATGAACTTCAAGAAGTTCATATTATCTTATTCGAGGATCTAGATGTACAAATAATAATTCATTCCACATAAGGGTGTTCATGATTCGCTTTGGTTCGGTTTTTTCCTAAAAAGAAACCAAACCAACTAAGTGAGTTCTTCAAATATTGAAACCAAACCAAACCAATTAAGTCAATTTTTTATCGATTCGGTTTTTGTTGGTTTTGGTTGGCTTTTCAGTTTTTTCGGTTATTTATCGGGTTTTTTCTTAAATATGAGACATACACTACCAAACACATATTCTGGAGACTACATTTTCAACGTAATACTATCAAACCAATTGTCTTTGAGAAATTTATCATTTACCAAGATATATTGATGATAATTGAATCAACTAGTGATGAATAATTTAAGTACTCAGTTAAAAATCGATTATTTTTAACATGAAATAAATTCTTGTACTTAGCACAAAAAAAAAAACTACCAATCAAACTAGAATGTAAAGGCAAAGAATTAGATTATTATAATAGCAAAAAATTAGACTAAAAATATAAACGACTAATATGTACCATAACATTTTAAAAACTTTATATAAAAATATACATATATATAGGTGTAATAATAAATTTAAATACCTACTTCTATAGTCGGTTTGGTTCGATTTTTTCGGTTATTTATTTATTAAAACCAAAACCAAACCAAATTTGATCGGTTTTAAAAATTCAAAACCAAAACCAAACCAAACCTAAAAAGTATCGATTTTTTTTGTCGGTTTGGTTCGGTTTTCGGTTTGGTTCGGCTTTTCGTGTTTTTATGAACATCCCTAATTCCACGTAACTTTTTCTCAACTGTTTATTCTATCTCCCCTCATGTTAGAAAAACTAACTTGCTTCCTCAACTTTGAAAATCCACCTTTGTGCGTTATGGTATTAATCAAAATTTATACCGCACATCAATAATAATAAGATAAAATTATTTGATTCTTGACCCTAAATCACTTATAAGGGGAGAATGTAATATACTTTCGTATATAACGTATATCAAACTGATATAGATAACTTTGTTCTCAAAAGCAAAAGTTTAGCTATTAAATGGAGGCACTCAATAAATTATTTTGCTAAACCAACCGTGATGTAAACCAACTTATCAAGATAAACTGCCTTGAATAGAAAATCTAAAATTATGCTCTAAATTAAATTATTGAGCAAGTTACCTCGTAAATACCAAGTTGCGGGTTAATAATAATCACACATGTAACCATATCATAGATGCATCGTATGTGGTATACATGGCGGGTAAATGGGCCCATATTCATCTTTGATATTTCCAGCATTTATGGGATTCAATCCCACTTTTAGTTGTTCTATTAATTAATGAGAACAAGCAACATAAGAGAATTCGTAAAGAATTTTCTAGTTCTTTAATATTTACCCATGTGAATTCTCTTTTATTTTTGCGTGTCATACTTAAATTAACATGGCTAAACCAACTATGCCAACTGGATAAATTATCAGTATTGATAAATTTCAGGTTTACACCATGATGTATGCAATTATCAACAAACTCCAAGTTTATTATGATATGTGTTTTTATATCAATAAACTTCTACTTTATTGTGGCATTCGTTTATAGTATACACTAGAGAATAAAACGGATAACTTTTCACATACATATTACCCCGCTACAAGTAATAGTAATAGAAGATATTAAATCTTTTATTTATTTATAGTCTCAATATAACCAACCGCTTTCGTAAATATTTTAGAAACTCAATAATTTTCTTTGAGATTTACTATGACGCAATACGTTATTGATAATCAATTTTATTTCTCAAAAATAGTATAATTGGCTCTTTCAAAGCTCTCAATTAATTTTGTACAACCACATATTCATCAACAACCATATGATGAATATCTCTTTCAAGGAGAAAGTTGTACCATTATGGTCATGGTCAAAATCATTATAGGCAATATATGTTGCTTCCATTACTTTTCCCTATAATAATCATATTGCCATAATATTTTTGCATAATCATAATAGGTACGTGATCAATGACCATTCATGCCATAATAATGAAATTATTTTCTTATTCCATCTCAAACCTGCTTCTAGATATGAGTATGGTGTATTCACTACCACTAGTATGTTCATATTCTTCCAAGAATGAATATGTATTCATAAATTACATGTTGTCACATTCACATCATGAATAGACCATAATCATCTATATGTGTTTTACAAAATCTCATGTCAAATTAATGACAAACATTACTTTCACACAGTGAGGGATTATTTTGAGAATCCTTTTTGTTCTCATTACCACAATGATGACGATTATAATTTCGTTCATTGCCACGTCCGCATCCATTGATACCTTCACGGTAATAATTTTATCTTCTTTCAGTCTTATCACATACTGCTACCACATTCTTTTAAGGGAACGCGAATGAAGTAAATTCAATAGGATGTGTTTCCACTTCTTGTGCTCACAATTATACATGAATTTGATCATGGCAAGACGTAGAAATTTTACCACTTCGAGTGATTGTAATTTATTACAAACTTTATTAGAGTTATAATCAAAATTTATTGTCTTTTCTTGTATTTATAATCAAATTATAGAATTTAATAAATTTAAAAGAAAAAAATAAGGTAAAATACTTACATTAAATCCAGAATTTATTCCTGAAGGAAGTTCAATGAATAATTGACAATCATTATGCTCAATATTATGTACAAGTTGAGCACCATGCATGTATCCCAAAGTATGGTGATCAAAGCAGATGCCTAATATAGAAATATAAATGCATTCACGCAACAACCTCACACAAATTCCTATATCTTCTCCCCACGGGTGATTTAATTTCTCAAATATTAGACAACTAATTAATAGTACATTTACAAAATAAAACAACTTCCCTCTACTCAAGGTTAGAGTATGGTGATGAAAACATGTTATAAAATAATAAAAGAAGAAAGAAGAATATTGCAGAGAAAAGTAGGGAGAATTCTTATTGATTTGGGATGAACTACAAAGGAATAGAACCCCTCAATCTATAGGTGTAACGACCCGACCAGTCGTTTTGAATATTGTAACCTCGTCCCCCCATTTACTGCTTAATTTATGTCTTGCAATTGATTTATGACGTATCGAGTTAGTTGGTTCGGTTCCGGAAAGAACTCGGAGTGAAATTAGACACTTAGTCTCATAATTGAAAATTTAAGTTAGAAAAGTGGACATGATATGGACTTATATGTAAACGACCTCGGATTTGAATTTTTATGATTCCAATAGCTCCGTATAGTGATTTTGGGCTTAGGAGAATGTCCGGAATATTATTTGGAGGTCCGTAGAGGAATTAGGCTTGAAATGCCGAAAGTTTAATTTTTGAGAAGTTTGACCGGGGGGTTGACTTTTTGATATCAGGGTCAGAATCTGATTCTGAAAATTGGAATACCTCTGTTATGTCATTTATGACTTGTGTGCAAAATTTGAGGTCAATCGGACGTGATTTGATAGGTTCCGGAGTCATTTGTAGAAATTAAAATTTTCAAAGTTCATTAGGCTTGAATTGGGGTGTAATTCATGGTTTTAGCGTTGTTTGAGGTGATTTAAAGATTTGACTAAGTCTGTATGATGTTTTAGGACTTGTTGGTATATTTGGTCGAGGTCCCGAGGGGCTCGGATGAGTTTCAGATGGTCAACGGGTTGGATTTTTGACTTGGAACTCTACTGGAATTTTTCTGATGCACGATCTGGTTTCCTTCATCGCATTCGCGAATGGAGCCTCGCGTTCGTGAATAGGAACTGAGAGGCTAGAAATATTTGCTCTTCGCGTTCGCGAAGAGAAGCACACATTCGCGAAGGGTGGATTGCATGTGCATCGCGAACGCGAGAGGTGTTACACGTTCGCGAAGAAGAGAGGAAGCAACTGAGGACTCCAGGCAATTAGTCTACGCGTTCGCGTAGGGGGTGTCGCGTTCGCGTAGTAAGGGGGAACGAATCATCGCGTTCGCGAGGGGTTGAATGCATTCGCGTAGAAGAGATTGAGGCAGAGGAATTTTTGTGCTTCGCGAACGCGAGGGTAATGTCGCGTTCGCGAAGGAGGAATTTGGATAGGAGCTATTTTGTGCTTCGCGAATGCGAGGCACTGACCGCATTCGCGAAGAAGAAAAGCCTGGGCAGTGAATTTAAGTTATGAAAATGGGACTTCATCCCATTTTCAGTTTTTGACGATTTGGAGCTCGGATTTGAGGCGATTTTGGGTGATTTTCAGAGGAAACAATGGGGTAAGTGTTCTTAACTCAATATTGGTTAAATTACCCGAATTCATGGTTGTTTTTATCATTTAATTGGTGAATTGAGTTGGAAAAAATTGAAAACCCTCTTGGTCTAAATTGAAGATTTGAGGGTCGAGTTGGGGTCGGATTTTGGTAAAACTGGTATGGTTAGACTCGTGGTTGAATGGGCTTCCGAATTTTATAACTTTTGTCGAGTTCCGGGATGTGGGCCCCACGGATGATTTTTGAGCTACTTTTTGGATTTTTATGAAAAATTATTATTTTCTTATGGAATTAATTCCAATAAATTTTATTGACTAAAACGAATTATTTATGGCCAGATTCTAGGCGTTTGGAAATCAATTCACGAGGAAAGGACATTGCGGAATAAGAATTTCACGGCTTGATATAAGTAACAGTTTTAAATCTGGTCCTGAGGGTATGAAACCCCGAATTTTGGTATTATGCGATTATTTTGGAGGTGACGCACATGCTAGGTGACGGGCGTGTAGGCGTGCACCGAGGGAATTGTAACTTGGTCCGTCCCGGGAAACTGTAAAGTTGAATAATTTGTTGTTAGCTATATGCTTTCTATGTGTTGATAAAATTTAACTATAAACCATGTTAGAAATCATGCTTAGGCTATGTGATAGTACTGTTGGGACCCACAGAGGTCGCGTACTTGTTGAATTGCCTGCTAAATTCTATATGTACCCAATCTCAGTTTTTACTTGCATATTTTATCTCAGTCTCTATTATTATTATTATTAATACATCATATCATTGTTATTTGGGCTGATTTCATGATTATTGAGAGTCCGAGAGACTGGAGAGATTTATGACTGAGTGAGGCCGAGGGCCTGAATGTGAGATATTGATATTATAGCACGTGAGTTATCCGTGCAGCACGTGAGTTGGCCGTGCGGATCCTTATATTATACTACATCATGTGAGCTGGCCGTGCGGATCCTTATATTATACTATGGCACGTGAGTTGGCCGTGCGGATCCAGATATTTATATTATGGTACGTGAGTTGTCAGTGCAGCACGTGAGTTATCCGTATATATTATAGTGCTTGGGTTGTAGGAGCCCCTTCGGAGTCTGTACACTCCCAGTGAGCGCGGGTACCCATTGAGTGAGTGATGAGGGCTGGGAGCCGAGGGAGTGATGAGGGCTAGGAGCCCAGTGAGTGATTGTTGTTCTGAGAGATTGTACTTGAATTCCATTTGTTGTTGCATTTAGTTGTTATCTATCATTGTTGTGAAATTTCTGAAAAATTGTTGATATACGGATTTCAGGAACAGGAACTGTATAAAAATTGATTTTACATTAACCTGCCAGATTTGATAGTATGTATATTCTTTGTTTGGATTACTGGAAATGAACCATAACTGTGTAGCTCGTTACTATCTTCAGTTCCTTATTTATTATTATTACTTGCTGAGTTGGTTGTACTTATACTACACCCTGCACTTCGTGTGCAGATCCAGGTATTCCCGGACATAGCGGGTGTTGATTCTTCCGTACAACTGATTTTTCGGAGATTCAGAGATAGCCGTCGTGTTTCGCAGACCTTGTCTCTCCTTCCCTATCTCTGTATTACTGTACTTTTGGTCTTAGACTATTGTAGATCGTACTTTTCCAGATTTGTATTCATATTAGATACTCATGTACCTAGTGACACCAGGTTTTGGGGAGTGTTCGTATTTGTATTTGGGAGATTTTGTATTGTATTTAAATATTATATTTTTACACATAAAAGAAATTGTGGTTTAGTGACATTAACGGCTTGCCTAGTATATCGAGATAGGCGCCATCACGGCGGGTGAGATTTTGGATCGTGACAAGTTGGTATCAGAGCCTAGGTTACATAGGTCTCACGAGTCATGAGCAGGTTTAGTAGAGTCTTGCGGATCGGTACAGAGACGTCTGTACTTATCTTCGAAAGGTTGCAGAAACCTTAGGAAAATTTCACTTTCTTGTATTCCGTCGTGCGAATTTGTTGATTCTGGAAACTAAATTTCTACAATTCTATTCTCTCAGAGATGGTGAGGACACGTACTACCGGATCGGACGATCAGCCACCAGTACCACAAGTTAGGGCCACGGGAGGCCGAGGTAGAGGTTGAGGTGTAGCTCGTACCATTGTTGGAACAACACCTGTAGTACCACCATTTGTTCCAGCTCAGGAGCAGATTCCAGATATAGTTGAGCCGACACGATCAACTCAGGCACGAGCTGTGCCCATTGAGATTGCAGGCATTCAGGAGACTTTGCCCCAGATATTGGCAGCCTGCACTGGTCTTGCTCAGGTGGTTTCGGCTCAGGCCGCACCCTCTACTTCTCAGGCTGGGGGAGGTACTTATACCCCCGTTGCCCGTACTCCAGACCAGGTAGTACATGGACTTTAGATACCGGGGGCACTACTAGCCCAACCGGTTGCAGCTACTCAGGCCCCGGTAGTTCCTGTTATGGCAGATGATGAGCAGAAGAGACTTGAGATATTTGAGAGGCTTCGACCTCCATCATTTAGCGGTACTGAGTCAGAGGATGCTCAGGATTTTCTGGATAGGTGCCAACGGATGCTTCAGACAGCAGGTATTCTGGAGACCAGTGGGGTCTCATTCACTACTTTTCAGTTTTCTAGGTCTGCACTCAAATGGTGGGAGACTTACGAGAGACGTAGACCTGTTGGCGCAGCCCCCTTACTTGGCATCAGTTCTCCGTAGTCTTTTTGGAGAAGTTCATACCTCAGTCCCTCAGAGAAGAGCTGCGTAGACAGTTTGAGCAGCTTCGCCAGGGTGATATGTCCGTGACGCGGTACGATATGAGATTTTCTGAGTTGGCTCGCCACGCAATTTGGTTGGTTCCCACTGATAGGGAGAGGATTAAAAGGTTCATTGATGGCCTCACATATTAGTTGCGGTTACTTATGACTAGGGAGAGAGTATCTGGTGCTACTTTTGATGAGGTAGTGGACATTGCTCAGCAGATAGAGATGGTTCGTAGCCAGGAACGTGGAGAGAGAGAGAGAGTCTAAAAGGCCTCGTGGTCCGGGTGATTACAGTGGTGTTCCTTCAGGGGGTCAGTTTCACCGAGGTAGGGGTCATTCTTACATACACACTCATACGGGTCGTCCAGCTCATCGTGGTGCATTAGCTAGCCATGGTTCTTACAGTGCTCACTCAGGCCAGTCTTCATTCAATGCACTACCAGCGTAGAGTTCTCATCATGCCTCGTCTGCACAGGCTTCTGCAGGTCATCCCTCGGGATATCAGGAGCAGCAGTTCTGTCATAGGAATGGTTGTTTCGAGTGCGGAGAATTTGGTTATTTCAAGAGAGAGTGTCCTAGGTTGTTGAGTGGGGTTTCACAGTAGAGTTCTCGACCGACGGCACCAGCACCAGCAGTTACACCACCCACCCTGCCATCTCGGGGTAGGGGTCAGGCAGCTAGGGGTCGCCCTAGAGGGGGAGGCCGATCAGGAGGCGGGCATGCTCGATTCTATATTTTTCCTGCCAGGCCAGATGTTGTTGCTTCAGAAGTAGTAATCATAGGTATTGTTTCAGTGTGCCATAGGGAGGCTTCTATATTATTTGACCTCGGTTCCACTTATTCATATGTATCGTCATATTTTGCTCATTATCTGGATATGCCGTGTGAGTCCTTAATTTCACATGTTTGTGTATCTACACCGGTGGGCGATATTATTACTGTGGATCATGTGTATCGGTTGTGTGTAGTAAGTATTGAGGAACTGGAGACTAAAGTTTATCTCTTATTACTCGGTATGGTTGATTTCGATGTAATCCTGAGTATGGATTGGTTGTCTCCATGTCATTCTATGCTGGACTGTCACGCAAAAATCGTGACGTTGAAGATGCCGGGGTTGCCAAAGGTTGAATGGAGGGGTTCTCTAGATCTTGTTCCTAGTAGGGTAATTTCTTATTTGAAGGCCCAACATATGGTTGGAAAGGGATGCTTGTCATATTTGGCCTTTATGAGAGATGTTGATTCAGATGCTCCTATTATTGATTCAGTACCGGTCATGCGAGACTTTCTAGATGTATTTCCAGCAAACCTGCTGGGTATGCCACCCGACAGAGATATTGATTTTGGTATTGACTTGGTGCAGGGCACTCAGCCCATTTCTATTCCACCGTATCATATGGCACCAGTTGAGTTAAAAGAATTGAAAGAGCAACTTCAGGAACTCCTTGAAAATGGGTTTATTAGGCCTAGTGTGTCACCTTGGGGTGCACCAGTTCTGTTTGTGAAAAAGAAATATGGTACTATGCGGATGTTCATTGATTATAGGCAATTGAACAAAGTTACAATCAAGAATAAATATCCATTGCCGCGTATTGATGATTTATTTGACCAGCTTCAGGGAGCGAGGGTATTTTCCAAAATTGATTTGAGGTTTGGGTATCACCAATTAAAACTTCGGGATTCGGATATTCTAAAGACGACATTCAAGACTCGTTATGGCCACTATGAATTTCTTGTGATTTCTTTTGGGATAACCAATGCCCCAGCAACATTTATGCATTTGATGAATAGTGTATTTTAGCCATATCTTGATTTATTTGTCGTGGTATTTATTGATGATATTTTGGTGTACTCACATAGCCGGGAAGAGCATGCACAACTCTTGGGTAATGTATTACAGAGGCTAAAAGAGGAGAAACTTTATGCCAAATTCTCTAAGTGTGAGTTCTGGCTTAGTTCGGTGGCATTCTTGGGACATATAGTGTCCAGTGAAGGTATTAAGGTGGATCCGAAGAAAATAGAGGCAGTTCAGAATTGGCCCAGACCATCCTCAGTTACTGAGATTCGGAGTTTTCTCGGCTTGGCCGGTTATTATCGTCGTTTTGTGGAGGGTTTCTCGTCTATTGCATCGCCTATGACTAAATTGACCCAGAAAGGTGCTCCGTTCAGGTGGTCGGATGAATGTAAAGAGAGCTTTCAAAAGCTCAAGATAGCTTTGACTACAGCTCCAGTATTGGTGTTGCCTACAGGTTCAGAGTCTTATACTATGTATTGTGACGCGTCGCAGATTGGTCTCGGCGCAGTACTTATGCAAGATAGTAGGGTGATTGCCTATGCGTCCAGACAATTAAAGGTACATGAGAAGAATTATCCAGTCCACGATCTTGAGTTGGCACCTATTGTTCATGCCTTAAAAATTTTGCGGCATTACTTGTACGGTGTCCAGTATGAGGTGTATACAGATCATCGGAGTCTGCAACATTTGTTTAAATAGAAGGATCTTAACTTGCGGCAGCGAAGGTGGTTAGAGTTGCTTAAGGATTATGATATCACCATTCTCTATCATCCCGGAAAGGTCAATGTAGTGGCCGATGCCTTGAGTCATAAGACGGAGAGTTTGGGCAGCTTAGCATACTTACCGGTAGTAGAGAGGCCTTTAACCTTGGATGTTCAGGCCTTGGCTAATCAGTTTGTTAGATTGGATTTTTTCGAGCCGAATCGAGTTTTGGCCTGTGTGGTTTCTCGGTCTTCTTTATATGATCGCATCAGAAAGCGCTAATATGATGATCCATATCTGTTTGTCCTTAAGGACACGGTTCAGCACGGTGATGCCAAGGAAGTCACTATTGGAGATGATAGAGTATTACAGATGCAGGGCATGTTATGTATACCTAATGTAGATGGTTTGCGTGAGCTGATTCTCCAGGAAGCTCACAGTTTGCGGTACTCTATTCATCCAGGTGTCGCGAAGATGTATAAGGATTTGAGACAGCACTATTGGTGGGGGCGGATGAAGAAAGATATAGTTAGGTTTGTATCTCGGTGTTTAAATTGTCAACAGGTAAAGTACGAGCACCAGAGACTGGGCGGATTGCTACAGAGACTTGAAATTCCGAAGTGGAAGTGGTAGCGTATTACCATGGACTTCGTAGTTGGACTCCCACGGACTTTGAGAAAGTTTGATGATGTTTGGGTGATAGTAGATCGGTTGACCAAATCTGCGCATTTTATTCCAGTCGGTACTAATTATTCTTCAGAGCGGTTGGCTGGGATTTATATTCGCGAGATTGTTCGCCTACACGGTGTGCTGGTGTCTATTATTTCAGATCGGGGTACGTAGTTTACCTCACATTTTTGGAGGGCAGTGCATCGAGAATTGGGCACACAGGTTCAGTTGAGTACACCATTTTACCCTTAAATGGACGGACAGTCCGAGCGCACTATTTAGATATTGGAGGATATGCTACGCGCTTGTGTCATTGATTTTGGGGGTTCTTGGGATCAATTTCTGCCACTCGCAAAGTTTGCTTACAATAATAGCTACCAGTCAAGCATTCAGATGGCTCCGTATGAAGATTTATATGGGAGACGGTGTCGGTCTACGGTGGGTTGATTTGAGCCTGGTGAGGTTAGACTATTGGGTACTGACTTAGTTCAGGATGCTTTAGAGAAGGTCAAAGTAATTCAGGAACGGCTTCGCACGACACAATCTAGACAGAAGAGTTATGCCGATAGGAAGGTTCGTGATGTTGTTCACATGGTTGGGGAGAAGGTTCTACTCAAGATCTCACCCATGAAGGGTGTGTTGAGGTTCGGGAAAAAGGGCAAGTTGAGCCCTCGGTATATTAGGCCTTTTGAGATACTTAAGAAAATTGGGGATGTGGCTTATGAACTTGCTTTGCCACCTAGTCTATCAGGTGTTCATCCAGTGTTCCATGCTCCTAAAGTATGTCGGGGATCCGTCTCACATTCTGAATTTTGGTACAGTATAATTGGACGGTAATTTGACTTATGATGTGGAGCCGGTGGCTATTTTAGATCGATAGGTTCGAAAGATGAGGTCAAAGAATATAGCATCAGTGAAGGTGCAGTGGAGAGGCCAGCCAGTTGGAGAAGCCACTTAGGAGACTGAGCAGGAGATGTGGAACAAATATTCACACTTATTTGAGACTCCAGGTATTATTCTAAACCCATTCGAGGACGAACGTTTGTTTAAGAGGGGGAGAATGTAACGACTCGGCCGGTTGTTTTGAATATTATAACCCCGTTCCCCCATTTACTGCTCAATTTATATCTTGCAATTGATTTATGACGCATCGGGTTAGTTGGTTCGGGTCCGGAAGGAACTCGGAGTGAAATGAGACACTTAGTCTCATAATTAAAAATTTAAGTTAGAAAAGTGGACCGAATATGGACTTTTGTGTAAATGACCTCGGATTTGAATTTTTATGATTTTAATAGCTCCGTATGGTGATTTTGAGCTTAGGAGCGTGTCCGAAATATTATTTGGAGGTCCGTAGAGGAATTAGGCTTGAAATGCCGAAAGTTTAATTTTTGAGAAGTTTGACTGGGGGGTTGGCTTTTTAATATCGGGGTCGGAATCCAATTCTGAAAATTAAAATATCTCTATTATGTCATTTATGACTTATGTGCAAAATTTGAGGTCAATCGGACGTGATTTGATAGATTCCGGAGTCATTTGTAGAAATTAGAAATTTCAAAGTTAATTAGGATTGAATTAGGGTGTAATTCATGGTTTTAGCGTTGTTTGAGGTGATTTGAAGATTCGACTAAGTCCGTATAATATTTTAGGACTTGTTGGTATATTTGGTCGAGGTCCCGAGGGGCTCGGGTGAGTTTCGGATGGTCAATGGGTTGGATTTTTGACTTGGAACTCTGCCAGAATGTTTTTGATGCACCATCTAGTTTCCTTCATCGCGTTCGCGAAGAGGAACTGAGAGGTTGGCAATATTTGCTCTTCGCGTTCGCGAAGAGAAGCACGCATTCGCGAAGGGTGGACTGGGTGTGCATCGCTAACGCGAGAGGTGTTACGCGTTTGCGAAGAAGAGAGGAAGCAGCGGAGGACCCCAGTCAATTGGTCTACGCGTTCGCGTAGGGGCTGTCGCGTTCGCGTAGGGGCTGTCGCGTTCGCGTAGTGAGGGGGAACGAATCATCACGTTCGCGAGGGGTTAAACGCGTTCGCGTAGA
This sequence comes from Nicotiana tabacum, assembly GCF_000715075.1. NCBI lineage: Eukaryota > Viridiplantae > Streptophyta > Magnoliopsida > Solanales > Solanaceae > Nicotiana > Nicotiana tabacum. Next base: position 90,677,611 of record NC_134102.1, read on the forward strand.
AGATATTGAGACAGAGAAATTTTTGTGCTTCGCGAACGCGAGGGTGATGTCGCGTTCGCGAAGGAGGAATTTGGACAGGAGCTATTTTGTGCTTCGCGAACGCGAGGCACTGACCGCGTTCGCGAAGAAGAAAAGCCTGGGCAGTGAGTTTAAGTTCTGTCTATTTTTGACGATTTGGAGCTCGGATTTGAGGCGATTTTGGGTGATTTTCATAGAAAACAACGGGGTAAGTATTCTTAACTCAATATTGGTTAAATTACCCGAATTCATGGTTATTTTTATCATTTAATTAGTGAATGGAGTTGGGAAAAATTGAAAACCCTCTTGGTTTAAATTGAAGATATAAGGGTCGAGTTGGGGTCGGATTTTGATAAAATTGATATGGTTAGACTCGTGGTTTAATGGGCTTCCGGATTTTGTAACTTTTGTCGAGTTCCGAGACGTGGGCCCCACGAGCGATTTTTGAGCTAATTTTCGAATTTTTATGGAAAATTATTATTTTCTTATGAAATTAATTCCAATAAATTTTATTGACTGAAACAAATTATTTATGGCCAGATTCGAGGCATTTGAAAACCAATTCACGAGGAAAGGACATTGCGGAATTAGAATTTCACGGCTTGATGTAAGTAACAGTTTTAAATCTGGTCCTGAGGGTATGAAACCCCGAATTTTGGTATTATGTGATTATTTTGGAGGTGACGCACATGCTAGGTGACGGGTGTGTGGGCGTGCACCGAGGGGATTGTGACTTGGTCCTTCCTGGGAAACTGTAAAGTTGAATAATTTATTGTTAGCTATATGCTCTATATGTGTTGATAAAATTTGACTGTAAACCATGTTAGAAATCATGCTTAGGCTATGTGATAGTACTGTTGGGACCCACAGAGGTCCCGTACTTGTTGAATTGCCTGCTAAATGCTATATATACTCAGTCTCAGTTTTTACTTGCACATTTTATCTCAGTCTCTGTTATTATTATTAATACATCATATCATTATTGTTTGGGCTGATTTCATGATTATTGAGAGCCCGAGAGACTAGAGAAATTTATGACTGAGTAAGGCTGAGGGCCTGAATGTGAGATATTGATACTATAGCATGTGATTTGTCCATAGCACGTGAGTTGGTCGTGCATCACGTGAGTTTCCGTGCGGATCCTTATATTATACTATAGCACGTGAGTTGGCCGTGCAGATCCAGATATTTATATTATGGCACGTGAGTTGTCCGTGCAGATTATAGCGTTTGGGCTGTAGGAGCCCCTTCGGAGTCTGTACACTCCCAATGAGCGTGGGTACCCATTGAGTGTGAGTGCTGAGGGCTGAGAGCCGAGTGGTTGAGTTGTTGTGACAAGTGGAGTGATTGTTGCCCTGAGAGGCATTTAGTTGCTATATGTCATTGTTGTGAAATTTCTGAAAAATTGTTGATATACGGATTTCAGGAACAGGAACTGTATAAAAATTGATTTGACATTAAACTGCCAGATTTGATAGCATGTCTATTATTTGTTGGGATTACTGAAAATGAACCATAACTGTGTATCTCGTTACTATCTTCAGTTCCTTATTTATTATTATTACTTGCTGAGTTGGTTGTACTCATACTACACCCTGCACTTCGTGTGCAGATCCAGGTGTTCCCGGACATAGCGGGTGTTGATTCTTCCATACAGATGATTTTTCGGAGATTCAGAGTTAGCTGCCGTGTTTTGCAGACCTTGTCTCTCCTTCCCTATCTCTGTATTAGTGTACTTTTGGCCTTAGACTATTGTAGACCGTACTTTTCCAGATTTGTATTCATATTAGATGCTCATGTACTCAATGACACCAGGTTTTAGGGTGTGTTCGTATTTGTATTTGAGAGATTTTGTATTGTATTTAAATATTATATTTTCAGATATAAAAAAAATTATGGTTTAGTGACATTAACGATTTGCCTAGTATCGAGATAAGTGTCATCACGATGGGTGAGATTTTGGGTCGTGACAATAGGAAAAAAGTGACTTAGCCACAAAGTAACAAATTCTAAAATCTCTTGAAAATCCAAAATTTTGAATTCAAGCTTAAACAAGCTTCAATGGTTGTCCATGGCGTTTTCAGTTTAATCCTTTGATCCAATCCAACAAACTAACGTTTAATAGTGATTTTTCAACCGGATTAAGGTGATCGATTATCTGAAAGTCATTTTAGCTCATTGTATGCTTTAAAAATTGACTTTAATTGAAAATTGTATAGATTAAAATGATATTTGGATCTTTTTTGATAAATATTTTATTTGTGGGCTAGTTTTGGTTAAAATTATTTATGGATTAACCGTTTCAATAATGAGTTTTTACACACTTGATCCTTTTTACTTATTATTTAAAAAAATAGCATCATTTATTGTTTATTCCATAAAAACACTTTTTTTTCATTATTAGCATATTACAAAAATTAAGACCAACATTCATTTTCTTCACTCCATTTTTTAAAATCTGATGCATATAATACCACCTAAATTCAAGATATATTGATTTATACATCCTTTATACTTTGTATATCAAGTATCACTTTAATTTTATATGTATTTTTATGTATATAATTTTGTATATTTATTTGTGAAGTACCATCTTATTTTAAGATGTATTTTTAATGTATATTTTAAATATATTTTATATGTCAAGTGCCATTTTAATTCATGATGCATTTTTTTAATATATTTTTTGTATATTTATATGCCATCTTAATTAAATTTAAGATTTATTTTTTATGTATATTTCACATGTCTAAGTGTCATCTTAATTGAAGATGTATTTTTTATGTATATTTTTTGTATATTTTATATAATTTAATTCAATGTATATTTTTTATATATACGTTTTGTATATATTAACATATATTATTATCGAAGTAAGATCTTTATGTTAAGAAAGGAAGAAAGAAGGAAGAGAAAAACTTAAGAAAGATAATTAAAAAGAAAATGAATGAAACAAATTTAGAAAATATATTGGTTTCGGCAGAAAACAAAATTAAGAAGATGAAAAAAAAGAGGGAAAGCTAATAGATAAAGAGAAAAAGGGCATGATTTTTGTATAAAGAATTATTGACTTTCCATTCAAATTGCTTATGTTTAGAGATTAATACTTAATATTTTTATTTTAATGGAATCGTGTGCTACAAATATAAATATTTTTCTGCCACAACTGTAATATTGGATTTTATGCTAAAAATTTATTATATTTCTTTTAAATTGTAACAGTTATGTAAAGTTTCCCAATAATTTTCTTCTTTTTTTTTCCGATAATATTGGGCACCGATTTCATTTTTTTCCCGCAATTAGGCACCAATTTGACAAGAAAAAAAGGTACCTAATTTTTAGTGGGTTAACGGATACCACATGACCCGGTAACCCGAATTGAACCTATTCGGTTGATTTCCCCCTCCGCAAGACAGCAGCTGCGACCGACGGGTATAAATACAAATATATGTAAAGGCAATAATCCATCAGAGAGTAAGTTTGTTGAGCTAAGCAAACCAACAAATAAAAAATGGAGAGGCGTCAGAGTGAGGAAGAATTAAAGCATAAGCTTCAAGAATTGCAGAAGCAGTTAGGAAAGAAACAAATGTTTGAGGAAGCTGTTTCCTCTATCCGATCCCTTCTTCTTCAATACTATCCTTCTGCTTCCCCTTCTCTTCGTCATTCGGTAATTTCCCTCTTCCCCTTTTCTGGGTTTTCCTTTTATTCTTGATTTATGTAATATGTATTACGGGAAATGTTGACCCATTATTTTCTTTTCTGCTATAGAAAAGTCTTATTACTTAATTTTGCTTTTGAGTTAGTGGTTTTCGTGATTTATTTGAGTATATATGAGTTTGGATAGCTGCAGAATAAAAAGTTAACTGGGTGAGTTTTACTTCTTGGAGCTGAATTATGGAAAATAGGTTGCTATGGATAAATGAGTTGGTAGAGGAGACGAGGTTTATGCCATAACAAAGTATGTAAATGATTGTGCACTTTGGCACCTAAGCTTTGTTTTACACAATGTAAAATATTTTCGTGAAATATTAGTTTCATTGGAAAGTCATTTACCTAACAATATCATTCGCGAACTCCTTTGCTGATGTTTGGTTGGACATAAACTTGGTCGAATGTTATACTTGCAATAGGGTGGGGGTGCGGGGTGGTGATTGGTGATAACTTTATGTTTAGTAGAGAGTGGAAACATATGTTTACATGGTGATATGGAGCAGGATTGGAATGAAAAATGGTCGGTGCAGACGCGAGTTGTTTTTTAAAAATTTGATGTAAAATGGTTTTGTTTCAATAGTTTAGCAATCAAACACCAGAAAATGATATCACCTAGAAAGTTTTTTCCTGGAAAACATTTACCCTCATGCTAAATAGTGTCTAAAAGGAAGATGATCGACCAGGTTGTTGATTTTAGTCTCGTTTCTTTATTTAAAACAAAAAAGAGAGAGATAGCTTATCTGCACGAGTATTCTGTGCCTTTTATGCTGTCTAATTGATTAAGCTGATATCCATAAATATAATGATGAGTCATTTTGTTGTTTGATGCTGAGTGCGAAAGCCTCCTTCATAAATTAGGTGGAACTTTTGTCTTTCTAGCTATTATATAGTTTAGTTCGCAGTTAATATCACCATGAAGAAATTAAACAATTGATCTTTTTGAAAAGAGAATTTAACATAGGTCAATTCATAGAAGGGAACTAGTACACATCTATTCTTACTATTAATAATACAAAGGGTTTGTGAGCAGTTCTTCCTTTATGTAACGCAGAAACAATGACCAGCGTATCGCTATATTTCAGAGAGATCCTAGTTTTCAGGGAAGGAGTTGTTTTCCTTCTTCAGAAACACAATACACTAAGCAAAGGGTTTACTATAGGCTGGTTAGTAGCTGCACTATCTCTCTACCTGGCTCTTTTGTTCTTATTTAAGAGACCCGGGGGGCGGGGGGAGGGGAGTGGTTCCTGTAACAGATGTTGATAACTGATTATTTGACCGCCAAATGCTCATACTCTTAGTCACTTTTCATTCTCAAGTAAATGGTTCTTGGAATGTGTGCTAGATGCTATGTGAAGAATATAGCTTCTTCATTTTGTCCGTAATATTCATCAGATCTCCATGCTTGCGTATTTGAGAGAAAAATATTACACCAAAGCTTTAAATCGCCTTTGCCTCACCTCAAAGCCTTCAGGTGGGAGAGAGATTCGAACATACATCACATGCAAAATGTCATGTCCATCATGTTCTATAGTAACTAGTGAGAGACGTTAGCATGCACAAAGTCACCTCATTGTTTGTAATTTGCTCTGCTTTAAATATGGGTGTAATTCGTTTTCCCATCACGAACTATGGGTTATGATTTAAAAAGAGTCTAGACAGGAGAATGAATATGGTAGTATTTACTTTGCTTTAAGTTGACTTTAGTGCCTTTACTTGCATAAGACTTGTAAAAAAAATGACAAGATATATTGAAAAAAGTACTTTTAACTTGCATAAGATTCTGCTACTGTTGAATAAATCCAAGTAAATACCAAATGCTTGCAGTTCTATACGGTTGTATGTCGGGTTGCCACCATTTTAAAGACAAGATACACAATGCCTGGATTCTGGAATGCTGGGCTTGGGTTATTCCTTGAGGCCGAGCACCTGGTGTCAGAGTCTTCTGAAAAGAAACATTTGCAAAGTTGCATTAGTCAGGCACGAGAGCAGTTAGCTGAAGTACAGAATGAATCTCAGAATACAACAGCCACAGAAAATGGCTCAAATAGAAGTACTGGTAAGACACCTTTATGAAAATTTTGAGTATATCAGCCATGTGCTCTGTTGCTACAAATATACCAACAAAAATGTTGCATGTATCTGATACTTATCCTGTTATTTTGATTCAGGATACCTTTTTGAGGGGCATCTAACTGTTGACCCTGAGCCTGAGCAGCCTGGTTGGCTTGTGCAGTCTAATCTTCTCACTGCTGCTGCAACACTGTTTGCTGGTGAATCCTCTGAAGGTCATTTATCCAGTGCTGACGCTTCAGACGGTGCTCGCAACGTACTTGAGGAGCTGGTTGCTAGACTAGATAATATAATCCCAGAGGTATCTCTAGTTTTACTCTAGTCTCGCATACAACTGCAGCCTGTAATTTTCACTCTGTGAACAGCAATATGTCAAGGGTGTCTTTTGTTTCGGAGTTTCCTAAACCAGTTACTGCGTTCTCACATGCCCTCAACTCTGAAAAAATGAGTTAAAGAATGAAGTTGGTGCACTTTTGTTTTATTTCTCATTTGCTAACCACTTGTTTACTATGTAGTATGTACATAAGTATCTGAGAAAAAAGGTTCTTGAAAGGACAATTTTTGTTAACACTAGTCCTAGCTTTACCTCGAATGCATGCTTCTTGATTTAAATTTTAAGAAAGAAAAACTTGTTAAAGGGGACTTATATGGATTCTTCCTAGGCCAATACAAGTTGGGTTGAAATAATGACAGTTCTAATTTGTTCTATTTAAGATACTGGACGATGGTCCTGCTGCCCCGAGAGCACCACCTGCCAGTAAAAAAGTTGTGGCAAACCTCCCAGTTACTACTGTCACAGATGAATTCTTGACGAAGATGGGTGCAGATGCGGAATGTGCAATTTGCAGGGAAGTGTTAGTTGTAGATGACAAGATGCAAGAGTTGCCCTGCAAGCATATGTTTCACCCCCCTTGCCTGAAGCCATGGCTGGTATAGAAGTGAAACTTTGCTTCGTTTTATTCTTTCCAATAGCAACTTTCTAATTCTTCCAAAACTCTCATGGTTCGTTTAACAGGATGAGCACAACTCTTGTCCAATTTGTCGGCATGAGTTGCTCACAGATGATCATCACTATGAAAGCTGGAAGGAGCGGGAAAAGGAAGCAGAGGAAGAAAGAAAAGGAGCTGCTAATGCAGTTCGTGAGGGTGAATACATGTATGTATAATGCACAATACTCAAATGCAAGCGAACAGCAAGCACATGGATCGTATATGGATGATTTTTCAGGAAGATGAAGGACTACGATAATGAATTCTCTAAAGTCTTGAGAACGAGTAAAATATAATGTAAGCGACTTTGAGCTAACCAATGTACCAAGTTGCTGGAAAACATCTTATTAGAATACTGAAACTCTTTGTGCCATTCTTTGAAATATTTTTTGTTCGTACATATTTTCAGTCAAAAGTCCTCGTGGTAATTTGATTCTCTATCATAGCTATCTAGACTTAGTCCACTCTTAAGTGTGATCAAACCATTGCTTATCTGGGTGATTCCGAACAATTTAAGCATAATTTGTTGTGATGCAAGACCCAAAAACATTTCACTGATGATCAGCTGATGCGGTTTCAGGGATTCAATGTCTGAGTCAGCTAATTGGTCATCAGTGCTAGCTTTCGACTCAACTGAACTACTCTTCTGCTTGCCTAGTTTGTAGTTCGTCTGAACTGTCACTCGACTCATTTGAACTAGCCTTTTGCTCACCCAGTCCTTCGTTTGGCTTAACTTGCCCCTTCGCTCGGTTGAACTAATCTTTTACTCTGCTAGTGCTTGGTTCGCCTGAATTGGCCCTTGGCTTGACTGAACTTGTCTTCTGTTCAGCTGATCTTTGGCTTAGCTAAAACTAGCACTCAGCCCACCCCTTTTTTGTTAGCTGACCATACGGATTTCATATTTCAGGAACGTTCTTTCAGCGTTTTGTCGAGTAGTAGTTGTTGGCCGAGTCTTAGAATGTAACCACCACTTTGAGATTTGGTTAAAGGTGCTTTCTTTCCACTATGGTAAAAGAGCACTGAGAGGATCTTTTAGTAGTACTGAGAGCACCGGAAAGGACGCACCTTTAGTGTGCCAATTACGGTAAATCCTGGGTAGCCACGAGCAGATAACTGCTGAAAACATGTAAGTGCAAGTTACACATTTGGCCGGTCAGCCAAAAATAATTATTTTCGCTAGCCAAATACGATAAATATGTATATTGTACATTAATATACAAAAAATATCTATTTTGTCGGCTATTACTTTTTAGAGTGGCTATATTGTGTAGTTTTTCCAAAGGGATTTTTTCCTTCATATACAATAATTGAAACTTATTTATTAAAATTGTCCTTATTTTGTATGTTACCTGCCCTAAACAAGGATTACTTACAAATTATATTCAATCTATTATTAGTACCTTAAATTAGGGGATTTAGTTATATCTTTTTCCTATTTTCTCTCTGCTCCTCTTTCAATAAGGGCACGACTCTTTTTGGGTTGAGATTAGCTCCATTACTTAATGCTCAAGTAGGTTTCAAGGTTTCAATACACAACTGGATTGATGCCACGTATTCCTATGGAAATTGAATTGTGTGATTATATTTCTTCTCCCTTATCTATGACTGGTTTCTTTTTCCAAAACTAAAAAATAAAAATAAATAAATATAGAACCCTGCTTATCTAACAAACTGAATGTTCTTCAATTTCTATCTCTAGCTTTTACTAGGTATTTGTTTTGCTTTTTGCAAAGAGCATTTAGTTGAAATAAATCCATTACTTTGCTTCACCGCATGGGGAGGGTCGTTTCAACTCCTGTTTCGACTGTATCTTTGTTTTTCTTTGGGAATAACTATGTCGTTGATGCAAGGGTCATAGATGGATTATTTAATTTATTACTCCATGACTCATGAAGAAAAGAAAGGACAACATTTGGATGAGTGCAATAAAAGGTTTATTTTGGTGGGAAAAAAGGATTATTTTTCAGATTGTAAAACACAGTAGTCGACAAGATATTACTTATTTATTAAGTAATTAATTAATTTTTTTATTTATTCTATCATTTTATTTACCCTATGCATACTAGAGAGACGTCTCTGCAAAGAGCATTTACTTTGTTTCCGATTCCATCACAACATGGAGAGGTTGTCAATTTCGTACATTAACATACAAATTAAAAATAAATTTCGTACAAATTTAATGCAAATTAGAATATCTCTAACAACATACATACTAAAAATAATTTTCATATAACTAAGTATATAGTATACAACTTATCTACAACTTTCAAACATCATTTCTACCCAGTTAAATACAATTACTCCCTCTGTTTTAATTTATGTTAACCTATTTAACCGGGCACAAAGTTTAAGAAAAAATGAATTTTTTTTGAGTTTGTGGTTCTAAACAAATCAAAAAGGGGTCCAGAGTATTTGTGTGGTTATAAAAGCTTCTCATTAAGGGTAGAGTTGGAAGTCTAAGCTAAATTATTTCCAAATTTAGAAAGGAGTCATTCTTTTTGGAACGGACCAAAAAGAAAATAGGTTCACATAAATTGAAACGGAGGGAGTACAACATTATACAACTTAAATATAATTTTCATACAAATTTTATACAATATGTATTTTGTATATATTTTGTATATGATTTGTATATATTTTGTAAGTTGTGTGTTCTTCTTCCTCTCTGAAATTCTAATTAAAATTTTCTCTCTTAATGTAATTTTGATATATATCAACAACTTTATGTAAAAAGATTATCACGACCCAAAATCCACTATATGTCGTGATGGCGCCTAACGCCGCCGTCAGGCAAGCCAACGGTGATTTACCAATTTAATTACTCATTTTAGTATTTTAAAATCATAATTTTCCTTAATTGAACAGAAAAATAGAATTTACAGAGTAAATGAAAATATTTACACGAACCACAATAATGAATAACCTGAAGGGACCCCCAAAACCCGATGTCACAAGTGCATAAGCATAAACTAGAAAATATAATAAAATACAACATCTGTCTGGAATACAAATTAGACAGGGGAATATAAATAACTCTGATAGATACTCTGCAGGCTGCGGATCGTGACATGAAATGCATCTCACGGTAAAGTACCTACAATAGCCGCGCCTCTGCGCCCAAAAGACCACCAGACATATATATACTTGCACAAAAAGTGCAACAAGTGTAGCATGAGTACGTAAATCAACGCGTACCGAGTAAGTATTTAGCCTAATCCCGGAGGAGTAATGACGAAGGATCGACATCAACACTTATTAGTGGTCCAATAAGACAGGTACAGTAGAAGTAAATAGGTGTGAGTCAGAGTAAATAAGCGAAATAACAAGTATAATACGTGGTACAATCCTCCTCTCAGTAATAACTCAAACTATCAGCTAGTAGCTACCTCCACAATCGGAGTATATGTACAATGGACCTTACCAGATAGGTCGTCACAGTTCAATTAGTAAAAGCTCACAAATATGCTGGCTTCTTACCAATTATTACGCACGATTTCATAAGAGTATTTTATAAAAATGTCGAGGCATTCGACCCGATCCATCATAATATTTTCGAACCATAGATACATCTATTTCATTGTCGAGGCGAACGGGCCGCTCCCATGAGAGTGTGGTACATAATCCTGCCGAGGCGTACGACCCGATCCATCATAGTGTGCGCACTGCCGAGGGTCGAACGGCACGAACCATAGATGTATCTATCCTGCCGAGGCGAACAGACCGATTCCATTAGAATATGAAGCTTTGACGGGTCCTTGACCCCACTCACGAGTAGACGTGTGAGCTATGTATATTAAGGGAAACCTTTCGGTAAAACACAATACGCGGAAGAATTTCATAAGAGGAGTACAATCATTTCGCGGCTAATCATGAAGCCCATTGAATCTCTACCATATCGAGTCTATCACTTTACACAAGTCTAGTCTCAAGTCGCATTGTAAAATAAAGAAATTTAATAGGCAGGAGACAACTCAAGTAGTACAACTATAGCATGGTGTGAACCTAAGTCTACCTGGACAAAACATGAATCTGGCTACGCATAGACTCTCGTCACCTTGTGCGTACGTAGCCCCTGCAAAAAGTAACACATAATAAATACATCATCTAGGGGTAGTTTCCCCCTCACAGAGATAGACATGAGACTTACCTCGCTCCGAAGTTTCATAACCGGCTCCAAAGCCTCCCTAACACCTCAAACCAAAGCCCATCGATCCAAAACTATTCAAACAATGTGCAACCCAATCAAAATATATTCTAATACCCATAATTAATCAATTTAAATAATTTTCAACTCCGCTCAAAAAGTTGATAAAGCTAACCCTCGGGCTCACGTGCCCAGATTTTAAAAATTTCCGAAGATAAACATTACCCATAACATTACGAACTCAAATATACAATTTGTTCCTAATTCCATGTCCAATTTCGTGGTCAAAATCTAAAAATACCATTTCTAGGTTTTCTTCCATAAATCCCACAATTTCCATAAATATTCATGTTTAAATCCTTGTAGAATCCATGTATTTAACTTACAATAGGTGAGAATAACTTACTTTGCCATAGATGATGGAAATCTCTCCTTGAAGCTCTCCAAAAATTGCCCAAACCAAGAGAGAAAATGAGTGAAATGAGCTAAACCCCGATTTTAAAACAATCTACCCAGTCGACCTTCCGCACCTACGGAAAAATCCATCGCAAGTGCGGTCCCCTCCAAGCCATGCAAATCCGCTTCTGCGGACCAATTTCCACTCCTGCGAGGCCACATCTGCGGTCACCCACATGCTCCTGCGGTCCCACATGTGCGGAGAGCTTCCGCTTCTGCGACCCCAGCTGCTCATCTCGTTTTCTGCTTCTGCGGAGCACGCAGATGCGGAAATCCACTCACATCTGCGGCCATCCCAACTTAGTCCCAACGTCGCTTCAGCGACCACAGTACCGCTTCTGCGGCTCCGCACCTGCGCCGAAAACTTCGCAGGTGCGGTTACACCAGATGCCAGCTGCTTCAGCCTTCCTCCCAAGTCCAAACTCGATCCGTTTTCAATCCGATATGCACCCGAGGCCCCGGGACTCCGTTCAAACATACCAACACATCCCAAAACACGACACAGACTTAGTCGAGGCCTCAAACCTTGCCAAACAACATCAAAACTACGAATCGACGATCGAAATCCTTCTTTAAACTTTCAAACTTTGAAACTTCGACGAACGCGTCCGAGTCCTATCAAAACATTCCGGAATGATGCCAAACTTTGTGCACAAGTCATAAGTCACAGTACGAACGCATTCCAAGGCCCGAAATCCCAAACGGATATTAATAATAGTAAAATCTACTTCAAGTCAAACTTAAGAACTTCTTAACTTTTAAAATACCAACCTTCCACAATAAGCACTGAAATGCTCCCGGAAGATCCGATGCTCAACCCGAATATATGCCCAAGTCCGAAATCATCATACGAATCTATTGGAACCTTTAAAACCCGATTTCGAGGCCGTTTACTCAAAAGTCACATCTTAGTCAATTCTTCCAACTTAAAGCTTCCGAAATTATAATTTTCTTTCCAAATCAATCCCGAATTTTTCAAAATTCCATTTTGACCACACGCACCAGTCATAAAATCTGAAGTGAAGCTACTCAAGGCATCAAACCGCTGAACGAGGTGCTAGAGCTCGAAACGACCGGTCAGGTCGTTACAAAGATAATATTTATAACTTAAATACAAATTTTATACAACGATTCATACATTATACAAGTATTTTTCAACTTTCATACAACATGCAAATAAACAAAATATATAATTACAACATAATACAACTTAAATATAATTTACATACAACTTTAATATAATTTTGTAAGTATATTGCATGTCATGTGTTCTTCTTCTTCTTCTACGAGTTTCAATCTGAAATTCAGCCAAAATCAAGTATAATCTTCACCAAACACCCTCAAAATTGAGATATAAACTCCAAAGAAGATTTCCAATTGTTTGCAACAACAACCAATCTAAACAAACAATAGTTTTTGAAAACCCAAATTCGAATTCAAAGCTTTGAAGCTTTTTAATGGTTGTCAATGGTGGAGAATCAAACACTTTCATAATTTATTGATTGACAATTTCAATTCGAACATCAATTGTACAACATGAAAGGAAATTGCTAGAAAAGAGAGAGAGAGAGAGGATAAAAAACATAGAAAAACGAAGGAAGAAAACCTGGAAAAGAGAAGAAAAAAATATAGATGAATAAATTATTGTCTTGTTCTTGCTAGTGGAATGTAAATTAAGGTAGTGCTTAAAGAAAGAGGAAATATTTTGGAGGTGTGATCTTGTTTGTGAAACTGAAGTGGTGTTGAAGAAAATGCGCTTAGAATTTATCATGTGATGTTTTAAAGTGCTTAGGAGGGTTAGCCACTATTCCTAAATATATCCGACCCATCCCTTAGCCCATATTATAACCATGAAAAGTCTTAATTGATTTTAGATCGAATGAGCCTACATTAGTAGAAGTTTACATTATGGGCAACCCTATGGTACCAATTACATGCATGTGACTTCTTTGTAAGAGTGAGCGATTTCTTTGATATACGTGAGGTCCTTAAATTATATTTGATCATGAGATTTGAATGTGTGGATTCAACTCACTCTCCTTGATTTTGTTGTGAGGGCACATGGTTTCACGAGGGATAGGTTACGTTATTAGATTTCTCTATGATGTTGGGTATTCAAGTCATGAGTGCATTGTGACATTGAGTCGGGTTTTGATGCTAGGATTGTTAAGAACATGTTGCTTTTGTTTTGAATATTTTTTAAATATGGCATTAGTTAAAACGAAGTATGTGTTGAACGCATATGCTAAAGCTTAATTGTTGCTATCAACTATGGTCATAGGTGTAGTGTGCTTTGAATGGTAGAAGCTTAATTTCGTTCCGTCTTCTATAGTTATACTTTGTTCGAGGACGAACAAAGGTTTAAGTGTAGGGTGGTGAAGTTGGGCATATTTCGATATGTATTAATGCTACTTTATTTATATTTTAACTGCCTTTTGGTACTATTTAATGTTAAAAATGCCAATATGTGTTAATTATTGGTTTTATGACTAAGTAAGTTGTGTGTGATGCTTTAGGATATTTGGAGTGTAAAAATATAAACAAAAGATGCTTCAGCTATAGGAGAAGAGGGTGGATGCGTCGCATCCAACCTTAGTAAAAAGGCTATTTGGAGCACCCTTAGCAGTGAAGTCTGGGGGCAGTAAGGTTAAGGGAATAGAGGGTGGACGCGAAGCATCCGCCCCAACATCCGATGCTGAGAAGTTCAAGCTGAGGCAGACGCGAAACATCCAATATATAAGCCAAAAACACCTCTTTTAGGGCATAGAACACACTTTTTGAAGGGTTTTCGACCTAGGGATAGCAAGGAGCCGCCGTGGAGGCCGGATTTCATCTTCTTCCCCCAAACTTAGTAATTTTTACGTTTCTTTATGTGATTTATTTTTTGGCTACCATGTCTATGTGGAGCTAAAATTCTCGTTCTAGGGTTGTGGTTCTTTCATGACTATTGTTATTCGAATATTAATTTTGGTTTCTTGATTTATCATATTAGTTTATTTATTCAATCCTACGCTTAATTATTTGATTGCTTGATCACCAATTAAATACTATCTACGAATCTAGAATTGAACTCGAAAGTGGGAACTCTAAATTGCATATAGGATTAAATTGAGCAAGTTCTTGAACCTGGCATCGGGGAACAAATTCGCGGTTAGGATAGACAAATACATGATTGCCTTGCTTGGTTGATTTATAGGAATTACAAATGTGTTTTTGTTAGTTCTAATTTCATAGACATATAGGCGTTAGGTTTGTTTGAATAGGCGAGTAAGAACTCGACAGATTCTTATGAGCGATATTAACCTTGTCAATAATAAACTAGATAAATTAGTTAGTGAACTCAATTGAAGAATACAATAGGAATGTTAGATAGCTCATAACCCTAGATCATTTTCATTACATTGATAACATACAAATTTGTGCTTCCTTTGTTCTGACTTCATTATTTATTTTCTTTTTAGTTTAATTACTTTAGCATCACTACTTTTGAATTTAATCTTTGTTTATATAATTATGATAGTCTGATCTAATTAATAGTTGATAACAAGTGCTCGCGGGTTAAATTTTATATATAATATAGCAAGGTAAAAATCTCTATTTCCAACATCACATCATAAGCCCATAGCACGATGAATGCTCTTTTGTTTAGACTTCCCCAGAGCCTTCGCTAATGCAGTCAAGATAATGACGGTTAGTGTTCTAATGACCAACAAAAGGGCTTATTCATAATTTATAAATAACTGGATTTTTTTCTTTTGACTCAATTTTAGAAAAACTAAAAGAATAAATAAGTTTTTTTTTAGGTTTCTCATCTTCTAACATGAACTATTTTTGGTGCTAATTAGTAGGTTACAAATGTCTATGTAACCGATACAGAATTTGTTTTTGTGGAGTATGACTTTTATTATTTATTTTCTTTATTATAGTTGCCACATCGACACTAGGTGCAAATAACCAACTAGATTGGCCAAGTGGATAAATCAGAAATACAGAAATAAAAATAGCAATTGTGTCTGAAATAAATCGAATCGAAAAAAATTCTTATTGGTTTACAGTGTCGGGTTATCGATTTAACTTTTCGAAAATGGATTTGTATTTTATGCTATTGGCTTATCGGTTTGGTTGACGGGTCTTTGAATTTGCTTAACGGTTTAACTGATAATCCAGTAAGGTCTGCTAAATTTATCTGTTTACCCTTGAGAAAGGCTAGTATCTTTAGTTGTACTAGCGGTGGGTATCAGTCGATTTAGTTCGATTGTGAATATTATCAGTTCAACATATCGGTTATTGATTTAAAAATTTGCTAAATTGAACCGATTAGATATCAGTTATCAGGTATCGATTAGTCGGTTATCAATTGTTTTTAGTTTCGATTAGTCGGTTATCAATTGTTTTTAGTTTGGTTGTTGGTTTATCCGATAAGAATCGAAAACATTCAAAAATCTCATCTTTTTATTATAAAAATGGTGATCATACTGTTAAGAGAAAGGAACTGAATTTTTGTTCTTAAGAAAAGAGGGATTAAGTTTTAAATTAAGAAAAGAAAACTTTCTTTGCATGTGAAAATCCCAACTAATTATCTCAATTCTCAAAGTCAACAAAAGAAATTAGTTAGTAGGAGTAATTAATAAGACATCCACCAATCTAATCTTGCTAACCATCTCAGTACGTGTAGACCTAATTCACATGAAAATAGGCAAACCCTAATCTTGTGAATACTAAAGAATCAGTATTTAAAATTTAAAACTAAAAATCTTAAGCAAAGCATGAAGACAAGAAATTCAGAAAAGTTTAAAACTTACCCTAAGGAGTAAGGTATGTAGATGAAGAGTAATGATAGAGAATTGATAAGAGAGAATGAAGCGCTAAAGTGGTTTTATATACTTACAGGTAAAATTATAATTTTAATAAAATTTATTGGGTAACCGTTAATAAAATTGGGCAAATTGAGACCCAAACCAATAATACAATCAAATAACATTAAACTGTTAACGAATTATTAATTCAATGACCTGATACCGATAATCCAATAATATTTTTTCGGTTCAAACTATTGGTCTTACCCGATACATGCTCTAGTATTATGCATAGTGGAAATGACTCTTGTCAATATATTAGCTTAGCCTATCCTTTGAATATTGTGCTTTGCGGTCGAGAAACTTCACCATGACTTGGGTCCTTGAGCGTTTTAAGAATTCTAGCTGTATTCATGTTAATTTTTCGGCACAAGACTTGCTGGAGATTTTGTTGTAAGATTTTTGATATAAGATAAGTTCAAGTTGTACTGATTAAAAAAAATGTGTCACTGAAGTAAAAGGTTTTGGCAGTAGCTTTTCTATTCTCCAGATTTTGATGATGTGTTGACTCATCCTCCAAGTTCCAGCCCAAGTCGGTTAAACGGATAATTAAATCATTAACAATTGATAACTGATATATTTGTTATCGGTTTAACATGTTTACAAACCGCTAGCAGATAAACTGAAACGAACTGACCGATAAGCGGCCCTAGGTTCAAGTCTAACGTGAGCTTCGAATCTATGTATCTGGTCCAATTTGGTTTCATGGATTGGATTCAAGTTTCTAGACAAGGTGGGTTGCTCTGATGGTAAGCACCCTCCACTTCCAACCAAGAGGTTGTGAGTTCGAGTCACCCCAAGGGCAAGGTGGGGAGTTTTTGGAGGGAAGGATGCCGAGGGTCTATTGGAAACAGTCTCTCTACCCCAGGGTAGGGGTAAGGTCTGCGTACACACTACCCTCCCCAGACCCCACTAGTGAGATTATACTGGGTTGTTGTTGTTGTTTGTTGTTGGATTGGATTCAAGTTTCACCCTTGATAGCGTAATAGGCTTGTTAAGTATTGGGATTTTTACCTTCATATACATTATATGAAACCTTATTACCCTTCCTACTCAAGTTTCAATTTAATTATACGGACATATACAATTTACCAATTATATACATTTTAGAAATTAAATGAGATATTCCTTCACCCCACGTTTCTCCTTTAATCACGCTATCCAGTATCTAACATACATATACCACTCCCCCATGTTTCTCTGCCCACACACTCCGCGGTTCTGATTCTCTCTCCCTCCATTAACGCTTTCTTCTATTTTTGTTCAAAAAACTTTAATAAGTTCTCTCTCAAATTTTCTGATTTTTCTCTCAAAATCTCTACGAAATCCTTAGTGCTTCAAATTTTCCTTCCACTACGATGAAGAAGAAAGGAACTCCGAGGAAAAATCCTAAAAAAGCTACTGATGGTGATGTTCCTACTTTTGATTTGGGTGCTTTCTCACAGGATTCACCCAAAAAAATGGTAAAATCCACACATGCAACACCAGAGAGAAAGTCCAAGCTTTCCCTTCGTGAAGATAGGGCAGAGGCTCGAACAAAACTGAAACATGACAGGGATACTGCTGAAGCTTCGACATTTACTAAATCAGTAAAACGGAAGGGCAAAAAAATTGCTCGTGATGATGATTTCATCGAAAAAGAAGTTATTCTGAAACCTGCAAAAAAAAAAAAAAATCAAAGTTTCTTCTACTCACAAACCTTCAAAAAAGAAGAAGGTTCAAAAATCTCCTAAAAACATTACCAACAGTCATTAGAGAAGGTAAAATTATAGTACTTATGATTTTTGTTTTTTATTTTTACTTAAAAAGTTATTTTCATTCTCATCGTGATACCTATTTTTTTTTGTTTTGTAATTGTAGAAATTTTATCTACATTATGTATATTTCTTGTCGTTTATCAATTTTTCTACATATTTCTGAAAATTATAAATTTGTTGTATATTATTTAAAATAATTTTGTTAGGGTATGTTTTACATAATTTAGTTGGTTTTATTGGTTAATATTTGCTCTATTTGTAGTAGTTAATTTTATTTTCTTTTTTCCTCCAATTTTTTAAATGTAGGTTACTTTCTAGTTTCTTGCTCTAAACATGAAATTATCAGTTCATTTGTAGTTTCACTGTAGTTCAGTTGTTGTTTTTGTTTATTAATTTTGTAATTTATTTGTCTGCAATGTATTACTATTTTCTGGCTGTAGATAAAGTATAACAGAATTGTTATTATTTTATTTTTTGTCTTTAAATATATTTTATTGACTCTTTTTTTTCATTTGGTGCAGAATCAGACATTTTTTGCACAACATGATGTTGATTATGGCATCACTAGGTTTCAAATATTATCCGACCCTGCTGTTCCTGCCCAAATCAAGGTATTGTTATCTGAAAATGGGGTAAAATTATTTAAGAAGACATGCTTTGGGCATCCGGGTCTGATTTTTTCACAGCATAGATGAAGGGTGAGAGCCTGAACTTTGGGTTGAGGGAGTTTGCTCTTATTATTGGCCTCAAATATTTTACAGAAGTAACCGACTTTGGTTACACAACTAAGTATGATAGTAAAACAATGAGGAGTTATTTTTTGAACAAAGAAAAAGTTGAGAAGTCGTACCTGAAACAAATTGTAACCAGCCGTAGTTGGGTGAATGATGAAGATGCAGTCAAGCTATGTATTCTTTATCTGATAGAGTTCTTCCTCTATCCTTCTGAGAAAGATAATGGTTTGATAAACCACTTTAGGTTTTATTTGGTTAACTCAGGGCAGTATACAAATTTCGCATGGGGTATAAAAGCTTATGCACAACTGCTTTCTTCCGTTAGGCATTAGTTGAACCCTTCTATGCATTTTTATCTCCTTCGAGGTTTTCCACTCGCTATGCAAATCTGATTGTATGAGTGTTGTTCTACAACCAACACAAATATAGCTACAAGGATTGGTAATTCGATCCCCCATATCCTTAACTGGACAGCAACAAAGGACAAGATATGAATTTCTGCATTGGAAGAGAGGATGATCAAACCATCACGGATCAATATAATTTTTTTTTACTTTTGTACAAGGTATGTCAAAGTATTGATATACTTAACACAACAATTCTATATGTTTATGGTAGAGACAATATAACTATAATTTATATACAAATTATATACATGATGACTAACTTCCCTATTTTCTTTTTCTAAATCAGTTCACCAACATGATTGAAGCCCCAAAAGAGCTTTCTAGAATGACTTTTCCAGACAAAGCTAAATATATGTTTGGCGAAGCTGAAATGCATGCCGAGCATCCGACAAATGCACCATCTTCATCTGCAATACGCAGTCAATGGGAATAGATGACAAGAAAGCTATTCTGAAACAACAAAAAAAATTAAGAAAAGATGTTGATAAGATAAAAACTTATGATATTCCTAGCTGATTTCTGTAATTTATGTTATGCCAAATATTGCTTTAACTCTTTTTATTTTTATCCTTAGGTCGGTTCAGACCTTATATTGTTCAAGAAAGAGGTATATCTAATACTTGATTTTTAGGCTATTTTATGTATCTGTAAGCCTCTTATTGTCAGATAAATTTTAAGTTTTTTTTGGTTCTCTAGGTTTTTGAAGAACTAGGTAGAATTCGAGAGCTATTCAATGATTCAGTCTAGACTGTAGGCAATAAAAAGTCAACAGGATACTAATATCGATGCTAAGGTTTCATTCAAAATATAGTCATTTTGGAAAATACTTTTACGTTGTTTATGTTTATATTAGCATTCATAAAGTATATAGCCTCAGAAATTTTTGCTTGCAGTTTAGTGGCAGTTTTGGAAATACTGATGAGTATTAAAAAATAAAAAACACACAACATTATCATGACAGTAGTGCTATACAAGTGTTGGGCAGCAACACAAACAAATATTTGATCAATTTTAACACAATTCGATGACATGTCTTACTTATGTTAAACATATTACTAAATTATCAACAAATAATATACATTATACTTATAATATTATTTTAGATACAAGACACATGTCTGGCATTCAAAAAGAGAAAAATGTTCCTATATCATGTCCGGTAGGTGTTGACTTATCTTTCCAATTTCAAGAGGCATTCAAGAAAGAAATCGCTGGTATGATTTAGTACATTTTTTTTTACATAATTCACAATACATATTACATTCGGAAAAGGTTCAAAATGCCCTCGAACTATCGAAAATAGCTCAATTATATCCTTCGTTTGCTTTTGGTACCAAAAATATCCTTGCCATTATTTTTTGGGACCATAAATGCCTCAGAACTAACAGATGGCCACATGAGCCTTTGGGACCTGTTTAATAATATAAATAAACGGATATGGCAATCCAACATGGCAAAACACCCTTCTATATATAGATGGTCTCTCTCATCAAAACCCTATTTTCACATTTTCAAGAATTTCCTACCAAATCTCTCTTTCTAATGATTTTTTCGACCCAATGTCAGATTGTTCTATGAATTCATATGAAATCCAGTATGTAAAAATACCGTTGTGGACTAATTACTTTATTTTTGACTGCTTGGACATATGCTAATGCAGGGTAGAGGTTTTACCAAAAGTAAATCTTAAATTTTTTTTTTTTGGTGGGTTTAATGAATTCACTTTCTTTTGCTACGTTTAGGTTCAGATTTGCTGAGTTTCTTTAAAAGCCGTCTTAATTATTAGTAATTATATAGTCAAAATTAAATAATTATTTTTTATTGATTAATCTTATATTTTGTAGGTTTTACCGAAAATAGCCGCAAAAATATACTAAAAGACTAGTAATAATGGAGCAAAAAGTGGACGAAACTAGCAGTAAAATCATATCAAAATAATACAGCAGAACTTGCCAACAAATGATCAAAATAGCAGCAAAATTAGCCCAAAATCTGCAGCAAAACTGGACTAATTAAGAGCCAAGACAGCAGCAAAATTGAACCAAAAATTTCAGCAAAACTACATCAAGAGTAGACTAATTTCAACAGCAAAACTGGACCAAAAAAGGCTGAAAATTGCATCAAGACTAGACTAATTTCAGCAGCAAAATAGGACTATAATATGCAGCAAAACAACATCAAGATTAGATTAATTTTAGTAGCAAAATTGACCAAAAAATAGACCAAAACAGCAACAAAACCAATCCAAAAATACTGCAGTAAAACTAGACCAAAACAGGACCAAAAGAGCAACAAAACTCGACAAAAAAAGCAGCAAAATCGATTTGAAAATTAATTTCTGGCACCAAAGTTAAAGTCCTACAACTACCCAACAACTACTAGTCTTAGATTTGAGAGTTTCCATTGGCTTTCTTAGACTTCAACTTTCCCACCTTCTTCTGCCTTGCCACTTCCAACTGATTGCCAGTGACCGTTTCTTTACCTTTCCAACTGAGCCTAGGGGCTGAGTATGGAAGATCTGGGGTAAATAATCTTCAATTTTTCTTGTTATTCCTCTGAAAACCCTCATATGAAATCGCCTCTCTAAGACACCTTTAGAAGGGTAGTGAGAAATGAGGGGTAAAATTATTTTTTCCCCTTTAATTAGACTATCGGGTAGCGGGATACCATTTAGGCTAATGGGTAAATTATATGGGTTAGTGAGTTGTCAGGTATTGTATTACACGTAGGATATGCATGTGGCCATATGTTAATTGTGAGGCATTTATGGTCCCAAAAAGTGACGATATAGATATTTTTGGTATCAAAAGCAAACGAAGGGTATAATTGAGCTATTTCCAATAGTTTGAGGGCATTTTTAGACCTTTTCATATTACATTTTATCTACATGACAAATTTCAACAAATTAACTACAATTTAATAACAATTTATCTACATTTTCTTTTTGTTTATTACAAACGATCTACAATTCTCTTTCATTGTATACATTTGTTGTCACAGAGAAGAAAACTATGCATGTGCACTCTCCAAATCATGATGCAAATATAGTCATACAAGGAGATTATTTCAATGAGGAGAAGGAGCTTATACATTTACAATCTCCAATTCAAGAAGCAAATATTTCACAACATGGAGAGGATTACAACAAAGATTTTAGTGGTATTAATTATTACAATATAATTGTAGATAAAAACAATAGGTTTCATATAATTTACGATTTTCCTAACATTTCTGATGCAAGCAACATATAATGTTATTCTTTTATTTTTAACATTGTAGGTGAACCAGTCGACTTCATCAATGTAGCTGACTCGGACAATGATTCCAAACCTGGAAAAAGGGCAATAATACTTGATGATTTTGAGCTACTCGAGAACTTCTCACAGATAGTTAAGTTCGACGAGGTTAATGAAGATGAAACAATCTCTGTGCAGCAAGGAAGAACAAGGGTTCCTGGAAAGCATGTCAGATCCCCCTTTCTCCCTTATTCCAGTTCTGGTGGAAGCACTTTTGTTGGACCTCCTTCAATTTTCAACATCAAGTACCCATTTACTAGGGTTATTGGCGACTATGTTGATCCTGATTTGTTGGAAGAATTCAATAAGTGGTTATATTTAGGTATCGACAAGGTTTCAAAGAAGTTAGATTCTACACTTTTTTCATATAATTGAGTGCATAGAATTTCTGTATTTCCAATTACAACTACATTTTAATTATACTTGCTATGTCTTTAAATAGGAAGAAGGTGCCTTATACTGTAAAAGATAACCAGCTCAACTTGTGATTTGATCTTGGAGTGGAGAAAGTTGATAAAAAGGACTGGTTTTATACTTTGGCACATCCCGGGCAAATCCTGAACAACACGGTACACTCAAAACCCCGACAAAATTTAATAATAAGCTGAAGTATTCTGTTATTTAGATATCTATAGATTTTTTGTTAAAAAATTATAGTTAAATTGTATGTTGTATTGAGAAATTATGTAATTTATTTTTTTTGCAGCACATTGATGTTATTTTATGCTATTTGAGGAAAAGAGAAAAGTATGGTCCTAAAAACAGAACAAGGTTTACAATCACTGATTGTATGTTCAAGACTAGAATAGAATAAATTTATGAGAGGTGCAATAATGCCCCTACCGATAGGAAGCTTGCTGTTGTCAAACCCAGGACGTCGTATCAGAATACATATTGGGGTATCGATTACTTGTAAATATTGCATGGGACAAAGTTGATTTTGTGATTATGCCCATAAACATTGTTGAGAAATTTCATTGGTTGTTGGTTGTGTTTGACATTACCGATAGGGTTCTATATATTTATGATTCTATGGTCTCTTCACGTAATTACAAATTTGTTGAATCTGTTGTCGACAAGTTTGCTATTATGACTCCTTCCCTCTTGTCATCCACCGGCTTCTATGACAAGCGTCCAGACATCAACTATAAGAACACAAAGGCATACATTGGCAAATATGTTACTGGCCCTCTTGACATTCAGTGGTTGGTCGGTGAGATACCCCAACAAAAAGAGGGATCACTGTATGTGCTGCTCTTCCTTCAATTTAACCAAAAGAATTTTACATTGAATGCTAAAGATTTTCCCCTAATATTTATTTCAGTGATTGCGGTGTATACGTGGCGGCATTTGCAAAATATGTCAGAATATTTCAAATAAAGACCTTTATGATATTGATCAACACCGTAGATGCTATGGAGCGCTCCTTTAGAATTATGCTAGGAAAAAGCAAGAGCTTGGTGCAATTAGTGAAAGTGAGGTGACTGGGAGATTAGCAAGAAAAAAAGGTGCACCAGCTGTAAGGGAGATGTGATGACCCAAAAGGTCATCTTATGTTTTAGAACTCGAATGTACGCTCTTAAGCCTAAAAAATCTTATTTTTACCCTCCTCGATTTGTGTGCACAGTCCGGGCAGGTTTCCGGAAAGCTTTTATGTTGAAAATTGATGAGAATAAGAATTTATGCCTTAAAAGTTGATTTTAGTTGACTTCAATAAATATTTTTGGTAAACAGGCCTGGATCCATATTTTGATGGTCCCGGTGGGTCCGTATCGAATTATGGGACCTGGGCGTATGCCCAGAATCGAATTGGGAGGTCCCTAGCTCAAGTTATGAATTTTTGATGAAAATTAAAAATCTAAAAAATTATTTATTTTTAAGAATTGATTGGTGTTTGGCATTGTTAGTGCCGGGTCCGTATTTTGGTTCCGGAGCCCGGTACAGGTTTATTATGATATTTAAAACTTGTCTGTGAAATTTGGTGAGAAACGGGGTTGATTTGACTTGATTCAGACGTCCAGTTGAGAAAATAGAAATTTTAAAGTGTTCTTGAGAATTTCATTTGATTTGGTGCTAAAATCGGAGTTCTAGATGTTATTTTGGCGATTTGATCGTGCGAGCAGGTCCGTATGATATTTTTAGACTTGTGTGAATCTTTGGTTTAGAGCCCCGAGGGCTCGGGTGAGTTTTGGATAGGCTACATAGTGAATTGAACATAGAAATCATAACTGGTGTGCTTCAGGTCTGCAGACTTCGCAATTGCGAGGTCTGGTTCGCAAATGCGAGCATTGCATTTGCGAGCAGTGGGGTTGGAAGGGGACCTTCGCATTTGCGATGGTTCAATGTTCGCAATTCCGAACAAATGGTTCGCATTTGCGAAGGCAGTAGAGATGCGAGGAGTTCGCATTTGCGATACTTTTCTCGCATTTGTGGGCTTCGCATTTGCGAAGCCCAGGTCGCAAATGCGACATCTGCAGCTAATCAAAATGACTTTTGGATGGGAGTTTTGATTCATTTTCCAAATCTTCAAAACCTAAAACACAAGAGGCGATTTTTCAAAGACCATTCCTTCCCCAAATCATAGGTAAGTGATTCTAAACTAGTCTCTTTCAATCATTTACATCTTATAACAAGATTTCAACCTAGAATCTAGAATTGTTATGGTGAAATTAGGATTTTTGGGTAGAACTTAGGAATTTCGAAATTTGGGGATTTAGACCTCGAATTGAGGTCGGATTCCAAAACCAATAATATATCCGGACTCGTCTCGGAATGGGTGTTCGGATTTCGTAAGTTTTTTCGAGATTTGAGACGTGGGTCCCACTGCCGAATATTTTAATGAATTTTGGATTTTATCCGAAAAATTAGTAAATTCATATGGAATTAATTCCTATGATTCGTATTGAGTATATTGAATTGTTTGTGAATAGAATTGAAGCTTTCAGAGACAAATAAAAGGAAAAGCCGTAGTTGAGTAATTGATTGAAATTTGCGAAGCGAGGTAAGTGTCGTGATTAACCTTGACTTGAGAGAATAGAACTCTTAAATTAATTGTTATGTGAATTGCATGTGAACGACGTATAGGCAAGGTGACGAGTGTCTATACGTCATCAAATTAATTGTTTGCCCGCTTACTTGAAAAATTATAAATTATTTTAAATCATGAATTAATTATTATAATAATTATTTCTCTCCTATTCTTTGTCAAATATTAATTCTTGAATTCCTGCATTAATTGTTACATGCTATTTGAATTATGTGCCTTAATTGTTATTTGACATTTAGCATATTAAATATTAAACTGCATATTTTCTCTCTGATTTCTATAATAATTTGCTATTTGCCTTTGTTTGTTTCGTAATTAAATCATAATTATTGTATGCTTGTTGTCTTATAATTTTATATTAATTGTTGCATTTATTGGGGAAATTCTTCTATAAGAATTGGTAAATGAATATGTTGGAGGAGCGGGTTGCACGCTGCAAATAGAATTAATTATAATGAATATATTGGAGGAGCGGGTTGCACGCCGCAACAAAATTAATTATAATGAATATATTGGAGGATCGGGTTACACGCCGCAACAGACTTATTAAAAGTCCATATTGGAGGATCGGGTTGCACGCCGCAACAGACTTATTAAAAAGTCCATATTGGAGGATCGGGTTGCATGCCGCAACAGACTTATTATAAATATATATATATATATATATATATATATATATATATATTGGGGGATCGGGTTGCACGCCGCAACAGACTTGATTAAAATGAATATATTGTGAGAGCGGGTTGCACGCTGTAACAGAACTGAATGTGAATATATTGTAAGAGCGGGTTGCACGCTCAACAGAACTGAATGTGAATATATTGTGAGAGCGGGTTGCATGCTGCAACAGAACTGAATATGAATATATTATGAGAGCGGGTTGCACGTTGAAACCGAATTGATAGAAATGATAATTGGTTATGACTGCTGAGTTGGCTTCAATTATTATAAACGAGTTACTCGATTTATTTCTATTATTATTGTTGTTACTAATATTACGTACAGGAAATGTAAGTGACCCGCCTTAGCCTCGTCACTACTTCGTCGAGGTTAGGCTCAGCACTTACCAGTACATGGGGTCGGTTGTACTGATACTACACTTTGCACTTCTTGTGCAGATTTTAGAGTTGGTCCCAACGGCGTACCATAGACTTGCTCAGATTTCAGCTACTCAGAGGAGACTTGAGGTATAACTCCACGGCGTTCGTAGTTCTGAAGTCCCCATCTACTTTACTTTAGCTGTGTGTTTGTTTCCAGACAACTTTATTTTATTCTGACCTTTATTTGTATTTATTCTAGAAGCTCGTGCACTTGTGACACCAATTTTGGGATGGTATTTAGACACCATTCTTTTTTATGGATTATTCACTATATTTTAGACTTTACTTCCGCAATTGTTCTTTGTTATTAATAAATTTAAAAATTATTTTAAAAATAGATAATATTATTCTAACGTTGGCTTGCCTAGCAAGTGAAATGTTAGGCGCCATCACGGTCCGAAGGTGAGAATTTCGGTTCGTGACAGGAGAGAACAAGATTCCGGACCAAAAACAATTAGTTGCCCTTTTCAGTAGCTAAATTATAGTGAAAGTGTTTAGTTGTAGCTGGATTGTATTAGAGTTGTAGGAAAATTATTTACTAAGAACAATTCAGGTACAGTTACTTTGTAGCAGATTTGTGCTAAAGTTGATTTAGCTTTTGTTTTGTTATTTTGTCGAGAATTCTACTACTTACAAATAAAAACATATGTAGCATGTTTTTTTTGTTGAAAGTTGTTAGTACTTGATCTCCATATTGGTACTCTATAATTTATGTTTTATGTTGTGTTATTTTACCATATTATGTGAACATATGTTACTCTAAATGTAAGGTATCAAACGTTTAGCTTTACAATTAAAGGAAATTTCAAGCAACAATACTCTAATTCTCTCAGATAACAATATTTTTACATCAAAACTATAATTATGTCTACAACTACGATACAAAAATACAGAATCTATTAAAATTTAATAGTATTCTTAGAAAAATCTTAAAATTAATAAATAAACCCAATTATTGAACAAAACAACTACAAACCAATGGCATTAATAGTTAAAATATGTTTATGTAACGACCCGGTTGGTCGTTTCGAGCAATTGCGCCCGGTTCGGCAGTTTGAGGTCAAGAGTAACTTCACATAGTGTATTATGACTTGCGTGCATCATCGGCTCGTGTTTTTGAGTGGTTCGAAAATAATTTTAAGGAGTGAATCTCATTTGAGAAACTCGAAGTTGAAAGATTTGACCAAGGTTTGACTTTTAAGTATTTGACCTCAGATTGGAGTTTCGATGGTTCTGGTAGGTCCGAATGGTGATTGTGGACTTGGGCATATGCCAGATTTGCATTTGGATGTTTTTAATAGGTTTCGGCATCATTTGGCGGAAGTTGTAAATTTAAAGGTTTAGAATTTTCCTAAGTTTGACCATAGTTTAACTTTAAGGCTATCGGGTTTGGATTTTGATTTTGGGACTTGGAATATGTCACGACCCAAAATCCATTATAGGCCGTGATGGCGCCTAACACTGCTGTCAGGCAAGCCAACAATAAAAGTTTAACTTAATTACTCATTTTAGTATTTGAAATCATGATTTCCTTCAATTTAATAATAAAAGATGGACTTTACAGAGTAAATAAAAATATTATCACAATTTTAAGACCAAACAACCCATAATCACCCCAAAACCCGGTGTCACAAGTGCATAAGCATCAACTAGGAAGTAAAATAAAATACAGTATCTGTCCGGAATACAAATTGGACAGAACAAATATAAATACTCTGAAGGAGACTCTGCCGGCTGCGAGTCATAATATGGAATGCAGCTCACGGTAAGTCCCCGCATCATCCGCGTATCTGCGCCCAAAGGACCACTAGATATAAAAGTGCAGTGTAGTATGAGTACGTAAATTAACATGTACCCAGTAAGTATCTAGCCTAACTCCGGAGGAGTAGTGACGAGGGGCCGACATCGACACTTACTAGTGGTCCAATAATATCAGCTACAGTAAAGAGGTAAATAAAGATGAGGCAGAGTAAATAAGTAAAATAAACAAGCATAAAATACGTGGTACAAATTCCCCTCTTTATAATGAAGAAGGGAAGCTCACTAGGTCTTGCTCAAGTTTTGGAAGATTAAGAAGGGAAGCTCACTAGGTCTCCATCCTAGAAGTAAGATTCTACACCCTAAACCCTAATTTAGATATTTTTTGAAAGTGGGTAACTAGCAAGATAATATTTTGGCATGAGAGTTGTTTATTTTATATGCATGTGTTATTAAAAGGTGTAGGAAGATTGTTGAGCTAAAAATGGTAAAGATTGGGTTGTGGGATGATGGAATTCCCCATAAAAGGACCTCAGAACCTTAATACACACTTAGTGTTTGATAAAATGTTCAAATGAGTGTTTGCTAAGAATTTCGGAATATTTAGAGTGTAAGGAAGCTCAAGTGAGGCATGTCGGCTAAAGTCTTCTCTTAGAATTGAATCCCACGATATTCATGTAAATTATGTAAGTCCCGAGTGATTCATTATGAAATAGGCTATTCCGAGTTAGATTGGGTTGAAAGATATATGTTCAACAAGCATCCCAAATGCTCTATTCATGTTATGTTACCAATTGAGGATATGTTAAAATATGGGTTGTGCATTAATAATATTTCAACTTTAAGTCAAGTTCAAATGAAGGCTATTATGCCAAATTTCGTGAAATATCTCTATGTGCATTAGACTCTAAATTGCTCGCATGTGTACTACACACCTTGATTTGAATTGTATTTGTTGTTGATGAAGATAATGATATTTGAAATTGATAAGGTGAGCATGAAATACTGAATATGGCCAACGTGCCAAGAATGATCTTATAATTATGGCCACTAGTGCCAATGAAATGAAAAGATGTGAAAGTATTATGAAATGCGATGATTGATATAAAAAGGTTGATGTCTCAAATAAGACAGCCTAGCCGATCGGGTCATGATCGGACACCATGCCGCATACATGGTGGTGATTGTGCTGGAAATTATAATTGAAATGGTAATTATGGATGATGTCCCTAATGGATAGCCTAGCCGATCGGGTCGTGATCGGACTCCATGTTAAAGACGGTGGTATTAATATTGAGAGAAATTGTGGTTGATGCCTCTAATGAGATGGCCTAGCCGATCGGGTCGTGATCGGACTCCGTGCTGAGAGTACGGTGGTACTGGTTTTGTGAATAATGGTATTATGAAGAATGGTATTGTGGACAATGGTATATCGATACTAAAAATCTCCCAATGTGAGATATGGAAATTAATTTGAACATTGTCTTGATCCTAAATTGAGGTTTGATGTTGATTAAGTCTTTCATTGATATTATGATAATCTTGTTTGTATTATTTGTCATTCTATTGAGATGGTGTTTAGTTATACATACTAGTGCTATTCGACAGTACTAACATCCCTTTTGCTGGGGGCGCTGCATCTTTAAATGGATGCAAGTGGTTCCACAGCAGGAGATATTGATCAGTGATAGCAATGCACCTTCTTCCAGCTGACTTGGTAAGCCCCACTTCATTCCGGGGTCACAAATCTTTTGTACTTTGTGTATTCTGTTTGAGGTATAGTCGAGGTCTTGTTGCCGGCATTATCATTGTACTCTTCTTTATCTATAGAGGCTTCATAGACATAGTGTGGGTTGTGTATTGGTGCTGGGGAAAGACAAACTATGTTATGTTGTGGACGTATTACTTGTCCATTTGAGACTTTAAAAATGATGAAACTATTGGAAATGAATTGGTATTGTAGACATGAACACATTTTCGTCTAATTAATGATAATATGTATTATCTCTATTCATGGATGAGTTTGGGTAGAATGAAATCTAACAGGCTTGCTCGGTCGGGTTCACTCGGTTTAGCGCCGGTCGTGCTCCTCGGTTTTGGGGCGTGACAAGAGTCCACAACCAAATAAACCGAGCACCCTTCAGGCATAAATTCTCACATTAGCGATAGTACCACAATCTCCATATTTGGTTTTAAATGTTTAATCACTCAAGTGACTACATGTCACACTTATACAATCTTCCCGTGGTATACACTCCCACGACCTTCCGCTCCAGGTAACAAGTCGGCACGTCCATACCACCGGCCACACTAATGCTGTAAAGCAAATCAGGAATCCACAATTAGTACGTAAAGCCTCTTACACATAACACCAATCTCAGGTCACGCTAAAGACAACACCAACTTACTCTAACCATCTGAATCCTTTCTTGCTCATCCGAGCTCTTGACATTCTTGTCGACACCAAACTGTAACCTTGATCCTCAACTTTCAAATTCCCATGCCGCTTACTGCACCTAACATGCCAATATGTGAGAGTACCAGAATTCCATAATAACCCCTGATCCACTAATAGAATAAACACTTCATCATATAGAACCCTTTTACTTATCTCATTTCAGAAGAACCATTGCAACACATGACTGAATTCCCATAACCGCAGAAAATACAATCCTCGAGTAGTGGTCTAAACCACTATAAATCTTCCGGGATCCATCTACACATAACAAGCCATAATACTCGAATTCCTCCAATTAAAATCAATTACTGCGGTCGTCAAGCCTCGCACGTACTTTCATAAATCACATGTATAACTTAACATGCTGAAGGAACTGACTATTGCCACCATTATGCCAATTCAACCATTGCTAGCCAATCTGACTTCTTCTAATTTACTCTGGACTTGCCTTGGGAATAATAATAACTCCATTCAAAACATCATGAACCCAAAGCCGCACTCATCTTGAGTGACCTTATTTCACAAGACCACGTTGTCTCCAAAACCCACGAATCATCTCATACCCTCCTTATGCGCATATTCGCATCTTCAACTGGTACACACATTCTGAAAATCCCTCTATGAATCCGAAGTTATTTTCTCCCATTCCTCCAATGCCACACCGTAGACCGAAGATAGCGTAGAGCACTCCAAGCCACTTTTATAATCCGCTGCTAAAGCTCGATACTTAACCATACTACAGACTCAAAATCCTTAGGCACCGCACTTTAACTTTTGAATCCACTAGGACCGTTGTTGAGAGTCACCCACTCTGGCATGTTCCCGAATACAATAAAACTCCAAGGCCCTACTAGCACATGAACACCACCTCAAAGAAGCAACCGGCTGAATTCCTTTCCTTGTACATCACATACACACGAAGCATAGACTCTGAGTCTTCCCAAAACCTGAACATGAACCAATAAGTCCAAATATAGCACACATTCCTCAAATCCTTTTGCTCAAATTACCACTGATGTTTTCTTTCCTTAGTTGTAATAACCCACCAATACACCGATAATCATAAACCGCACAAGTAGACAACCACGCAATCCAATCATAGACGGTGGGGCTCTCCCACTTAGCTTGAAGCTACAATTACATAACCCTGGGACCCACCGAGATTCCTTCTTCCCCATTGACATCAGCTAAAAGTCCAACAATGCATTCCAATCTCGAAGTCATGTTGCATCCAAATAAAATCTGTGGACCTAGTCTCTGCCCACCATTAATTCCCAAATGGCTCCAAACTTTCCTCAAGGCATGTGGCCATCCTACCACAGAACCCATATATTACTCTGCCATTCTACCACTTTGGTTAAACCTTCTCCTTTAAGCAACTCTTCGGCTTCTGCTTTTCATACTTGACCTTCTAGCAATTCAACCACTGCGAAACACTTCCCACATGACCTTCCTTGTCCTTCGCTGCCCAATTGTCGCCTCAAATCCGAATCCATCTCTGTAACGCTTGAGCTAATAAATTTCCACCAACTCCAAGCCTCCTAGAAGATCATCCTTCTCGAGCCATCAACATTAGAGATACCCATTCGATTCCGAAATTGCTACACTCCGCTATCTCTAACAACTGCATCTCCGGCACCATTTCACAATACCCTGCTCTGAGGGAAACTTGATGGAGCCCATAAGACCGACCAACCTTAACGTGTTCAATAAGTACGATGACACCATATCACAATTAAGAATTCCACCATGCTTGAAAATACCAAGTCTCGTTACTCCATTAACCCAAACCTGAACATTCGTAGTCCGATTGCCTATCCTCCACCAGAACTAAATGTTGAACCTCTAAGCCATGAAATGAGAAGTCCTTCTATCAAGTCATTTACTTCCGTGATTCATAGATAAGCACCCTACCATTACACCAACATTATGCGATAGCAACGCACGAATCATCATAACTATCGGTGCCAAATCTCAAACCATAAGCAATACTGATACTAAGAGGAAATGACATAACGGCCTTCCGCAAGGCGGCGACAATAGCCCAATCAAATACGCAGGGAGAAACATCCCGCACCATATCTGCAGTACCATTACAATTTCCTCGATCCCCAATTTAAAACAAGCGCTTCACGTCGCATAAGATTGAATAGAAAGAAAATGAAGGCATAAGCCTCAAAGGAATCAAATTGCACGACGAGCAATCAAGAAAGGAAGTGCTCCTAACAGCCATGTAGCCTCTCGAAGATAAGTACAGACGTCTCCGTACCGATCCGCAAGACTCTACTAAACTCGCTCATGACTCGTGAGACCTAAGTGAACCTAGTGCTCTGATACCATGTTGTCACGGTCCAAAATCCATTATAGGTCGTGATGGCACCTAACACCGCTGTCAGGCAACCCAACAATAAAAGTTTAACTTAATTACTCATTTTAGTATTTGAAATCATGATTTCCTTCAATTTAATAATAAAAGATGGACTTTACAGAGTAAATAAAAATATTGTCACAATTTCAAGACCAAACAACCCATAATCACCCCAAAATCCAGTGTCACAAGTGCATGAGCATCAACTAGGAAGTAAAATAAAATACAGCATCTGTCTGGAATACAAATTGGACAGGAAAAATATAAATACTCTGAAGGAGACTATGCTAGCTGCAAGTCGTAATATGGAATGCAGCTCACAGTAAGTCCCCGCATCATCTGCGCCTCCGCGCCCAAAGGACCACCAGACATAAAAGTACCTACATAAAAATGTGCAGCAAGTGTAGTATGAGTACGTAAATCAACGTGTACCCAGCAAGTATCTAGCCTAACCTCGGAGGAGTAGTGACGAGGGCCGACATCGACACTTACTAGTAGTCCAATAATATCAGGTACGGTAAAGAGGTAAATAAAGATGAGTCAGAGTAAATAAGTGAAATAAATAAGCATAAAATACGTGGTACAAATTCCCCTATTTACAATGAACTCAAGCTCTCCATTAGAAATCTCCTCCTCACGGATACACTGACTTCTTGCCAAATATTACGTACGATTCCATGAGGATATGTTATAGTAAATGTCGAGGCGTACGACCTGATCCAACATAAATATTTAAACAGTGCACTGCCGAGGGTCAAATGGCACGAACCGTAGATGTATCTATTAACTTGCCGAGGCAAACGACCCGCTCCCATGAGAGTGTGGTACATAAATCCTGCCGAGGCGAACGATCCATTCCCATTAGAGTGTGGTACATAAATTCTGTCGAGGCAAACAGCCCGATCCCATTAGAGTAAGAAGCTTTAACGGGTCCTTGACCCCACTCACGAATAAACGTGTGACTTATAATTTCTTTAACGAAAAACATTTCAATAAAACATACATATATATATCACGGACACGATTTCATAAGGGGAGTACAATTGTTTCATGACTAATCATGAAACTCGTGAAATCTCTACAATAACGAGTCTATCACTCTACGCATGTCTAGTCTCAAGTCATAATGCGAAATAAAATAATTAAACGAGCAAAGATAATCTCTATAGTGCCAGTATAACATGGTGTGAACCTAAGTCTACCCGGACAATAACATGAATCTAGCTACATACGGACTCTCGTCACCTCGTACGTACGTAGCCCCCGCACCAAGTTAAACATATTAAATATACCACCTAGGGGTAGTTTTCCCCCCACAGAGTTAGACAAGAGACGTACCTCGCTCCGAAGTTCCGTAACCGGCTCCAACGCCACTCTAACACCTTAAACCGGTGCCTGTCGCTCCAAAACTAGTCAAACAATGTGCAAACCAATAAGAATATACTCTAATACTCATAACAAATCAATTTAGATAAATTCCCAACTCCGCTCGAAAAGTCGATAAAATTACCCTCAGGCCCACGTGCCCGGATTCCAAAAATTTTCGAAGATGAACTTTACCCACAACACCACGAACTCAAATATATAATTTATTCCTAATTAAATGTTCAATTTCGTAGTCAAAATCCAAAAATATAAATTTCTAGGTTTTCCTTCAAGATCCCAAATTTCCATAAATTTTCATGCCTAAATCTATGTATAAACCTTGTATAAAATTAACAACTAGTAGAAATCACTTACCTCATGCTTGGTGATGAAAGTGGTGCTCCAAAATCGCTCCTAGGTCGGCTCCCATGGAGGAAAATGAAATGAAAATGCCCAAAATACTGTTTTAAAACAACTCACTGCCCAGTCTGATCCTTCTTAACGAATGCGGCACAGCCCTCGCTTTCGGGAAGCTCAATAACCTCACGCCCAGAAATCACTCTTCGCGTTCGCGACCACCTGATCGCATTCGCGAAGGCCAGCTGCCCTGCCCTTTCGCGTTCGCATAGGACAAAACAACCTCCCGCCCCGCTCCCTCATCTCCTCTTTGCGTTCGCAGTTGGGCCTCCGTGTTCGCGAAGCACTGCCAGGCCCACCTAAGCATTCGCAGGCCCTTCACCACGTTCGCATAGGGCAAAAATTAGTAGCCCGGAATCCTTCTTTGAGAACGCTCCCCTTCCCCCGCGTTCGCGAAAGACAACACCAGCACCAGCAAACCAGCAACAGCTTTGCATCCAAATTTGATCCGAAAACCACCCCGATCCATACCCGAGGCCCTCGGGACCACGTCCAATCACACCAACCTGTCCCAACACATAACACGGACCTGCTTGAGGCCTCAAATCACATCAAACAATATCGAAATCATGAATCACACCCCAATTCGAGCTTAATGAACTATACAACTTCAAACTTATACATTCAATGCCGAAACCTATCAAATCACGTCCGATTGACCTCAAATTTTGCACACAAGGCACATTTGACATTACGGACCTAATCCAACTCCCGAAATCAGAATCCAACCCCGATATCAAAAAGTTCACTCCCGGTCAAACTTCTCAAAAACCATCAAACTTCTAACTTTTGCCAAATGACCCCGAAATGACCTACGGACCTTCAAAACCACATCCGGACGCGCTCTCAATACCAAAATCACTATACGGAGCTATTCCCAGGCTCGGAATCCCAAACGGACATCAATAACATTGAAATTCACTTCAACCCAAATTTATGAAATTCTTCCAAAATGCCAACCTTCCACAATAGGCGTCGAAATGCTCCCGAGTCATCCAAAATTATCATACGAACCTGTTGGAACCTTGCAATCCTAATTCCGAGGTCGTTTACTCAAAAATCAAACCTTAGTTAATTCTTCCAACTTAAAGCTTCCGAAATGAGAGTTGTTTTTCCAAATCAACTCCGAAATTCCCGAAATTCCATTCCGACCACGCGCACAAGTCATAATACCTAAAGTGAAACTACTCAAGGCCTCAAACCATCAAACGACGCGCTAGATCTCAAATCGACCGGTCGGGTTGTTACAGAATAGGTCTGTTTCATCATATGGAACTTGCCTACAAAATTCTGAGTCATTTGGAGTTGATTTGATATGGTTCGGACGCTTGGTGACGATTCTAGAAGTTCGTGAAATTCATTGTTATTCGCATGCATTTCGACGTCCGATTCGTGCTTCCAGAGGTTATTTTGGTGTTTTGATCGCGCGAGCGTGTTCTTATTTTGTTTTTGGACTGGTGTGGGTGTTTGGTTTGGAGTCTCGGGCCTCGGGTGAGTTTCAGATTGATTTTGTTAAATTGTTGAGTGCTGGTACTGGTTCCATCGCATTTACAATATTTTTTTCACAAATGTGACTACCGCATTTGCGAGGTAGTCCTCGCATTTGCGAACCTGTGCTGCTGGGGAAGGGATCGCAATTGCGAAGAAATTATCGCTTTTGCCAAGTCTGTAGAGTTCGCATTTGCGAACTCTGTATCGCATTTACGATGAACGCCTGGGCTGGGTACAAACTGGTCGCTTTTGCAAAGACCAGTGTCCGCATTTGCGACATTTTCTGTCGTATTTGCGAAGGCGTCAGAACTGTTCAAGCTTTGCTTTTGCGAAGGATTCTTCGCTTTTGCGAGTTTGCATTTGCAAATCCAGTATCACAAATGCGACATCTGTAGCTTGCTTATAGCTGAGTATTCCGAAACTTAGCTTCATTTTATCATGTTTTGAACCCTAACCAAGATGGGAGGCGATTTTGTGGAAGGATTTTTATACCAAACCATTGGGTAAGTGTCTCTAATCAAGTTTTAATTATATTTTATGATTATACATTAGATTTAACATCAAATTCATGAGAATCTAAAGGAAAAATTTGGGGATTTTGTCAAAGTTTTGAAAAATAAAAATTTGGGATTTGAGAGTCGAATTAGACTCGGATTTGGAAACAAAATACGTAAATATACTCGTGGGGCTATGGGTAGTCAAGACCTACCCTTGGACCCGGATTTTGACCGGACCAGCTTGGGGTTGACTTTTTGTTGACTTTTTAAAAATTGTATAAAGATCATAGCTTTGTTAATTGAAATTATTTTCCCTTGCATTTTTTGACGTATTTAAGTCGTCTTTGGCTAGATTGAGCCGAGTAGAGGTGAATTTGTAAAGGGAAAAGCTAATTTGAATATTGATTTGGCTGAATTGAGGTAAGTGTCTTACCTAACTTTGTGTGGGGGAAAACTACCCCTTAGGATTCGAGCTGATTGTGCTAATTGTGTTATGTGAAAGTCGTGTACGCAAGGTGACGAGTGGATACACGGACTATATGTGGTATTTGACCGGTTTAGGTTATCTAGACTCTTTCCATGCCTTTAAATGAACTGTCATGACGTGTTATGTCTCTCATCGTTAATCTACTCTTATATACTTTATTTGACGTTGCTAGAACTCATTGTACTTCTTACTTGATATTTATCACTTATATGCTTTAGTTGAAGTTGTTGCCTTCCTTATTATCTTGTGACCTCTTACTTGTTATGTTTCTTCCATGACTCTGTGCTTATCTGCTACTTATTTTAATTATTGTAATTACACGCCTTAGTTGTCTCGTGCTTCATTTATCCTGTTACTTTTGTAATATTTATTGTGTTCCTTGATTTTTACGATTTTTACGTGATTCCTTCATTGTCGTGTACTCATACCCTATGATTGTAGAAATTCTTGTAAATTGAGTATTGGATTGTTGATGTTATTGATTTATTTATGGATCGGATTGCACGCCGCAACAGGAGGAATAAGGGAGGATTTATATTGATACGGTGGGATTGGGTTGCGCGCCGCAACAAGTAAAATAAGGGTGGATTGATATAGTAAAATAAGGGAGGATTATGATATTGACTCTGATGGGATCGGGTTGCGCGCCACAACATATATTTAATTATTATAATTGATATTTACATGGTGGAATAAGGGAGCATAGTGTGTACAGTGGGATCGGGTTGCACGCCGCAATAATTTATGTGTTTTGTAATCCATATTGTATTTATTTGGCTTCGGTTCTTTCGTACGAGACTTTGAGGATTGGTATTTCTTGTTTTTACTGGTTTTCGAGGATGGAGTTGTTTTCATTACTTTACTGATTTTGCCGTCATTTTCTGATTTCCTTTCCTATTACTATTATTTTGGTGAATTGATTTTTAGGATGAATTTGCTACGCTGAGTCATTATCTCACACCCTGTTAAGTTGTTAGTAACACAACGATTTTAAATAAAATAATTAATAACATGCTTACCTTATGTGACTCTTAAATTAAAATTCGTCGTTTCATTCGGTACCTTACTACTTTTAATAGTCGTCATATTTCACTTTAATCGATTTCTCAACTTAATCTCCTTATCATATCTGATGTTTCTACTTTACTTAAAAAGGAATTTCTATTATGTTATAATTTATTAAATTATGTATTCAAATCAGTAGCTTATTCAATGCCTTATTTTATTTGAAAATGTTGTTCTCTTCACCCAAATATTTTCCAAAAAAACTCATTTCTCATTGATTTCCCGATTGGTTCACAAACTATAATTTTATTTTATTATATATGAATAGATCTCTCCAATATTACTTATAGCATTTGACACGGATAATATGTATCTGGTAGCAAGTGAATTTTGCCATGCGAAGTGATATGGAAAATGTGGCTACAAGGTGACATGTGTGTTAAAGGTTTTGAAGTTGTGATTTATGATCTGAGATTACGAGAAGTGGGATTGTTGAAATTCGTATATTAGGAATGATTTGATTGGTTGAGTTATCACCGTTTTTCCTACTTGAACACATTCATACTTCATCCGTACCCCGATTATGTTGTTACTTAATTACTTGGTCATTTCTCGTTGCCATTCGTGTTGCTCTTATCTTCACTATTGATTGTAATTTGAGTTCTTTCTGCTATTGGCCTTACATTGATATTCCTTCCTTGTTAGCTTTATGTCATATCCTGCACAGGTTTACATGTTCGGTAGGTGTCTTGATCTGGCCTCGTCACTACTCTACCGAGGTTAGGCTTGATACTTACTAGGTACCACTGTGGTATACTCATGATACACTTCTGCACATTTTTGTGCAGAACCAAGTACTTCGGATCGAGTTGGTTCTAAGACTTATGCATGTGCGGCCGGAGACTTCAAGGTACACATGCTGGATGTTCGCAGGCTCCAAAGTCACATTCTGTTGTATTTTATTTCCAATATTTCATATTATTCCGGGAAAGTGATGTATTGTTATTTCTAGTGACTCTTAGAAAAGCTTATGACTTGTACTACCAGTTTTGGGATACTGTATCATATTGAGATTATTGGCTTATATCAAAATTTCCAGTCTATGTTTAATAGCTGTTTAGTAAAATCTATTATCATTTTAGTAGGTATTAGGCTTACCTAGTCTTAGAGACTAGGTGCCATAACGACATCCTACGGAGGAAAATTAGAGTCGTGACAAGTTGGTATCAGAGCTCTAGGTTCATACGTGCTACGAGTCATAAGCCGATTTAGTCGAGTCTTGTGGATGGGTAAGGAGATGTCTGTACTTATCTTCGAGAGGTTACGAAACTATTAGAAAATTTCGCTTATTTCATTCCTTGACATGTGGCATTGATTCAGCTTGAAGCATATATCTTATATTTCTTTGCATCCACTCGTGTTTGATATTGCGCACTCGGTATTAGTTATGCGCCAACGGTTCGTGATACTACGGATGGGCTATGAGGTAGCCAGGGATGCTCAAACATTATCTCAACATGTCATTCAGACTAAGGATGCGGAGGTATTGAGAGACTATTCAGTTGTTCACGTGGGGGTGCAGCGGGTTCTGGTATCTGGTTGATGAGTACTAGCTTGGGAGGGTTTAATTGGTTGACTAGTTCACGATCGTGGTAGGGTCACGAGGATGGACATGCGCTTAGTAGATGACTTGGGGTATCTTATGACTAGTGTTGCACTAGCTGTGAAGGTTAGTTTTGTAGATCACCGGATGTTTTTTCCTATGGCTTCGCGCCAAATGGGGGAGTCTACTATCGGCGATCAGATTGCAGGGTCAGGTATTATATCAGTTTTGACCTGAGATGTATATATATGTGGTATTAAAGGTTCCCCGTAATTGGTATATAATTAAGATCTGAGATTTGCATGGGATGATGCTGAGACTTGCGGTATTTCTACGTCATTACTGGATCTACATTCATTTCAGTATCAGAGAAGTCAGAGAAGCAATTTCAGATTCATAGAAGGTCTCTTCAGCATGGGCATCTCAGCTGCGGCATTATGGGATACTTCAGAGGAAATGCGATGGTTTATGAGATTCTGGGCTACGTGGTTTGTGCTAGG
The DNA here is from genome assembly GCF_000715075.1 of Nicotiana tabacum. NCBI lineage: Eukaryota > Viridiplantae > Streptophyta > Magnoliopsida > Solanales > Solanaceae > Nicotiana > Nicotiana tabacum. Next base: position 90,718,147 of record NC_134102.1, read on the forward strand.
ATTTTCTACATTGAGCTTTGGATGAGATCGTTGTGTATCGACGGGAAGAAATGTTACGCTAGAGGAAAGTCGAGGAGTATCCGAAGAATTAGGTCAGCTCGGTGGTGATGGGTCAGCAAAGTAGTGGAAGTAATTGGTCCTTCTTGGGTGGTAATTATCTACCGGCATTTGTGGCAGTACTCTTGGGTTGGACGGTTTGTGTGACTCGGTTGAGTTGGGGAGATGCGTTCCTGATGGCTTAGTTACGTGCGGGTGGGTCTCGGAGGGTCCTCGATGGTGTCGGCCACGGCTTGAGTCGGCTGTCTGCCACGGGCATAAGGAATATGTTGTGCATTATGGTTTTCTCCTGGATGGATATCGGAAGTTAATATAATGATGGCATTATTGGATATCGCATATGAAGAGCGTGCATTTTACGAAGGCACCTTGTGTTTTTGTTTGCGGATGCTTGGCTAGTGGTATGGTGATTACCAGGTTTTGAGGCTTCTGAGGTACGAATTTTAATACGTGGCATGGAAGACCGGTGTGGGTGCTTCTGTAAGATGATGGAGTGTGAGTGATGTGACAGCCATTTGAGTAGCCTAGATGAGGTTAGGTATGGAAATTCTGGTATTCATAAGGTTTCGGGGCTGGATGTCCTCGTAGGCGGACTATTTCTTGGTTGCGGAATGTGAAGAAATGTTAAGAATGGGATAACTAATGGTGTATGTTATGGATAGATTGTTATAGACTTTTGGAAGGTTATTTACCTGCTTGGGAATGATCGAAATTGGTTTGGGGGATATTTGAAAGCCCAATGAGAATGTCTATTTTATACCGGATCAGGTTTGGGTACTCTTGTGAAGTTGATATCACAGTTATGTTACCGGGCAGAATGGATATTATTTGTGCCCCAGTCTATGTTATGTGCTCCTCTCTTATGCTATGATGGGCTATGAGGTTGTATGATTATTCTCACACATGTTGTAATCCTGTTCAGGCCTTATGGCGAGGTGGGCAAGATGACCCTCGTGATGTTGATTTGCTCATTGCACCTTAGTTGTGCTTGCTTTCCTCCATGTTGTATTATTTCTATTTATTTTCCCACAGTTATACTTGTGCACTCTATCATGCTTGATATCAGCATTCATGTGATTAGTGAACCCGAGCACTTTGGCTCGATAGGTATCCCTATGTGGATTGACATATTTGGGATCGGGTTGCACGCCACAACAGATGTTATGTGGGATACCATTTTCTTGTATTTATTTGGTGTTTTGTTTTCCCTCTGTGGTATGAGTTAATGACATTGTACTTTTGCTGTTATATCTGTTGTACTTGTTAGATAGTCCTCGTACCTTGCTTTCCTTCTATTTTTGCTGCATATCTGAGTTATTGTTGGTTTGGTATACGGATCATGTTGTGTGAGAATCTGTGTGGTCTCGGGGTGAGTTATCAGTTGGGCTGCTTGTATTGGCTGAGATGAGGTTTCTAGACCTGAGAGTTGCACTATCGTATCAAGATGAGGAGTGTTTGGAAGGATGATGCTATTTCCGCTAAGAATTGGGCAATGGCCCTTAACGGATGAGAGAACTTCTTGGCTTATTGATTTCATGGGCGGTTATGGGTTTCTGCATGTTCTTTTATCATGGGCACCGTTGCGGAGGTCCAGAACAAAGTTTTATTCGATATGAAGTGTATTACCGGTACCAAAATTGTTATTGGACAGCTATGATGGTCGGAAGTTATTGCTGCAGGCATTTGAGCTATGTAGAACATCATGTGATTGTTCCCTAGGTTGGGATTATAGTTCGATTCAGCTTTTTCAGACTTATACAGTGTATTGGTGCGAGATTCGGGCCCTATGATGAGTCATCTGAGGATTGGGTTCTGTCCTAAGGTTACAGACGAAGCATGAAGTGAGATCTTCGGTTAAGTTGCGTTGTCATGCCTACATGGTTGTGGTGACATGGAATCACCCCCAGGTGTATGTATGGTGAGCTCATGCAGTGATTTGATAGCTTTGGAACGACTCCTGGCATGTTCGAGGACGAACGTATATTTACGTGGGGGAGGATGTAACGACCCAGTTGGTCGTTTCGAGCAATTGCGTCTAGTTCGGCAGTTTGAGGTCATAAGTAACTTCACATAGTATATTATGACTTACGTGTATCATAGGCTCGGGTTTTTGAGTGGTTTTGAGTTGTTTTAGCTTTTGTTTTGTTATTTTGTCCAGAATTTTACTACTTACAAATAAAAATATCCGTAGCATGTTTTTTTTTGTTGAAAGTTGTTAGTACTTGATCTCCATATTGGTACTCTATAATTTATATTTTATGTTGTCTTCTTTTACCATATTATGTGAACATATGTTACTCTAAATTTAAGGTATCAAACGTTTAGCTTTACAATTAAAGGAAATTTCAAGCAACGATACACTAATTCTCTCAGATAACAATTTCTTTACGTCATAACTACAATTATGTCTACGACTACTATAAAAAAATACATAATCTATTCAGAAAAAGCTTAAAATTAATAAATAAACCCAATTATAGAACAAAACAACTACAAACCAATGGCATTAATAGTTAAAATCTATTTACGTAACAACCCGGTTGGTCGTTTCGAGCAATTGCGCCCGGTTCGGTAGTTTGAGGTCATGAGTAACTTCACATAGTGTACTTTGACTTGCGTGCATCATCGGCTCGAGTTTTTGAGTGGTTCGGAAATGATTTTAAGGAGTGACTCTCATTTGAGAAGCTCAAAGTTCAAAGAATTAACCAAGGTTTGACTTTTGAGTATTTGACCGCAGATAAGAGTTTCGATGGTTCCGGTAGGTCCGGATAGTGATTTTGAACTTGGGCATATGCCCGAATTTGTATTTGGATATTTCTAAGAGGTTTCAGCATCATTTTGCGGAAGTTGAAAATCTAAAGGTTTAGAATTTTTCTATGTTTGACCATGGTTTGACTTTAAAGATACCGGGTTCGGATTTTGATTTTAGGACTTGAAATAGGTGTGTTTTGTCATATGAAATTTGCCTGCAAAATTCGCAGTCATTTGGAGTTGATTTGTTATGGTTCGGACGCTTGGCTGTGATTCTAGAAGTTCTTGAAGTTTATTGTGATTCTCATGTGTTTTGGCATCCGATTCGTGCTTCTAGAGGTTTTTTTGGCGATTTGATTGCGCGAGCGAGTTCGTGTTATATTTTCGGACTGGTGTGGGTGTTTGGTTTGGAGTCTTTGGGGGCTCAGGTAAGTTTTGGATTGGTTTCGGATTGACTTTGTTAAATTGTTAAGTGCTGGTATTAGTTCCATCGCATTTGCGATGTTGTTGTCGTAAATGCGACTACCGTATTTGCGAGGTAGTCCTCGCATTTGAGAACCTGGACTGCTGGGAAAGGGATTGCATTTGCGAAGAAATGATCGCTTTTGCGAAGCCTGTAGAGTTCGCATTTGCGAACTCTGTATCGCATTTGCGATGAAGGCCTGGGCTGGGTAGGGTTGCTTTTGCGACAAACTGGTCGCTTTTGCGAAGACCAGTGTCCGCATTTGCGACATTTTCTGTCGCATTTGCGAAGGTGTCAGAACTGTTCAAGCTTCGCTTTTGCGAAGGATTCTTCGCTTTTGCGAGTTCACATTTGTGAACCCAGTGTCGCAAATGCGACATTTGCAGCTTGCTTATAGATGAGTATTCTGAAACTTAGCTTCATTTTATCATGTTTTGAATCCTAACCTCGATGGGAGGCGATTTTGTGGAAGGATCTTCATACCAAACCATTGGGTAAGTTCCTCTAATCAAATTTCAATTATATTTTATTAGTATACATTAGATTTAACATGAAATTCATGAGAATCTAAGGGGAAAATTTGGGGATTTTGTCGAAGTTTTGAAAAATGAAAATTTGAGATTTGAGAGTCGAATTGGAATCGGATTTGGAAACAAAATACGTATATGGACTCGTGGGGCTATGGGTAGTCAAGACCTACCCTTGGACCCGAGTTTTGATCGGGGCGGGCCCGGGGTTGACTTTTTGTTGATTTTTTCGATATTGTATAAAGATCATAAATTGTTAATTGAAATTGTTTTCTCTTGCATTGTTTGATGTATTTAAGTCGTGTTTGGCTAGATTGAGCCGAGCGATGGTGAAATTATAGAGGAAAAAGCTAATTTGAGTATTTAGTTGACCGAATTGAGGTAAGTGTCTTGCCTAACTTTGTGGGGGGAAAACTACCCCTTAGGATTCGAGTTGACTGTGCTAATTGTGTTATGTGAAAGCCGTGTACGCAAGCTGACGAGTGGGTACACAGGCTATATGTGGTATTTGACCGGTTTAGGTCATCTAGACTCTTTCCATGCCTTTAAGTGAACTGTCATGACGTGTTATGTCTCTCATCGTTAATCTACTCATATATACTTTATTTGACGTTGTTAGCTCTCATTGTACTTTTTACTTGATATTTTGCACTTATATGCTTTAGTTGAAGTTGTTGCCTTCCTTATTGTCTTGTGACCTCTTAATTGTTGCGTTCCTTCCATGACTCCATGCTTATCTGCTACCTATTTTAATTGTTGTAATTGCACGCCTTAGTTGTCTCATGCTTCATTTGTCCCATTGCTTTTGTAATATTTGTTGTGTTCCTTGATTTTTACAATTTTTACGTGATTCCTTCATTGTCGTGTACTCATACCCTATGATTGTAGAAATTCTTGTAAATTGAGTATTGGATTGTTGATGTTATTGATTTATTTTTGGATCGGGTTGCACGCTGCAACAAGAGGAATAAGGGAGGATTTATATCGATACGGTGGGATCGGGTTGCGTGTCGTGACAGGTGAAATAAGGGTGGATTGATATGGTGAAATAAGGGAGGATTATGATATTGACTCTGATTATATGGTAGAATCGGATTGCACGCCACAACATATATTTAATTATTATTATTGATATTTATATGGTGGAATAAGGGAGCACAGTGTGTAGGGTTGGATCGGATTGTGCGCCGCAATATATATTTATTTATTGTTATTGATATTTACATGGTGGAATAAGGGAGGATAGTCTTGTACAGTGGGATCAGGTTGCGCGCCACAACAATTTATGTGTTTTGTAATCCTTGTTGTATTGTGTTGGCTTCGGTTCTTTCGTACGAGACTTTGAGGATTGGTATTTCTGGTTTTTATTTATTTTCGAGGATGGAGTTATTTTTATTAGTTTACTGCTTTGCCGTCATTTCCTGATTTCCTTTTCTATTACTATTATTTTGGTAAATTGATTTTCAAGATAAATTTGCTACACTGAGTCATTATCTCATACCATGTTTAGTTGTTAGTAACATAATGATTTTAAATAAAATAATTAATAACATGCTTAACTTATGTGACTCTTAATTTATTAAATTCTGTATTCAATTTAGTAGCTTATCAGATACCTTATTTTATTTAAAAATGTTATTCTCTTCACCCAAATATTTTTCAAAATAAACTCATTTCTCATTGATTTCCTGTTTGGTTCAGAAACTGCAATTTTACATTATTATATATGAATAGATCCCTCGAATATTATTTATAGCATTTGAAACGGATACTATGTACCTGGTAGCACGTGGATTTTTCCGTGCGAAGTTATATGGAAAATGTGACCACAAGGTGTCATGTGTGTTAAAGGTTTGGAAGTTGTGATTTATGATATGAGATTACGAGAAGTGGGATTGTTGAAATTTGTGTATTAGGAATAATTTGATTGGTTGAGTTGTCATTGTTTTCCCAACTTGAACACATTCATACTTCATCGTACCCCGACTATGTTGTTGCTTAATTAATTGGTCACTTTTCATTGCCATTCATGTTCCCCTTATCTTCACTGTTGATTGTAATTTGAATTCTTTCTGCTATTGGTCTTACATTAATATTCCTTCCTTGTTAGCTTTATGTCATATCCTGCACAGGTTTACATGTCCGATAGGTGTCTTGACATGGCCTCGTCACTATTCTACCGAGGTTAGGCTTGATACTTACTGGGTACCACTGTAGTGTACTCATGCTACGCTTTTCCACATTTTTGTGCAGAACTAGGTACGTCGGATCGAGTTGGTTCTGACACTTATGCCTGTGCGGCCGGAGACTTCAAGGTACACCTGCTGAATGTTCGCAAGCTCCGAAGTCACCTTCTGTTGTATTTTATTTCAAATGTTTCATATTATTCCGGAAACTGATGTATTGTTATTTCTAGTGGCCCATAGAAAAGCTTATGACTTGTACTACCGATTTCGGGATACCGTATCATGTTGAGATTATCGGCTTATATCAAAATTTTCAGTCCATGTTTAATAGGTGTTTAGTAGAATCTGTTATTTAGTTCAGTAAGTGTTAGGCTTACCTAGCCTTAGAGACTAGGTGCCATCACGACATCCTACGGAAGGAAAGTGGGGTCGTGACAGTTTACCAAGCATTCATTATATGAGACAATCTTTATTCAATTTAACAACACAATTACACCACAACTATAATTGTCCAGAACACAAAACATACAACTGAATATGTCTTAAAGTACATATTATCATCAACAGTACTCAGTTAAAAAAAATCTTTATACTACATCAATTCATATTTCCTTTTAGGAGAATTCCTACAAGATCTTTTGTTATGCCCTTCTTATCTGCAGTAGCCACATGAAACCTTGTACTTCTTTGCATTTATTTCATCATATGGTTTGTATCTTTGTTTTTGAGGTCTCCTCAACCGCCTTTTCCCAGTAGGTGGCAGTACAACTTCTTCTGCTATATATTGTGGCATATCCCATTTGCTTTCAACAGGTAGAGGGTCTACTGGTTTTTTATAAGTTTGCAGAGGGCTCTCCCTAGTGTAATAAGGAGAACAATAGTTTTCGTAAGACTCGTTCCTGTGCTTCAAAGCCGCAAAAGCATGTGAACAAGGAAGTTCATCAAGCTGGAATTGTCCACAACTACATCTCTTGTTTTGAAGGCAAACAATGAAGCACTTCACACCATCTATCACAGTATGGATGTAATCTGTTGAAGCCCTTCACCTATATTTTTATTACAAACATACAACAAGTTGTCAACACTTGATTAAAGACAAAATAATTACAATTGTACAACAACATATCTACAATTAAAAGTATATATTTATTTTGATGAAATCAATTATATGATGTTATGGACCATAACTTACTCTCATCTTCTGCGATAATTTCCTGTTGTCCTCCAACTCTTTGTTGTATTTTTTTCTCAAGGTATGTGAACGTACCCTTTGCATTCAATAACTTTTCATTAGTCCAACGTTTAAGAAGAGTCCTCATGTACTCTAGTAGTTGAACTACGGGCAACTCTCTTGCATCTTTGGTTACCGCATTCAAGGACTCTGCAATATTTGATGTCATCGTCCATGTTCTATTAACTGTAGCATGTACTCGAGACCATTTATGATAACCAATATCGTATAGGTATGCTTTAACATGCGTGTCGATCTCTTCAATCTTTGACATTTTTTCATTAAATTCATCAAGCGTGTATGATCATGCCGTGGCAAAGTATAATTCGCTTAACTTTAGATGACCTTTCTTGAACTTTGACCTTACATTTGTCCAAATATTCCACATGGAAGCATAATGTGGCATGCCGGTGTAAATCGTAGATGTTGCCTTCAATATACTCTCATTCCGGTTAGAAACAGCACATATATTTGGTTTTTCACCATATGCATGTTTGAATTGCTCAAAATATCACCTTCATGATGCGTCATTTTCTGAATCAACAATGGCGTATGCTAGTGGTAATGTGCTACCTATCACATATGTAGCAAAAAGAAATTCAATTTCAGTAATAAAATTTGAAAATATCAAAAATACATTTTCATACACAAATTTAATACAATATTTTTACAATTAATCTACAATATCGGTTGCATCCATTGTGCTTGCTGTTAGCATGATTTCCCTATATGCCGACTTCAAGAAGGTACCATCGACTACTACAACTGGCCTACAATGCTCCCAACCCTTGATGGACGTACTAAGATGTCACGACCCAAAATTTTTCACCGACGGGACCGTGATGGCGCCTAACATTTCACTTGCTAGGCAAGCCAACGTTAGAGAATCATTAAACCAATTCCTTATTCCCATTCAGTAATTAACAATAATTAACTAAGATGAAATATAATAAGTGCAGAATATCTTAAAACTGTATTAATTACTACCACTCGGATCTGGAGTCACAATTCACGAGCATTCTAGAATTTACTACAAGTAATAGTCTGGAAAAAATACAATTGTCTGAATGAAAGAAATAGTAGAACAGAAAATAGATGGGGATTTCAAGGTCTGTGAACGTTGACAGATCTACCTTGAGTCTCCGGACAGCGGACCAATAGCAAAATCTCGATCAACCTGAGCCGGTATCAAAATCTGCACAGAAAGTGCAGAGTGCAGTATCAGTACAACCGACCCCATGTACTGGTAAGTGTCGAGCCTAACCTCGACGAAGTAGTGACGAGGCTAAGGCAAGGCACCTACAAATCAACCTATACAATTTAACAGTGTATATACAAATAACAAAAATGAAGAACTAAATAGGAAATGTCGGGAGGGGAACGTACTGAGGGGAATACAAGATAAAGAACAACAACAGAATGATCACCGGAGCAGTCAATATACCATGAATCGACAGGAATAGTGAATACAGTAAAGGAAAAATGCATGGCATTACCCTTCGTGCTTTTACTCTCAATCTCACCATAAAATTAATAGAAACGACACGGCATCACCCCTTGTTCATTAACTCTCATATAATGGCACGACATCACCCTTCGTGCTTTTACACTCACAATATGGCACGGCATCACCCTTCGTGCATTAACACTCACAACATGGCACGACATCACCCTTCGTGCATTAACACTCACAATATGGCACGACATCACCCTTCGTGCATTAACACTCTCCCTTACCATAATGCAATGCATAAATAACAACAGGGATATAGAATAACAAGTACAAACCTTACTTCAACATTTGGTTCCACAATATAAATCTCAACTTTTAAATGAATACTCGATTACAAACAGAAAATCTGTAACCATGATAATGACGATCAATTTAACAACACTAGTATAAACATGTAGCAATTAGGCATAGGAAAGAGACAATATAAGAAAATGAAAGAAACATGAAATACAGGTAAATTGGCGGCGCATAAGTACTCGTCACCTCACATATACGCCGCTCGCATGAATTTTACTTAGCAAATAATCTAAGGTTCCTAATTCCCTCAAGTCAGGGTTAGACACGGCACTTACCTCGCTCCGAAGGCCACTTAATTCTCAATCACAGCTTTTCCTTTGGAATTCACCTCCAAACCACTCGTATATATTCAAAAATGACTCAATAATATCAAATATTGCTAAAGAAATCAATTATATAGCATAAATTAAATTTCCCAAATTTTCCTCCAAGAAGTCAAAAAATCAACCCCGGGCCCGCTTGGTCAAAACCCGAGGTTCAGACCAAAATCCATTTATCCATTCACCCCCGAGCCCGAATATGTAATTAGTTTTGGAATCCGGCCTCAAATTGAGGTCTAAATATCCAAATTTCCGAAATCCCTAGTTTTCTACCCTAACCCCTAATTCTATCATGAAAACTCTAGATTTTAGGTTGATAATTCAAGAAATATAATGGTTAATTGAAAGAAAATGGTTTAGAATCACTTACCAACACTTTGGGGAAGAAATAGCTCTTCAAAAATCGCCTCACACCGTTTGGTTTTTGAGAAAAATGATTTTTTGGCTAAATCCTGTGTTTGGATTCTGTTAAGTGTTGGGCGACAGTGTTCCTCGCGTTCGCGAGAGCACTGTCGCGTTCGCGAAGAGTATAGGCTGCCAAGATTTCGCATCGCGAGACCGTGTTCGCGTTCACGTAGGTTACCCCCTGGTCTTCGCGTTCGCGAGACATTGCTCGCGTTCGCGATGAAGGAACAATCGACTCTTCCTCAGGTGTGCCTAACACTACGCGTTCGCGAGGAGCTGGTCGCGTTCGCGAAGGGTAACGCCCCTATCGCTTCGTGTTCATGACTAAGCCTTCGCGTTCGCGAAGAAGAAAACTTTAGCTGCCCAGTTTACTCTTCGCACTCGCGAGAGTACCTTCGCAAACGCGAAGAAGGACCTGCCAGAACACCTGCTGCAGCAAAATACCAGATTTTCAAAGTCCAAAATATCTCGTGGCCTACCCGAAACTAATCCGAGCCCTCGGGGTTCCAAACCAAACATGCACACAAGTCTAAAAATATCATACGAACTTGCTCGCGCGATCAAATTGCCAAAATAACACTTAGAACTACGAATTTAGCACCAAATCAAATGAAATTCTCAAGAACACTTTAAAATTCCTATCTTCTCAACTGGATGTCCGAATCACGTCAAATCAACTCTGTTTCTCACCAAATTTCACAGACAAGTTTTAAATATCATAATGAACCTGTACCGCACTCCGGAACCAAAATACCGACCTGTACTCACAATGCCAAATATTAATCAATTCTTAGAATTAATTAATTTTCAGACTTTAAATTTCATCAAAAATATATATCTTGAGCTAGGGACCTCTGAATTCGATTTCGGGCATATGCCCAGGTCCCATAATTCGATACGGACCCACCAGAATAGCTAAAATACGGATCCGGGCATGTTTACCAAAAATATTGACCGAAGTCAACTAAAATCAACTTTTAAGGCATAAATTCTTATTTTAATTAATTTTTAATATAAAAGCTTTTCGAAAATATGTCCGGACTATGCACGCAAATCAAGGAGGGTAAAATGAGATTTTTAAGGCTTAAGAGTGCAAAATCGAGTTCTAAAACATAAGATGACCTTTTGGTCATCACATAAGAGCAACAAATGCATACAAGAAACAGTCATCTTCAGTCTTCTGCAATTTGACTACCGACCCCGGATAAGTCTTCTCCAAAATATACAAATAACTCGGCAATCAACCGTAGGAATCAGCAGGTTGACCTCTCAAAAATTCCAAAGCCTTTTCCTTTGCTCTCCAAGCTTGGATGTATGTTAAGTTCACACCATATTCCGATAACATGTCAGTTTGTATGTCTTTTGGTATGTATATTGTCTTAGGATCCACATATTTTGGCATGACCATGCTGCCAACTACCATGACAGTAGCTTTACGTTGTATATATGTGTTGTCCATTAACGAACTTATGTGCAAGCTATTGAATTTTCGAACCTTGAACAACGCTGATTCATGTATGCCTGTGGACTTGAAGTGCCACGTACAATTATCATCAACGCATACGAGGCAGTAGCTATAAAATAAAAACAATGATAAAAATGTTAGGCAAATTGTAGTTATTTTGTTGATATCAGGCTGTTTATGCACAACAAATTGTTCTAAACAATTTATATACATAAAACTACAACTTGTACACAATATGATTTTGACAAATAAAATGTTCTTACCTTCTTGCACTAGACCTTTTCACCCTAAATTAAAACTTATTCTGACAGCGTAGTGTTTCATTGCACTGACTATTGTTTGCTTGTCTTAGTAAACTTAGCCTACTTCAATTACTTTTGGCGTATGTTCTGTTATGATTATACTTTCATAGTCCACAATCGTTGAGGATGTTGGCATATCAATCAACTTCATTGTTCTTGATACTTCTCAAATTGTATTATAATTGCTTGACAATTGTACCACGTTAGTATTACGATAATCAGACGTACCTGCACTCATTTAAAAATATAGTAATTCAGACCTATGTATAATCAGGTGTTCAATATTTGACAGAAATTAAATTTGTATTATACGTGCAGATACTTTGTTATGTAATCATAATTTGCTTTTTTCAAACCTTAGTTACTGTGTAACAGTTACGCTTTAATTATTTTTAGAGATATAACAGTTGAACTGCATTTGTATGTAGTATAATTGTAGATAATTTGTAGTAAAATTGTAGAACACTTGGAATTGCAAAATATTAGGACTAAAAAAATAGAACAAACCTGTAATTGTACTCGCATTCGACATACTGCATTCCAAATCGAAATCCCTTACTGTTATATATAGCGGATACATTCCTAAGTTTTTGTTTTCCTTTTTCGTCTCCATATACTCTCGAACTCCCATATCGTTCTGAATTTCCATTGGAGGACAACATTCGTTGATAGTGTATTTTATCTCGATTATTTTTACATAAGTATCAATCATTAGATGCTCTGCAATCGCGGCATTCAATTGACTATAATTTGAATTCTCATTGACTACAATTTTGTCAACATCAAAATCTATTTATCTCCCAAAGCTATCCCACCGACCATTGAGCTGAAACATTATCGCCAATTTTGACATTATATCGCTAACTTCAATTCAATTGTAAAGAAACAATTATGCAATGCTATGAAAATTTTAAAATGTAGCTATATGTTCAGAGCTGGTAGTCAATTCTTCACGTTAATTTGCAATTATTTTCTTCAGAAGCTTTTTTTTTTAATTTGTTGCCTTGTTTATGGAAAATCAGAGGAAATCTGTATAAGAGAAGGATTCTGCAGATTTGTTGCCTTGTTTATGGGGCGATGATTGCGTCTAAATTTTGTAACTAAAATATAAGTTGTCCCAAAATCGCGTGTCTAAAAAATGAAGTCTACCGAAGAAATGAGTATTTTAAACGAATGTATATATTTTGTTGCTAAAACGTGTTTAGGTCGGGTAAATTCCAAAACTGAAATAATTTTGGTAATAAGGTTTTATATAGTGTATATGAAAGAAAAAATATCTTAAGCATTTTGCGATGATCTTTTGGTAGTTGCTCAAGTCCGATTATTACTTTTGTTTTGATGGCCCAAGCCCTTATAGTCCAGAACCAGCCCAAGCTCCTCAGAGTCCAGAACCATATTCAAGTTTTGCTGCTGACATAACCACTAAAGTTTCAAACATTAAATTTCGAACTCGTATTTCAAGAGATTAATAAATTCAGTCTAAGAACTTTAAAGATTGAACCGATCAAACTAAGCCAAGAATTCGCCAGGACATAAGCACAATCATAATTGTGACCAGTTCAAATCCAAGTGAAAGTTTTTGAGAATTATTTTTGGTACATTATAACAACTCATATAATATGCCATTAGAGATGAATAAATGTAAATCGCCCACTCAAAGACATATTTTTCAAATTATGTGTTGATTGTTAAAGGGTGTATAACCACCGGTGGAGCCAACTTATCTCGAAAAATTACACTGCGTAATTAGGTGGAGTAATTTTTTTTAGAATGTGCATATACTATATATTAAATTCCATTGATCTATTCGTATATTTACTATTTTATATTTTGACATATTTTAGTGAAAATAGTGGCTCCACCACTATGTATAACTAACTGTATATGAGAAGTTTCTAAATGCAAATGGTAACAGAGTTGTAGTGCAATGCATGCAATTGTCAATGCATTTTGGTATTGAGACATCAACATCTTTTGTGGTCTCTCCCCTCATTATACAAAAGTCACAGTGCAGGAATTAACTTGTCTTTCTTTGGACTTCACATGGTGGATTGGTTTTCCTTTACCCTTATTGGTTACAACTTGTCATTCACAGCCATAACCAAAGTTAATAAAGCATGTTAATAACGCATCCTATACACCTTCTCTCTCTGTTTTATTTACTTTCTACTTTGCAGCTGTACTGTATATAGGGGGAAGGGGGGTGCCTTATTACTCAGACATGGACCCACCCCCACTTATAGCGGACAGTGACCATACAATTATTAGTGGGGTTAAAAGGAAAAAAACAAAAACTAAGGTTACCTTTGGTAACTTTTTTTTTTCAGGGAAGTTTTACTATTTCTGATATACCAATGATATTCCTAGTATGTGAAAACTTTAGTAGACGTTTTGGAGAATATTTGCTTCAAACAAATAATAATCACATGAAATTAAAGTTGACAAACAATATTTAGAGCTAATATTTATGCTCGTTCGGACAATATTTGGTTGAAAAATATCAAAAAATAAGTATTTGAAATTGTGGCGAAAAAATAATATTTGGAAGTTGGAATTATGTTTGGACATGAATTAAATTTAACTTTTGTAAGCAAAATATATATTTCACTTGAAATATTTGTTAAATCAAATTTTCAACTTCAAATACTCTATCTCAAGTTGAAGTTGAAATAAACAATCTGTCACCTAATTAATTTGTCTCCCATTTAGTCGTAAGCTTCTTCATATGGCAAGTTCTAACCTGCGGTTGCAGTATATTGTCTGAGTAGTGATCATATCATTTTACTATATGATTGTATTTGAGTGGACATAATACACATTATAAGTTTGACTAATTTTGGTTCTATGATATAGATACTCCCACTCCCAAATTAGATGTTCGTTTGCTGTCTCGGAAGCCAAATTTTATGAAACGCTTTTACTTATTTTTTAAACGTAAACGTTTGTATATAGTAATGGAATCTTTTAACATATTTTTCAAATAACTAAATTTTATTTGAAGAAATATTCAGTAATTCCAATCCTTTTATAAATGAGTTAATTAATTAGGTTGACTATCAAACAGTCAATTTTGATGTTCTTTGAAAATTGGCACAATACAAAATTGGAATTTTGGCCGAAACTAATTACATTTTCTAGTCAAAAAGTGTACAAAATATATATAGTATTGGCTATTATTTTATGGAACGGCTAAAAATATATATTTTTTAAACATTTTTTTATATGCAAGTCACCTTCTTTTGTATTTTTGATCGTCTCAAAATAGTACTGCATAATATAAATTTCTTAAGAGTCAACCTACAAACTCTAAATAATATATGTACTATAATATACCATTCTTCTAATTTGGTGTTTAATCACCTTTTCATTCCTTCTTTGCGAGGGTCCCTCCCACGTGGCATCATCATGAGCAAACTACATAGAAAGATGGCCGCCACCTTTTTTCTGACGTATCACGCACATGGACAGGTGGCCCCCACGTTCCCAAGTTTTTGATATTTAGGGAAATTTACCCACTTGCCAATTCTGGAAAGTTTTATGACAGAAAAAAGAGAAACGTTATCTGTCACTACCAAGTCTTTGGAGTCGCCCGCAAATCGTGCTTCAACGTTCAATATTTATATTGAAAGTTTCAAAGTTGTACAATTCAGACCCTTAAGGGAGGGAAATAAGAGAAAATAATCTGCATACTTTATTTTTTCTTTTTCAGTTATGAGACAGAACTAGTGAAAGTGTACAACATTATTTAATTTGTTAACACCAAAAATAAGAAAAATGGGTTGAAGGACTAGTTCAGCCAAGTCGAAAGACCAGTTAAGTTGAAGCGAGGGACAAACTCTAGCAGGCGGATCTAGAATATGAATATTGTGGATTTGAGTTGGAAATTTTATCATAATTCATATAATTTATTCGGTCTGAATTCTAATATTGATACTGATTTAATTAGTTTTTGAATGTATAATGTACTAGTCTTAGGCTATGCGCTTTGTGTGGTGTACTCTTACCAATATACATAGTTTTAAGAAATTACATTATTACTCTTATTTAATAAAATGTTTATATTATATAATAATAATAAAATAATGTAAGTTCTCAAATTAATTGATAGTGACCATGTAAAGTGTAAAAATGACGAATGTTGATTTACTAATGCCAATAACAAATAACTTAATATATTATGCACCATATGTCTTAATTTATGTGGCACAATTCATTTCTCGATAGTTAATCTGATTAGGATTTTTTAATGAAATTTTACTTGAATTTATCGGACCTAAAATTATAGAAGTAAAGTCTAAGTTGATTTAAAACTCCTACAACTTAGGCGGAATTAATCATAAATAGAATAATTTTGTCCAACATAAAGTTATTTTTCTCCCAGAAATAATAAAATTATTCGAAACTGAGATTCCATCAAATCATAAAATGCATATTAATACCTCTTCCATTGTGAACAACATATTAATTAAATTTTAGATCATTATATATCTTAAAAGGAATAAAATGAGTATTATACATCTTGATACTACCGTGATTTTGGTGCTTCAATTCTTGCCACTGTATTCTCTCTTTTTATTTATTTATTTTACGTTATTTTCTAAGTGAGAAAGCAAATACCAAAGCTTATAAATTTTCTGACAATGTCTCAAGTTTTGAACAGCTAGAGAAATCAAAATTCATAAAATATCTCAAATCGCTAATTAGTAGGACAAATCACGGGTAAATTTGGTAATTCATTTTGTACCTTAAGAAATAAAAGAAAGTAGAAGATTTCCTTTGTCGGGAAATAAGAAAAGTTAAATGTGCAAACCTTAGGGAAGAAAGTTGTATATCA
Source organism: Nicotiana tabacum (assembly GCF_000715075.1). NCBI lineage: Eukaryota > Viridiplantae > Streptophyta > Magnoliopsida > Solanales > Solanaceae > Nicotiana > Nicotiana tabacum. Next base: position 90,734,498 of record NC_134102.1, read on the forward strand.
ATCAAATATGGAAAGAATTTATATATAGTTAAATCTTACACAATTTTAAATTTATAAATATCAGGAATTCTTAGATAGTTCAAACAAGAAAATTTTCAAATTTTAATTGATTTGTAATCTTAAATATTAAAAAAAATAATTAAATGACTATTTTGTTCCGTGTGAATTTTATTTTAAAAGAGCAAAAAAGGCGAACGATATTTCGTTAAAAGCTTTCGTGCTTTTAATATAGTATATAAATAGATAGATAGATAGATATAGATATATGATTCGAGCTAAAGCTACTAAGTCGATAAATCCCTAAGTATATTGGCCCTTAAACGGTAGATATTCAGTCAAAGCCAACCATTTTGGACGTTTATGGCGATTTGTTGGCTTAAAACAACTTTGAATCTTTGAGCTTACTAAATTAAGAAAGTATCAAAGACCAAGGAATTATGCTCGGAAAGCAGTCAGCTCAAATTACCACGGCATGAAAATGTTACTTCCATATTGATCAAAGCCAAATTAACTTTTACAACTGGAGGAACTAACGAATAACTAACTTCTCACGAATTGAAGAACAACTGGAAAAGGATTAACTGGACAGAGTGCGACCAAGTTGTGATACGGATCAGCTATGAGCCACTCGATTGATGAACAAAACCAGAACAAGAACTAGAGAAAGAAGAATATATATAGGAGTTGAAATAGAGAAACTAAGGTTGAATTGTTTTTCAACATAAAAGAATTTGAATACACATATGAATGTTAAGATATTATTTTTAGATTTAAAAATTAAATGATTAAAATTATTTATTTTCTTAATATTTGAATGTATATTTATTTTATTAAAAATTTAATAAATAAATAATTCAAATAAAATAATTAAAATATTTATGAATAACTTATCAGATTGTAAGGTGATGATTAGTTGGGGCGAAGGTTTTTTTGCCGTAGGAGTGGTGGCATGGATGGTTGTAGTGGTGGTTATGTGGTGGTAGCAATAAGGGGTGTCAAACGGGCGGATCGGATCGGTATGAGACGGGTCAAAAACGTGTAATGTAAAAACGGATAAATTATTCGATCTGACCCATATTTAATACGGATAAAAAATGGGTTAACCGGCGGATAATATGGATATCCATATTATCCATAGCTTCTTGAATATGTTCACTTTTGGAGAACTCCTAGTCTCCCAAATGTGAGAAACCCCCAATTTGAAGCTTTACAAATGTAAAAATTAAACACATTGGTTATCCATTTTCTAAGTGAATAATATGGTTCTTATCCATTTTGACCCGTTTTTAAAAAGTTCATGATTCAACTCATCTTTTAACAGATAATATGGGTAGATAACTGTTGTCTTTTATCCATTTTACCATCACTAGTAGCAGTTATAATGATGGAGGATGTTGTTATAAATCTGTATTACTGTAATAAATAATTAAACCATTAAACTTTCTGAAATATATAAACAAAACAGAAAGTTAGTAATACTTGTTTAACGAAATAAATTCTGGAAAAACAGTATAGGAATAAATCTAGCCCACTGAATACAGAGTGTGTCCTTAAGGAAATTATTCCCCTCAAGTACCCGAGGTGCTGGAATATATCCTCCCAGGATAGAACGATTTAACTCACCGGAGTGTTGGTACCAAAAACGTCAGTGAACAGCGAGTCACTCGAAGGCTGTAAAACATACTGGAATTTTTGTGCAGAAGAAGATCAGAAAATTTCGTAAGGAAAGATTCTGGGATTCAAAGTATATTTATAGAGTTGTTGGCATTGTTTCTGAAAAGGTTTGCAACCTTTCAAAAACAGCCATGGCTGTTGGAATATGTTGTTTGAAATATTGGGGAAAAACAGATTTAAAATAATCCGGGAAAGAAATGGGCCTGACCGGACCGGGTCGCGGGTCATGGGTTATTCCGGATTGAATTTTTCGTTAATTATTTAATTAATTAATTAAATAATTGAAAGAAATTTTGTCCAAAAAGATTAATCAATCAATCGATCTTTGACCAAATACAAATCCAAATCCAAATCCAAATCCGAATCCGAAGCCGAAGTCGAAGCCTAGCTGAGCGAGCGACGACGACGATGGCGCGAGGCTTGCCTTCTTCTTAGCTCTTTAAGAGCTAGAAGAAGAGCAATTATATATATACCCATCAAAAGTCTTTTCTTCCTCCAATATGGGATAATGTCCCTTTGCTAAGGAGGGAAACTCAAATATTTTATTTTTTCTCCATTTTTCATTCACCCTCTTTAAGCTACACAAGCTTAAAATACCAACAATCCCCCACATGAATGGGGAATGGCTATAAAATAAAGGAATGCACGGACGCGTGTGTGTTTTACATGCAAGAATTAATTGCATCTGGATAAGTAGGTTTCCCTTTGAACTTTCCGTAGTGAACTTATATCGGATATACTCGGTCAATCGGTAGATTTGATATCTTTGAACCGTCGAGCTTTGTTGTATACCTAGACAACATAAGTCACACAATCAATCCTTAACCATCTATGGTTCTCACGGTTGTGTTCGTTTCAGCCATGAACACCGCCTGGTTTCATGAGTGCTTAGAGAATTGGCCTTTACTTTCATTCCCCTTGAAGCGGCTTACACTTCACACTCACATAGGTGATTTCTAAATGTGTAATCCTATAGACACACTATCTGGTCATATCCTGCCAGACTTAGCAAATCATTAAAAACCCTTTAAGCTTTGTTGACTCATCAAAAAGCCTTAATGCTTTACCTTGATTTTTGAACATTGTCTTCATCACGAGAATGGGTTGAGTTATTTGACAATGTTGAACCGTCATTCATAACTTTGTTTGATCTCTTTGAACCTAGCTCGTGGGATCTCCAGTCTGCTAGGTAGAGTTACCGCCATGATGACTTGTCCTAGACCTTAACCCCATTCCCTTTGATGATCTTTCAACTGCCTCTCTAGATAGGCCTTTTGTAAGTGGATCCGACACGTTATCTCTTGACTTTACGTAGTCAATTGTGATAACACCACTAGAGAGTAGTTGTCTAACGGTATTGTGTCTCCGTCGTATATGACGAGATTTTCCGTTATACATAACGCTCTCTGCCCTGCCTATTGCCGCTTGACTATCACAATGTATACAAATAGGTGCCAAAGGTTTGGGCCAAAATGGAATATTTTCCAAAAAATTCCGGATCCATTCAACTTCTTCACCGGCCTTATCTAAAGCTATGAATTCATATTCCATTGTAGAACGGGCGATGCATGTTTGTTTAGATGATTTCCAAGACACTGCTCCACCCCTAATTATGAAAACATATCCACTCGTAGATTTAACTTCAGATGATCCAATGATCCAATTTGCATAACTATATCCCTCGATCATGGAGGGATATTTGTTATAATATAAAGCGTAATTTTGGGTATGTTTGAGATATCCCAAAACTCGTTTCATTGCCATCCAATGTATGTGATTGGGATTACTTATAAACCGACTCAGTTTACTAATAGCACATGCTATATCTGATCGCGTACAATTCATGATATACATCAAACTTCCCAATACTCTTGCATAGTCCAGTTGTGAGTCACTTTCACCTTCATTCTTTTGAAGTGCATAACTTACGTCAATTGGAGTCTTGGAAATTTTGAAATCCAAATACTTGAACTTGTCAAGTACCTTTTCAATATAGTGAGACTGTGATAATGCTAGACCTTGTGGAGTCTTGTGAATTCTGATTCCTAAGATCACATCAGCAACTCCTAAGTCTTTCATATCGAATTTGCTAGCCAACATGCGCTTAGTAGTATTTATATCTGCCATGTTTTTGCTCATTATCAACATGTCATCAACATATAAATAAACAATGACTTTATGGACTGGAGTGTTTTTAATGTAAACACATTTGTCGCACTCGTTGATTTTAAACCCACTTGCCAACATTGTTTGGTCAAATTTGGCATGTCATTGTTTGGGTGCTTGTTTAAGTCCATAAAGCGACTTAGCAAGTTTGCACAATTTCTTTTCTTTACCAGGAACCACAAAACCCTCAGGTTGTTTCATGTAAATCTCTTCCTCTAATTCTCCATTTAAGAAAGTTGTTTTAACATCTATTTGATGGATTTCAAGACCATACACGACCGCTAGTGCCACTAACACCCTAATAGATGTTATCCTCGTTATTGGCAAGTAAGTGTGAAAGTAATCAAGGCCTTCCTTTTGTCTATAACCTTTGACAACAAGTCTTGCCTTATATTTTTCAATAGTGCCATCAGCTTTCACTTTCCGTTTAAAGATCCATTTCAAACCTAAAGGCTTATTTCCCGGAGAAAGATCTACCAATTCCCATGTATGGTTATCCAAAATTGATTGAATCTCACTATTGACTGCCTCTTTCCAAAACGCTAAATCAGAAGATGACATAGCTGCTTTAAAAGTTTGAGGCTCATTTTCAAGCAAGAATGTCATAAAATCTGGTCCAAAGAAAGTAGATGTTCTTTGACGTTTGCTACGCTTTGGATCTTCTATACTTGGAGTATTTTTCTTTGGTTCTTCCCGAGGTCGTTTAGGCCTTTCACTTAACGACTCACATTCAGTTTTATACAGATAGATGCTTTCAAAGAATTCAGCATTATCTGATTCTATTACCGTATTAACGTGAATTTCGGGATTATCGGATTTATGAACCAAAAACCGACATGCTTTACTGTTTGTAGCATATCCAATGAAAACTCAATCGACAGTTTTTGGTCCGATTTTAACCCGTTTAGGTAAAGGAACTTGTACCTTTGCTAGACACCCCACACTTTGAAATATTTCAAGTTGGTTTTTCTTCCTTTTCATTTTTTCATATGGAATAGATTGCGTTTTGCTGTGGGGTACTCTGTTGAGTATTCGGTTAGCTGTAAGGATAGCTTCGCCAAATCCGGAACTTATTAATAAAGAATTCATCATTTCCTTTAATGTCCGATTTTTCCTTTCCGCAACTCCATTGGATTGAGGTGTGTAAGGTGTAGTAGTTTGATGGATAATTCCATATTCCGAACATATTTCTGCAAATAGAAATTCATATTCTCCACCCATATCACTTCTAATAATTTTGATCTTTTTATTCAATTGATTCTCCACTTCATTCTTGTATTGCTTAAATGCTTCAATTGCTTCATCCTTACTATTAAGCAAATAAACATAATAATATCGAGTGCAATCGTCAATAAAAGTAATAAAATATATTTTTCTACCTCGAGATGGTATCGACTTCATATCACAAATGTCAGTATGAATTAAGTCTAAAGAATTTGAATTCCTTTCAATAGACTTATAAGGATGTTTTACAAACTTAGACTCAACACATATTTGATATTTTGATTTATTACACTCGAATTTAGGCAATACTTCTAAATTAATTAACTTCCGCAAGGTTTTGTAATTGACATGTCCTAAACGAATATGCCATAAATCATTTGACTCCAATAAATAAGAAGAAGCTGAAATTTTATTCATACTGTCAACAACCATTACATTTAGTTTGAAGAGGCCCTCTGTGAAGTATCTCTTTCCAACATACATTTCATTCTTGCTTACAACAACTTTATCATAAACAAATACACATTTGAATCCATTTTAACAAGCAAAGAAATAGAAACTAAATTCTTCCTAATAGTAGGAACATGAAGAACATTGTTGAGCATTAACACCTTGCCGGAAGTCATCTTCAGGAATATCTTTCCATAACCTTCAATCTTGGCTGTTGCGGTATTTTCCATGGAAAGCTCTTCTTTGGGACCAGCAGTAGAGTAAGTCGCAAATGCTTCCTTGACAGCACAAACATGTCGGGTGGCTCCAGAGTCAATCCACCACTCCTTCGGATTTCCAACTAGGTTGCATTCCGAAAGCGTTGCACACAGATCATCAATGTCATCATTCTTCTCCACTATGTTGGATTGTCCCTTCTTCTTATACTTTTTCGGGAGATGACAATGAGGGGCTTTGTGACCGGTTTTTCACAATTGTAGCAGCTGCCCTTGAATTTCTTTTTGTTCTGCTCCTTAGTCTGTCCGGAAGACCTCTTTCTCTTCTTACTTTTTGGAGCAGTCTTCTCAACGATATTAGCTCCCACGATCGTTGAATTTCCACGAGACTTCTTCTCGGCTATTTTGTTGCCTTCCTCAATCTTGAGACGAATCACAAGATCTTCCAACTTCATTCTTTGCGCTTGTGCTTAAGATAGTTCTTGAAATCTCTCCACGAATGAGGCAATTTTTCAATCATTGTAGCCACTTAAAATGCTTCATTCACGACCATACCATTAGCAATAAGGTCATGAAAAATAAGTTGAAGCTCCTGAACTTGGGTTCCAACAGTTTTGTTGTCTATCATTTTATAGTCTAGAAACTTGGCAACCACGAACTTCTTCAAGCATGCATCTTCAGTCTTGTACTTCTTCTCAAGTGCGTCCCATAATTCTTTCGAAGTATTCATCGCACTGTACACATTGTACAAGTCATCCTCTAAAGCGCTTAAGATATAGCATTTGCAAAGAAAATCTGCCTGCTTCCACGCCTCAACAATCATGAATTTCTCGTTGTCCGACATGTCCGCAACAGGCACTGGAGATTTTTTACTAGTGAATTTCTGCATACCAAGTGTGGTAAGCCATAAGAACACCCTTTGCTGTCATCCTTTGAAGTTGGCTCGGAAAATTTTTCCCGGTTTCTCTGCCGGTGGAACAGCAGTCCGGCTTGACGAGGCTATCGTCATTGCCGCAACAGTCGCAGAAGAATTTCCGTTAGAAATTGTCATTTCTCACTGTAAACAACAGAAGAGTTCAATTAATGGCAAAACCAGAACAGTAAACAATACTGTAATTAACAACAACCAGTATGTATAATAAATAAAACCGAAGTTTTTATATACTGTTTCACAGAAAACGATGAAATTTTTATGTTCTTCAAATCGTTTTCTGAATTTCAATACTCTGATGAAGTTTTTATATCTTCAAATCAGAATAGTAAAATTCAGAAGGAGTAGAAAATACACAGGTTTTAATATCCACAAATAAAATACAGAAATAAGATTGTTATAAATCTGTATTGCTGTAATAAACAATTAAACCATTAAACTTTCTGAAATATATAAATAAAACAGAAAGTTAGTAATACTTGTTTAACGAAATAAATTCTGAAAAAATAGTATAGGAATAAATCGAGCCCACTGAATACACAGTGTGTCCTTAAGGAAATTATTCCCCTCAAGTACCCGAGGTGCTGGAATATATCCTCCCAGGATAGAACGATTTAATTCACTGGAGTGTTGGTATCAAAAACGCCGGTGAACAGCGAGCCACTCGAAAGCTGTAAAACATACTGGAATTTTTGTGCAGAAGAAGAAGAAGAAGAAGAAGATGAGAACATTTCGTAAGGAAAGATTCTGGGATTCAAAGTATATTTATAGAGTTGCTGACATTGTTTCTAAAAAGGTTTGCAACCTTTCAGAAACAGCCATGGTTGTTGGAACGGGTTGTTTGAAATATTGCGGGAAAACGGATTTAAAATAATTCGGGAAAGAAAACGGGTCTGACCGGACCGGGTCGCGGGTCATGAGTTATTCCAGATTGAATTTTTCATCAATTATTTAATTAAATTATTGAAAGAAATTTTGTCCAAAAAGATTAATCAATCAATCAATCTTTGACCAAATCCAAATCCGAAGCCGAAGCCGAGCGAGCAACGACGACGACGGCGTGAGGCTTGACTTCTTCTTATCTCTTTAAGAGCTAGAAGAAGAGCAATTATATACATACCCATCAAAAGCCTTTTTTTCCTCCAATATGGGATAATGTCCCTTTGCCAAGGAGAAAAATCCAAATATTTTATTTTTCCTCTATTTCTCATTCACTCTCTTTAAGCTACACAAGCTTAAAATCCCAACAGATGTTAATGGAAATGGTTGGGGGTGGTGGTTGACGGTGTCATTAGTGTTAGAAAATAATAAACAAAACAGTTTTGAGGCGTGAAAATCGATTGTCCTTAAATAGTTAACGCCTATATACTGATTTGGAAAAATACAAAACGATTCTCTTCATGATACAACAAAGCCTCCAATAATACTTGTGATTTTTCTATACCACTTCGTTGGGAATTCTTGTGTATTTATAGGCAACCAATAGACAGTTTTAGAAAAGATGTCTTGTTTCACAAACATACATATCTTGACAGAACCTTTCATAAATAGACATAACTGTTTATTCGAATTTTGAATTTAAAATTCAAATAAACTGATTTTCAGTCACAAAATAAAATTAAATATTTAACCTTAGGATTCGAGTCTTTGATTATATAATATATAAATATATAGTGTACTTAATTGCACACACTTAAAGTATGTATCCTAAATCAAATACATGAAAGTGACAAGTGCTTAAAAGGCTCCAAAAGAGACTTCTCTCTTCCGATGTGGGAATAATCCCACACTTCCTGATTTTAAAATAACAAACTATCTTACAATCCCCCAACTAGTTTGTTATTTCACTTCATAACACTTGTGAATAATAGAAAGTATCTTATATAGATTTAAACTTTCCGTTAGTGTAAGTACTTTAAATTTTTGACGAAGTTATTGGTGTCTTAAGATTTGAATCATAACTCCTTATGCCAAAACCGAAAATACCACACACAACTTTATCTAGTAGCTTAGAAACCCCAGTATTCGCTTTAGCACGTTTACGACCATGTGCTCATCCTATTTCATGAATATTTACAAGATCAACCTTTTAAATCTTGCTAGAAGTGGCACCACTTCAATATTCATATAGGTGGAAAAGTTATTATGTCCCTGTTACTACAAACATTACTAATTCCATTAAGATTACTCAACCTCTTCATGTAAGAGTATGCACTTTAGAGTTTGTCTTTATGTCCATGTTATAACAAGCATTAAGAACTCCTTAACTCCTCACATAACAGTAAGTAGTACAATGGAATTAGGGCTCCTAAAGAGGAGATCAGTGCTTAAACAGCACAAGCAACTTGTTATTACCCATATTGTTAGAGTGTATACTAACTCAAAGTGGGGTTCCCATTATTTGTATTTAATTTTAAGGGTCTCATCCCCATCCCTTTACAAATTTGTTGTACTACATCTCTACCCAATGGTTTCGTAAGTGGATCAGCCAAATTCTTATTTGATTTCATATATATTATAGTTATAGCTCCATTTGTAACTAATTCTCTTATATAAGCATGTCTCAAGCTTATATGTCTCGATTTTCCATTGTACATTTTATTGTGAGCAACACACATTGTAGTCTCACTATCACAGAATATGGAAATGACTGGCATAGGTTGTGGCCACAATTTTATATCAAGTAACATATTCCTCAGCCATTCTGCTTCTTTTCCAGCAACTGCTCATACAATGAATTTAGATTCCATAGTAGAATGAGAAATACATGTTTGTTTCTTGGATACCCAACTAATGGCTCCATCGCCTAGAGTAAATATCCATCCTGATGTGGATTCATTATCATTAACACTTGTAATTTCACTTGCATCAGAATATCCCTTTAATAAATTAGGAAAACATTATAGCAAATGCCCAAGTGCTTTGTATATTTTAAATATCCAAATACTCTACTTATTGCTTTGTAATAATCATTACTTAGATTACTGGTAAACCTTGAAAGTTTACAAATAGCAAATGCTATGTCGGGTCTAGTGCAATGCGTTGCATACATCATACTACCTATCACACTTGCATACTCCAATTGTGCTACAGCTCTTTCAGTATTTGCAGTTAGCTTAACACTATAATCATAAGGAGTATTATAATTTTTTAGGGCACTTGCATACTCCAATTGTGCTACAGCTCTTTCAGTATTTGCAGTTAGCTTAACACTATAATCATAAGGAGTATTATAATTTTTTATTCCTAAATGACTGAATTTAGTAAGGATTTATCAATATAATGTGCTTGTGACAAAGTCATTCTTTTGCTATCTCTTTTGACCTTGATTCCCAAAATAGTATCAACTTCATTTAAATCTTTTATTTTAAAAACTGAAGTTAAATACTTCTTGGTCTCAGTAATTCTTCATAGATTCGTATCAAAAATAGCATGTCATCGACATATAAATAATTATTACTCCATATTGTTTTGTAAATTTAGAGTAAATGCACTTGTCTGCATGATTATGTACGAACCCGTTTGATAGTATTACACTATCAACCCTTTCATGCCATTGTTTAGGCGCTTGTTTGAGACCATAGATAAACTGTATCAATTTACAAACTTTCTTCTCGTTTCCCTGAAGAACAAATCCTTCAGGTTGTTGCATATATATTTCTTCACTAAGGTTTCTATTTAAAAAGGTCGTCTTAACATCCATTTGATTTACATAAAGATCATAAATAGAGGCCAAGGATAAAAGGAATCTAATGAATATTATTCTTGCAACATGAGCATATGTATCAAAATAGTCTATGCTTTCCTTTTGAGTGAAACCTTTTGCAACTAATCTTGCCTTGAAGGTTTGGACAGAACCATATATATATATATATTGTACTTTCTTTTAAAGACCCACTTACAACCTATAGGCTTTGATCCAAGAGGAAGATCAACTAAAACCCAATTGTTATTGGATATAATTGAGTCCATTTCATCATTAATGGCCTCTTTCCAAAAGGCAACTGTAATTACCCGGTCGGTCATTTCGAGTATTACAGCTCTGTTTCCCCAATTACTACTTAAATTGTGCTTTACAGTTGTTATATGACTTATCGGGGGTAATTGGTTCAGGTCCGGTGAGGTCTTAGAATGGATTGGAATATTTAGTTTCAAAGTTTAAAACTTAAGTTGAAAAGGTTGGCTGGATGTCGATCTATGTGTAAACGACCCCGGAATAGAATTTTGATGATTCCAATAACTTCGTGTGGTTATTTTGGACTTAGGAGTTTGTCCGAAAAATTATTTGGAGGACCATAGTTAAATTAGGCTTGAAATGGCTAAAATAGAAATTTGAGTTTGGAAGTTTGACCGGGGAGTTAACTTTTTGATATCGGGGCCGGAATTCAATTCTAAAAATTTGAATAGGTCTCTTATGTCCTTTATGACTTGTGTGCAAAATTTAAGGTCAATCGGACTTGATTTGATAGGTTTCGACATCGAATGTAGAAGTTGAAAATTCTTAGTTTCATTAGGCTTGAATTGGGGTATAATTCATATTTTTAGTATTGTTTGATGTGATTTGAGGTTTCGACCAAGTTCGTATGATATTTTAGGACTTGTTGGTGTATTTCGTTGAGGTTCTGGGGGACTCGGGTGAGTTTCGGAAGGTTAATGGATCGATTTTGGACTTGAAGAACATGTGAAGAATTTCTGGTGTCCAGCTCTGGTTTCCTTCTTCGCGTTTGCAAGATTGGTCTCACGTTCGCGAAGGGGAACTGGGGTAGGCAAGAGTTTGTTCTTCCCATTCGTGAAGGGTGAGGGCCAGTGTGCATCGCGAACGCGAGAGAGGCCACGCGTTCGCGAAGAAGAGTGAGGGCTGGGGTGGACTTCACGCGTTAGCCTACACATTCGCGAGTGAGGCGTCGTGTTCGGGAAGGCATGGGACCCCTGGTCATCGCATTCGCGAAGAGAAAATCTTGGGCAACACATTTTTGTTATTCGCGAACGCGAGGCAAGGGTCGCGTTCACAAAGAAGAAATCCCTGGGCAGAAACTTTATGTTCTGAAAATGGGACTTCGTCCCATTTTCCATTTTTAACAAATTGGAGCTCGGGAAGAGGCGATGTTCACGAGATTTTCAAGAAAAATAATGGGGTAAGTGTTCTTAACTCAATATTGGTTAAATTACCCGAATCCATGATTGTTTTTAACATTTAATTAGTGATTTAAGTTGGAAGATTTAGAAAACCCTCTAGGTTTAATTTAAAGATTTGAGGGTCGAGTTGATGTCGGATTTTAGTAAAAATTATATGGTTGGACTCGTGGTTGAATGAGCATTCGTATTTTGTAACTTTTGTTAGGTTCTGAGATGTGGGCCCCACGAGCGATTTTTGAGTTAAATTTTGGGTTTTTGTTGAAAACTCTATATTTTCATATGGAATTAATTCCTATAATTTGTATTGACTAAATCGAATTAATTATGACTAGATTCGAGCCTATCGGAGTCAAAAAAATCGAGGAAAAGGCATACTACTTGACTGATTGAGCGTGATTCGAGGTAAGTGGCTTGTCTAACCCTGTGTGGGGGAAATCCCATTAGGATTTGATACTGTTGTAATATTTTGTGATATGTGAGCGCCGAGTACGCGAGGTGACGAGTGCGTACCAGGCTAAATTTGAAAATATCGGTTATTGATGAGTAGTCTTCTTTTAAATCCTTTAACTGAGTTGCTTTAGTATATATATAGTGATCATGTTTAGCCTAGTATCACATGTCTATATGCCTTCACTTTTACTTGCGATATGTGCAACATGCTTAGCTGAAATTATCTGCTTCCCTGATTTGATTTAAATCTTTAACTGTAAGATTTTTGCTGAAAATTCATTGTTCCTCCGACTACCTGCTGCATATTTATTTTGGGACTACGAGGCGGTTCTTCAGGAGATCTCCCTGTGCTGCATATTTATTTTGGGACTACGAGTCCCTCAGGACCTCAACCAAAAATACCAACAAGTCATATATCAACATACAAACTTAGTCGAACCTTCGAATCACTCAAAACAACATCAAATTACCAAATTACCCTCGGATTCAAGCCTAAGAACTTCTTAACATCCAAATTGGATAACTGATGCCGAAACCAACCAAACCACGTCCGAATGACCTCAAATTTTGCACACACGTCACAAATGACACTACGAACCTACTACAACCTCTGAAAATCCATTCCGACCCCGATATCAAAATTTTCCACTGCTGACCGAAATTGCCAAATTTCTAACTTTCGCTAATTCAAGCCTAATTCTACTACGGACCTCCAAATCACATTCCGGACGTATTCCTAAGTCCAAAATCACCTAACAGAGCTAAAGGAATCATAAAAATTCAAATCCAAGATCGTTTACATATAGGTAAATATTCGGTTGACTTTTCCAACTTAAGCTTCTACTTTAGAGACTAAGTGTCTCATTCCCCCCTCTAAAACCACTCCGGACCCGAACCAATTAGCCTGGTATATCATAATATCACTTAAAAGCATAAAGAAAGCAGAAATGGGGGAAAACGGGGCTATAACTCTCGAAACGACCGGTCGGGTCGTTACATCCTCCCTCTTTTAAATAATTGTTCGTCCTCGAATGGGTCTAGAAACATACCTGGAGTCTCGAATAGGCGTGGATATCTGCTCCGCATCTCCCGACCGGTCTCCCAGGTGGCTTCTTCCACCGGCTTCCCTCTCCACTGCACCTTCACTAAAGCTATGTCCTTTGACCTCAACCTTTGAACCTGCCGATCCAAAATAGCCACCGACTCCACATAATAAGTCATATCACCCTCCAACTGAACCTTTGTTGCAATCCAAAACATGGGACGGATCTCCAATATATTTTCAGAGCATGGAAACATGAAACACTGGGTGCACACTCGACAAGCTGGGTGGCAAGGCAAGCTTATAAGCCACCTCCCCTATCCTCTGAAGCACCTTAAAAGGCCCAATGAACCGGGGGCTCAACTTGCCCCTCTTCCCAAACCTCATGACACCCTTCATGGGTGATACCATCAGCAAAACCTTCTCCCCAACCATGAAAGGTACATCACGGACCTTCCTCTCCGTATAGCTCTTCTGCCTAGACTGCGCCGTGCAAAGCCGCTCCTGAATTAATTTCACCTTATCTAATGCATCCTGGACCAAGTCTGTACCCAAGAGCCTAGCCTCACCCGACTCAAACCATCCAACCGGAGATCTACACCTCCTCTCATATAAAGCCTCGTACGGAGCCATCTGAATACTCGACTGATAACTGTTGTTATATGCAAACTCTGCGAATGGCAGAAACTGGTCCCATGAACCCCAAAATCAATGACACAAGCACGCAACATGTCCTCCAATATATGAATGGTGCGCTCGGATTGCCCGTCTGTCTGAGGGTGAAAAGTTGTGCTCAACTCAACTTGAGTACCGAACTCTCGCTACACGGCCCTCCAAAACTACGATGTGAACTGAGTACCTCTATCTGAAATGAAAGAAACTGGGACACCATGCAGGCGAACAATCTTTCGGATGTAAATCTCAGCCAACCGCTCTGAAGTGTAAGTAGTACCAACTGGAATGAAGTGCGCGGACTTGGTCAGCAAATCCACAATCACCCAAATAGCATCGAACTTCCTCGAAGTCCGTGGAAGCCCAACTACAAAGTCCATGGTGATCCGCTCCCACTTCCATTCTGGGATCTCTAATCTCTAAAGCAAGCCATCCGGTCTCTGATGCTCATACTTAACCTGCTGACAGTTGAGACACTAAGCTACAAACCCAACTATATCCTTCTTTATCCGCTTCCACCAATAGTGTTGTCTCAAATCCTGGTACATCTTTGGGGCACCCGGATGGATGAAATACCGCGAGTGGTGGGCCTCCTCAAGAATTAACTCCCGAAGCCCATCTACATTAGTCACACATATCCGGCCCTGCATCCTCAACACACCGTCACTGCCAATAGTCACATCTCTAGCATCACCTCATCGTACCCTATCCTAAAGAACAAGCAAGTGGGGGTCATCATACTGACGCTCCCTAATACGGTCATAAAGAGAAGACTTGGAGACCACTCAAGCCAATACCCGACTCGACTCCGAAATATCCAATCTCACAAACTGGCCCGCTAAGGCCTGAACATCCAATGTCAAAAGTCTCTCTGCTTCTGGAAGATATGCTAAACTCTCCAAACTCTCCGCCCGATGACTCAAAGCATCGGCCACCACATTGGCCTTCCCCGGATGGTACAAAATGGTAATATCATAGTCCTTAAGAAGCTCCAACCATATCCGCTGACGCACATTAAGATCCTTCTGCTTAAACAAATGTTGCAGACTCCGGTGATCAGTATAGATCTCATAATGAACCCCATACAAATAATGATGCCAAATCTTCAAGGCGTGAACAATGGCTACTAACTCAAGATCATGGACAAGATAGTTCTTCCCATGGGTTTTCAACTGGCGCGAGGTGTAGGCAATTACCCTACCCTCCTACATCAAAACACAACCAATTCCTATCCTCGAGGCATCACAATACACGGCGTAAGGACTTGAAGCTGATGGCAGAACTAACACTGGAGCTGTGGTCAAAGTAGTCTTGAGCTTCTGAAAGCTCTCCTCACACTCATCTGACCACCTGAATGGAGCACCCTTTTGGGTCAATCAGGTCAAGGGCGATACAATAGATGAAAATCCCTCAACAAAGCGATGGTAATAACCTGCCAAACCAAGAAAGCTCCTAATCTTCGTGGCTGAGAACGGTCTAGGCCAACTCTGCACCGCCTCTATCTTCTTCGGATCTACCTGAATACCCTCACTGGACACTACGTGCCCCAAGAATGCTATTGAACCGAGCCAAAACTCACACTTGGAGAACTTTGCATAAAGCTTCTCCTCCCCCAATCTCTGTAATAAAATCTTCAATTGCTGAGCGTGCTCCTCCTGTCTACGAGAGTACACCAGGATGTCATCAATGAATACAACAACGAATGAGTCCAAATAGGGATGGAATACACTGTTTATCAAATGCATGAACGTTGCTAGGGCATTGGTCAGCCAAAAAGACTTTACCAAGAACTCATAATGGCCATAACGGGTCCTGAAAGTTGTCTTAAGAATATCCGAATCCCGAATTTTCAGTTGATGATGACTGGACCTCAAATCAATCTTGGAGAACACCCTCGCTCCCTGAAGCTGGTCAAATAAACCATCAATACGAGGCAAAGGATACTTGTTCTTGATGGTGACCTTGTTCAACTGCCTGTAATCAATGCACATTCTCATGGAACCATCCTTCCTGTTCACAAATAGAACCGGTGCACCCCAAGGTGACACACTAGGCCGAATAAACCCCTTATTAAGGAGTTCCTGAAGCTGTTCTTTCAACTCTTTCAACTCCGCCGGTGCCATACGATACGGTGAGACAGAAATAGGCTGAGTGCCCGGCACTAAATAAATACCAAAGTCAATATCCCTGTCAGGCGCCATGCCCGGCAGGTCTGCAGGAAACACATCCGAAAAATCACGTACTATTGGAGCAGAATCAATAGTAGGGGCCTCTGCACTAACATACCTCACAAAAGCCAAACAGGATAGGCCACCCTTCTCAACCATACACTGAGCCTTCAAATATGAAATCACCCTACTGGGTACATAATCTACAGAATCGCTCCACTCAACCCTCAAAAATCCCGGCATCGCCAACGTCACGGTCTTAGCGTAAAAATCTAGAACAAGATGCCATGGAGATAACCAATCCATACCCAATATCACATCAAAGCCAACCATACTGAGCAATAATAGATCCATTCGGGTCTCCAAACCCCAAATAGTCACCACACATGACCGACATACGTGGTCTACAATAATAGTATCGCCCATAGGAGTAGATACATGAACAGATGAAACTAAAGACTCACGGGGCATATTCAGAAAATGGGCTAAATACGAGGAAACATATGAATACGTGGAACCAGGGTCAAATAATGCAGAGGCATCTCTGTGACAAACTAAAACAATACTTGTAATCACAACATCTGAAGCAATAGCATCTGGTCTGGCAGAGAGGGCATAGAAATGGGCCTGACCACCCCCTGCTCTGCCTCCCCTTCTAGGGCGACCCCTAGCTGACTGACCTCCACCCCGAGCTGACTGGGCGGGTGGTGAAGTAACTGGTGCTGAAGTCGAAGGCTAACTCCTCTGCTGAGATAGACCTCTATGACGACGAGGACACTGCCTCCATATATGCCCAAAATCCCCACACTCAAAATAACTCCCTGGTGCTGGTGGCGGGAACTGAAGGGAACCCCTAGCACCGGGATAACTGGTAGAAGAACCTGGCATGGAGGAGCCCTGAACTAGGGAAACACGGGACGAACTCTGAGCTGGAAGGGCACCGAGTGATGAGTGGCCCTGATGAGAACTGTGAGAACTATGGTCAGATGATGCACCATGATGAAATGGCCGAGCTGACTGAGCCTGTCTGAAATGACGACCTCTACCGTGCTGGAACTGACCCCCAAAAGGAGCATCGCTGAATCCACCCTGACCACGAGGCCTCTTGGCCTCCCGCTCAACCCTCTCCTGAACGTGAACCATCTCAATCTGTCGAGCAATGTTGACAACCTCATCAAAGGTAGCACCAGACACCCTCTCTCTGGTCATAAGCAACTGTAGCTGAAAAGTTAAGACCATCAATAAACCTCATGATCCTCTCCCTGTCCGTGGGAACCAACCAGATATCATGACGGGCCAACTCCGAGAATCGCATCTCATACTGCGTCACAGATATATCACCCTAGTGAAGCCACTCAAACTGTCTGCGCAGCTCCTCTCTGCGGGACCGAGGTACGAACTTCTCCAAAAAGACCACGGAGAACTGCTGCCAAGTAAGGGGTGTTGTGCCAACAGGCCTATGCCTCTCGTAAGTCTCCCACCATCTAAAAGCAGCCCTAGAAAACTGAAAAGTAGTGAATGAGACCCCACAAGTCTCGAGAATACTAGCAGTACGGAATATCCTCTGACACCTGTCCAAGAAGTCATGAGTCTCTCTCTATGCCACTGAAAGGTGGAGGCTGGAGTCTCCCAAACCTCTCCAACCTACGCTGATCATCCTCAGGCATATTAGGAACCACATAATCCTGCGCAACTGCAACCGGCCGGGATGGTGCTGCCCCTGGTGTCTGGAGTCCCTGAACAACCTGCTCGGGTGTACGAGCGATGGGAGTCTGAGTGCCTGTGCCTCCCCCGGCCTGAGAAGTGGCTGCGGCCATCGAGATAAAGACCGCCTGAGCAAGGCCGGTACACGCTGTCAGAATCTGAGCTAGGTCCTTCTGAAGGCCTGGAATCACAATAGGCACAGGTGGTGCCTGAGCTAGTGCATCAATAACTGAAATCTGGTCCTGATCTGGGGCAACTGGTAGATCTGCAGGTACTGCCCCAGCTGTGGTGCGGGATGCACCTCTGCCCCTACCACGGCCTCTACCGCGGCCTCGGCATCTCGCGGCCCTGGCTGGTAGTACTGGTGGCTGCCCCTCCTGACTGGTAGTATGAGTCTTCACCATCTGTGAGAGAATGAAACAACAGATGTCTAGTTACTAGAATCAACAGATTCGCACGACAAGAATTCAAGAATGTGGAGTTTCCTAAGGGTCCTACAGCCTCTCGAAGATAAGTACAAACGTCTCTGTACCGATTCGCAAGACTCTACTAAACCTGCTCATGACTCGTGAGACCTATGTAACCTAGGCTCTGATACCAACTTGTCACAACCCAAACTAACCCTGTCGTGATGGCGCCTATCGTGGAACTAGGCAGACCGACTCATTTTCCAAAACAAACCGATATCTTTATTTCAAAGATAATCTCAAGATTATTTAACATAAAAACCTTCGTAAAGGAGTTCAAATCAAAATAAAAGTGCGGAAAAGAAAAGCCCGATATCGGGGTGTCACTAGTCATGAGCATCTACTACAATTTGTCTGACAATAGCGAGACTAACATAGTCTGAAAAATAGCTAAATATAACTAAAGGAAGATAAGAGGGAGATGAGCAGGGCTGCGATCGCCAGGCAGCTACCTTGCTATCCCTGAGAAAATCTGTAACCGAAATAGTCAACAGCCGCTACCATTGCCAGCTATACCTGGATATGCACACAAGGTGCATGGAGTAACGTGAGTACGCCAACTCAGTAAGTAACAACAGTAAATAAAGACTGAGCAGTAGTGACGAGCAACAAAGCATATAAAGTTCATATCATGAAATCTCGGTAAAAATACAACATGTTTTAAAAATCAGTGTTTGAATCAAATCATCTCTTTTAAAACCCAGTTCCAGTAAAAAAAATCATTTAAAGATATTTTTCAACAGTTTCAAATAGAGGCTCAATGCAAAGGTGAGCAAAAATGATAAAATCATAAATAGGCCCTCGGGCAACATCACTCGTATATAGCCCCTCGGGCAAACCTCACAATCACTCATGCCTCTCGGGCATACCTCACAACCACTTATGCCTCCCAGTCACTCAGCACTAGGCACTCGCACTCAGTATGTACCTGTGCTCACTGGAGGGGGAGGGGGGTGTACAGACTCCAGAGTGGCTCCTTCAGCCCGAGCGTTATATCAAGCCAAATCATGACATAAATCACTCAGGCCCTCGGCCTATATCAAACATGTTGCGGCGTACAGACCGATCCCATAAATCTCACAAATCAGGCCCTCGGCCTCACTCAGTCATTCAAGCCACTCGGGCTCTCAGTAAAAACAGGGTACTCAGCCCAAAACAATATTTATATGCATCAAAACAGAGTAATAAAACTGAGTTATGCAATAAACATGTATAACCATGACTGAGTATAGATTTTCATTCGAAAACAGTGAGAGGATAGTAAGAAAAAACCCCTAAGGGTCCAAACAGCACTGGCACAAGGCCCAAACATGACATTCCGCCTAATTTACAGAAACTTATTTCTAAAACTCATAAGTAACATATAGTTTCAACAAAATATGCAACTTTACAGTTGCTACGGGACGGACTAAGTCACAATCCCCAACAGTGCACGCCCACACGCCCGTCACCTAGCATGTGCGTCATTTAAAAATAGTAGAATGATATGAAAATCCGGGGTTTCATACCCTCAGGACTAGATTTACAATCGTTACTTACCTCAAACCGATCAAATCCCTACTCCGCGATGCTCTTGCCCCTCGATTCGGCCTCCAAATGCTCCGAATCTACTCACAATCAGTACAATACCATCAATTTATGCTAAAGGAATGAATTCTATAAGAAAAACTATCAAATTAGCCCAAAAATCCGAAATTCACTTAAACCCTCCCCCCGGGCCCACGTCTCGAAATCCGATAAAATTTACAAAATTAGAAAGCCCCATTCACTCACGAGTCCACACATATGAAATTCATCAAAATCCGACATCGTTTGATCCCTCAAATCCTTAAATTAAACTCTCCAAAATCCCAAGCCCTAACCTCTCATTTTCACTAATTACATGATTAAACAACGGAAAATTACCATATATACGAGTATTATGGCTCAAGCAACTTACCTCACTGATAGCCCTTGAATCACCCTTCAAAAATCACTCCAAAAGCTCCAAAACCCGACTTGAAAATAGAGGAAATGAGCCAAAATTCGAGAAGTTTTCTATTTATGGTTTCTGCCCAGGTCTTCGCACCTGCGACCTATTTTTTCGCTACTGCGGGACCGCACCTGCGGTCAAGGTGCCGCACCCGCGAACTCCACTTAATTCCCCAGTTTCCGCACCTGCGCCCCATGCCTCGCAGGTGCGGCCAAATCCTTCGCGTCTGCGCTCCAGCCTTAGCCTCCCCTTTTCCGCATCTGCGCTGCAAATTCTCGCGCCTGCGGAAGTGCACCTGCGTGCTTACACTCCGCTTCTGCGGAAACTGACCAACCTTCTTTTCTCCGCATCTGCGCACCTTCCCTCCGCGCCTACGACCTCGCACCTGTGGCTCCCCATCCGCAGGTGCGGAAATATCAGTAGCAGCAGCTTCAGCTGTATTTTTCAACTTCAAACAACCCGTTAACAACCCGGAATCACTCCGAGACCCTCGGGACCTCAACCAAAAATACCAACAAGTCATATATCAACATACAAACTTAGTCGAACCTTCGAATCACTCAAAACAATATCAAATCACCAAATTATCCTCGAATTCAAGCCTAAAA
The DNA here is from genome assembly GCF_000715075.1 of Nicotiana tabacum. Lineage (NCBI taxonomy): Eukaryota > Viridiplantae > Streptophyta > Magnoliopsida > Solanales > Solanaceae > Nicotiana > Nicotiana tabacum. Next base: position 90,755,377 of record NC_134102.1, read on the forward strand.
ACTTCTAAACTTTCAAATTCGACAACCGATGCCGAAACCAACCAAACCACGTACAAATGACCTCAAATTTTGCACACACATCACAAATGACACTACGAACCTACTCCAACTTCTAGAAATTCATTCCGACTCCGATATCAAAATTTTCCACTGCCGACCGAAATCGCTAAATTTTCAACTTTTGCGAGTTCAAGTCTAATTCTACTACGGACCTCCAAATCACATTCCGGACGCACTTCTAAGTCCAAAATTACCTAACGGAGCTAACAGGACCATACAAATTCAAATTCAAGATCATTTACATATAGGTCAACATCCAATTGTCTTTTTTAACTTAAGCTTCTACTTTAGATATTAAGTGTCTCATTCCCTCCTCTGAAATAACTCCGGACCCGAACCAACTAGCCCGATATATCATAATATAGCTTAAAAGTATAAAGGAAGCAGAAATGGGGAAAACGAGGCTATAACTCTCGAAACGACCGGCCGAGTCGTTACATCCTCCATTTTCTCGTGCATAATTTCTGGTTGAACAGAATTTAAAAAGAAGAGAATTTATGATGGAGTTTTTGTTCAAGATTCAGCTTTTTAAATATCAATTATTAATTTGTTAGTTTTAGTGTATTATCAATTTGGGGGAATTGGTTCTTAATTATCAACGCAATGGAACATATAGAGGAGTAAAAAGGACATAAGCAAGGGGGTCGCCAGAAAAACTTAGATCCGGCTAGACCCGTGAAAAACAATCCACAAACATGATGCAAAAGCATATCTTCGGCCAGATCTGGATATATCTAAAGTCGACCGATTTTAATGGGGTCACCGACTTTGTAGATCTCACCGGCATTTGAAGGCCTACCGGTGAGGGTTCTGCCTCGACAGAACAGTGACGGGGAGAGGGGGAAAGGTAAAGGGTGGTTGTGGTTAAAGGGGAGGTCGCCGCCCAGCCGGTCATCACCTCCGGAGGCGGCGATTGGCGGCAATGCGGCGACAGATATTGATGGAGAGAGGAGCCGGCAACTGCTATGTCAAAATGAGAGAGGAGATGGTAAAGAAGGTTTCTTTAAATGTATTTTTTTTTTGTTAATTATATGTGTCAAATTTTTATGAAAAAATTACACGTGTCAAATTTTTTTTGCAAAATTACATGTGTTATTTTTTGATTGGTCCATTTGACATGTCATTGGCAAATGCAACTCACGCATATGGACTGATATACTCGGGTGTTTACTTGACTTGCTTAATAGCCACTTGAAGTGTTAAAATGAAAAATGGCTCGGTTAAGGTGTTTAGTTGATCATTGAGTACAACTTAAATGGACACTTTATGTATTTTGCCTTTCACAAACAGACATATCTGAACAGAACCTTTCATAAATAGACATAACTGTTTATTCGATTTTAAAATTTAAAATTCAAATAAACTGATTATCTGTCACATAATAAAATTAAAAGTAAAATATTTAACTTTGGATCCGAGTCTTTGATTATATAATATATAATATAAATATATAGTGTACTCAATTACAAACTTAAAAATATGTGTTCTACATCAAAGACATGAAAGTGACAAGTACAAGGCTCAAAGGAGACCTCTCTCATCCGATGTGGAAACAACCCCACACCTCCCAATTTCAAAATAACAAATTATCTTACGGTTAGTAATAGTGGTGACTATAATGGTAGAGATGGTTGGTAATATATAGTGACTGGCGGCAACGAGAATGGGTTAGTGGTAGTGGCTTGTAGTAGCGATAGGATAATGGCCGAAGATGATAGTTATGCAGTAGAGTGATAGTGAAAGGTCCTCAATAAGAATCTTTTAATAATATTAAAACTATGTTCGATAATCCAAACTTATTTAGACTCACTAAATGAACTTATGCTCTAAGTATATAATATAATAAAAGATAAATGAGAAATTTTGAAACAAACTAAAAGAGTGAGTCATATAAAAAAGAGGTGGAGTTTTTTTCATCTGTCCAAGTGATGATAGAGTAGTATTTTTCGGTATATATATTATTTATAAAAAAATAAAGTAAATATTGCGTGTCGATTTATGTGTCGTTAAACCCGTCCGTACACTTTTCACCTAATAATGATAAAAACAAGGGAAAAGAGCAGATAAGCCCATAAGTAAGTAAAGAAAAATCAGTGAATAATAAATTCTGAGTTTTCCATCCACTTACTCGGTGCCTCTGCTGCTAAGCTTTGATTAAGCGGATAAGAAGATAAGAGGGAGAAAAATAGCATAAGACATTGTTAGCCAAAGGTGTGAATGGAATCCGAAGAAAAGGGATAGAGAGGTTGGTTTTGTTTATGTATTTAGTGGGCGAATCCCATTGGTTAAAACCCTTTGATGAGGGAGGCAAATTTCTGAGGAAGAAGATGATTGGCTGAAGCAGGTCTCCTCTTCAGATCAGATCAGATCAGATCAGAAAAAAGGAAGCCAATTCCATTTTTTCTCTCTTTCCCCCTTTGATGTTATCCACAGTTCCACCCAACTCCCCAGCAGTCAGGTCTCTCTTCTCTTTCTTACCTTTATTTTAATTTATTTATTAATATAATTATTATTATTGCTGCTGTTGTCTATTTCTATATTTTAATTAAAATATGGGGATTTCTACATATTGTGCAATCCTAAAAGTATTACTTAATTATGAGTTCTAAATGTTTGTATTTGTTCTCACATCGCCGCTAATAATCTATGGCCAACCAGGCATATGTCTAGTAACACTTTGTAACGGTGTAAAATTAGCAATTGATTTTTAATTTCTTTTTTTCTTCAACTAGTGAGTGTGTTATAAATTGTTGTCACAGCATAACCGATGTCTCCAACAAATATTATATTTTTTGGTAGAAATAAAGGCTGGAAAATTTTTGCCTGTAAAACTAGGCTGGTTTCTGTTTGATAAATGTCATTTTCATCACTTACTCTGGTCGGTGTGGAATTTTATAGATTAGTTTCTAGATATGTATCTATGTTTTCATATCATTGCAAGTTTGGTCAGCACAAAATGAATGAAATTGATATGAGATTAGATGGAATTGTTGTGCCTAAATCAAACAATCCAGATATTAGGATTGATATATTAGAGGAATGGGTGAAAATGTTTGATAGAATTAAAATATGGTAGTCGAAATGGAGAAATGCTATTGATGTGCTATGTGATAGAATGACACCTACCATAAGTGAGAGGTTAGTTTTATAAAATAGTTAAAAAACCAATAATGTTATATGAGAGTAAATATTTGCCTAAAGTCAAACTTTCACAATATGAATGTTGCAGAGTTGTGGATGATATGCGGTTTTACAAGATTAGAGAAGATTAAAATAATCAAATTAGGCAAAAATGTAAGTTCAAAATATTGAAATGCACTAGTTTATAGGCGTGAAATCATGAAGAATGAAACTATTAAAATTGGACGAAATATACCTAAAATTACATGAAAGAAAATTACGTCGGAGAACTTACAAACTCTTGAAACTCATATTGACCTATAAAAAAAGTGTGTACAATTAAAAAAAAGATATATATAGGTGATATTAGTTAGTTAGAAATATGTTTTACGTTTACTATTTAGTCTTGTCAGAAATTTATATATTAGTACAAATAAATTTTTTAATATTTTTTTTGAGATGAGTTTAAATGAAGTGATATAATTAAGAAAATTTATATACCTGATCTCAATTTACTTAAAATTATGTCAATCTTTTAATTCTATTCATACCACATACAATGTCGCATTGTGTAGAAATCTGTGGGTAAGGTATGGGATTCGTGTTTTGACAATACATGCATGTTAAACTTGTTTTTTCTTGAGTGGAAAATGTATATTTAATTTGTCTTCCAATGGGTTCTATTGTTTTTATTGGAAATTCTACTTCCTATATGTTTTGGGGACAATGAAGGACTGATATTATGGTAAGAAATGATCTTTTTTTTTTTATTGGGACCTAAAAATGGGTTTAATTGTTAAGCAACCTCACTCGATGCGTAGAAATCTGGGGTTGAACTTAAAGGATTGATATGGTAATATGAGATGCTCATAATGTTTTTAGGATTTAGTCGTTGAGCACCTCACTTGATGTGTAGAAATTTGGGATGAAATTAAAGTATTGATATTGTAAACAGTTTCTCTGCTTTTTCAGGGTGAGATAAAACTGCGTATATATTATCCTCCCTATATACCTTACTTGTGGGAAATCACTGGGTTTGTTTTTATTGTTGTTGCTATTGTAATATGAGATGCTCATTTTAATTTTTTTTATGGGTTGCAAACGAGTTCAATCGTTTGCTTTGGTAATTGATTAATTATTTTTTGGGTTTCTTGTAATCTTGGGACACGAAGCTACGATATTTAAGTTATTCACTTGAGGCGTGACAAAGTTTTTCACATTTTTTTACCTTCTGACTTTTCCTAGTAGAAGTGTGGACAGAGACAAACAATTTTATAAAACTTAAGGTGCCTTTTTGGTTCTTTTTCCATTACAAAAGAAGTTGCTTTCCAAAGTTCTTCGATATTACAAATTAATTGGAATTGTTTACCGCACCTGTGTGGCGTAGCTGAATAAAGTGGGTGAAAATCATGTAAGATCTAAGTTGCTCGTCTTCACTTTTAGTTCTGTACCCGTGTCGATACGATGTGGGTGTGGGTATAGGTGTGGGATCCGTGTCGGATCTGGTCAACCAATTTTGGGTACTTTGACCAAAATCAACGGAGAAATTTGGGACAAATACAATAATTTTTGAAAACAAATCAAAAGTTAGGGTGATATGGAAGAAAATGGAATACCTTGTATATATAAATTTTTATGTCAGTCATTTTCCTTTTATCTCCTAAAATTCTACTCTTGTTCAATATTTTCTCCTTCTCGGAACACCTTGTAAGTTTTCCACATAATATCTCATAATTTAGACATATTTTTATAACTCTATTTTTAAATAATTAAATTATTTTTAGCCGAATCCCCGCACCCGTATCCGTACCTGGATTCGTACCCCCGAATCTTTAAATTTAGATCATGAAGGATCTGACCTCTAGATCCGCACCCGTATCGGACACCCGCACCCGAGTCCGAGCAACTTAGTTCACATCAGCGCTCAAACTTAGTGAGACAAAAAACGTTGGATTATTTCTTACTATATGTGTAAGTCTTAGTAGAATTATGTATTTATATTAGTGAAAAGATTCCGATGGAATAATCGAGGCGTCCACTTACATGTCTAGTGTCAAAATTATTACATCTCACCCGGTGAAATAGTTAAATTGCTTATATATATATATATATATATATATTGAGTGATTGTGTTAGCTCACGCCGATATTTAAGTTATACACAACAGACAACAGTGTATTTACCTTGGGCTAATTTTATTGCACTATCTGGTCCCCATAAGAAGATAGCACTCTATACCTCCTTTTTTTCTTTTAGAAATTGTAAGGTAAACACTCTATACCTTTTTATTTTATATAAAGGTATTTGATTAAATATTGAGTTTAAAGTGTTAATGAAATCCATATTGTTTTAGTGATTAAGGGCAGTCAGGTGCATGAAATATCCCGCTTTCTGTAGGGTCTAGGGAAGGGGTATTGGCAGTGCCGGCCCAAGGGTAAGGCTGTTAAAGCACCTGGCTGCTAAAGCACCTGCTTTGGGCCTCATAATTTTTGGGGCCCCAAATTTTAATAACAGGTTATATGTTAATTTATTTTTAGAATAATATTTAGTGTTCTAAATGAGAAAATACAAATTTTCATAGTAAAAAAGTAGGATTAAATTGTTGATCATAAGTTGAGAAAAAATATCTTTTTGAGAATCACTCTCTAGATCATAAATTGGGAAAGGATTCGATTATTAATTCATAACTCAATAAAGGTTAAAACCTTAATACAGTCCCACACTGTGTATATCTCAAGAGAAATTAAATGGATTAGATAAAATTATTAATAACTTTGCATATGAAAAACTAGAAATACAGAATTTAAATGAAATTATATATGAATTTTTCCTTTTATATAAAAAAAGGCCCCTCATTGAAATTTTTTGTTTTAGGCCTCCATATTTATTGAACCGCCCCTGGGTGTTGGGTTGCACCCCAAAGGGTATAATGTAAGTAACCTAGTCTTTTGTAAGCCTACTCTGATACAAGTATCGGTGGCTGATGCAAGTATATTGTTCTGGTGACTATAGAAGAAAATTCTAAAGTGATGGCTGAAAAGCTAGACAATAATCACATCAAAATTTAAAATTTGTATAGTTTGATGAATTTAAGTGCTTGAATTTTTTTTAAGTTTTATAGAAATTTAGTGGTGCCTGACATTTTAAATTGGCAAGGGGGAGTAATATTTTTAAAGATTGACAACAGTATGGTGATCCTAAACAGAACTCTTGCAATTCCTATATTAATATTTGCGAGAAAGCGTAGCCTTTTTCTGTTACTGATATTTATGGAATATTATTGCCATTTGCTAAAATTGATTGCCTGACATCTTTAACCTGTATAGTTATGTGAAAGGTTGGATACCTTTAAAGAGCCTTTTTTTTGCCTCCTGTTGATGATAGGACATTTCCATGTGAATGATGGTTGAGCAATAACACAGCTTTCACAGTTATCCTTTACTTGTTTGGATCATAGAACAGAAAAAAACATCACACAAAAAAAGTTACCAGCTGTTTTAGAGGTAAATTCCTTTTTTGGATTGAACAGTCCTCAGCATATAGTGGTATTAAATGTTGAATTAAAGCTCAGACTTTGGTGAAACCTCATAATTTACTTGTCCCAATATTGTATATAGTAGAGTGTACCCTATTGATTTCATTTAAAAAAAAAGAAATTCTATGTTTTTGGGACAGATTACTGCATTTGCTTCCTACGTACACTACAGTGTCATACTCGTGAAGACACAGAAGGTGTCGGGTGCAACTCCAAGTAGTTGATTGTACTTAATATTAATTGACGTTTTTAACTTTTGATTAATTTGAAGCTTATAGTTACTGAAATTACTGTGTAGTGAGGTATTAAACTAGATAGACATTAGTTGATATAAAAAAAATTTTGATGACGAAGGGGAGCCTTGGAGCAACGGTCAAGTTGTCTCCGTGTGACCTATAGGTCACGGGTTCGAATCTGTGGAATACTGGAATCAACCACTGATACTTGTATCAGGGTAGGTTGTCTACATAACATCCCTCGGGGTGCCCTTCTTCGGATCCTGCGCGATCGGGGAATGCTTTTTGCACTGGGTTGCCTTGTAATTTTTTTTGATGACGTTGGTGTCTGAGTCAGTTTATACACACATGACTAATTTATCATCTTCCACTAACACAAGTATCAAAGGTAGCCTGGTGTACTAAGCTTCCGCTATGCGCAGGGTCCATGAAAAGGCCAAATAACAAGGGTCTATTGTATGCAGCCATACCCTGCATTTTTGCAAGAGGCTGTTTCCTCGGCTCGAAAACATGACCTCCTGATCACATGACAACAACTTTACCAGTTACGCCAAGGTTCCCCTTCCACTTGTACAAGTATCAAGTAACTTTATAGACTGTTTGAATTCACCTACTCTTGCTTCTGCCCTAATTTAAATCTTAGATTCCAAGGTTGTCAATCTAATTCTTCTTTAGTTAGACCACTCTCTTTCTTATGTTTCTTTAAGTAATCATATAATCAATCTACGGTTGGTTATAAGCTAATCCCTTTTTACTGTTATTGCTGTTACTCAAATCTTCTAAAAGACTCAGAAGCTATGCCATTGGCAGGTCCAATTAGGCATTAGAAATTAAATAGAAACTGTTTGGGAGAAAAAGCAGCAATATAGGAAAGAAAACAGAAAGAAAAGGAAGGGAGAGGTATGGAGCATTTCTGTCTTTAACAGGCTGTGTGTGAATTGCCTTTACTAAAGGTCCAAGTTCTCTGTTTTAAGAACAGACACTAGTCATGTCAACAATTTGAACAATAAATATTGGATTTTATTACACAAATATTATTTGCATTTCATTATGCTCACATACAATTGTTTATGCAAAAGAAATGAGGTTACAAGAGTATGGAGATTCTCCTGTCAGTTTCTGTAGCCTTCTGCTGACGTTTTGATCCTGGTCCCATGGGTACCAATTTACAAGCCTTCAGACAAATTGCTTGAAAACCATCAGAAGTTATTTGCCTAAAATGCCCTCTTTTTCAATCAATTGAAAGGTAGAAGGAATAGCAAAGTCTTCAACAAGAACAACTAGTGCGCTAATGTCTTATACGGTATATAAGTCTCCTACACGACTAAAACACTCTTAGAAAACATAATATCGAAAGTAAATATACTAATATTACTAAAATATATTCTCAATTATATTGATCATTTTAATTCATTATGCCCTATTCTTCACTTGGTGTACATGGATTCGAGAAGATTGTAGGTCTTTGCAGACAATTTTCTTCTAATTAGTTGTAGGTGATCACCTCGTCCCTGTTTTGACACTTTCGCTCACCATGGTCTCACATCTATGAATCGATGTGTCTGCAATTCAATGCAGGACATTTTCAAACCATCTCAAGTGGACTCTTCTCACTGTGTTCTCGATGTAATACTACTCGCAACTTTTGCCAAATGTGATCATTATAATCTTGTACAACTGCAAATATATCTTAATATCTACTAATTTGCGGCAATCATCTTGTGGATATGATGGACTTTAACATCTCTAACATTCACTCTCATATAACATTTCTAAATATCTTTCTATACATAATACCTTGATAACACTTTTTTATCTCAACTTTTAAACTATTTTATTTTGATTCTATGTGTAATATCTTTATCTATTGCACCAAAATAGCAAAAGTAAAGTCTTTGATGCTTACAATACTTTCTAGGATAATTTTTCTGGTTATATATATCTAATGACAACAGTAGCGGTTGATCTCTGAAATTGATGACCTGAGAAGGGTCAGGGCCATGTCATGACTTAATTAGCCACATAATTGGGGTTTAGTACATCTATATATATTTGTAGGTCCACTCTGTTTTCCTCGATCTTATTAGTGACATCTGGTGGACGGTAGTTAAAGTATAAGATGTGTGATAAAACCAGCTGTGAATTGCCGTTCTTGAGCATTGAAGGTCTTCCTTGCAGGCCTTAATTATGCAGGCCAGTGGACTACCTTTTCTAATTTTCTTCCAATAGTTTTGAATTCTTGTTTCTTTAGTTGTTTTATTATTTGAAGATTCCATATATAATGAGACTACCCAACCTAACCAAAAAGATCACATGAACATATGCATAGACTTAGTTACAGCACCGAAGTCATCAATGTCCATGTATCTTGTGAAAGTCCATTATTTCACACTTTGGATTTTCTCTAACCGTATAACGGACAGTCAAATTGCTTGATTTGAATGAAATTTTTTGTTTTCTAGTTCGACATCTCTTTTTGGATTATTAAGCTTAGAACCAAGGTGTTCAAACTTGACTTGAATAGATGTGGTTGAGCCACTCAGTCATTTTATATATTACTTTTAGGCTTTAGCACCATCTTTTGTATGTTAGTTATGGAATGAGATTGAGTTATCCAAAAAAGGAGAAAGAACCGAGGGGTTCAAAATATAGATTCTAGATTCTAACTTAAACAGTTAAACTAATAATTCACAGTTGCATTCAATTCTCAATTTAAAGTATCTTTATAGTTTTTCTTAACCGATCAATTCATTGTGCAAATGATTATTCTAAAGGCGAAGTTGCATATATGAATGAAATAAATATTAAAGAATTGGCTCGGTCTCAACTTGGTTCGATTATGCTGTACAAAGCTTGATTGGACTTGTTTTGTACTGCCAAATCTTGGTTTGGTTCACCTTGGACTCGACTTTGCTTGTTGCTAAGGCCAATGACGGAGTTATGTAGAGCCAAGCGAGTTCAATTGAATCTCTTTTATTGAAAAATTATATTGTGTAACGAATATTTTATTATACATAAATTGTTGCATCCCCTTGAGTCCTTGACATAAGAGAATATTTTAATGTAATGGCAAAAAGGATCCAAAGTTGCTTTTGATCATAAGTTCGAATTCGTAATTTTCTAAGATTCTTTTGAACTCCCTTGCATAAACTCATGACTGCACTATTGACTATAGCAAGTTCATGAGATTAGCTCGACTCATATCTATTTGGCTCAATGCTCAAATTAACTTATTTATAGGTCAACCTTTTTATATGCTTGATGTTGTTATAATTGATCCTCCAATTATGATAGGAGCATTATGAATCATACCTCTCTAACTAGATTATTATTATATTTTAAAAGGAGAGAAGTGCTTACACTTGTAATTGTCATTTTGTAGAGTAAAATCTGTTATGTAACTTCTCCTAACTACCCATCTAAGACAAGTAACAAAAGTTAATATAAAAATGGGAAAAAAATAGGTATGTATTTGCAAAAGTGAGAAAACTCCAAAAGAATTTAAAAACCCTAGAGACTGTCTTCAGCTATTTATAAGAACCCGAGACCTCCCTAACCTCTGCCTCTCCTCTGCATAGTGTACTTTGGCTCTCAGAAAGTGAATGACATGTTTCTTTAGACCGACCTTCTTGCCATTTTGACATCTTCATTTCCATCTAAAAAAAGAACAAAAAATCCAATCCCAAAGCCATTAGTTAAAGATGAGGGGAAGATCTTCACCAAAGAAAGGAAACTCGGCAGGAATAATGGAAGTAGAAAAGGTTGACAAACTAAGACAAGAGCCTCATCTCTCCGGTGCCTATATTAGAAACCTAGTCAAACAGTTAACTTCTTCACGTACCAAAGATCCCTTAAATCCTAAAGACAATGATGAGAATTCAACAAAAAATGATGATAGTTTGTTTAGTGATACACAACAATTATCACAGCCAACACCACCACCACAACCACCACAGCTTAAAAAGAAACAAGTGAGGAGGAGACTCCACACTAGTAGGCCTTATCAAGAAAGGCTTCTAAATATGGCCGAGGCTCGGCGAGAGATTGTCACTGCCCTTAAGTTTCATAGAGCCGCTATGAAACAACAGCAACAACAACAACAATCTCAGACAGGGCCACAGTCGTTAGTGACTTGGCCTCAAGAATCTTCAGGAGAAGAACAAGGGAAGCTAAAATCCCGTAGAAATCCGAGGATTTATGCTTCCAACACTATAAACAATAACATACCAAGTTACAACAATATGGAGAATTTCTCCAATTCAACCTTCCCTAATTGCCTTCCACAATATCCTTATTCCTGCCATGTTTCATCCTTTGGTTCCCAATTACCTTTACAAGACCACCTCAATTTTCCACTTCCCAACCAAACATTAGGCTTGAATCTCAATTTCCATGATTTCAACAATTTAGATGCAACCCCTTATTGTAGTAGCAATAACAACACCTCAGTCTACTCATCAGCATCCCCTTCATCTTCTTCAGATGAATTTCATTATGTGGGATTATCACAAGAAGGAGCTCCAATTCAGATGGTGAATTCTATCAATTGTGAAGATTCAGGGTTGCATCCATCAATGGATGACCAAGAAATGGCAGAGATCAGATCAATAGGAGAGCAACATGAGATGGAGTGGAATGATACCCTCAATTTGGCAACTTCAGCTTGGTGGTACAAGTTCTTGAAAACCATGGAAATTGACCCTGATGATGAGAGTAATGTTGCTGAGGATTATGGGTGTTATCCATTTGATGAAGTTATGGAATTCCCAGCCTGGTTGAATCCAAATGAAAGCTGCTTGCAACAACAGGTCGATGAAACCTATTCTGATCCTACCTTACCATGGTAACAATTCCTTACTCTTCTCATTCATCTTTTTGTTTTAATATTTTTATCTCTTTTTACCGAGTAAAATTAAAACATAGGAAATGTTTTTTGTTCCTAGGTCATGTTACTGTACAACCTCGGAATGCTCTTTGCTTATTTTTTATTCATCTTTTTACTACCTTTTGCGTGGAAACAACCTTCCGCCGAAATACAAAATAATATTGAGTAAAACAAAATTATTTGTATTAGGTGCTTACATCACCCTGTATAATTTGACCCTGTATTTCTTAAATATTTTTAATTATAAAGTATTATAACTTATAATATTTTTTTTTATGTAGTTTTGCTAAATTGTAAATTTTATTTTAAAAAACATGAAGAATCTATATTCTAATTCACCGTCAAAGTTTAGTACTTTGACAATTCGTATTGTGAACTGTGCCAATTTTTTGAAACGGAGTGAGTAATTATTGTTATAACTTATAGGTTATTGATTCGAGCATTGAACTATGTTTGTATCAGGGTAAACTTTTAGAGTGCGGTCTACATAATATAAGGGCGAACCTGCATGAATTCAGCCCTTTAATTACTGTGGTACAGGCGTATAGCTAATGTTCTGCACATAGCAGAAGCGTACAAGTATATTGAGTTGCCCAATCATCTTTTTACATCAGATTTTGGTAAATCTTAACCCAACGCCTTCAGATTTATCCCGTAATACTTAAATCTTTTTGCTCAGAACAATTATCAGTAGATTTTAAACAAGTTTGTTCTAATTGGCTTGAAAAGCTTTTAAATTTCCTGAGCCAAAACAGATGCATGGTTAAGCAACACCCACTAACATCATGTTTTGTTAGTATTAGTACACAGAAGCATGGGTCTTTGCTAGGATTGACACGTCAAGCGGTGGAAGAAATGAAAGTGACAACCCATTGGTCCCACCTTTATTTTTGGTTTCCTTTTCCTTTTTCCTTTTTTGGTTATTTTTTCTTCGTTTGGGGGGTGTGGGTAGGGGGGTTGCACTTGGAAAATATTGATTTTGTAATTATCTCTTGTGAATTTTCGGGTAGTAATCACCAATAACATACTCAGTGTAATTTTACAAGTTGAGTCCGGAAAGAGTGAGGTATACGTCAAATCTTATTTCTATCTTATATAATTAAAAAGTTGTGTTTTCAAACATGTTTGAAAAAATTTTGGTTAGTAATCATGCAGCCAAATTGCATTTCTATATTTCTTCTTTTATTTATTTTGTAACTAAAAGAAGGAAGTTTGATCCGTCTGTTTTTATTTATTGTTTACTTATATATTATCATCATCATCATCAAATCTTTGACCTTTTTGTTAACTGTCTTTTTCAAGTATATTATTATAAATTATCCAGTGAATATTCGTTTTCATATGTCACTAAACTACTATCCTCTCCATATATATATATTCTTATTTTAAATTATTGTGTTACAGTATGGACATTGAAGAAATTGAAGGAATGGATGCCGAGTGGTTAGCTTGAACGAAGAAGATTGATTGGTTTTTATCATAATTAAATCTTTGGCTTTTACATTGAAGCCCCCAATTGCTGTTTTTTTTTCTTTTCTCTTTTTCGTTTGGGTAAGGAGAATTTAATTTTTTTCCTTTACTTTGTTTTTTCTTTAAAATTAGTAATAAAGGCGTTTGCTACAATTCGCAGGCTCTAGAGAAAAATAATAGATGAGGGAGAAATTATTATACGTATGTCTCCCAGTTTTCCTTTTCCATCAATTATGAGAGATCTGATATTTAATGGTTCTCATCATTGTACTTTTTAATTATAGCTAGAAAATTTTGTGTCCCATTTGGTTGTGATATACTATCTTCACAAGAATATTTTAGAATTTCTGGGGCAAAATTATTGAACAGAAGCTTCCAAGTTTCATAAGAAAAGGGTCAATAACTTTTTTCTGAACTTGTTTTATCCTTGGATCACAAATAAATGTTTGTACATCAATTTAATTGGTTACTTAGGTTAGTCTAAGAAATATGCATTTTTCTGTTACTAATTCAAAACATTTGGAGATGGCAAGTTGTTTTTAATTATTAATTTATTCAAGGAAAACGTCGTACCAAGAAGTTCGAAAAGAATTATATTCAATCTCTTACGCTGTGCAATAGACCTCTTGTACAAAACCTGTTATACCCTAATTAAATTATCTTCAAGGGTGTTTGAATAAATTGCCTGTTCTAGTTTTTATTTTTTCCCAAATTTTTGGTCATATTGGGGATTCGAGAAGGGAAAGGGGGAAAGTAGATAACAACAACAACAACAACCCGGTATAATTCCACTAGTGGGGTCTGGGAAGAGTAGTGTGTACGCAGACCTTACCCCTACCTGGGGTAGAGAGGTTGTTTCCGATAGACCCTCGAAAACAGCCTCTCTATATTCCTCCAAAAACTCCCCACCTTACTCTTGGGGTGACTCGAACTCTTCCCACCTTGCTCTTGGGGTGATTCGAGAAGAAGGGAAAGGGGATAGTAAAAATTGAACCAACGTCTATTATATACACATGAACCCACAGGTGACGCTAGCCACCGTGACTCAACGTAATGTGCGTCTTTCTAGATTTTTTTTTCCAAATAAAAGCTTTAATATATACTCCCTCCGGTCCAAAATAAGTGATTTTTTGTGGTCCAAAATAAATGATTTTTCCATATTTCAAGAATGAATTTCCTACATTGCCCTTGGAGTAATTAATGTTGGAGTATTTATGTGAAGAGATAGTAAAGGTTAATAACATCGTGAACAATCAATAGCAAATCCTTGAATTTCCTCTAAACTATATATAGTACTCCTAACAAAAACCGAATTTTCAACGTCTCTAAGAGCACTGTTACACAACTTTTCATGCCATTTTGTCTTCTTCAGGGCTTGCGAATAATTAAATAAGAGATCTAAGATGAGCTTTTAGCTCTTCCATATTCCCCATTATAACACTCACCTTTCACACAATCAAAAGTTGACGAGTATTAATTTATATATCTTAAGTTTTTGAGCTTAATTAAGGAGAGTTTATATATGAACTTTTTTTGGGGGTAAAATACTATCTGCATGCATCAGTGTTCAAACCAAACCATATACGAACCTTTTTATTAGTTAAAAACATACTACTTGTGCATCGATGTTCAAACCAAACTTTATCGACTTGCTATGGTCAAGTCTATGCGCATCTAGTAATTTGGTGCAAACACCAGGTGTAATTAGGTTTTTACCCTTTTCTTAACTTTGTGAATGCATGCCGAGCTATTGCGTGGTGCTAGTATAATTGTCTTTTCTGTTTCAAGCTTTTTGTTATGTCCATGCACTTTCAAATTAAGAGGGCGAAATTCGGTAGAACAGTTTTTTTTTTGTTTTTGATCAAAGGTAGAAGAAATGTAAAAACAAGAAAAAGTAATAATGATGACATTCTGATTAGCTATTTCTGGGTTTTACTTCTTTTTCTTTTGTTTTGAAGAGTTGTAGTACTGATTGTGCTATATATGGAGATTGGTCCATTTACACCCATAAGACAAAATAAGCTCACACTTTTTCTTAATTATGTGTCAACAAATACAAAATGAGAAGAAGAGAAGAGATAAACAGAGAAATACAAACAAGAATAGTACATAAATAATTTGTTTATCACCAATGTATAATGTTCATAATACATTTTATTTCACAAATTGTCGACAACAAGAAAGATATGCGCTCTATATTAATTTCTTGTAAGTTGCATGACCATTCTTGAAGATTAAGGTGAACATCATATGATCTAAAGGCCAAGGCCAAGATTATATTGGAAAGAAGCTATATATGTTTGTTAATCCTTTCCACAAAATCAACTTAATTATAATAACGTAACCAATATATTCTTGACTATACATTTATATAGTCATTCATTCAAGATCTCCATCTTGTTACTCCAAATCTTTCATGAAAATCCACACTTATTGTGTGAGAGACTGAGGGTACATATCAACGCAATCAATCCAAGGATTTGTTGAAGGCTTTTTAACACGGCGAATGGCTTTCCAAACAGCACTGTTACACTTAAAACCTGAACCAAAAGCAATTTGCCACACACGGTCGCCTCTTGCAATTTTCTCCTTTGCCTCCAAATAAGCCAACTCGTACCAAATGCTGCTACTAGACGTGTTACCTGTCGAAGACATAATATAATTAAGTTATTAAAAACGTTCTTTTTTATAACAATCGTTTAACCTTTTAGATGAGATGGTCACACGATTCAGTATTACCAAATCGGTGCAGTGTGGCCAGAGAAGCTTCCATATTATTCTCACTCAGTTGTAAGTTCCTTTGAAGCTCATCAAGGACAGTTTTGCTGGCTGCATAGACACAGAAATGCTCGAAAGCGAGTTTGTAGTCTGGAATATAAGGCTTATTGGCCAGTTGGGAATTGGAATTGCCTTTGGCATTATTATTTTTATTGCCAAATAAGTGCCTCCAAACTAGGTTTCCAAAGAAGAAGAGTTGTTCTGATAAAGGTAGAACCAAAGGGCCTAATGTGGTAATGTTTGTCTTCAGAGCATCTCCTGCTACTTCTACTAAATCTTTACTGATCCTTAGTCCCTTGTAACGTTGGCTATCTTCTTCTTGGTAGATGCACCTGAGGAATGTATTAGATGCACTTACATTAGTCAGTGGCATATATATAGCTAGGAACTCTAATAGGGGATTCAGATGTGACTCGAGCAATTTTAACTATTTTTGCTACTACACTAGAATCTTCTGATATGTTAAGAAAGTTCAACAAATTATGTATATGCAAAAGTTCAGCAAATTATGTATATGCAAAGATATTTATTTTTGTTCTAACAGTACATAATTTTCTGACGGAGGAAATTCAATTCAACCTCATATATAGCTCCAACCCTACGTTTAGCAATTATGTTTTGCTAAATGAACTTTTGTTTTTACACTGTTTAATGTGAGAGGTACCATCGATTAGCTAGGATGATAGGTTACTAGATGAACACCCAAAGGCACCAAGGATGAAGCAGGAAAAGCACACGTAATAATTAACTAATTTTATGGGTTATATGCTAAATCATTTATGCTATGTATCAGTGACGAAATCAGAAATTTAAGTTGTGAATTTAAAGTCATGCTTAAATCTTCTATTCCACTTACTAGAATATTTTCATATATCAAGAGAATTTAATAACTTTTATATATATGCAAAAAAGAAAATTATTTTTGCTCTATTTGCATAATATAATTTTCGTTTGGCCTTTTTAAGGAGCAACATAGGGTGAAATATTTCTAAAGTTAACGATGGTCTCATTTGTATCTCCAGAAAAAACCATGCATGTGATATAGACATAATAATGATTATGACATCCAGCTTAATTAGTGTGTATTATATATTCAAATTAATTGTTTATGAGAGAAGAGCTAGTTTATATTAAGCATAATTTTATGGGAATCAGCTGACACAAGTAAGATAAATATTATTGTATTTTCTTAGTCTTTAAAGATACATCTTGTTCACTTATTTCCTAAAGACTAGATCAACCTAATGAAAAGGAGGCAAATGCACCTTTCCTCCCATTATGGTAAAGAAAGGTCCATGCTTATCTTTAGGAAGAATTAATAGCCGCTCACCCTAGCACTTAAATTAAAAATAGTCGGTAAATGTATAATATATGAATAATTTATGTATTGTATATGTATAATTGTGTATAATCAATGTATAATCTATGTATATGACTAGAAAAAGTAAACAATTAATATGACCGGCTATAGGTGTAAAACCCCTATCTTTAATTGTTGTCCCCCCCCCCCCCAAAAAAGTAAATGCATTGTTTAATTTGGTTAGCCTAACTGCTAGTCCCATTTAAGTCAACGAACTATTAAATTAATCTTCTATGAACAGCCTTTTACAATAAAATATCGACGAAATTGTTAAGAACACAAATGTGAAGATAAATGGTATGTTGGTCCCAGGAAGCCATTTATTAGACAGATGGGACATTATCTGGTTCTAATAAATGGCTCAACCGTGTAGTTTGAAATTAAACTATACCCCCTCTTCAAGTACCGATATATATGTATCACCTAGCTAGCTAACATTAAATGCAAGTTCGCTATACCAGCACAATTTCTGATAGCAACAATTATTTGACATATTAATGTTTTGACAAATATATATATTTGAGCTCTCTTTAAAAACTGAAATTTTGAATTGAATTGGTTATATAATTCAATATGGTACCAAAGCTGACTGTGGGATCTTAGTTTCAAATCTTACGGAGGCTTACTAGCTATAACAAAAAGAATTTACGTGCTTGACATGTGAAAATGGATTAGGTAAGCATGCATGCGAGTAGGCGTGTTGAAGATATACTTACCAAATAAATATATATAATTTCTCTAACCACTTAAATTTTTAGATGAAATAGTCACACACAATAAACCAATAAAATTGTATTTTAAATAGAACTTACCTGAATGCCCGATCATTGGAAGCTTTGTGTGTCCTGACTATGTGCTCGAGGCTGTACTTAGCACGGTGGTAGTCACGGCGGCGATTAGAGAGGAGAAGGGCGGAGCAACCCATCCGGAAAAAGCAATTAGGGATAAGCATAGACCTTTCTTTACCCGGATACCAATTAAATCCAACCATTTCAGCACTAACCACCACTGCATAATTATTAGGGTTAGCTTGTAACATATCACGTGCCAAATCCAATGCTATAATCCCAGCACTACAACCCATTCCTCCTAAATTAAAACTAAGTATATTCCCTCTCATTTTGTAGTGATTTATTATCATTGCTGAAAGTGAAGGTGTTGGGTTGAAAATGCTACAATTCACCACTAATACTCCAACGTCCTTTGGCCGAATCTTCGTCTTTTCGAACAGTTCGTCGAGTGCTCCGAACATAACCATTGATGCTTCGGCTCGGCCTTCTTTCATGGTGGCGGTGTTTTCCGACGATCCGATCACTTTTGGGACGTAGGTTTCGTCGCCAATTCCCGAGGATTCTAAGATTCTTTTCTTGAATTCCAGACTTGGTTCGTCGAATTTCCCAGATTTTCGTACTAACTCAATGAATTCTTCCTTTGTTACCTGCCCATATTATTCGCATGCCATGCATTAAGAATAAGGTTTAAGTTTTACAAATTAAACTACACTGTTATACGAAGTTTTACATTATTTGTCATAACATATTTCTTACTTTATTTTTGACTTATCAAATCATGCACGTTTGGAAATAACCTAATTTGATGGTGCAAAAATGTTATACAGAGCATAAAACTTAAACTCGTCGGCATATAAGCTTAATTTCAAATTTCTATAGAGAAAAATAGAGGGATCTAACTTTAAAATTACTAATCCCCGAATTCGTTTGTTTTTCTACCTCACTTTAGTGCCATTTGTTAGATATAGTTTTCATTATAGAAATTAAAATAAATAATAAATGAAAAAAATAAAAGATAATTAATCTACTGCCACGAGCTCCTATTCAAAGTAGATTCTTTTTCCTGCTGCTTCTTTTTTCGCGAGGGAAAATAAAACGAGTCAGCTAGCTCCTATACAAACACAAAAATAGAGTTTCAAAAATAAAATGGACTAAATCTTCTAATACGATAATTACCATTTTACCTTTCATATAGTAGTACTAGTTTTCAAATATCTAGCTTCTTCTATAAAAAGTCAACTAGTCGTATTTTCATTTCATTCACATAGAAATGATTAACTAACAATCTAACTACAAAAAGTGATGGATGATTTTGAACAAAAAAGGAAAAGAAGGGTACAGGCATAAATAATTAGGAGTAACAAAAATTACCTTAAGATCATCACTTGGTTTGTAACATGCAAAATCAAGAAGGTAAATCGGTCTTGGCTTAGACATGATGTAAAGAGAGAGAGTGAACGCAAAAAGTGCTACAAATGACAAGACTGTAGCCAAGTCATAACAAGCTGCGTTATCCCAAACTTTCCTCCACAGCTCCTCTCTACTAAGGCTGCCCACTTCAGCACTGAAAACCAACACCAACACTGGCACTGTAGCCAAATATATCCCATGGTTTATCAAGTAATGATACCCTAATTTCACATATTTTAGGTTCACTGACTGCAAAAAATCAGGCAAACGCCTCCGTACCCTAACCGAGAACTTTTGAGATCCCCCATCTGATATCCCACGGTTCACAATCTCCGTTGACAAAAGATGTTCTTCTCTAGCCATACTTTGGGACTGATTTGTTCCCAATGAAACGGTGTAGAAATATAGGAATAATGTATCTCTCTTACAAGATAATGAAAGGAGGTGAAAGTCTTGGGAGTATTTATTATGGAATGCAGGGATGGGAAGGGAATTAGGTGAAGAGAACATTAATGTGGGCACCCAACTGAGAGAGGTGTAGTTGGGTGCTATCAACTAGCCATAAATTCTAGTAACACATTTATGACAAAGTAGTTCGAAATTATGCAAATGACTTCATTGCTTTGTGCATGCAAACTTGCTATGTTACTTACATCTTTGGTGGTATTTCCATTTAGGAAAAAGAAGTAAATACATATCGTGAAAACTTCCAACCACCTTTTCCTTTTTCAGTAAGTCCGTTAGGTGTTTCCAGCTCATGAACCCCAAGGACAAATAATTGATTGCCATTCTTATTTGATTTATTTATGTTTCTCTAATAAGGGTATTCAAGGAAAACCAAAAAAGAAATTGAAAGATTTAGTAGATTGTGTAATATTCTTAATCTTTCTAAAATAATTAAACATAGCTTGCCTTAATTGTTTCTTACAAATTGATAATGTTATTAAGGTGAACATGCTGTTGCATACATGCCAGATAGCTAGTTTATTATCCATGGTGTTGTAACAATATGGTAAAATGGGCTTATTATTGCTCTGAAGTACTTTATTGCCAATTGAAGCAAAAGAAAAGAAAGAGTCCCGCCTAATACAGGTGAATCTCAGTTAGAAGGATGCCAATTGCGACTGTAGAAGGGCTGGAATGTAAGAAGAATAAAGTGATGAGGAAGTTAAAAATTGAGCTTCTCCTTGAAGTTGACTATTTGCATCTTCTCTATGGCCGTTGGTCAATGATTTTAGAAAGACAATGTAACTGGAGAATTTCATTTATGAATATTTTACCTAAATAAATATTAGGCAGTATATTAAACAATTGTTGTTATAGTTTTAAGTGCAATAAGTAATGGGATCTTTATCAAAATAACCTCACGGATTACGGTTTACTTTTACCGACTATATATAATTATATACATATTTATATATAAATTTTATATGTATTATACCTTTGCCAGCTATTTTTAATTTAAACGATGAATTAACGGTTATTTAAGTTAATTTTTCATAGTCTCTCTTTCACTTTCGACTTAGCATATTGGACTCTAATTAGAAGCAATGGTTCTCTCTTTTATTTATATTTTTGTTAGCTTGTATAAAAAATGTCATTAAGTAACTTTTGTATTTGATTGTTTTTTTTGAAAAAGTTGACTTTAAATTTGAATAGCTATACATGTAAGATAAATAACATAAACGAATATATAGGAAAAAACTTATCATGATATCCAAAAGACTCTAAAAGATGAGTAGGTTGATCATTAGAGAGAAAAATATGTTAGAATCGAAATAATCAGGTATAATGTGGAAGCTAACAAAGCGTACTTTTAATGATGATAAATCAGATAGCAAAAGAGAAATATATCAAAAGAGACATAAATATTTAATATGGTTTGGTCAATTGACTCACATCCACAAATAGAGATGAGAAATTCACGATATAAAAGAGAGTACAAAATATCGAGAAAATAACCTCACGAAGAGGCAAACACAAGTGACACACTAACACTTGTCCCGTAAAGTTCTCCCCCTGTACACGACTCTCAAGCCCCGTATGGCTACATTGTGGATGTTGGTGAATGTGAATGAAGGATCATCAATTTATAGAAGTCCAAACCTTTTCCTAGAAGAAAAGTGACTAAGCAAATATGAGAGATTTATAATTTTCTTCTACAAGAAGGAAAACCCAATTATGGTAAATAGGTTGTACATTCCTTCAAGAGATAGGAAAATCAAATATGGTAAGAAAATCAGGACAACACCTAACAATTCTCCCCTTTGGCCTGAGTGTGTGTGTTAGGTTGTTTTGAGTACTAGCCCTTATTTCCGTGCTCCGAGACCTCTATTAGCTTTATTTGATATTTTTTGATTTGCGTGTGCAGTCTGTGTCTTTTTTCAAAAAGTTTTTATGTAAAAATTTGAAGAAAATATAATTTTTAGCTTTAAAAACAATTTCAGTTGACTACGGTCAATATTTTATGTAAATGACCCTGGATCGGTATTCTGACGATTCCGGTAGGTTCATATTATGATTTCGGATTTTTGCGTATACCCGAAATTGAATCTGGAGGTCGCTAGGTCTATTTGGCTTGTTTTGCTAAAAGTTAGCAATTTGAAAGTTTGGAAACTTCCAAGATTTGACTGTAGATTGCCTTT
Organism: Nicotiana tabacum; assembly: GCF_000715075.1. Classification (NCBI taxonomy): domain Eukaryota; kingdom Viridiplantae; phylum Streptophyta; class Magnoliopsida; order Solanales; family Solanaceae; genus Nicotiana; species Nicotiana tabacum. The sequence continues at coordinate 90,777,667 of NC_134102.1, forward strand.
GTGGCTGTCAGGTTCAGATTTTAATTTTGGGACTTGGTATAGGTCTGTTTTGCTATTTGAAACTTGTCTGCAAAAATGGGTGCAATTCGAAATTGGCTCGATAGGATTCGGACGCTTGGTTGCAATTCTAGAGGTTCTTGAGTTTTCCTTTGAAATTTCATTCGTTTTGATGTTTGATTTGTAGTTTTAGATGTTATTTTGGTATTTTGATCGCACGAGCGAGTTCGTATGATATTATTAGACTTGTGTGCATATTTGGTTTGGAGCCTGAGGGGTACATGTCAGTTTCGGATGAGTTTGAGGACTGTTGGTGCAATGTTTACTTCTGGTGTCTAATGCAGATCTCGCAATTGCGAGCCTCGCTTTTGCCGAAAAAAGTTCGCATTTGCGAGCAGGGTATGCGATGGGTGACCTCACATTTGCGAGGAATGGATTCACTTTTGCAAACTCTCATTGGTCGCTTTTGCGAAGATAGTGGTCGCATTTGCGTCACAGACGACTTGAGTTAGCTTCGCATTTGCGAAGCTTTTGGCGCATTTGCGAAGGGGGGGACTGTTCACATTTGTGGATATTTTTATTTGCGACATTTGGGCTTCTAATACAAGGTTCGCATTTGCGACCTTTCTTTCACATTTGCGATGGTCATAATTGCAAACAAGAGTTCGCAATTGCGACATGCTCAGCTAAGTAAAAGAGGACAAAATCGGGACTTACCTCATTTTACGCCATTTCTCAATCCTAAACACTCTAGAGGAGATTGTTTCAAAGATTTTTCTTCCCAAATCCATTGGTAAGTAACTTTAATCTATTTTCTTTCAATTACTAATACTTTTTATGTGTTTTCAACATCAAATCTAGGATTTTCATGGTAGAAATTAGGGATTTGGGTAGAAATTAAAATTTTTATAAAATTGAGATTTAGACCTCAAATTGAGGTTTCGGATTTCAAAACAAATCACATAACCGGCTCGGGGGTGAATGGATAATCGAGTTTTGGTTCGAATCTTAGATTTTGACCAAGCGGGTCAGGGGTTGACTTTTTTCAAATTCATTAAAGATTGAATCTTTTTCACTCGTGAGTAGTTTCTAAAGCTTATTGTAAATTATTTGATCGGTAATTGGTTAGATTTAGTTGGTTTGGTGGCTTGTTCAAAAGGCAAGGTCATAGTTGATTCATTGACTTGGCTGCAGAGTGAGGTAAGTGTCGTGGTTAACCTTGACCTGAGGGAATTAGGACTAGTTGGTCTATTTTCTACGTGAATTATGTATTAGGACGGCGTATATGTATGGTGACGAGTATATATGTGTTGTCATTGAGGTAAAGCATGCCGGTGGAAGTTATTTATTTGTATTATGTCATTTTAATGACTATGTTTTCCATGTCGTAGTTAGATTATTACTCCTTTGATTGTTCGCATTCATATCTATTGTTTATTTTAAAGTTGTTGGGATTTTGAAAGTTGTGTTGAGTTATCATTACACTATGATTGAAGTGAAATTTCTTCCCACGTTGTCTTGCTATTTGGATTGATGTTGTTGCTTGGTGAGGAAGAGTGAGAAGCACGATGGATGTTGCCGTGCATTATTTGCATACAATATCATTTATTTGAGAGATTGTGAGGTTTAAAGCACGAAAGGTGATGTCATGCATGTGATTGCTTATTATCATTTATCACATTATGTGAGGTTAAGAGTAAAAGCACGAATGGCGATGGAGTGCAAAATTATTTATGACATTATATGGTGAGGACGAGAGTAAAAGCACCAAGGGTGATGCCATGCCATTGTTGATTTCATTACTTTCTTTGATTTCCGGATTGATGATTTAATTGGTTGTATTGTTGTTGTTTTCGGAAAAAGGTTATTGGGTAATTTTGTACTTGCCATTCTTATTGTACTCCCCTTTCTATATGTCCCCTCCAAGTTAATATTTTAATTGCCCTACTTGTTATTTTCTTGCTTTATGTATATACTTATACAGGATTTATGTAGGTGTCTTGTCATAGCCTCGTCACTACCTCGTCGGAGTTAGACTTGATACTTACAGAGTATATTGGGTCGGTTGTACTCATGCTACCCTTCTGCACTTCTTGTGCAGATACTGGTGTTGGTCACAGTGGTATCTAGTGGTGCTTTTGCTCGGATCATATCTACATTGGAGACTTGAGGTACAGTTGTTGGCATTCGAAGTCCCTGAAGTCCCCATCCATTTCTGTCTTTACTGTTTATCTCATTTCGAATAGTTATATTTATTTCAAACCATACTTGTAGACTTCTAGTTGCTCATGTACTAGTGACTCCAAATTTCTGGGATTATAATATACCGTATTATGTTATGGGATTATTCATGTGTTATAGCTTATTTATCATTAATAATTGCTATTATTATGTTTTAAACTCTTAAAATGTTAAATTGGTTATCTAATGTTGACTTGCCTAGCAAGTAGATGTTAGGCGCCATCACGGCCCCGAGATTGGAAATTCGGGTCGTGATAAGTTGGTATCAGAGCACTAGGTTGCCTAGGTTCACGAGTGATGAGAAAGCTTAGTAGAGTCTAGAGGATCGGTACAGAGACGTCTGTACTTATTGTCTAGAGGCTATAGAGCTTTAGAAAAATGTCACTTCTTTCTTTCTCTATCGTTCGATTTTATTCTATCACTGAAGATTGAATCATTCCATTCTTGTTCTCTCATAGATGGTAAGGACATGCACAACGTCCATGGCGGGTCAGGAGCCGGAGCCCCAGGTTGTTGCCAATACTAGAGGTAGAGGTTGGGGCCGAGGTCGAGCCAGAGGCAGAGCTCAGCCTAGAGCACGTGCAGCAGCACCTATTCCAGAGCCTCAGATCGAGCAAGAGGAGGAGATTCGTGTTCAGACCATGCCGGTTGGAGCAGCTCAGGTTCCTAAGGGGTTTATTGCTACCCCGGTACTTTGAGATGCCCAGGTCCGCGTAGTGGGCCTCATGGAGAGTGTAGCCCACACCGGTGCATTTCATGTGGCAATAGTTGTCTCTTAGGCTACGAGAGGAGCACAGACTCCCTATACTCACACGCCAGAGCAAATGGCTCACAGATATCAGACTCTAGCAGTTCCGCCAGTTGAAGTGGCTCAGCCTATTATTGCTACACATACCGAGGAGAGGCCAACGATGTCTTCTGAGGGATTGATGAGATTGGACAAGTTCACAAAGTTATTTTCTATTCACTTCGGTGGCACACCTTCTGAGGACCCACATGATTTCATTGACCATTTCAATGAGGTGTTGCGCAACATGGGTATTGTAGAGTCCAATGGAGTTGACTTTGTAGTGTTTTGGATGACCAGTTATGCCAAGAGGTGGTGGCAGGAATATGAGGGGAGCAGACCAACAGATTCACCGCCATTCACTTGGGATCAACTTTTGCAGCTATTTTTGGATAAATTCATTCCTTTTACTCTGATAAATGAGTATCGCAGGTAGTTTGAGCACTTTTAATAGGGTAGCATGACTGTTACCCAGTATGAGACCAAATTTGTGGATTTAGCTCGCTATGCAGTTGTCTTGCTTCCTACTGAGAGAGAGAGAGAGAGAGAGAGAGAGAGAGAGAGAGAGAGAGAGAGAGAGAGAGAGAGAGAGAGAGAGAGAAGGTTCATTGATGGTCTTGCTTTTGGTATCAAGCTACATATGGCCAAGGAGATGGGGGATAATATTTCTTTTTAGAGGACAGTAGAGATTTCTAGACAGATCAAGATGATTCATGGTCAAGGTAGGAGGCGGTATCTAAGAAGAGGCCGCATCACTTTGGTGGTTTTAGTGGTGCCTAGTCTGGAGGCAGGGGTTTATTTGGTAAAGGCCATCCTCCCAAGCTGATTCAGTCAGCACTTCAGGAATCCCACGGTGCTTCGGGTAGTCATGGTTCATATGGGTATCGTCCAAAGCAACTAGCCTACAATGCATATTCAGCTCCCATTAGTGCACCTTCAGCTCCTATCAGCGCCCCTCCATTCCAGAGTTATCAGGGGGGGTTATTTAGGCCGATAGGGTCAGTTCCAGGGTCAATAGTTACAGCATACGAGGACTTGTTACACTTGTGGAGATCCGAGGCATGTTGCAAGGTTTTGTCTTAGGTCACAGGCATCATGCCATAACAGAGTTCTCGTGCCATGGTTCCGGTACCTATTGCACCACTGCCCGCTCAGCCAGCTAGAGGCGGGGGTCATGCTACTAAAGGTGGAGGTTAGGTTATTAGATGTAGAAACCAGCTAGCTAGAGGCCATCCGAGAGGCGGAGGTCAGAGTGGTGGGGCCCATTCATATTTTTTATGCATTCCCAACTAGACCTGAGGCAGAGTCATCTGATGTCATCATTATTAGTATTGTTTCGGTTTGCCATAGAGATGCCTTAGTTTTATTTGATCCCGACTCTACTTATTCATACATGTCATCTTATTTTTTTTCATATCTAGTTATGCCTCGTGATTCTTTGAGTGCTCCTGTTTATGTGTCCATGCCTATGGGAGATTATATTGTAGTAGATCGTGTTTATCGCTCGTGTGTGGTTTCTATTGGGAGCTTTAAGATTAAGGTAGATCTTCTACTTCTTGATATAGTGGACTTTGATGTTATCTTGGGCATAGATTGGTTGTCACCTTATCACGCTATTTTGGATTATCACTCCAAGATGATGACCTTAGCCATGCCGGGGTTGCCCCGATTAGGGAGGGGGACTCCTGTCCATTCTACTAGCAGAGTTATATCTTATGTGAAGGCTCGGTGTATGGTCGAGAAGGGGTGTCTGGCATATTCGGCCTATATCTGTGATCCTAGTGCGAAGGTTCCTTCCATGGATTCAGTACCAGTTGTGCGAGTGTTTCTAGAGGTGTTCCCTATAGATTTGCCAGGGATGCCACCCAACAGGGATATCGACTTCTGTATTAACTTGGATCCAAGCTCATTTCTATTCCACCATATCGTATGGCCCTGGTTGAGTTGAGCAGTTACAGGATTTGCTTGATAAGGGATTCATTAGACCGAGCGTCTCGCCTTGGGTGCACAGATATTGTTTGTAAAAGAGAAGGATGGAACGAGGAGGATGTGTATAGATTATCGGTAGTTGAACAAAGTCACTATCAAGAACAAGTATCCTTAGTCGAGGATTGATGACTTAGTTGATCGGCTTCAGAATGCCAAAGTATTTTCGAAGATTGACTTGAGATCTGGCTACCATCAGTTGAATATTAGGGCATCGAATATACCTAAGACAACTTTTGGGACTCGGTATAGTCACTATGAGTTCTTAATGATGTCATTTGGTTTGACTAATGCCCCAACGACATTTATGGATTTGATGAATCGGGTGTTCAAACCCTATTTGGATTCTTTTGTGATCGTCTTCATTGATGATATTTTGGTTTACTCCCGTAGTCGAGAGGAGCATGAGAAGCATCTTCAGTTCGTACTTCAGACCTTGAGGGATAGTCAGTTGTATGCCAAGTTTTCAAAGTGTGAGTTCTGGTTGGACTCGGTTGCCTTTTTGGGCAATGTGTTATCATCCAAGGGAAATAAAGTGGATCATAAGAAGATTGAGGTAGTTCAGAACTGGCCTAGACCTACTTCAGCTACAGGAATTCGGAGCTTCCTGGGTTTGGCAGGTTATTATTGTTGGTTCGTGGAGTGGTTTTCATCTATCTCAGCCTCATTGACCAAGTTGACCCAAAAGGGTGCTTTATTCAGATGGTCTGACGAGTGTGAGTTGAGCTTTCAGAAGCTCAAGACTACATTGGCTATAGTCCAGTGTTGGTATTGCCTACATGTTTGGTATCTTACATCGTGTATTGTGATGCATCGCATATTGGGCTTGGTGCGGTATTGATGCAGGATGGTAGGGTGATTGCCTACGCGTCTCAGTAGTTGAAGGTTCATGAGTAGAATTACCTTGTTCATGACTTAGTGTTGGCATTCATTGTTCACGCGCTAAAGATTTGGAGACACTATCTGTACGACGTTCATTGTGAGTTCTGTACCGACCATTAGAGTCCCCAACACCTGTTCAAGCAGAAAGACCTTAATTTGCGGCAGTGTAGATAGTTAGAGTTATTGAAAGACTATGATATCACCATATTATATCATCCGGGGAAGGCGAATGTAGTTGTTGATGCATTGAGTAGAAAGGCGGAGAGTATGGGTAGTTTGGAATATTTACCAGTAGTAGAGAGGCCCCTAGCCATGAATGTTCAGGCTTTAGCCAACCGGTTTGTGAGATTGAATGTTTCGGAGCCCAGTAGGGTTCTTGATTGTGTTATGGCCCAGTATTCATTGTTAGAGCGTATCAAGGCTCGCCAGTTTAATGATACTCACTTGTTAGTGTTGAGAGATACGGTGCAGTGGGGAGGTGCTAAGAAGGTTGTGATTGGAGATGATGATGTTATGTGGCTTCAGAGCCGGATTTGTATTCCAAATATTGATGGGTTGAGAGATTTGATCCTTGAGGAGGCACACAGTTCGCGCTATTCTATTCACCCAGGTGTCACGAAGATGTATCTGATTTGAAACATCACTATTGGTGGCAAAGAATGAAGAAAGACATCATTGCTTTATATCTTGGTGTTTGAATTGTCAACAAGTGAAGTATGAACATCAGAAACCGGGTAGATTGACTCAAAGATTGGAGATACCATAGTGGAAGTGGGAGCGCATCACTATGGATTTTATGGTAGGCTTGCCATGGACCTTGAAGAAGTATGATACAATCTGGGTTGTTGTGGACCGGTTGACTAAGTCTGCCCACTTCATTCCAGTGGCGACTTCCTATTCTTCAGAGCGATTAGCTCGGGTTTACATTCATGAGATTATCCGCCTGCACGGTGCGCCCATTGCCATCATTTCAGATCGAGGCACGCAGTTCATATCGCATTTTTGGAAAGCCGTGCAGTGTGAGTTGGGCATGTGGGTTGAGCTGAGCACAACATTTCATCCTCAGATAGATGGACAATCCAAGCGCACCATTCAAATCCTGGAGGACATATTATGCGCCTGTGTTATGGATTTCGAAGGTTCATGGGACCAGTTCTTATCTCTTGCAGAGTTTGCCTACAACAACAGTTATAGTCGAGTATTCAAATGGTTCCATATGAGTCCTTATAGGGAGGCGATGTCATTCGCCGATTGGTTTGTTTGAGCCCGTAGAGGCTAGGTTGTTGGGCACTGATTTGGTCGGTGATGTTATGGAGAAAGTTAAGGTGATTCAGGAACGACTTCGTACAACTCAGTCTAGGCAGAAACGTTATGCGGATCGGAAGGTTTGGGATGTAGCTTATATGGTGGGAGAGAGGGTTTTGCTTAGAGTTTCACCCATTAAGGGTGTGATGAGGTTCGAGAAGAAGGTCAAGTTGAGCCCTAGGTATATCGGTCCTTTTGAGATCCTTAAGAGAGTTGGTGAGGTCGCTTATAGACTTGTATTACAACCTAGTCTAGCAGGAGTACATCCGGTATTCCATGTTTCCATGCTTCGGAAGTACCATGAGGACAACTCGCATGTTTTGGACTTTAGCACGGTTCAACTTGATGAGAATTTAGCCTATGAGAAGAAGTCGGTGACTATTCTAGCCCAACAAGTTCAGAAGTTGAGGTCTAAGAGTTTTCTGTAACACCCCGTACATTCGGACTAGGTGTGGATATGTTAAATGGGTATTAATTTGATATTTTAGACATGTGAAGTCCTATCGGGATGAGTATGGGTGGAAATAGTCGTTTGGAATCAAGACGTAGAGTGAGGTGCATAAGATTCGATAAAATCGACTAAGTTTATGAAAGATCTGTCCTTCAGCCCGATTCATGAAATTTTGTTAGGAATTAGACAAAGATCAAAACATACAAGTTGTAGCCCTTTGAAATAGATTTCCAATGATATATTGTGGAGCCTGAACGGATCTCTGTGCAAAATGTTATGTGTGTTTTACATAGCAATACGCAATATGTGCGCCCAGGCGCGCGCCTGGATGGTCCCGTGCGCGGCTGCGCACTTATGGTAGTGCTACTGCCATGCTACTCGTTCAGGTGTGCAGTCAGGCCTTCAGGTGCATGGGAGTGCACACGGGGGGTCATTTTAATGCCCTACTTCGTCCCCCACACCCCAAAACACAAACACTTGCTCTAGAAAGGGAAGCTCTCAAGAACCTAACTCCTCAAAGGTCCCTCCACCATCCAAGGTAAGTTCTAATGGTAATTCTAAGTTGATTTAAATTCCCCAACACCTTATTAACTTGGGTAAATCCTCTAAATCATTAGATATTCGATTGGGGCATCATTGTTGAGAGAAGAAACAGTAGAACTCGAATTCAAGAGGATTGAACTTCAAAAAGGTAATGTCTTCACCCTCTAATTGATTATACCATTGGATTAATGATTATAGACTCTATTTTCATGAGATATGAGTTGATGGGTTTGATAGAAAAGCATGAACAATTATAGGTTTGGTTTGTTGATTGTCGATTATTGGTTAAGGGTGTTGTTTATCTTATGGGTGAAGAAGAATGATATTAATTATAAGAAATTTGAGATATTAGAATTTATCTATTAGCAAGAGAATGTCTTGTTGGGTGTAGAAACACCATTAATAAGTGCTATGAATCTTTATGCCACCAAGTATTTGAGAAAAAGCCAAAGTGACCAAAACATGAGTATTAATGCTAATATGGAATCCCTTTGACTTGTATTGGTATAGATTAAAGTTGAAAGGGCTGGCGAATGTTGTATTACGCTCAAGAGCAGGAAGTTAAGGTATGTCAGGCTAACTCTCTATGTTTGGAAATGTTAATGATTCTCCCTACACTACGTTTCTTTTACGACATTACTAATTGCCTCAGAAATATAGTTAAGCCTAGTTCCTTGAATAGTTGCAGAACTTCTATTATCTAGCTTCATAACTCATTCATGACTTTCATTATGAATGTTGTGAGCTCAGTGCATAATCAATATAAACTTGGGTTTGATGACTATAAGTCTCAGTCTAGATTTCTCAGCATGTCATAAACAATTGAAATTTCAGTTTTCATAATCAGTTCAAGAATACATGTCTCAGTCTAATCCTATTCAGTATTCCAGTATCATGTAACTCAATATGATTCAGTATTTCAGCATAACATATTGCAGTATGATTCTCAGTTCCTAAATTTAAATCCCTAAATGTTGAACACCTGTATTGGGGCATGAGGTCGTAGTTTGTGCGCTATGCATGTTTGCGCCTGAGGCCGTAGTTGATGCTTTATGCATTTTTGGGCTTGAGGCTGTAGTTATGTATACGTATACTTGGGCCTAAGGTTGCAGCTTGTGCACATATATATTGGGCCCGAGGCCATAGTTTATTCAGATAAATAGATTGTTCATCATTCAGAAGAGAGAGTATTCATATCCTTAGTTCCTTTGTTTAGTTCAGTTATCAGTTATCATTTTAGTTATCAATTATCAATTCTCAGTTATCAACTTAGTTTAATTTTAGCATTTATAATTCTTTCTTTCAGTTGCTTTACATACCAGTGCAATTCAAATGTACTGACATCCCTTTTGCCCTTGGCCTGCATCTCACGATGCAGGCAATGATTTATAGGTTGAAGATTCAGAGCGCTAGGATTCTCGTACCAGCTATTTGGTGATCCCTAGTTCTTTCAGGGCAATATCATTACCTTACAGTCTTCAGTATTTTCAGACATTCAGTGTTTTCAGTACTTCATTAGAGGCTTCATAGACTAGAGTAACAGTTAGACAGTGTCACATGCTTTTCATGTTAAGTAATGTTGGCTACAAATATACTTCAGACTTATGTTAGTGTTCCTGCACATTAATTTATATCATTTAGACTTTCAGTGTATCAAGATATGTTAGTTTATCTTTAGCTTTTAGTATGTTATGATATCACATGTTGATTCAGCCAGGCAGTTGGTTCTCTCGGTCACAGTAGATAGGCACCGGGTATCGTGTTACATCTAGGCCCAAGTTCGGGGCGTGACAAAGCTTGGTATCAGAGTACTAGGTTCAAGAGTCCTAGAGAGTCTATGAAGTTGTGTCCAGTGGAGTTTCCTGTATATGTGTTTGCCGGCCACTCATATAAATGGTTAACTACCATGACATTCAGGATTGTCTCATTTCTTTCTACTTTAGATCGTGCCATGAAGCTTAGCGCAATAGGTAACCTTCGCTTCCTATCGAATTCTAGACGTATCGAATGCCCAAGCGACAGGCAAGAAAAACCCAAGGTTCTAGAGAGGATGATTGCCCATTGGGGTATAATTATGGAGTACAAGTTGATAATAAATGAGACTTGTGAGGATGTTGAAAGTGGGATGTAATAGATAGTAGTACAGATTAGAGCACAACCTTATTAGAAAGTACAAAAATAGTTATCATGTTCTATGGTTATCGGTTTACCTTATTTACTAGTTATACAGTCTTTCAGTTAGCAGGTGCATGGTTATTCAGTATGCCAGTATTCAACTATTCAGTTACTAGATCTCCAATTTTCAGTGTATCCAAATTCCAGTGACTTGTGAGTATATAGTGATGTATATGGGTGCTAAAAGAAAATGTAAGTAATAGTGGTTATAGAGAAATCTTCTCATATTTTAGGTCTGGATTAAGGCCCAAGGCTCGCCGGATGATGCATTAAGTGATTTATCAGATGATGGTATACTCTGAAGGATAAGTTTGTGTATAGTAGTCGTATGTTTTTTTTTGTACGACTCATGCATATGACTAAGAAGATATGATATATGAAATGAGAACCAAGAGCAACCTATATTGAATTTCAAAGAATGGTTTTAAGTTGTCCAGATTCATACAAATCAGAACTAGAAAGTACCACGTTAGTAAGTTACTATATGAAGCAACTATTATTGTGAGATAAAGGATATGACAGCTCTCCCTTAGATTATGTGACTAAGTATTTACCCTGTATGTTTATAGTCTGATATAATTTTGAAGTGTATAGAAAGTTTGGGGTTAGATATTCCAATTGCGTTTAAGACAGATGAATTCCCTAAGTGTGATCCATGCACATAGTTTAGAAGGAAAAAAAAATGATAGTATGCGACCATAGAATATGGTTGGATGGTGAGGGAAGTTAGAAATAACCTTTTATTTCACTTTAGTTATTCAAAGCAGAACTAGAAAACATAATGCTAGCAGGTGGTTAATAAAAGAATAGTAAGTAAGTTTTGAGTAGATACAGTGAATTAGAAATTTTAACTAATCTAGTAGAGGTAAGATTTGAATTACTTAGCTCGGTTAACACTAGTCAGTGGGTAACAGTTTGAAATACTGAACGCGTGTTAGAACACACGGAGTTTAAGTTAAACCCGAAGTGTAGTGATAGTGGAAGAAAAATAAATCAGCTAGGTAGTAAGAGAACAAACTACAGAAGAATAGCATTTAAGAGTTATTGAAAAGGGGTTTCACCAAGATTGACAGTGTGGGCAGAGTTAAATCATTAAGATTGTGTTTGATAGTTATGAATACATTAGCTTTCCATTTATATAAGTAAATTAGTTTTTCATAGTAAGGAAGATTGCTCAGAAGTAAGTCGGAAGATGAGTGGTCACTGATGAAAAGTGCAAAGAGTTGCAGAAAATAAAGAAAGTTATTTGGATCCCAACAAAAGAGAAGGATCCACAAGTACAAGACCTTAACCTTTGGTCTAAGGGAGAGATATGAAAATCGCGGTAAGTCTAGTTAGAGATTTGAAACCCACATAGTTAGCATGAGATATAAAAACCATCAAATCATGCCCAATTATGTATCACGAGGGTAGTGCCGTTGCATGAGACTCTAATTTTGGAGTATAAGTCAAAGACTTAGCTCGCAACAATGTTATAAGTGTTTTCAGGAAGTATCTTACAAAGATAATCAAGTATGGAAAGTACAACTCATGATTGAGGCATACAATAGAACTATAGTGAAAGAAGTTCACCGCTTAGCCAATCTAGGAGTTCGACTTTCGGACACCGAAGATGGCGGAGTTGTCGTCCAAAAAGGGACTTGTTCCTTCTTACTAGCTGAAGTGAAGGAGAAACAATTTGATGACCCTACTTGTTGCATCTGAAATAGGGGATCGCAAGCATAAGACGATGGCTTTTGAATAAGGGGAGATGATGGTACTTTGAGGCACCAAGACGGGCTGTGTGTTCCAAACGTAGATGGGCTCAGAGAGAGAATTATTTCAGAAGCCCACAATTTCAGGTATTCTATTCACCCAAGTTCCACAAAGATGTATCATAATCTTAAGGTGATTCATTGATGGAACGACAAGATAAAGAACGCCTCAAACATTGTAGCCAAGTGCTCGAATGTTCAGCAAGTGAAAGTCGAGCAGCAGAAAGCCTAGTGTTTTACAATAGAATACACATATTTTTGAGTGGAGATGGTAAATATGGAATTTATAACAGGATTATCTTGCTCATTTTGAAAGCATGATTTGATTGGGTGATTGTAAATCGGCTTACCAAGTCAGCACATTTCTTGCCAGTAAAGACTACATATTCAGCAAAAGATTATGCCAAGTTGTATATTCAGGAAATCGTCTGATTTCATGGGACTCCATTGTTCATCATTTCGAACCGTGGTGCTCAGTTTAAAATGAACTTTTAGAAGTTCTTTCAGAAAGGATTAGGCACAAGTTTTTCATCCTCAGAAAGATGGACAGACAGAGCGCATTATTCAGACAGTTGAGGATATGTCCTTGATGCTAAAATTAATTGGGATGATCACATACCTCTTATTGACTTTGCTAATAATAACACCTACCATTCTAGTATCAAGATGGCACCGTGTGAGACTTTGTATGGGTGAAGGTGTAGATCGCCAATTGGTTGGTTCAAAGTTGGTGAAGCAGAGTTGTTGGGACAAGATTTGGTCTATCAGACTATAGAGAAAGCCAAGTTGATTTAAGATCGTTTGAAGACGGATAAAACTCGCCCAAAGTCCAATTCAGACGTACGGCATAGAGACCTAGAGTTTCAAGTTGATGATTGGGTTTTTATGAAAGTTTCACCTATGAAAGGTGTTAAAACATTTGGGAAGGAAGGAAATCTCAATCCCAGATATATCTCGCCGTATATGATCCTACAAAAGATTGGACAAACAGCTTATGAGTTGGATTTGCCACCAGAATTAACGGTGGTACACCCAGTATTTCGCGTTTCATGTTATGACATTCAAGTTTCCAGTACTTAGATACTCATGTCAGTTCATTACTCATTTACTCATATCAGTTCAATACTCAGATACACATGTCAGTACATTACTCAGATATTCATGCCAGCTTAGTACTCAGATATTGATATCAGTTCAGTACTCAAATATTCGTGAGAATTCAATATTCATATATCCATGCTAGTTCAGTATTCACGAATCTAAGGCAGACTAGTATTCAATCAATGCAATAGTCATTCACTTCAGTATCTCAACAATTCACTAATCATGTATTCATTCAGTTTAGTATGCAAGTGTTCATGAAATTTCAGTGTTTAAATGTTTCCACCTGACCCGTTTGAGGTCCAAAGTTAGCTGAAGTTACAGTCAGGGCAATCATTCGAGGACGAATGATCCCAAGGGGGAGATAATGTAAGTCCCCGTACATTCAGACTAGGTGCGGATATGTTAAATGGGTATTAATTAGATATTTTAGACATGTGAAGTCCTATCGGGATGAGTATGGGTGAAAATAGTTGTTTGGAATCAAGACGGAGAATGAGGTGCATAAGATTCAATAAAATCTACTAAGTTTATGGAAGGTCTGTCCTTCAGCCTAATTTCATGTAATTGTGTTAGGAATTAGACAAAGCTCAAAACATAAATGTTGTAGCCCTTTGAAATTTCTTTCCAACGATATATTGTGGAGCCCGAACGGAGCTCTGTGCAAAAGGTTATGTGTATTTTACAGAGCAATGCGCAATATGCATGCCCGGATGGTCCCGTGCGAGGCCGTGCACTCGTGGCAATGCTACTTCCATTCTGCGTGTTCAGGTGCACAGTCGGGCCTTCAAGTGCATGGGCGCGCACCCAGAGGGTCATATTTAATGCCCTACTTCGTCCCCCACACCCCAAAACACAAAAACTTGCTCTAGAAAGGGAAGCTCTCAAGAACCTAACTCCTCAAAGGTTTCTCCACCATTCAAGGTAAGTTCTAATGGTGATTCTAAGTTGATTTCAGTTCCCCAACACCTTGTTAACATTGGTAAACCCTCCAAATCATTAGATAATCGATTGGGGCATCATTGTTGAGAGAAGAAACCCTAAAACTCGAATTCAAGAGGATTGAACTTCAAAAAGGTAATGTCTTCACCCTCTAATTGATTATACCATTGGATTAATGATTATAGACTCTATTTTCATGAGATATGAGTTGATGGATTTGATAGAAAAGCATGAACAATTATAGGTTTGGTTTGTTGATTATTGGTTAAGGGTGTTGTTTATCTTATGGGTGAAGAAGAATGATACTCCCTTTGTTCCAGTTTATGTGAACCTATTTTCGTTTTGGACTGTTCCAAAAAGAATGACCCCTTTCTAAATTTGGTAATAATTTAGCTTAAACTAACAATTCTGCCCTTAATGAGAAGCTTTTATAACCACACAAATATTGTGGGGCCCTTTTTGACTTGTTTAGGACCACAAATTCCAAAAGTCTTTATTTGTTCTTAAACTTCGTGTCCAATTAAATAGATTCATATAAATTGGAACGGAGGAAGTATTAATTATAAGAAATTTGAGATTCTAGATTAGGAGCAAGAGAATGACTTGTTGGGTGTAGAAACACCATTAATAAGGGCTATGAAGCTTTATGCCACCAAATGTTTGAGAAAATACCTAAGTGACCAAAACATGAGTATTATTGCTAATATGGAATCCCTTTGACTTGTATTATAGAGATTAAAGTTGAAAGTGTTGGCGAATGTTGTATTACGCTCAAGAGAAGGAAGTTAAGGTATGTGAGGCTAACTCTCTATATTTGGGAATGTTAATGATTCTCCCTACACTACGTTTTTTTTAAGACATTACTAATTGCCTCAGAAATATAGTTAAGCCTAGTTTCTTGAATAGTTGCAGAACTTCTATTATCTAGATTCATAACTCATTCATGACTTTCATTATGAACGTTGTGATCTCAGTGCATAATCAATATAGACTTGGGTTAGATTTCTCAACATGTCATAAACAATTGAAGTTTCAGTTTTCATAATCAGTTCAAGAATACATGTCTCAGTCTAGTCCTATTCAGTAGTCCAATATCATGTAACTCAATATGATTTAGTATTTCAGCATCACATATTGCAGTATGATTCTCAGTTCCAGAATTTAAATCCCTGGATGTTGAACACCTTTATTGGAGCCTGAGGCCGTAGTTTATGATTTATGCATATTTGCGCGTGAGGCTGTAGTTGATGCTTTATGCATTTTTGGGCCTAAGGCTGTAGTTATGTATACGTATACTTGGGCCTAAGGCTATAGCTTGTGCACATATATATTGGGCCTGAGGCCATAGTTTATTCAGATAAACAGGTTGTTCATCATGCAGAAGAGGGAGTATTCATATCCTTACTTCATTTGTTTATTTTAGTTATCAATTATCAATTCTCAGTTATCAACTTAGTTTCAGTTTCAGCATTTATAATTCTTTCTTTCAGTTGCTTTACATACCAGTGCAATACAAATGTACTAATGTCCCTTTTGCCCGGGGCTTACACGATGCAGGCAATGATTTACAGGTTGACGATTCAAAGCGCTAGGATTCTCGTACCAGCTATTTGGTGATCCCAGTTCTTTCGGAGCATTATCATTACCTTACAGTCTTCAGTATTTTCAGATAGTCAGTGTTTTTAGTACTTCATTAGAGGCTTCATAGGCTAGAGTAACAGTTAGACAGAGTCACAAACTTTTCATGTTAAGCAATGTTGGCTACAAATATACTTCAGACTTATGTTAGTGTTCCTGCACATTAATTTATATCATTCAGACTTTCAGTGTATCAACATGTGTTAGTTTATCTTCCGCTTTCTGTATGTTATGATATCACATGTTGATTCAACCAGCCAGTTGGTTCTCTCGGTCACAGTAGTCAAGCACCGGGTGTCGTGTTACGTCCAGGCCCAGGTTCGGGGTGTGATATTTTCTTTATGTGAAAGTGCAATGGAGGGGTAATCCGATCGAGGTAGCTATGTGGTAGTCCGAGTCCGACATGCGAAGTAGATACCCACACCTTTTCACCACTCCAGGTTCTTTTCTATGCCCGATCGAGGACGAACAGTTCTTTTAGAGCTGAAGAATGTGATGACTCGATAGGTCATTTTGAGTACTAACCCTTATTTTCATGCTCCTAGACCTCTATTAACTTCATTTTATGTTTCTTGATTCACGCGCACAGTCCCTATATTTTTCCGAAAACTTTTTACGTAACAATTTGAAGAAAATATGATTTTTGGCTTTAAAAATAACTTTAGTTGACTACGGTCAATAGTTTGTGTAAACGACCCCGGATCGGTATTTTGATGATTCCGGTAGGTTTGTATTGTGATTTCGAACTAAAGTGTATGCCTGAAATTGAATCCGGAAGTCCCTAGGTTAATTTGGCTTGTTTTGCCGAAAGTTAGCAATTTGAAAGTTTGGAAACTTCCTAGATTTGACTGTATGTTGACTTTGTGGCTATTGGGTTCGAATTTTGATTTTGGGACTTGATATAGGTCTGTTTTACTATTTAAAACTTGCCTGCAAAATTTAGTGTAATTCGGAGTTGGCTTGATAGGATTCGGACGCTTGGTTGCAATTCTAGAGGTTATTGAGTTTTCCTTTGAAATTTCATTCGTTTTGATGTTCGATTTGTAGTTTTAGATATTATTTTGGTGTTTTTGTCACGTGAAAAAGTTTGTATGATATTTTTATACTTGTGTGCATGTTTGGTTTGGAGCCCGAGGAGCTCGGGTGAGTTTTGGACGAGTTTCGGATGAGTTTGAGGATTGTTGGTTCAATGTTTGCTTCTAGTGTCTGATGCAGATCTTGCAGACCTCGCAATAGTGAGTCTTGCTTTTGCGAACAAAATTTTGTATTTTCGAGCAGGGCCTGGAATAGGTGACCTCGCATTTGCGAGGAATGGGTTCTCTTTTGCAAACTGTCATTGGTCGCTTTTGCGAAGATAGTGGTCGCATTTGCGATCACAAGCGACTTGAGTCAGCTTCGCATTTGCGAAGCTTTTAGCGCATTTGCGAAGGGGGGATGTTCGCATTTGCGAAGCTTTTGGCGCATTTGCGAAGGGGGGATGTTCGCATTTGCTAACATTTTATTGTATTTGCGACATTTGGACTTCCAATACAAGGTTTGTACTTACGACCTCCGTAGGTTGGTAAAATAGGTGAAAATCGGGACTTAGCTCATTTTACACTATTTCTCAACCCTAAACACTCTAGAGGCAATTTTTTCAGAGATATTTCTTTCTAAATTCATTGGTTAGCAATTTTAATCCATTTTCTTTCAATTACCCAATACTTTTCATGTGTTTTCAATATCAAATCTAAGATTTTAATGGTAAAAATTAGGGATTTGGGTAGAAATGAAGGATTTTGTAAAATTGAGATTTAGACTTCAAATTGAGATTGAATTTTAAAACAAATCACATAATCGGTCTCGGGGGTGAATGGGTAATCGGTTTTTGGTCTGAATCTTGAGTTTTGACCAAGCGGGCACGGGGTTGACTTTTGTTGACTTTTTTCAAATTCATTAAAGATTGAATCTTTTTCACTCGTGAGTAGTTTCTGAAGCTTATTTTGAATTGATAATTGGTTATATTTTGTTAGTTTAAAGGATTGTCCAAAAGGCAAGGTCGTGGTTGGTTGATTGACTTGGTTGTGGAGTGAGGTAAGTGTCTTGGTTAACTTTGATTTGAGGGAATTAGGACTAGATGGTCTATTTGCTACGTGAATTATGAGTGAGGACGACATATATGTGAGGTGACGAGTATATATGCTTGTCATTGGGTTAAAGCATGTGGGTGGAAGTTATTCATTTATATTATGTTGTTTCAATGACTATGCTTTTCATGTTGTAGTTAGATAATTACTCCTTTAATTGTTCACATTCATATCTATTGTTTATTTTGAAGTTGTTAGAATTTTGAAAGTTGAGTTGAGTTATCATTACACTGTGATTGAATTGAAAATTCTTCCCACCTTGTCTTGCTATTTGAATTGATGTTGTTGTTTGGTGAGCAAGAGTGAGAAGTACGAAGGGTGTTGTCGTGCCTTATTTGCATACAATATCATTTATTTAAGAGATTGTGAGGATTAAATCACGAAGGGTGATGTCGTGCATTTGATTGCTTATTATCATTTATCACATCATGTGAGGTTGAGAGTAAAAGCACGAAGAGTGATGTCGTGCCATTTTATTTTTGACATTATATGGTGAGGATGAGAGTAAAAGCATGAAGGGTATGCCATGCCATTGTTGATTTCATTGCTTTATTTGATTTCCGGATTGACAATTTAATTGGTTGTATTGTTGTTATTTTCGGAACAATGTTATTGGGTGATTTTGTACTTTCCATTCTTATTGTACTCCCTTTTTACATGTCCCCTGCCAGTTAATATTTTAATTGCCCTACTTGTTATTTTGTTGCTTTATGTATATACTTGTATAGGATTTATGTAGGTGTCTTGTCATAGCCTCGTCACTACCTCGTCACTACATAGGCTCGATGCTTATGGGGTACATTGGGTCGGTTGTACTCATGCTACACTTCTGCACTTCTTGTGCAGATACTGGTATTAGTCCCAATAGTGTCTAGTGGTGCTTATGCTTGGATCATATCTACATTGGAGACTTGAGGTAGAGTTGCTGGCATTCACATTCCCTGAAGTCCCCATCCAGTTCTATCTTTATTGTTTAATTATCTCATTGCGAACAGTTGTATTTATTTCAAACCATATTTGTTGACTTCTAGTTGCTCATGTACTGATGACTCTAGATTTCTGGGATTAGAATATACCGTATTATGTTATGGGATTATTCATGTGTTATTGCTTATTTATCATTAATAATTGCTATTATTTTGTTTTACACTGTTAAAATGTTAAATTGGTTATCTAATGTTGGTTTGCTTAGCAAGTAGACGTTAGGCGGCATCACGGCCCCGAGGTTGAAAATCTATGTCGTGACTCTCTCTCTCTCTCTCTCTCTCTCTCTCTCATATATATATATATATATATATATATATATATATATATATATATATATATATATATATATATATATATATATATATATATATATATATATATATGGGCCCAGTCACCTGCCATGTGGACCGTTTACTATTATATGATTTTATAAAGCTCTCATATTTGGCTAGTCTTTTTTTCTTGGAGGATTTGATTTCGGACTTCTAATAATCTCCCCTTTTGCCTGAATTTTCTGACAAAATAAACTTGATCCACCTTCTTCACATAACCTTCAAATCTCCACCACAAAGCCTTTATCTCCAAACTGTTAAATTTCTCAAACTAAAATCTTCATTATCATCAAATAGGTTGCGGCTAAAACTGAACCTGCCTTGGACCTATCTTCAACCTCGCTTTGATACCACTTGTTAGGATCATAATAATCATGTGTTATACACAAGATAACAAAACATACCTCAACCACGATAAATCAGACAGCTAAAGAGATTTATAGAAAAAGAGATAAATATTTAACGTGGTACGCTCAATTGATTTACATTCACAGGTAGAATGAGATAAGCAATCCACTATATAAACTAGAGTACAAAATATCGAGAGAACAACCTCTCAAGGAGGCATACACAAGTGCTAGGACAACACTTTTCTCAAAAAAAATTTCCCTAAATAAGACTCTCAAACCCCTTATTGCTACATTGTGGATGCTACTAAATGAGAAGGAATGATCCTCAATTTATAGAAGTCTAAAATCTTTTTCTCTAAGAAAAAAGATTAGCCAAATATGAGAAACTTATAATTTCCTTTAAGAAAAGAAAAAATCAGTTATGATAAATATATTATCCTTCCTTCAAGAGAAAGGAAGATCAAATATGATAGGCATTGCAATATGTATAGAAACATGTGTCAAGGGTGAAAGTAGAATTTTTTATAACACAATTAGAAGAATAATAATAATAATAATAATAATAATAATAATAGAGTACTCAAACCTAAATAAAAGGGTAAGGAGAAGTTTACTCTACTTTTAACCCTAAATATATAAACCAAATAACCTACAATGACAATGACTCACATATTGGTTATTTCTCTTCCGTCATTCATTAGTAATTGTTGGGAGGGTGGGGGAGGGGGAGGAGAGTGCTGGGGTGCTTTGAGAATTTTTTTAAATTATAAGCACATCAGCTTTCTTCTTACCACCATATCAATTCTTCTGGTTTTTTGGTTCTCTTTGTTACAATAAAGTAAAATTGGAGGAGTGGGAAGAAGAATGTGCGAAGCAAGGAATATCTCGCAACTCATTGGATTGTTTGATGCAAGCTAATGATGATCGGTACTTTGGTCGATATAAATGTAGACAAAGATATAGAATAAATTCTAAAGAACTAAGAGCAAATCCAATTTTATTATCTTTCTATGCATCAATCATATTATGTTTCCCTTTTTTTTGTGTGTGTGTTTGCACTTTATTAGAACGTTGATTTGTGCATATTGGATTGGAAAAATAATTTTTTACAGATCGTATATTGTATATATTAATCTATATCTATATTTATCTATATCTATATTCTCTATGTTTTAAAATTAGTTAGGTTAGTTAATAATTAGTTATTCTTTTTGAATTTGAATTTAAAATAATTAAATATTTATATATTTTTATAAAAAAGGGAAAAAACTTTATAAATAAATAACTTCAATTTAGAGATATATAAAAGGATAAGAGTAACTTATTTTTTGAGATGAGAATGTTTTTGAAGAATAATTCATATGATCATGCTATATAGATAAGATCACGTAACTAAAAATATTATAATAGATAAAACTAAAAAAAATAGACAATTGACATAATTCTAAGAAACAAATAAAAATATTAACAAAAAAATCATATTAAATACAAACAGGAAGGAGAATTTCATTAAATTGATTATTGAAAATAATATAAAAGTAATAATTATTATAATTATTAGTAGATTTATGATATATAATAAAAGAACTTATCTATTTAACCTTTGAACTAATTCAATGCCATCCATTTAGAAAAATAATATGTAACGACCCGACCGGTCGTTTTGAGCTCTAGCGCGGTGTTCGACGGTTTGAGGCCTTGACTAGCTTCACTTCATGTTTATGACTTGTACGCGTAGCCGGAATCAAATTTCGGGAAGTTCAGAGTTGATTCGGATGAAAAATTCTAATTTCGGAAGCTTTAAGTTGGAAGAATTGACTAAGGATTGACTTTTGACTAAACGGCCTCGGAATAGGGATTTGAAGGTTTCAATAGGCTCGTATGATGATTTTAGACTTGGGCGTATGTTCGGATTGAGTATCGGGTGATCCGGGAGTATTTCGGCGCTTATTATGGAAAATTGACATTTTGGAAGTTCTAGGATTTCATAAGTTTGGTTTGAAGGGAATTTTGATGTTATCGATGTGCGTTTGGAGTTTCGAGCTTTGGAATAGGTTCGTATTGTGATTTGTGACTTGTGCATAAAGTTTGGCGTCATTCCGGAATGTTTAAGTGTAATTCGGACGCGTTCGGCGAAGTTGGAAGGTTGGAAAGTTGTAAGAAAGGTTTTTGGCCGTTGATTCGTAATTTTGATGCTGTTTGACCTAATTTGAGATTGTAATAACTCGGTCGGTCATTTTGAGAGTATTAGCCCCGAACCCCTATTTATTGCTCCCTCTATTTCATTTTGTGATTACGTAACTTGCCGGGAGATTTAGTTTTTGGTTTTCGGGTGAAATGGGACACATAATCTCTAAAATGAAAGTTTAAGTCGTAGGAGTTGACCGTAGTTTGAATTGTGTGAAAACGACCCTGGAATAGAGTTTTGACGGTTCCAATAGCTCCGTGTGGTGATTTTGGTCTTAAAAGCGTGTCCGGAGGTTGATTTGGAGGTTCGTAGGTCATTTCGGCGTTAATTCGCGAAAGTTGGAAAATTGGATGATATTTGAAAACTTTGATCGGGAGTGGACTTGTTGAAATCGGGGTCGAATTCCGATTCCGAAAGTTGGAGTAGGTCCATAATGTCAGTTATTACTTGTGTGCAAAATTTGAAGTCAATCGGACTTGATTTGATAGGTTTCAGCATCAGATGTTGAAGTTAGAAGTTCTAAAGTTCATTAGGCATGAATCGATGTGCAATTCGTATTTTTAGCATTGTTTGATGTGATTTAAAGGCTCGACTAAGTTCGTATAATGTTTAGGGACTGGTCGGTATATTTGGTTGAGGTCCCGGGGGCCTCGAATGTGATTCAGATTGTCATCGGATCATTTTTGGACTTAGAGGATTGTTGGCGCTGGGCTGGTTCTGGTGTCATCGCACCTACGGTGGGGTTCGCCGCAGGTGCGGGCTCTCATAAGAGAGCTTTGAGTCGCAGATGCGGAGCTAGCCTTGCCCAGCAGTGGTCGCAGAAACGGGACATTTTCCCGAGAAGCACTGTCGCTTCTGCGATGGCATGGAGCGCTGAAGTGCCAGTGGTCGCAGGTGCGGTCGCGTTCCCACAGATGCGGGGCTTTATCTGCAGAAGCGGAAGGCCTGGACTTGGGTGATTTCCGCACTTGCGATGGTTTTTTCGCAAGTGTGGCATCGCAGAAGGATTACTTGTCCGCAGATGCAGTTTGACTGGGCAGAAAAGGGGATTTTCGAGGGTTTGATTTCATTATCCATTTTTGGACCTAGAGAGCTCGGTTTGTAGCAATATTTCAAGAGATTTTCAGAGAAAATATTTGGGTAAAGATTCTACAGTATCCACTAATCTACCATTAATTTCTTCATTTAATTAAGGATTTGGGTTGAGAAATTTGGAGAGAAATGGTAAAAGTTCATAGACCAAAGTTTTGGGTTTTGAAAGGACAAATGAGGTCGGATTTGAGTAATTCTTGTATGGTTGGACTCGTTATCAAATGGGTGTTCGAATTTATAATTTTGGTTGGGTTTCGAGACGTGGGCCCGGGTTAACTTTTTGGAGCAATTTTTTAATTCTTTGCTAAAGTCGTAGATTTATTATTTAAATTAGTTTCTTGTAGTTATATTTATAGTATGTAATTTTTTTGGCTAGATTCGAGCCGATCGAAGTTGGAAAGTCGAGGGAAAGGCATTCTTAGTGATTGATTAAGCGAGATTTGAGGTAAGTGACTTGTCTAACCTTGTGTGGGGGAAACTCCCCTTAGGTTTGGTACTATTATGGTATTTGCAATACGTGAAGGCCGTGTACGTGAGGTGACGAGTGCGTACTCGGGTTAAATCTTAAAAATTCGATTCTTGCTAAGTAGTTTCCTTTTTAATTCCTTAACTTAGTTACTCTAGCATGTGTAGTTATCATGTTTAGCATAATGTCGCACATCTACGTATCTTATCTCTTACTTGCAATTTGTGCAACATGCTTAGTTGGATTTCATGCTTCCTTGATCTTGTATTCAATATTTAACTGTAGGATTCCTTGCTGTAATTTCATTGTCCCATCGGTTATCTGTTGCATATTTATTTTGGGACTACAAGGCGGCACCTTGGAAGCGCCCATGTTGCATATTTACTTTGGGACTACGAGGTGGTACCTCGGGAGCGCCCATGTTGGGCATTTACTTTTGGGACTACGAGACGGTACCTCGAGAGTGCCCTTGTTGTTTACCTCTATTTGCTGTATTGTTATCTTTCTGTAATTTCTCATTGTTCACTTCTCAGTCATTTCATTATATTATTATATCTTCTGCTTGTTTCCTATTATTACTAGTAGGGCCCTAACTGTAACGACCCGACCGGTCGTTTTGATCTCTAGCATATCATTTAGGGATTTGAGGCCCTGAGCAGCTTCACTTCAGGTATTATGACTTGTACGCGTGGTCGAAATTTAATTTCGGGAGGTTCGGAGTTGATTTGGAAAGAAAATTCTAATTTCGGAAGCCTTAAGTTGGAGGAATTAACTAAAGTGTGATTTTTTGACTAAACGACCTCGGAATCGGGATTTGCAGGTTCCAACAGATTTCTATGATGATTTTGGACTTGGGCATATGTCCGGATCGGGTTTTGAATGACCCGGGAGCGTTTCAGCGCCTATTGTGGAAGTTGGCATTTTGAAAGAATTTCATAAAAATTGGGTTGAGGTGTATTTCAATGTTATCGATATCTGTTTGGTATTCCGAGTATGGGAATAGCTCTGTATTGTGATTCTGGTATTGGGAGCACGTCCGGAAGTGGATTTGGAGGTCTGTAGGTCATTTCGGGGTCATTTGGCGAAAGTTAGAAATTCGAAGGTTTCTAAGAAGTTTGACTGGGAGTGGACTTGGTGATATCGGGGTCGAATTTCCATTCCAGAAGTTGGAGTAGATCCGTAATGTCGAATGTGACTTGTGTGCGAAATTTGAGGTCAATTGAACGTGATTTGAAAGGTTTCGGCATCGAATGTAGAAGTTGAAGTTCTAAAGTTCATTAAGCTTGAATTGGCATGTGATTCATGATTTTAGCGTTATTTGATATGATTCGAAGGCTCAACTAAGTTTGTAATGTATTTTAGGACGCGTTGGTATAATTGGTTAAGGTCCCGGAGGCCTCGGGTGGATTCCGGAAGGTTAACGGATCAATTTTTGGACTTAAGAATTTTTTACGCTTAATGCTTTTGGTGTAATCGCACCTGCGTCAAATTTTTGATGAAGGATTACTTTGGCCGCCGGTGCGAGATCGCGGGTGCGGCGAATTGCTCGTAGAAGCGAGAATGAACTGGAGCTAGGGCAGCCGCAGAAGCGGATTGGAGCAACGCACCTGCGAGTGCGCAGGAGCGTGGCAGCTGTCGTTGGTGCGTAAATATGCACAGATGCGCGAGAGCAGGTCGCACCTTTGATGCCCGCAGAAGTGAAAAGACTTCCGCAAGTGCGAGTTCTTGGGTAGGCAGTGAGGACCGCAGGAGCAAAAATTGGACCGCACCTGCGGAGCCGCAAAAGCGGTCAGGTCACCGTAGGCGCGATGAACACTAGGCAGTGTGTTCTCTTTAAATCGGGGGTTTGGCTCATTTTCACTTCATTTCGTCCATGGGTGCCAATTTTGGAGCACTTTCGAAGTGCCATATTCATCAACTATAATGGAGTAAGTGATTTCTTCACATTGTGAGTTAAATATATGATTTTTACATGAATTCAAGCATGAAAATTTATAGAAATTATGGGATTTTGAAAGAAATCTAGAAATTTATATTTTTAGATTTTGATCACGAATTAGCGCATGGAATTGAGAACAAATTATATATTTGAGTTCATGATGTTATGGGTAGTGGTTATCTTCGAAAATTTTTGGAATCCGGGCACGTGGGCCCGGGGGTAAATTTTCGGAATTCTTCAATTTGGGTTCGAAAATCACTTTAATAGTTAGGATGTGAACTCTTGAGCATGTATTGACTATTTTATATAACATTTGACTAGCTTCGGGTAATTTGGCACCAAGTTGAGGATTGAAAGCACAATTTTGGACCGAAAAGTAAGCGTTGAGACGAGGTAAGTCTCCTGTCTAACTCCGTGAGGGGAAAAATACCCCTAGGTGTTGTATGTTGATGTATGCTACTTGTTGTGGGGGGCTACGTACGCGATAGGTGACGAGAGCCTGTACGTAGCTGCATTCACGTTATTGTCCGGGTAGGCTTAGGTTCACATCATGATGTAGCTGCACTATTTGAGCATTCTCTCGCCTATTAAATTCCTATGTTTTATATTTCTACTTGAGACTAGACTTGCTATTGTAGAGACTTCACGAGTTCATGATTAGTCACCGAATAACTTTACTCCTCTTACGTTATGTTTCAGTGATATATATACTTCATTGAAAGGTTTTTGTTAAAGAAATTACAATTCACACGTTTATTCATGAGTGGGGTCAAGGACCCGTCAAAGCTTCTTATTCTAATGGGATCGGGCCATTCGCCTCGGCAGGATTATGTATTTCACTCTTATGGGATCGGGCCATTCGCCTCAGCGGGATTTATGTACCACACTCTCATGGGAGCAGGTTGTTCGCCTCGGCAGTTTAATAGATGGATCTATGGTTTGTGCCGTTCGACCCTCGATAGTGCACAGTTTAAATATTTATGTTGGATCGGGTCGTACGCCTCGGCATTTCCTATATCATATCCTCATGGAATCGTGTGTAATATTTGGCAAGAAGCAAGTATATTTGTGATTTTTCCCAATTTGAGTTATGACAATCTATCTGATGAGATTCACTATATCTATATATATGCTCCAGTTAAGGAGGGAATTTCTAGTGGAGAGCTTGAGTTCCTCGTAAATAGGGAGATTTGTACGACGTGATTTATACTTGTTTATCTCATTTATTTACTCTGCCTCATATTTACTTACCTCTTTACTGTACCTGATGTTATTGGACCACTAGTGAGTATCGATGTCGACCCCTCGTCACTACTCCTCCGGGGTTAGGCTAGATACTTACTGGGTACACGTTAATTATGTATTCATACTACACTTGCTGCACATTTTGTGCAGGTACATATGTGACTAGTGGCCTTGTGAGAACAGAGGCGTGTATGCATGTGGGGACTTACGTGAGCCGCATTCCATATTACGACCCACAACCGGCAGAGTCTCCTTCAGAGTATTTATATTTCTCCTGTCCAAATTTGTATTTCGGACAGATGTTGTATTTTATTTTACATTCCTAGTTGATGCTCATGCACTTGTGACACTGGATTTTGGGGTGATTATGGGTTGTCCTGTATTAAAATTGTTAAAAATATTATTATTTGCTTTGTCAAATTCCATCTTTTACTATTTAATTGAAGGAAATATAATTTCAAAAATATTAAAATGAGAACCAAATTAAATATTTATTATTGACTTGCCTGACAAGGGTGTCCAGCGCCATCACGACCTTTAATGAATTTTGAGTCATGACAACATGGTATCAGAGCGTTAGGTTCACTTAGGTCTCACGAGTCATTAGCGAGTCTAGTAGATTCTTACGGATTGGTACGAAGACATTTGTACTTATCTTCGCAAGGCTACAAGTCTGTTAGGAGAACTTCCCTTCTTGATTCCTCATCGTGCGAATTGACTCTTTTGAGGCTTGTGCCTTTATTTCTTTCCTATTCAATCTTATACGACGTGAAGAGCTTGTTATAGATTGGGAATTGAGGAATTGTCATGGTACTACAGGGGTGGTGCAGGACGTTTCTGCCTACGTATTTGATTGGGTTATTGCCTTCGCCTTGCGAAAGGTCGTCCTGTCGTTTCATCTCAGCATCAGTATTTCCTATGGTTTTGAGATTTGACATTGATTGTTATGACAATTCTTGCGTTGTTATTGCACCATGTTGGTCTAATGGTAGGGTGCTTATTTATGTGTCGAGGCAGTGAATGACTTGAATGGAGGTTTTTCTCAGTGCATGATTCAGAAGTTCAGCATTTTATTTCCGGCGGAGGAAAGGCAATCGGACTAGGAATGTTTAGATTTGGGTTGATGGAATAATGAGACTTGGTATTTTCGAGCGCGGTAGAGTTCTCAATTGTGATGTGGTGTCATAGTCCTTGTTGAACGCGTTAAGGTTCGCCGATGTTATGGCCCTCTTCAATTTGCCTTCAGGCCAGGGTGTTGTGAAATGGTGCCTGAGATCCGGTTGTCAGAGATAACGAAGTGTAGCGATTTCGAAATCGAATCGGTACTTCTAGTATTGATGGCTGGATAAAGATGATCTTCTAAGAGGTTTAGAGTTGGTAGCGACTCATGTGTTCGGATGTTACAGATATGGATTCGGGTTTGGAGCAACAATTAGGCAGCGAAGGACGAGGAAGGACATGTGGGAGGTGTCTTGCGGTGATTGAATTGTTAGGAGGTCAAGTGTGAAAAGTAGAAGTCGAGGAGTTGCTTAAAGGAGGGGGTTTGACCAAAGTGGGAGAGTGGCATAGTAGCATATGGGTTATGTGTAGGATAGCCACACGCCTTGAGGGAAGCTTAGAGCAATTTGGGAATCGTGATGGGCAGTGACTAGGACCATGGATTTTATTTGGATACTACATGACTTCGATGTCAATGGGGAAGAAGGAACCTTGGCGGATCCCAAGGTTATGTAATTGTAGCTTCAAGCTAAGTGGGAGAGCTCCACCGTCTATGATTGGATTGCGTAGTTGTCAACTTGTGCGGTTTCTGGTTATCGGTGTATTGGTAGGTTATTACGACTAAGGAAAGAAAACACCAGTGGTAATTTGAGCAAAGGATTTCAGGAATGTGTGTTATCTTTGGCCTTATCGGTTCATGTTCAGGTTTTGGGAAGACTTAGAGCAATGCTTCATCTGGATGTGATGTATAAGGAAAGGAATTCAGCTGGTTGCTTCTTTGAGAGGGTGTTCATATGCTAGCAGGGCCTTGGAGTTTGATTATATTCGGGGACAAGTCAGAGTGGGTGACTCTCAACAATGGTCCTAGTACGTTCAAAATTAAAGTGCGGTGCCTAAGGATTTCGAGTTCGTGGTATGGTTAAGTATCGAGTTTTGGCAGTGGACTATGAAAAGGGGGCTTGGAGTGTTCTATGTTACCTACAGTCTGCGGTGCAGCATCAGGGAAACGGGAGAAAATAACTTCGGATTCATGGAACAATTATCAGAATGGGTGTACCCGTTGAAGATGCGAACATGCGCACAAGGAAAGTATGTGATGGTTCGTGGGTTTTGAGACAGCATGGCCTCGTGAAATAAGGTTACTCAGGATGAGTGTGGATTTGGGGTTGTTATGTTTTAAATGGATCTATTATTATTCATAAGGCAAGTCCAGAGTAAATTAGGGGAAGTCGGATCGGTTAGCAATGGTTGAACTGGCATGATGGTGGCAATGATCAGTTCCTTCAGCGTGTTGAGTTATACATGTGATTTGTGGCGGTACGTGCGAGGTTTGACGGCCGTTGTAATTGATTTTATTTTGGGCCATTCGAGTATTATGGCATGTTATGTGTAGATGGATTCCGGAAGAATTATGGTGGTTTAGACCACTACTCGAGGTTTGTATTTTTCTGCGGTTATGGGAATTCAGTCACGTGTTGTAATGGTTCTCCCGAAATAAGTTAAGTGAAAGGTTTCTATATGCTGGAGTGTTAATTCTATTAGTGGTTCAGGAGTTATGATGGAATTCTTGTATTCTCGCGTATTGGCGTGTAAGAGCGACATGGGAATTGGAAGTCGAGGATCAAGGTTGCGGTTCGGTGTAGACAAGAATGTTACGAGCTTAGGTGAGCATGAAGGGATTCAGATGTTTAGAGTAAGCTGGTATTGTCTTTAGCGTCACCTGAGATCCGTGTCCTATGTAAGGGGCTTTGTGTTCTGATTTGCAGATTTCCGATTTACTTTACAGCCTTAGTATGACCGGTGGTATGGATGTACAGACTTGTTACCTAGTGCGGAAGGTCGTGGGAGTGTATCCCACAAGAAGATGGTATAAGTGCGACCTATAGTCACTTGATTGATTGAAGATTGGAACCAAGTATGGAGATTATGGTACCACTGCTAATGTGGGAGTTTAGGCCTGGAAGTCGCTCTATTCATTTGGCTGCGAACTGTGGATGTTTGTTCCAGATTGACGGTTGTTCTTGTGTGTCATGGGAAAAAGGGTTAGTGTGGATCCTTGAAAGGTTATTAGCCCAGTGCGGTACGGTCAGAATCGGCTTGAGGTCCGTGGGTGGATCTAAATGTGAATGTGGGCTCTATATCAGGCCGGATGTGTTCATTTCAGCTTAGCGTTGTTTACGGAGGAACCTTCCGGCCTTGGATGTTATTTCTGTCGTCATTTATTGGTGTAATCTATATTATGCCAGGTAGGTTGTGAGGTGGTTTGATTATTCACACTCGTATTGAGATCCCGTGTAATTTATGGTGTTGTGAGAGCAGGAAGGCTCTCAAGATACAGGTCATTTATTGCACCTTAGTTTTGCTTGAGTTTCGTAGCGTATGGCGCTATCCGTCTCCACAAGTTTTGTATTATGCACTTTGCGTGTTGGTGGTTGATATTCGGGTATTTCGCAGCTATGAGAATTTTAGCTCAATAAGTACTTCCTTATAAATTATTATGTATGGATCGTGTGGCACGCCGCCATGGGTATATTATTTGGATTTAGTGGCACGCCGCCACGGGTATCATGTTTGGATCGGGTTGCACGCCGCAACGGTATCATGGTTGGATCGGGTTTCACTCCGCAACAGTGTGATGTTGAGCACAGTTTCCCATATCTATTGTTGTGTGTTTTGCTTCTCATTTTCTGAGGAAGGTTCATAACAACTTTTCGGTTGTTTAAATTAATTACGTGGGTTGAGTATGTCTTTCCAGAGTTCATTTCCTTATGTATCACATTCGAGTTTGTAGCTTGTTAGCACATTGTGGCATCATATGAGACTTTTGGCAGTGTCTGAGGTGGCCTATTGCTTGAGCAGCTTGTATTGGGTGAGATGAGATTATTGGACCTGGGATCAATACAATCAGATTTATATGGGGCACATTAAAGAGTAAATATCGATATTCTGTTCGGAATGAGGTAATGGTTCTTGTTGGGAGGAGAGACTCCATGGATTGTGACTCGGTAGGTGGTTACGAGTTTCTACACGTCTCTTCTATTGTGGCGGTACTACGAGAGCTGACGTGGGACTTATGTGCTTCATGAGATATGTTGTGGGCATCAAATTTGTGGGATTCCGGCTATTGTTGTCGGGGGATGTCATTATGGTCATTTGAATAATGCAGTGCATGGTGTGAATTCGATAAGAGGAACAATCATGTATTGGCATATTGTGTAGAGATGGATACGGTGTTCATGTGTTGGAAACAGACCTGGTAGAGAATTTCAGATATTGGAATCTGGCTTTAAGGCTTATTTGATTAAATAAAAGGGAGAATCTTCAGATTGGCTCGAGCTAATATGCCTGACCGGGTTGTGGTGACATGGATAGGTGCACGAGTTGTTGAACAGTGATTTCGAACAACTCCAGAGCAGTTCTTAGCACGTTCGAGGACGAACATATGTTTAAGTGGGAGAGAATGTAACGACTGAACCGGTCATTTTGAGCTCTAGCGTGTCGTTCAGCGGTTTGAGGCCCTGAGCATCTTCACTTCAAGTATTATGACTTGTACGTGGGGTCGGAATTTAATATTGGGAGGTTTGGAGTTGATTTGGAAAGAAAATTATAATTTCGGAAGCCTTAAGTTGGAGGAATTGACTAAAGTGTGATTTTTTGAGTAAACGACCTCGGAATCGGGTTTTGGATGACCCGAGAGCGTTTCGGCGCCTATTGTGGAAGTTGGCATTTTGGAAGAATTTCATAAAAATTGGGTTGAGGTGTATTTCAATGTTATCGATGTCCGTTTGGGATTCGAGTCTGAGAATAGCTCTGTATGGTGATTCTGGTATTGGGAGCGCGTCCGGAAGTGGATTTGGAGGTCCGTAGGTCATTTCGGGGTTATTTGGAGAAAGTTAGAAATTCGAAGGTTTCTAAGAAGTTTGACCGAGAGTAGACTTGGTGATATCGGGGTCGAATTCTGATTCAGAAAGTTGGAGTAGGTCCGTAATGTCGAATGTGACTTGTGTGCGAAATTTGAGGTCAATCGAACGTGATTTGAAAGGTTTTGGCATCGAATGTAGAAGTTGAAGTTCTAAAGTTCATTAAGCTTGAATTGGGGTGTGATTCATGGTTTTAGCATTGTTTGATGTGATTCGAAGGCTCTACTAAGTTCATAATATGTTTTGGGACGCGTTGATATAATTGGTTAAGGTCCCGGGGGGCCTCAGGTGGATTTCGGAAGGTTAACAGATTGATTTTTGAACTTAAGAATTTCTTAAGCTTAATGCTTCTGGTGTAATTGCACCTATGTGACTTTGGCCGCAGGTGCGAGATCGTGGGTGCCACGAATTGCTCGTAAAAAGGAGAATGGACTGGAGCTAGGGGAGCCGTAGAAGCGGACTAGAGCAGCGCACCTGCGAGTACGCAGGAGCAAGGTAGCCGTCATTGGTGCGTAAATATGCGCAGATGCGCGAGAGCAGGTCGCACCTGCAATGCCCGCAGAAGCGAAAAACTTCCACAGGTGCGAGTTCTTGGCTGGGCAGTGAATACAACAGGAGCGGAATTTGGATGCGCACATGCGGTGCCGCAGAAGCGGTCAGGTCACTGCAGGTGCAATAAACGTTTCGCGAGTGTGCTCTCTTTAAATCGGGGGTTTGGCTCATATTCACTTCATTTCTTCCATGGGAGCCAATTTTGGAGCACTTTCGGAGTGCCATCTTCATCAACTATAATAGGGTAAGTGATTTCATCACATTATGAGTTAAATACATGGTTTTTATATGGATTCAAGCATTAAAATTTATAGAAATTGTGGGATTTTGAAAGAAACCTAGAAATTTATATTTTTGGATTTTGACCACAAATTAGGGCATGGAATTGAGAACAAATCATATATTTGAGTTCATGATGTTATGGGTAGTGGTTATCTTCAAAAATTTCCGGAATCCGGTCATGTGGGCCCGGGGGTAAATTTTAGGGATTCTTCAATTTGGGTTGGAAAATTACTTTAATAGTTAGGATGTGAACTCTTGAGCATGTATTGACTATTTTATATAACATTTGACTAGCTTCGGGTCGTTTGGCACCAAGTCGAGGATTTAAAGCACAATTTTGGACCGGAAAGTAAGCGTTGAGACGAGGTAAGTCTCCTGTCTAACTCTTTGAGGGGGAAAATACCCCTATGTGTTGTATGTTAATGTGTGCTACTTGTTGTGGGGGCTATGTACGCGCGAGGTGATGAGAGCCCGTACGTAGCTACATTCACGTTATTGTCCGGGTAGGCTTAGGTTCACATCATGATGTAGCTGCACTATTTGAGCATTCTCTTGCCTATTAAATTCCTTTGTTTTACATTTTTATTTGAGAATAGACTTTTTATTGTAGAGACTTCACGAGTTCATGATTAGTCACCGAATAACTTTACTCCTCTTACGGCATGTTTCAGTGATATATATACTTCATTGACAGGTTTTTGTTAAAGAAATTACAATTCACACGTTTATTCGTGAGTGGGGTCAAGGACCCGTAAAAGCTTCTTATTCTAATGGGATCGGGCCGTTCGCCTCGTCAGGATTATGTATTTCACTCTTATAGGATCGGGACGTTCGCCTCGGTAGGATTTATGTACCACACTCTCATGGGAGCGGGTCGTTCGCCTCGGCAGTTTAATAGATGCATCTATGGTTCATGTCGTTCGACACTCGGTAGCACAGTTTAAATATTTATGTTGGATCGGGTCGTACACCTCGGCATTTCCTATATCATATCCTCATGGAATCGTGCGTAATATTTGGCAAGAAGATGGTGTATCTGTGAGTTTTTCCGATTTGAGTTATGACAATCTATCTGATGAAATCTACTATATCTATATTTATGCTCCAGTTAAGGAGGAAATTTCTAATTGAGAGCTTGAGTTCCTCGTAAAGAGGGGAATTTTTACAACGTGATTTATACTTGTTTATCTCATTTATTTACTCTGCTTCATATTTACTTACCTCTTTACTGTACCTGATGTTATTGGACCACTAGTGAGTGTCGATGTCGACCCCTTGTCACTACTCCTCCGGGGTTAGGCTAGATACTTACTGGGTACACGTTAATCATGTACTCATACTACACTTGTTGCACATTTTGTGCAGGTACATATGTGACTAGTGGCCTTGTGAGAACAGAGGTGTGTATGCATGTGGGGACTTACGTGAGCCGCATTCCATATTACGACCCACAACCGGCAGAGTCTCCTTCAGAATATTTATATTTCTCCTGTCCAAATTTGTATTCCGGACAGATGCTGTATTTTATTTTACATTCCTAGTTGATGCTCATGCACTTGTGACACCGGATTTTGGGGTGATTATGGGTTGTCCTGTATTGAAATTGTTAAAAATTTTATTATTTACTCTGTAAATTCCATATTTTACTATTTAATTGAAGGAAATATGATTTCAAAAATATTAAAATGAGAACCAAACTAAATATTTATTTTTGGCTTGCCTGACAGCGGTTTCCGGTGCCATTACGACCTTTAATGGATTTTGGGTCGTGACACTGACCTGACCTCATCACTACTCTACTGTGGTTAGGCTTGGCACTTACTGGGTACTATTGTAGTGTACTCATACTACGCTTCTGCACATGTGTTTGCGCAGATCCAGGTTCATCTTACCAGCCCCGATATTAGTACGTTGTGTTATTGCTTGGAGACTTCAAGGTACACCTGCCCGCGACCGCAGGCCTCAAAGTCCCCTTCTTTTCTGTTTTTCTCTTATTTCTTTACATTTTGATATAAAGTGGTGTATGGGATTATTCGGTACTGTACTTAAAGCTTTTGACTTATATCTCACTAGGTTTTGGGATTTTATGTATTGAGTTTTGGTATATTTCTTTTATGAAATTGTTGGGATATTCAAGTTTTAATCTCTTATTTAATGTTTCCGCGTATTGCTTAGGCTTACCTCGTCTTAGAGACTAGGTACCGTCACGATATCCCACGGAGGGAAATTGGGGTCATGGCAGAAGCTTCGACTAAGTTCGTATTGCATTTTGGGATGTGTTGGTATGTTTGGATGGGGTCCCGGGGGGCCAGGTTTGAAACAGATTGAAAACGGATTGGAATTCGGATTTGAGGAGATATTGTTGCTGCTGAAGACTGGTGTAATCGCATATAACGACCCAACTTGTCATTTTAAGAATTTACGCCATGTTCAGCAATTTAAGGTCCCGAGCAACTTCGTAACATATATTATGACCTGCGTGTACGATCGAGTTTGGTTTTCGGAAGATTCAGAATTTAATTGAAAGAACAACTCTCATTTTTGAAGCTTAAATGAAAAGAGTTGACCGGAGTTTAACTTTTGAGCAAACGACTCCGGAATAGAATTTTGATGATTCCAATAGCTTCGTATGGTGATTTCGAACTTGGGCATATGCTCAGATTTGGATTTGGAAGTCCGCAGGATAATTCGACGCATTTTGGCGAAAGTTGAAAAATAGAAGATTTTTGGAAAGTTTGACCGGGAGTTGAATTTATTGATACCAGGGTTAAAATTCGATTATAGAAATTAGAACAACTCCATTATGTCATTTAAGACTAGCGTGCAAAATTTGAAGTCATTGCGGATTGATTTGATATGTTTCGGCGCAAATTATAGAATTTGGAAAATTCATAAACTCATAATTCGATTCGAGGTACGATTTATAGTTTTGATGTTGTTTGATGTGAT
This sequence comes from Nicotiana tabacum, assembly GCF_000715075.1. NCBI lineage: Eukaryota > Viridiplantae > Streptophyta > Magnoliopsida > Solanales > Solanaceae > Nicotiana > Nicotiana tabacum. Next base: position 90,813,115 of record NC_134102.1, read on the forward strand.
TTAAGGCCTCGAGCAGGTCCGTGTTATGTTTTGGGACTTATTGGTATATTTGGACAAGGTCCCGAGTGGCTCGGATGAGTTTCGGGTCGTTTGGCGCCTTGTTGAAGCTGCTGGAATTTCTGTTGGCAGAAGCTGGTTCTGGCAGCAACTGGTGTAATCGCGTTGGGACTTTGGAAGCTTATATCTCGAAATCTATATGGAATCTGAACATTTTCAAAATATGAAAGTTGTAGCCCTTTGATTCTAGTTTTCAGAAAGATAAACCATTCATCATTTGGACATTTGTATAAAAAGTTATAATCGATTGACAAAAGATTGGTACTGCAGATTGTGGCTACAGCAGTGTGCACATCGCCAGAAATTTCTGTTGCGCATGGCTGACTTTGGGAGCTTATATCTCACAATCTATAAGGAATTGGGAGATGAGCAAAACATGAAAGTTGTAGCCCTTGGTGTCTAGTATCCAGAAAGGTAAACCATTCATCATTTGAGCATTTGTACAGAAAAGTATGATCGATTTACTAAAGGATGGTAATGCTGTTTTTCTGGGTTGAGGTAAATCGCAAATGTCAAATGCGACTTGCCTCGACAGATTCTTAAAACGAGGGTTTCGGTCATTTTAACATATTTGCAGCTATGGAGCTCGAATTTAAGTGATTTTTGAGGCGATTTTTACCATATGGATTGCGGTAAGTGTTCTATATCCAAAAGTTATTATACTTCATGATTCCATGGTTGTTTTCATCAATTATTAGTGAATCAAATGGAAGAAATTGGAGAAATTTGTAAAACATTTCAAAAATAAAAATTTAAGATTTGGAGGTCGATTAGTTATCGAAATTTGATAAAATTGGGATGGTTGAACTCGTATCAAAATGGGTGTTCGGATTTCGTGAAAATTCTATCGGGTTCCAAGAGGCGGGTCCCGAGTTGACTTTCTAATGTAAAATTTTAAGTCGACGTTTTATTATCCAGAATTATTTTTGATGAATTTTAATGAAGATATACAATTAATTTGGATAGATTTGAGCTTTTCGGAGGTCAATTCAAGCAAGAAGGCTATTTTGGAATATCAGCCTAACTCCGTAAAGGTAAGTATCTTGCCTAACCTTGAGTGAAAAAATTACCCCTTAGGCATTGAGTATTATGTGTCATTTATGAAATGTGAAAAGCCGTGTACACGAGGTGATGAGAACATACTCGGGCTTATATGTGCAAATCTTATTGGTTTAAAGTCTTAAGCATTTTTACGTATTAAACTGAATAATTGTGGACATTTATTTAATCCTCTATTTGCCATGCCTAAAATCCTTATTTGTCGAATTTATTTTTATATGATAAATTGGTGTGATTGCTACTCGAATTTTAGTGTGAATTATTTATGTTTGTTGATTCAATATTCCCCGGAAATAATTATATTACAGATTTTACTATTTGCAAATAATTAAGTAAATAAGTTTTAAAAAGGCATTATATATTTATCAAAAATTTGGATCAAAGAAGGCGTTGTTCTATGCTGAGTTAATTTTCCATCCTTGTGGTTGTTTTTGAGGTTTTATATACGTTGTGTGGAGCCTTGGGCTAATTGCTGTGGAATTAATTGATTTTGTCGTATCTTTGGAGTTGGTTGTGGCCTATGGGCAATTTGTGACATGTTGTAATAATTAAGCACTTGATGTGCAATTTGTGATGTATTGCGATATTTGAGCACTTGAGGTGCAAGTTGTATTATGCTATGATATTTACTTTTGTTACTACGAGGCGGTACCTCGGGAGCTCCCCTGTCTTGCATATTTACTTTTGGGACTACAAGGCGGTACCTCGGGAGCTCCCCCTGTCTTGCAGATTTACTTTTGGGACTACGAGGCAGTACCTCGGGAGCTCCCCTGTCTTGCATATGTACTTTTGGGACTACGAGGCGGTACCTCGGGAGCTCCCCCTGTCTTGACTATTTACTTTTGGGACTACGAGGCGGTACCTCGGGAGCTCCCCTGTCGTGCATTTACTTTTGGGACTACGAGGCGGTACCTCGGGAGCGCCCCTGTTGTTTACTCATGTTGTATTGTGTTGGCTTTTCGTCAACACTCTGAGGATTTGTATTTCTGATTTGTACTTGTTTTCGATGAATGAGTTATTTTAAATAAAAGAAATTACTATTATGTTTTAATTTAATAAGTTTTACATCCAAATCCGTAGCTTATCGGATGCTTTATTTAAATTGAAATGTCATTTTCTTCAATCAAACTATTTAAAAAATAAATTCATTTCTGTGTTGATTTCTTACTTGATTTAAAAATCGTAAGCTTACTTTATTGAAAATAAATTGATCGTGCGGATTTTATACATTGATATTTTTGGCACGTGAGTTGTCCTTGCGGTTATGATAGAAATATGGGCACGAGGAGCCGTGGAAATACGAAAGTGGGCCGAGACCCGTATTATTTATGATTATAAATGAGGTGTCGCAGGATGACTTTTATTTGAAAGAATTATATTCAAAATATTGTTTGAAAGGATTATATTTGAAAGATATTTATTTGAAAGAATTATATTTTAAAGATATTTATTTGAAGGAAGTATATTCAAAATATATTTATTGGAAAGGAATATATTCTAAAGATTTTTATTTGAAAAACTTATAGATGAAAGATGTATATTTTGTATGACTTGATTATTTGGTTGTACTTGTGTTCATTATTGTTTAAGAAATATTTATGGTGTTAATATTGCCATGTTGTTTATATCAGTGGTTGATTATTGTTGTTATAATTGCTATTAGCTTTCTATTATTTTTGCATGCTATATTGCACAGGTTATTAAATTAGTGAGTGTCTTGACTGTACCTCGTCACTACTCCACCGAGGTTAGTTTTGATACTTAATGGGTATCGATTGTGGTGTACTGGAGTCTTTCTATTTTATTGTACTATCAATTCTTAGCCAGGTATTGGAGATATCGGACTCAAAAAGAGTTAGAGTGTGATCGCAAGGATTCAAGGTAGAGATGTTTGGTCGTCGCAGTCCCTTGGAGTCTTTCTATTTTATTGTACTATCAATTCTTATTCGAATAGTATTGTAACGACCCGGCCGGTCGTTTTGGGAGTTATAGCCTCGTTTCTCCCATTTCTATTTCTTTTATGATATTAAGCTATATTATGATATACCGGGTTAGTTGGTTCGGTCCCGGAGTGGTTTCGGAATGAAATGAGATACTTAGTCTCTTATTTAGAACCGTAAGTTAGAAAAGTCAACCGGATATTGACCTATGTGTAAACGATCTCGGATTTGAATTCTAATAGTTCTGTTAGCTCCGTTAGGTAATTTTGAACTTAGGAGCGCGTCTGGAATGTGATTTGGAGGTCCGTGGTAGAATTAGGCTTGAATTGGCGAAATTGGAAATTTGGCGATTTCGGTCGGCAATGAAAAATTTGATATTGGGGTCAGAATGGAATTCCGGAAGTTGGAGCAGGTTCGTAGTGTCATTTGTGATGTGTGTGCAAAATTTGAGGTCATTTGGGCTTGGTTCGATTGGTTTCGGCATCGGTTGCCGAATTTGGAAATTTAGAAGTTCTTAGGCTTGAATCCGAGGGTAATTTGATGATTTGATATTGTTTTGAGTGATTCGAAGGTTCGACTAAGTTTGTATATTGATATATGACTTGTTAATATTTTTGGTTGAGGTTCCGAGGGCCTCGGGGTGATTCCGGGTGGTTAAAAGATTTGTCGAAGTTGGAAAATGCAGCTGAAGCTGCTGCTAATGCTATTTTCGCACCTGCGGAAGAAAGAGTCGCAGGTGCGAGGCTGCTGGTGCGTTCGGGGAAGCCGCAGATGTGCGTAAATTGAAGGCCAAGGCTGGGAACGCAGGTGCGAAGAATTGGCCCAGGTTCGAGGCCTTGAACGCAGATGCGGAAAGGAAGAGTTGGGTCGGTTCCGCAGAAGCGGAAATGTTAGGCAGGTGCGCGCCTGCAGGTGCAAAACCCGGGGTCGCAGGTGCGGAATTGATGGCTTAAGTGGTTCTCGCAGGTGCGAGGATTCGACCGCAGGTGCGGTTTCGCAGGAGCGGACATATGGCCGCAGGTGCGACTGTGCTGGGCAGAAAAGCCCCAGCTCCTGTGTTTTGTCTACATTTTCCATTTTTGGATTTGAAAAAGTCGGGAGAGAGGCAATTTTTCGAAGATTTTCAAGGAGCAACATTGGGGTAAGTGATTCTAACCCATAATGGTATAAATTTCATGAATCTATGGCCTTGTTCATCATTAATTAGTAGGATTTTGGAGTGAAAGTAGGGGGTTAGGGCTTGGAATTTTTAAGAGTTTAATTTAAGGATTTGAAGGACCAAACGATGTCGTATTTTGATGAATTTTGTATGGTTAGATTCGTGAGTGAATGAGCTTTCTAGTTTTGTAAATTTTATCGGATTTCGAGATGTGGGCCCGGGGCCCGGGTTTGAGCCAACTTCGGGTTTTGGTCTAATTTTGTAGCTTTTCCATTGCAATTTTTTCCATTAGCGTATATTTATGGTATTGTACTGATTGTGAATAGATTTGGAGCATTTGGAGGCCGAGTCCAGAGGCAAGAGCATTGCGGGGTAGAGATTTGACCGGTTTGAGGTAGTAACGATTGTAAATCTAGTCCTGAGGGTACGAAATCCCGGATTTTGTATCATTCTATTATTTTTAGTGACGCAGATTCTAGGTGACGGGCATGTGGGCGTGCACTGTTAGGGATTGTGACTTGGTCCGTCCTGTAGCAACTGTAAAGTTGCATACTTTGTTGAAACTATATGATACTTATATGTTTTAGAAAGAGTTTCTGTAAATTGGGCTGAATGCCATGTTTGGGCCTTGCGCCAGTGCTGTTTGGACCCTTAGGGTTTTTTTTCTTACTATCCTCTCATTGGTTTCGATTGAAAAATCTATACTCAGTCATGTTTATACTTGTTTACCGCATAACTCAGTTTTATGACTCTATATTGATGCATATAAATGTTTTGGGCCGAATGCCCTATTTTACTGAAATGTCCGAGGGGCTTGAGAGGCTTATGACTGAGTGAGGCCGAGGGCCTGATTTGTGAGAATATTTATAGGATCAGGTTACATGCCGCAGCATGTTGATATCGACTGAGGGCCTAATTGTGAGGATGAGTGTGGATCGGGTACGCCTGCCTGTAGCATACTTTATTATTATAGCATGTGAGTTGTCCGTGCAGCACGTGAGTTGTCCGTGCAGATTATAGCGCTTGGGCTGAAGGAGCCCCTCCGGAGTCTGTACACACCCCCAGTGAGCGCAGGTACCTACTGAGTGCGAGTGCCAAGTGCCGAGTGCTGAGTGACTGGGAGGCATGAGTGATTGTGAGGTATGCCCGAGTGGCAAGAGTGATGGTGAGATATGCCTGAGTGGCACGAGTGACTGTGAGGTTTGCCCGAGGGGCTGTATATGAGTGATGTTTTGCCCGAGGGGCTGTTTATAATCTCATCATTTTTGCTCACCTTTGCATTTTTCCACTGTTTGAAAACTGTTGATAAAATATCTTTAAATGATTTTTACTGGAACTGGGTTTAAACGAGATATTTTGATTCAAACCCTGATTTTAAAAGCATGTGGTATTTTATTGAGATTTCCTGATATGAATGTTATATGCTTTATTGCTTGTCACTACTGCTCAGTATTTATTTATTGTTGTTACTTACTGAGTTGGTGTACTCACGTTACTCCCTGCACCTTGTGTGTAGATCTAGGTGTAGCTGGATATGGTAGCGGTTATTGATTATTTTGGTTGCAGATTTTCTCGGGGATAGCAAGGTAGCTGCTTGGCGACCGCAGCCCCTGCTCTTCTCCCTCTTATCTTCCTCTAGTTGTATTTAGCTATTTTCCAGGCTGAGTTAGCCTTGATATTGTTAGATAGATTGTAGTAGATGCTCATGACTAGTGACACCCCGATGTCGGGCTTTTCCTTCCGTACTTTTGTTTTGATTTGAACTCCTTTGCGAAGGTTTTTATGTTAAATAGTACTGAAATTATCTTTGAAATAAAAATATCGGTTTGTTTTGGAAATGAGTCGGCTTGCCTAGTTCCACGATAGGCGCCATCACGCAAGGGGTTTGTTTGGGTCGTGACAAGTATTGTGTATTCGATCCTCGAGGTCATTTCATGTATTCAGTTAGAGGTTGTGACTCTGTATTACCAGTCTTGGGAGGTTGTTTGAATATTTCCGTTGTTGATTTTGATTCATTAAACCATTCATTATTTGGACATTTGTAGAGAATGTTATGATCGATTTACTGAAGGCTGGTAATGCTGTTTTTCTGGGCTGAGGCAAATCGTAAATGTCAAATGCGACTTGCCTCGACAGATTCTTAAAACGAGGGTTTCGGTCATTTTAACATATTTGGAGCTATGGAGCTCGAATTTAAGCGATTTTTGAGGCGATTTTTACCATATGGATTGTGGTAAGTGTTCTATATCCAAAAGTTATTATACTTCATGATTCCATGGTTGTTTTCATCAATTATTAGTGAATCAAATGGAAGAAATTGGAGAAATTTGTAAAACATTTCAAAAACGAAAATTTAATATTTGGAGGTTGATTCGTTATCGAAATTTGATAAAATTGGGATGGTTGAACTCGTATCGAAATGGGTGTTCGAATTTCGTAAAAATTCTGTCGGGTTCAGAGAGGCAGGTCCCGCGTTGACTTTTGGTTGCCTTTTTAATGTGAAATTTTAAGTCGACGTTTTATTATCCATAATTATTTCCGATGAATTTTAATGAAGTTATACAATTAATTTGGATAGATTTGAGCTTTTTGGAGGTCAATTCAAGCAAGAAGGCTATTTTGAAATATCAGCCTAAATCTGTAAAGGTAAGTATCTTGCCTAACCTTGAGTGGGGAAATTACCCCTTAGGCACTGAGTATTATGTGTCATTTATGAAATGTGAAAAGCTGTGTACGCGAGGTGACGAGCACGTACTCGGGCTTATATATGCAAATCTTATTGGTTTAAAGTCTTAAGTATTTTTACGTATTAAACTGAATAATTGTGGACATTTATTTAATCCTCTATTTGTCATGCCTAAAATCCTTATTTGTCGAATTTATTTTTATATGATAAATTGATGTAATTGCTACTCGAATTTTTATGTGAATTCTTTATGTTTGTTAATTCGATATTCCCCGAAAATAATTATATTATGGATTTTACTATCTGCAAATAATTAAGTAAATAAGTTTAAAAAGAGGCATTATATATTTATCAAAAATTTGGATCTAAGAAGGCGTTGTTCTATGCTAAGTTAATTTTCCATCCTTGTGGTTGTTTTTGAGGTTTTATATACGTTATGTGGAGCCTTGGGCTAATTGTTGTGGAATTAATTGATTTTGTCGTATCTTTGGAGTTGGTTGTGGCCTATGGGATATTTTGTGACATGTTGTAATAATTGAGCACTTGATATGCAATTTGTGATGTATTGTGATATTTGAGCACTTGAGGTGCAAGTTGTATTATGCTGTGATATTTACTTTTGGGATTTCGAGGCGGTACCTCGGGAGCTCCCTTTGTCTTGCATATTTACTTTTGGGACTACGAGGAGGTACCTAGGGATATCCCTATGTCTTGCATATTTGCTTTTGGCACTACGAGGAGGTACCTCGGGAGCTCCCCTTGTCTTGCATATTTACTTTTGGGACTACGAGGCGGTACCTCGAGAGCTCCCCTGTCTTGCATATTTACTTTTAGGACTATGAGGCTGTACCTCGAGAACTCCCCTGTCGTGCATTTACTTTTGGGACTACGAGACGGTATCTCGGGAGCACCCTTGTTGTTTACTCATGTTGTATTGTGTTGGTATTTGGTACAACACTCTGAGGATTTGTATTTCTGGTTTGTACCTGTTTTCGATTAATGAGTTATTTTAAATAAAAGAAATTACTATTATGTTTTAATTTAATAAGTTTTACATCTAAATCAGTAGCTTATCGAATGTTTTATTTAAATTGAAATGTCATTTTCTTCACTCAAACTATTTCAAAAATAAATTCATTTCTTTGTTGATTTCTTACTTGATTTAAAAATCGTAACCTTACTTTATTGAAAATAAATTGATCGCGCGGATTTTATACATTAATATTTTTGGCACGTGAGTTGTCCTTGTGGTTATGATAGAAATATGGGCACGAGGTGCCGTGAAAATACGAAAGTGGGCTGAGACCCGTATTATTTATGATTATAAATGAGGTGTCACATGATGACTTTTATTTGAAAGAATTATATTCAAAATATTATTTGAAAGGATTATATTCGAAAGATATTTATTTGAAAAATATTTATTTGAAGGAAGTATATTCGAAATATATTTATTGGAAAGAATTATATTCTAAAGATTTTTATTTGAAAAACTTATAGATGAAAGATGTATATTTTGTAGGACTTGATTATTTGGTTGTACTTGTATTCATTTTTGTTTGAGTAATAGTTATGGTGTTCTTGCTGCCTTGATGTTTGTACCACTAGTTGATTATTGTTGTTATCATTGCTATTAGCTTCCTATTATTTTTATATGCTATACTGCACAGGTTATTAGACTAGTGAGTGTCTTGACTGTACCTTGTCACTACTTCACCGAGGTTAGTCTTGATACTTCCTGGGTACCGACTGTGGTGTACTCATACTACGCTTCTGCACATTTTTGTGCATAGCAAGGTATTGGAGATATCGGACTCGAATAGAGTTAGAGTATGATCGCAAGGATTCAAGGTAGAGTTGCTTGGTCGTCGTAGTCTCTTGGAGTCTTTCTATTTTATTGTACTGTCAATTCTTATTCAAACAGTATTTTGTATTCGATCCTCGAGCTCATTTCATATATTCAGTTAGAGGTTGTGACTCTATATTACCAGTCTTGGGAGGTTATTTGAATATTTTTGATGTTGGTTTCGGTTATCTATTAAACAAATGGATTGAATTGTTATTATAATTGGCTTACTTAGTCTTAGAGACTAAGTGCCATCACGACGTCTGTGGTGGGATTTTGGGTCGTGACATCGCACTTGCGGAAGGAGTGGTCGCAGGTGCGGTCACGTAGGTGTGTAAGGGGTCGTCGCAGGCGCGATTTTTGTGAAGAAGGTATAGGGGCGTAGGTGCGAGGGAAATTTTGCACCTGCGAAGTCGCAGATGCAAAGAAGGGGTGGCAGAAGCGGTGCTAGGTGAGAGGTTGTGGTGGCGCAAGGGCGAGGCAATTCCCGCATCTGCGAGCTCGCAGGTGCGGGCTATTGGTCGCAGAAGCGTGAAGCGGCCTGAGGTTTAAGGAGCGCAGAAGCGCAATGGTGGCTCACACATGCGCTAGCGCAGAAGCGGACATTCTGCCGCAGGTGCGATAGAGCAGATGGGAAGTGAAGTTCGCAGAAGCGAGCTTTGTTTTGCAAAAGCGAGATCGCAGGTACGACAAATTCGTCTGCAGGTTCAAAAGGTGTTGGGCAGTGGGGTGTTTTAATCTGAGACTTAGCCCATTTCTCTCACATTTTCATTTGGTTGGGCGATTATCTTTGGAGATATTGGAGGAGAGAATTTCATCATCTATTGTGAGGTAAGTTATTCCCACCTATTGTAAGTTAAATGCATGGATTCCATAAGGATTTAAACATGAAAATTAGTAAAAATTTGGGACTTTGGCAAGAAACCTAGAAATTAGTATTTTTAGATTTTGACCACGAAATTGGACATAGAATTTGAAATAAATCATATATTTGAGTTCGTGGCATCATGAGTAAAGTTTATCTTCGAAAATATTCGAAATCCGGGCACGTGAGCCCGAGGGTTGACTTTATTAACTTTTCGAACGGAGTTGGGAATTGCTATAAATTGATTAATTATAAGCATTGAAGTATATTTTGATTGATTTTAATATTGTTTGGCTAGTTTGGGGTCGTTTGACTTTGAGTTGAAGAATTTGAGAAGCATTGGAGCCGGCTATGGAACTTCGGAGTGAGGTAAGTCTCATGTCTAACCTTGTGAGGGGGAAACTACCCCCTAGGTGATGTGACTGTTATGTGCTAATAGTTGTCGGTGTTGCGTACGCACGAGGTGATGAGAGTTCGTATGTAGCTAAAGCATGTTTATGTCCGGGTAGACTTAGGACTTTATCATGTGATATTTGAATTATTTGAACTCATTCTGCTGGCTTAATTAATTGAATTTATAATTGAAATTTATTTTGAAATATATGTATATATTAGGCCGAGCCTTATCACCTTGAGTTGTTGGCAAGTTATTTGAGAAACTGTAATGACCCGACCGGTCGTTTTGTTTTTTAGAACCCCGTTCCCCTAAATAAGACTTCTCGTACATGCTTTTACTATTTTAGGACTTGAGGGTATGATTAGTTCGGGATTTGGAAGGGTCCGGGTTGAAATCGGAACACTTGGTTCCTTAAGGTTGGCTCAGGAGGCCAAGTTTAACTTCGGTCAATATTTTGAGTACACGACCTCAGAATCTGGATTTGGCAGTTCCAATAGGTTCGTATCATTTTTTTTACTTGAGCGTATGCTCGGATCGGGTTTTGGATGACCTCGGGAGCATTTCGACGCCTAATAGTGAAAGTTGGTTCATGAAGGTTTTAAAAGTTCTTTAAATTTGAGAGAGGGTTTTGGTGTTATCGAGGTCCGAACGGAATTCCGAGACCAGTTATAGTTCCGTAATGTCATTTAAGACTCGCACGCAAAATTTGGTGTCATTCTGAGTAGTTTAAGTACGTTTCGGCGCATTGGGAGTAAATTGAAGAACTTGAAGTTCATAAACTTCATTCAATTAGTTTTGGGGTGTGATTCTTAGTTTTAATGTTGTTTCGGGCATTCCGAGAGTTCAAAGAAGTCTGTTTTATGATTTCAAATTTGTTGGTATGTTCGGGTGGGGCCCCGGGGGCCCCGAGTGTCAATCGGACGAGGCTCGAACCAAGTTGGAATTTGGAAGCCAAAGATGAAGCTCCAGCTGCTGTCATAATCACACCTGTGCTTGGCCAGCCACAGGTGTGAGCCCCATGATCGCAGAAGCATCCCAACTTAGGCTGCCCAGCCATCGCAGAAGCGGAAGAAGGACTGCACCTGCGAAAAGCGCAGGTATGAAGGCAGGCATCGCAGGAGCGGGCAATGTCGCAGATGAGATTCGTTTGTCGCTTATGTGTGGCCGCAGGTGCGATCACCTAGGCGTAGAAGCGAGATGAGTCATCCTGGCCTTGGTCCGCACCTGCGCAAGTTTGTCCAAAAAAGCAAAATCGCAGGTGCGCTAACTGAACCACAGGTGTGGAAATCACTGAAGGTAGTGATGTTTTAGATCGGGGTTTGAGCACTTTTGCTCACTTCTTACACTTCTTGGGGGCGATTTTGGAGCTGGTTAGAGAGGGGATTTCCATCAACTAGTTGAGGTAAGTAATTCCTATCAAATATGAATTAAATACATAGTCTATGGGTAGATTGTAACATGTAAGTTAGTGAAAATTACGGGTTTAAGTGATAACCTAGTTTATTTGATAAAAATGAGATATAACCACGAAATATATTATGGAATTTAGTGAAAATCATATATTTGAGTTCATGAGGTTATAGGTAACAACTTTCTTCAAAACTTTCCGGAATCCAGGCATGTTGGCCCGGGGGTGAATTTTAGGAATCTTGCAATTTGGGTTGGGTAATCACTTTAATAGTGGAGATATGAACTTTTGAGCATAGATTGATCGATTTATATAATGTTTGGCTAGTTCCGAGTTGTTTGGCATCAAATTTGGAGGTTTGAGCGCATTCTTGAATCGGGAAGTAAGCTTTGAGTCGAGGTAAGTCTCTTTTCTAACCTTGTAAGAGGGAACTTACCCCATAGGTGAGTTAATTAATATGTGTTGTTATTTGTGGGGGGATACGTACACACGGAGTGATGAGAGTCCATACGTGGCTACTATTCTTGTTTATGTCCGGGTAGTGGTGGGTTTACACCATGCTTGTGGACACCGTTATTTGATTATATTTGTTAACTGTATCAAATGAAAATAAGTTGAGGATTTTTTTTAAGGATCCAAAAGCTTCAAGTCGAATTGTCTTTATTTTTGAAAAGAATCAAGAAAGGGTTATGATTTATTGATCAATTTATATTTGACTGCATCGCATATATGATTCACGAGCGGGGTAATAGATACATCTATGGTTCGCGTCGTTTGACCCTCGATAGTGCACAGTTTCATTTATGTTGGATCGGGTCGAATGTCCTCGGTGGTATTCGTGTGTGATAATAGCACTGTAAGTGTCTTTCATATCTAGTATAAAGTCATTGTGTTGTGTGATCATATGTTTTAAAGGAAGGAAGTGATTTAAGCTCTTAAATATGATGAAGACTTGTTGAGTTATTTCTTGTTCTGAGTCTTATGGTTGTATATTATACTTAATTAGAATTTCCCATTTTCATTTTATTCCCATAGTAAGTGTCGGAGTCGACCCCTCGTCACTACTTCTTTGAGGTTAGACTAGATACTTACTGGGTACATATTATTTATGTACTCATGCTACACTTCTGTACTTAATTGTACAGGATCTAAGGTAGGTGCATTTGGTTACCAGTCTGTTGCACAGATTTGATCCCTATCTCGAGACTTCACGGTGAGCTACCTTCTGATCCGTTCTGCATCAACTAGAGTCTCTCTTATGCTTTATTTTTCTATCTATTTCCTTTCAGACAATAGGCTAGTACTCTTTTGTATATTCTACTAGATTACCCACATACTTGTGACACCAGTTCTTGGCACACACACTAGTAGACTAATGATTTTGTTATTATTTACATGATTACAATTTGTACTTGTTTGTTTCCTTTTAATTATGTCACATTTGCAAATTTCTAAAAGCAAAATTTACAAATGAGGAAATGTTATCCACTTAGTAATTTATTTAAACAGGAAACCATTAGTTTGATCAGTGTTGACTTGCCCGACAATGGTGTTGGGCACCATCATGACCTATGATGGAGATGGGTCATGACAATATGGTATCAGAGCACTAGGTTCACGTAGGTCTCACAAGTTATGGGCATGCCTAGTAGAGTCTTCGAAGACGTCCGTACTTATCTTCAAGAGGCTATAGGGTCTTAGGAAACTACTCTTTATTCATCTCCTATCGTGAAGTTGATGGTATACTAAATTACTTTCTCCGAGGTAGGGGACAAGGGCATCCCAGAGCTACCCCAGTAGCACCACCAGTGGATCCAGTGGAGGATCCCATCATTGAGGAGCAAGGCGAGGTGCCTGCTGTAGAGCCAGCCCCGATAGATTTCATATCGGCACCGGGCTTTTAGGAGGTCATGGGTTGTATATTGCGGTTCATGGACACCATGACTCATGCTGGTTTAATTCCAGCATACCCAGCCACATCTCAGGCGGGAGGGGGAGCACAAACCCCTACTGCTCAGGCTCCTGGGCATGCAACTGTAGTATACCAGACTCCGGGTACACTACCCGTGGGCGGAGCCCAGCCAGTTGCCGCAACTGCACCTGAGCCTAGACCAGCTATGGATGGCAATCCGCAGAAGCTATTGGACAGATGGACTAGACTACACCCCCTTTCTTCTGGGGTGAGCGGCATGAGGATCCTCAGGACTTTATAGACCGGTGCAGGGATAGACTGCACAACATGAGGATATTGGAGTCCCATGGGGTGGATTTCACTACTTTCCAGCTGGAGGGCAGGTCCCGCAGATGGTGGTAGTCTTATCTTCTTGGCAGACCAGCGGGTTCTCCTCCCATGATTTGGGACCAGTTTACACAGCTTTTCTTGGATAGGTATATTCCACCCTCTCAGAGGGAAGAGTTGCGAGGTCAGTTCGAGCAGCTCGAGCAGGGTCAGATGTCAGTGACCGATTATGAGGCGAGATTCTCTAGGTTGTCTCGCCATGCACTTATGATACTTCCTACCGACGCAGAGAGAGTGCTAGTAGTGGAGATTGCTCGGAGGATTGAGGGTTACCGCCAGAGGGGTAGAGAGCAGATAAAGCAGGACAAGAGGGCCCGATTCTCTGGAGAGTTTATAGGTGCCCCGGCCAGGGGCAGAGGGCAGTTTGGGAGGGGTCAGCCTAGCAGGCCCACATTTTCTGCACCACCACCTCCTCGGGGTGCTCCGGCACGACCCTATTTTAGTGTTATGCTAGAGAGTTCTTATCACCCACCAGCTCATCAGGATTCTTCCAGCGTCTATTTCAGCGCCATGCCAGAGAGTTCATACCGCCCACCAGCCATTCAAGGTTCTTCTAGTGGGTATTCAGGCCATCAGGGTCAAACTTTGAGGCAGCAGCCTATGGTATCGAGATGTTGTTACGAGTGTGGAGATTTGGGTCACATAAAGAGAACATGTCCCATACTTCGGGGCAAGAAATTACAGCAGGGTCATCATCCCATAATTGTAGCACCAGCCGTCCGACCGCCTAGAGGTGGGGGACAGGCGGGTAGGAGCCGTCCTAGAGGTGGAGGCCAGGCAGGGGGAGGTTAGCCAGCTATTGTTCAGCTAGGTGGAGGCCAGCCAGCCGGCGCTCCAGCTAGATTCTATGCTTTTCCGGCTAGACCAGATGCAGTGGCCTCAGATGCCGTGATCACAGGTATTATTTCTGTCTGCAGTAGGGATGCTTCGGTATTATTTGATCCAGGGTCTACCTATTCATATGTATTGTCTCTGTTTGCCATTTTCCCGGATATTCCTTGTGAGTCCTTGGGTACTCCTATTTATGTGTCCACTCTTGTAGGCGACTCTGTGCTTGTGGATCAGATCTATCGGTCATGTGTGGTCACATTCTGTGGTTACGAGACTAGAGCAGACCTTCTGTTACTTGATATGACCAACTTTGAGGTCATCCTGGGCATGGACTGGTTATCCCCATATCACGCCATCCTTGATTGCCATGCCAAGATTGTTACTTTAACAATGCCAGAGTTTCCTAGATTGGAGTGGAAGGGTTCGTCTGTCAGTACATCTAGTCGAGTTATCTTTTTTCTGAAGGCTCGATATATGGTCAAGAAGGGTTGTTTGGCTTATCTAGCCTATGTTCGGGATACCACCGCAGAGTCTCCGACCATTGATTCGATGCCAGTAGTTCGGGAGTTCGCCGATGTGTTTCCTCCTGACCTTCCAGGCATGCCGCCAAATCATGACATTGATTTCTGTATTGACTTGGCTCCAGGCACTCAGCCTATATCTATCCCACCGTATTGTATGGCTCCGAATGAATTGAAGGAGTTGAAGGAACAGCTTGAGGAGTTGCTAGCGAAGGGGTTCTCCAGGCCGAGTGTATCACCTTGGGGTGCACCAGTATTATTTGTGAAGAAGAAGGATGGGACTATGCGGATGTGAATTGATTATCGCCAGTTGAACAAAGCCACCATTAAGAACAAGTACTCGTTGCCACGTATTGATGATTTGTTTGACCAGTTGCAGGGTGCTAGGGTGTTTTCTAAGATCGACTTGAGATCGGGATACCATCAGTTGAAAATTTGGGACTCAGATGTTCCGAAGACTGCCTTTCGTACTAGATATGGCCATTATGAGTTTCTAGTGATGTCCTTCGGCTTGACTAATGCCCCAGTGGCATTTATGGATTTGATGAACATGGTGTTCATTCCGTATATCGATTCCTTTGTTATTGTCTTCATTTATGACATCTTGATTTACTTACGTAGCATGGAGGAGCACGAGCAGCATTTGAGAGTGGTGCTTCAGACCTTGAAGGAGCAGAAGCTATATGCTAAGTTCTCCAAATGTGAGTTTTGGTTAGATTCTGTGGCATTCTTGGGGCATGTGGTATCAGGAGAGGGTATTAAGGTGGATCCCAAGAAGATTGAGGCAGTTTAGAGTTGGCCTCATCCTACTTCGGCGACTGAGATCAGGAGTTTCTTGGTGCTAGCAGGTTATTATCGCCGATTTGTGGAGGGC
This sequence comes from Nicotiana tabacum, assembly GCF_000715075.1. NCBI lineage: Eukaryota > Viridiplantae > Streptophyta > Magnoliopsida > Solanales > Solanaceae > Nicotiana > Nicotiana tabacum. The sequence continues at coordinate 90,829,057 of NC_134102.1, forward strand.
TTCTCATCCATTGCAGCACCTTTGACTAGATTGACCCAGAAGGGTGCTCCGTTTCGTTGGAACGATGATTGTGAGGTGAGCTTTCAGAAGCTCAAGATAACTTTGACTACAGCACCAGTTCTAGTGTTGCCATCCGGTTCGGGGATGTATACTGTGTATTGTGACGCTTCACGCGTTGGCTTGGGTTGTGTATTAATGCAGGAAGGGCGAGGTATCGCATATGCTTCACGTCAGCTGAAGCTCCATGAGAAGAATTATCATGTGCACGATTTGGAGTTGGTCGCGATTGTACATGCTCTTAAGATTTAGAGGCATTATCTATATGGGGTACCTTGTGAGGTTTACACTGATCACCGCAGTTTGCAGCACTTGTTTAAGTAAAGGGATCTCAATTTGAGGCAACGCAGATGGCTTGAGTTACTGAAGGACCGTGACATCACTATTTTTTATCATCCGGGCAAGGCGAATGTAGTCGCGGATGCCTTGAGCAGGAAGGCAGAGAGCATGGGTAGCTTGGCATTCATTTCAGCAGAGGAGAGGCCACTAGCTTTGGACATTTAGTCATTGGCTAATAGACTTGTGAGGTTGGATGTTTCAAAGCATGACAGAGTTCTTGCATGTGTTGTTGCCCAGTATTCACTATTGGAGCAGATCAAGGCTCGACAGTTTGATGATCCGCACTTGGCAGTTCTTAGATGGACGGTACAACAGGTGGTGCCAAGAAGGTTTCCATTGGCGAAGATGGTGTCCTGCGACTCCAGGGTCGTCTATGTGTTCCTAATGTCGATGGTTTGAGGAAGAGGATCCTAGAGAAGGCACACAGTTCTCGATATTCCATTCACCCAGGTGCTACGAAGATGCATCGGGACCTGAGACAGCATTATTGGTGGCGGCAGATGAAGAAAGACATAGTTGAGTATGTAGCTAGGTGCCTAAATTGCCAGCAGGTTAAGTGTGAGCACTAGAGGCCTGGTGGCTTACTCCAGCAGATGACTATACCGGAGTGTAAATGGGAGCGTGTTATTATGGAATTCGTAGTTTGGTTGCCGCAGAATTTGGGGAAGTTCGATGCAGTTTGGATCATTATTGATAGGTTGACCAAGTCAGCACACTTCATTCCAGTTGCAACTACTTATACTTCAGAGAGATTGGCCCAGATTTATATTCGGGAGATAGTTCGGTTTCACGGCGTGCCTGTTTCCATCATATCAGACAGAGACCCTCAGTTCACTTCGCATTTCTGGAGAGCCATACAGAGTGAGTTGGGGGCTCGTGTAGAGCTCAGCACTGCGTTTCATCCATAGACCGACGAGCAGTCAGAGCCGACAGTTCAGATCTTGGAAGACATGCTTAGAGCATGTGTGATTGACTTTGGGATATAGTGGGATCAGTTCTTGCCTTTGGCCGAATTTCCTTACAATAACAGCTATCAGTCCAGCATCGATATGGCTCCATTTTAGGCTTTATATGGTCGGCAATGTCGTTATCCTATCGGGTGGTTTAAGCCTGGCGAGGCTAAATTACATGGTACCGATTTGGTGAAGGATGCCTTGGAAAGGGTAAAGTTGATTCAGGAGCGACTTCACACAGCATAGTCCAGACAGAAAAGTTACGTGGATCAGAAGGCCCGTGATGTGTCATTTATGGTAGGCGAGAAGGTTTTCTTGAAAGTCTCGTCGATGAAGGGTATTATGAGACTCGGGAAGAAGGGTAAGCTTAGCCCCAGGTTTATAGGCCCATTTGAGGTGTTGAGGCGAGTTGGGGAGATTTCTTATGAGCTTGCTTTACCTCCCAGCCTATCAGGGGTTCATCCGGCTTTTCACCTGTCTACGCTCCGGAGGTATCACACCGACCTGTCACATGTGTTAGACCTCAGCACTATTCAGCTAGATGAGAGCTTGGGTTATGAGGAGGAGCCAGTTGCCATTGTTGCTAGACAGGTTCGCCAGTTGAGATCCAAGAGGATTTCCACGGTAAAGGTCTAGTGGAGGGGCCAACCAGTCGAGGAATCGACCTGGGAGTCCGAGGAGGACATGCGGAGCAGATATCCACACTTATTCAGCACCTCAGGTATGAATCTAAACTCGTTTGAGGACGAACGTTTGTTTAAGAAATGGAGAATATAACGACCTGATTGGTCGTTTTGCTTTTTAGAACCCCGTTCCCCTAAATAAGACTTCTCGTACATGCTTTACTATTTTAGGACTTGCGGGGATGGTTAGTTCAGGATTTGGAAAAGTTCGGGTTGAAATCGGAACACTTGGTTCCTTAAGGTTGGCTCAGGAGGCCAAGTTTGACTTCGATCAATATTTTGAGTAAACGAACTCAGAATCGGGATTTGGCAGTTCCAATAGGTTTGTATGATGATTTCAAACTTGGGCATATGCTTGGATCGGGTTTTGGATGACCCGGGAGCGTTTCGACGCCTAATAGTGAATGTTGGTTCCTAAAGGTTTAAAAAGTTCTTTAAACTTGGTTTGGGGATGGTTTTGGTGTTATCGAGGTCCAAATAGAATTCCTAGACCGGGTATAGTTCTGTAATGTCATTTAAGACTCGCACGCAAAATTTGGTGTCAATTTGAGTAGTTTAATTATGTTTCGGTGCATTAGAAATAAATTGAAGAACTTGAAGTTCATAAGTTTGATTCAATTAGTTTTGGGGTGTGATTCTTAGTTTTAATGTTGTTTCGTGTGTTCCGAGAGTTCGAGCAAGTTCGTTTTATGATTTCAAATTTGTTGGTATGTTCGGGCGGGGCCCCGAGTGTCAATCGGACGAGGCTCGGACCAAGTTGAAATTTGGAAGCCAAAGTTGAAGCTCCAGTTGCTGTCATAATTACACCTGCACTTGGCCAGCCGCAGGTGCGAGCCCCATGATCGTAGAAGCATCCCAGCTTAGGCTGCCCAGCCATTGCAGAAGCAGAAGAAGGACCGCACCTACGAAAAGCGCAGGTGCGAAGGCAGGCACCACAGGAGCGGGCAGTGTCGCAGATGTGCTACGTTTGTTGCTGATGCATGGCCGCAGGTGCGATCACCTGGGCACAGAAGCGAGAAGAGGCAGCATGGCCTTGGTCCGCACCTACACAAGTTTGTTCGCATAAGCAAAATCGCAGGTGCGCTAATTGAACCGCAGGTGCAGAAATTGCTGAAGGCAGTGATGTTTTAAATCGGGGTTTGAGCACTTTTGCTCACTTCTTACACTTCTTGGGGGCGATTTTGGAGTTGGTTAGAGAGGGGATTTCCATCAACTAGTTGAGGTAAGTAATTCCTATCAAATGTGAGTTAAATACATAGTCTATGGGTAGATTGTAACATGTAAGTTAGTGAAAATTACGGGTTTAGGTGAAAACCTAGTTTTTTTGATAAAAATGAGATATAACCACGAAATATATTATAGAATTTAGTGAAAATCATATATTTGAGTTCATGAGGTTATAGGTAACAACTTTCTTCAAAAATTTCCAGAATCCGGGCGTGATGGCCCGGGGGTGAATTTTAGGAATCTTGCAATTTGGGTTGGGTATTCACTTTAATAGTGGAGATATGAACTTTTGAGCATAGATTGATCGATTTATATAATATTTGGCTAGTCCGAGTCGTTTGGCATCAAATTTGGAGGTTTGAGCGCATTCTTGAATCGGGAAGTAAGCTTTGAGACGAGGTAAGTCTCTTTCCTAACCTTGTAAGAGGAAACTTACCCCATAGGTGAGTTAATTAATATGTGTTGTTATTTGTAGGGGCTACGTACGCACAGAGTGATGAGAGTCCGTACGTAGCTACTATTCCTGTTTATGTCCGGGTAGTGTTGGGTATACACCATGCTTGTGGACACTGTTATTTGATTATATTTGTTAACTGTATCAAATGGAACTGAGTTGAGGATATTTTTAAGGATCCAAAAACTTTAAGTCGAATTGTCTTTATTTTTGAAAAGAATCAAGAAAGGGTTATGATTTATTGATAAATTTATATTTGACTGCGTCGCATGTATGATTCGCGAGCGGGGTAATAGATGCATCTATGGTTCGCGACGTTCGACCCTCGGCAGTGCACAGTTACATTTATGTTGGATCGGTCCGAACGTCCTCGGTGGTATTCGTGTGTGATAATAAAACTAGAAGTTTCTTTCATATCTGGTATAAAGTAATTGTGTTGTGTGATCATATGTTTTAAAGGAAGGAAGTGATTTAAGCTCTTAAATATGATGAAGACTTGTTGAGTTATTTCTTGTTCTGAGTCTTATGGTTGTATATTATACTTAATTAGAATTTCCCATTTTCATTTTATTGGCCCTAGTAAGTGTCGGAGTCGACCCCTTGTCACTACTTCTTCGAGGTTAAACTAGATACTTATTGGGTACATATTATTTATGTACTCATGCTACATTTCTGTACTTAATTGTACAGGATCTAAGGCAGATGCATTTCGTTACCAGTCTGGTGCGCAGATTTGATCCCCATGATATCAAAAAGTCAACTCCCCGGTCAAACTTCCAAACTTAAATTCCTATTTTAGCCATTTCAAGCCTAATTTAACTACGGACTTCCAAATAAAATTTCGAACACGCTCCTAAGTCCAAAATCACCATACGGAACTGTTGGAATCGTCAAAATTCTATTCAAGGGTCGTTTTCTCAAAAATATTGACCGAAGTCAAACTTGGCCTCTTAAAGCCAACTTAAGGAACCAAGTATTCTGATTTCAACCCAAACACTTCCAAATCCCAAACCAACTATCTCTGCAAGTCATAAATCATTAAAAGCACATACGGGAGTTTTATTTTAGGAAACGGGATTCTAAAAATTAAAATGACCAGTTGGGTCATTACACCTCGGCAGTATAATAGATGCATATATGGTTCGTTCCGCTCGACCCTCGGCAGTGTACACATTATTCTGGATCGAACCGAATGACCTCGGCATAATCATGTGTTATATCGCTGGCAGTCCGAACATTCACATGATTATCTTTCCACTGATGTCTGGCATTTTATATAGTACTTCTTATACGTTTGTTATTGGTACTTGATACATATGAGTTGTTGAGGTAGAATACAAGACTGAGAAATTCATACTTTAAAAGAAATATTTGGAAGATTAGGTAACTTACATATTTACCCCATTATTGATGTGCGCTTCACATATGTTTATGACTTATTATATTGCTTTGTTGGACCTCTAGTAAGTGTCGATATCGACCCCTCGTCACTACTTCTCCGGGGTTATGCTAGATACTTATTGGGTACGCGTTGATTTATGTACTCATGCTACACTTCTGTACTAAATGTGCAAGATCTGACAGGTTCAATTAGTGGTCATTTTGGCGCGTAGGCGCAACTGCTGAGGTGACTTTATGGTGAGCTGCATTTTCAGGCTATGTATCGCAGCCAACAGAGTCTCCATCGTACCATTTACTTTATCATGTCTTATTGTAATGACCCGGCCGGTCGTTTCGAGTATTACAACCCTGTTTCCCTATTTACTGCTCAAATTGGGCTTTACAGTTGTTGTGTGACTTGCCGGAGCAATTGGTTCGGGTCCGGTGAGATTTTAGAATGAATTGGAACACCTAGTTCCAAGGTTTAAAGCTTAAGTTAAAATAGTGACCGAATGTCGATTTATGTGTAAACAACCCCGGAATGGAGTTTTGATAATTCTGATAGCTCCGTATGGTGATTTTGGACTTAGGAGCGTGTCCGGAAAATTTTTTTTGGAGGTTCGTAATGGAATTTGGCTTGAATTGCCGAAAGTTGAATTTTTGAAAAGTTTGACCGGGGGTTTGACTTTTTGATATCGAGGTCGGAATCATATTTTTGAAATTGGAATAGCTTTGTTATGCCATTTATGATTTGTACGCAAAATTTGAGTTCATTCCGGATTGATTTGCTATGTTTCGGCATCGAACCTAGAATGTTCGATGTCGATTCTTCAAGAATATGTGGTATCACATTAAGAAAATGAGCTCCAAATTTAGTTTTTATTGAAGTATTAGATCCGTATTGAAATTACGGAGCCATAGCAAAAAGAATCATTGAATTCGGACATCGTATGAGAGCGTTATGCCTATTTTCGTGTCGGGAATGATTTTCCGTCGCCGCGAGCGCCCAGGGTAGCGTGGGGCACTAGCCCTGGCGCTGGGAATTTTGGGATGCTGGAAACTGCGCCATAGGCAGCGCCCCACACTACCTGTGACGCTCGAAACAGCTGAGGGTCTATAAAGCGGGGTTCTTGCCATTTTTACTCATTTTTGAGTTTATGGAGCTCGGTGTAGGCGATGTTTGGGCGATTTTTACGGAAAAACATTGGGGTAAGTGTTCCTTATCCTATATTGATTATATTTCATGATTCCATATTCATTTACATCATGAATTTGTGAATTTATGGAAGAAAAATCAGTTTTTTATAAAATCTTCCAAAAATGTAAAATGAAGATTTGAAGGTCAATCCGATGTCGAAATTTGATAATTTTTATATGATTGGACTCGTATCGGAACGGGTGTTCGGATTTTGTATTTTTTGTCGGGTTCCGATACGTGGGCCCCACGGGCAATTTTTGAGCTAAATTTTGAATTTTTATGGAAAATTAGCATTTTCATATGGAATTGATTCATATACCTCGTGTTGATTGTATCGAATTATTTTGACTAAGATCCGAGTCGTTCGGAGGCCGAATCACGAGGAAAAGGTTTATTGGAATAAAGAATTTGCTTGGATTGAGGTAAGTAACTCTTCTAATCTTTGAGTTGAGGGTATGAACCCTGAATATATGTATTTTGTGAATTGTTGGGAGGTGACGCACATGCTAGGTGACGGGCGTGTGGGCGTGCACTATAGAAATTGTGACATAATTGTTTCTGTGGAATTTTATAGTTATATAATCTTGGCATTTTTCATGCGGTTTTATGTGTTAAAGAAATTGAGCTGAAAAGCATATTAAAAATCATGTTGAGGCTATGTGCAAGTATTATTGGGACCCACAGAGGTCATATTGATGTGAATTATTTGTTTTAAATTGAAAATTCATACTCAGTCATATTTATTTCATTGCATATCATAACTCAGTTTTATGACTCTATTTTGATGCATATAAATGTTTTGGGCTGAATGCCATGTTTTACTGAAATGCCCGAGTGATTTGAGAGGTTTATGACTGAGTGAGGCCAAGGGCCTGATTTGTGAGGATATTTATGGGATCGTGCTGCACGCCGTAGCATGTTGCATATTTATGGGATCGGGTTGCACGCCGCAGCATGTTTGATATCGGCTGAGGGCCTGATTGTGAGGATGAGTATGGATCGGGGTTGCCCGCTTGCAGCATACTTTATTATTATAGCACGTGAGTTGTCCGTGCAGCACGTGAGTTGTCCGTGCAGATTATAGCGCTTGGGCTGAAGGAGCCCCTCTGGAGTCTGTACACACCCCTAGTGAGCGCAGGTACCTACTGAGTGCGAGTGCCGAGTGTTGAGTGACTAGGAGGCATGAGTGATTGTGAGGTATGCCCGAGTGGCAAGAGTGATTATAAGGTATGCCCGAGTGGCAAGAGTGATTGTGAGGTATGCCCGAGTGGCACGAGTGACTGTGAGGTTTGCCCGAGGGACTGTATATGAGTGATATTCTGCCCGAGGGGCTGTTTATGATTTTATCATTGAGTTGCATCGTATTGGCATGCACACATGACATACAGGCATAGAGATGTATTTTTCCTCATACTGTACAACATCACATCATTCATGATTTCTCACACATTTTTGACAGATGGGCATAGTGATGCATTTATTTTACACGGGTTATCCGGAAGGAAAATGAAACATATTATTTATTATTGAGAAGATTTTTGGAGAAATTTATTGTTTTCAAACTATTCATATTATTGGCAACTTCGGCAAACGATTTGGATTTTTTTACCTATGTATTTGAAAGAAAGAACTACTATTTTTGAAATCATTATCTGGCTGAGTATTTTATCCCCGAGTTACTTCTGGTATTATTTGCTTTATGTTGTTATGGATTGTTGTGGACTATTGGTTTTGGACCCGACCTTGGTAGAAGCTCGTCTCTACTTTCAATCTACGGCTAGGTTTGTTACTTACTCAGTTCATGGGGTCAGTTGTACTGATACTACACTTCTGCACATTGCGTGCAGATATTGGCTGTTGTTGTTGTTGTGCTCGATGGTTGCGGGATTTGAAGATGTACCTGTGTTCCTGTTGTAGCTGCCTCTTGTTCAGGGTAGCCTTAGATTTATAAAAGCTCTGTTTATGTATTATTCAAACAGACTTTGTATTTATTTCATTTTCGCTTTGTATACTCTATTCTTAGAAGCTCATGATTTGTACTATCAGTTCTTGGGGAGATGTATCGGTTTTAGATATTTTCTTTTAATTAATTTCATTGGAATTGGATAGTTGGAAATTGGCTTACCCAACGGGTTGGGTTAGGTGCCATCACGACTAGTGGGATTTTGGGTCGTGACACTTATTTACATTCCGGGCAGAGGTTGTATTATTATTGTACTCTTTGTGACACCGAGTTTTTGGGGTATTCTAGAATTTGTTATGGATTGTTTTACACCGATTCACTCACATATTATTTTAACGAAACAGTACGTAACTACGATTTATTTTAATGCACGATCCTCGTTATCCAAGAAAGATTTATGATTTTAAAAATGATAAAATAAATAATTAAGTGTTGGCTTGCCTAACGGCGATGTTGGGCGCCATTACGGTCTATAGTGGATTTTGGGTCGTGACATAATATAATAACATTTGTATTATAGATAAACACTAAATGAAAAAAATTTAAAATACTGTAGAACAAAAACTAATGTATAAAGAGGGCAATAGATATAATATGATTCTATTCACACTTTAAATTTATTTGATAAAACTAAGTAAATAAATAAGACTCGAAAATGTTAATATTGATAAATTTAAATATCAAAACAATTAATAGAAAGTCATACAAGGTAAAGTCAAGTTAAATTTCAAGAATAATACAAAATTATATTCATTGTATTATATTAACTGGTAATTTACTAAACCTTCATCTTAAAAATTTAATAATATTAAGTAATGGATAATACAATTAGATAAGCAAGAAACAAAAAAAGAAATAAAATATAAATTTGTGGGAAAATATAAAAATATAAGACTTATAATTAGAATTATGATGAGCAAATTCATACATACATATAACTAAAATCATAATAAATAAATAGTCATAAAGAAAAAATAATAATAATAATAAAAAAGAGAATTTTAAGCGATAGCGTAAAAATGTATACACTAATTAAATTTCTCATATAGAAAATTTTACTTAATAAATAAAACTCATAATTTCATGATAAAAAAACAAAAATATAAGATATTATTAGAATATTTATACATAAGATAAGGATATTATATACATAAATTTTCAGTAAAATACAGAATAAGAAAACTAATTAAATATTACATTAGAAACGAATTTACGAAAAGAGGGGGATGAAAATAATTTTATGATATTTATAATTTGAATTAATTAAAAAATAAAAGAGAAGTAAATAACACTCAAGAAATTGATGAATTTTGACAATTGAAGTATTTTTAAAAGTATAATATAAGTTTAAAAAAATAAAACTATTCCCAGAGTAATAAAATATATATATATATATATATATATATATATATATATATATATATATATATATATATATATATATATGTGTGTGTGTGTGTGTGTGTGTGTGTGTGTGTGTGTGTGTGTGTGTGTGTGTGTGTGTGTGTGTGTGTGTGTGTGTGTGTGTGTGTGTGTGTGTGTGTGTGAGAGAAAGTAAATCAATAGTACTAAGTACTTGCTAATTCAATAATAAAAATAAAAAAGTATCAAACAATTTATTTGATTACTATATGATGTGTATCCTTTAATTTTATATAGATTGTGTTATATTTCTGCATACTGCATTAAAAATAAAATAACAACTAATATTTATTAAAATAATATGATATATTAGATCATATATTTTTATAAGATTAATAAAGTCAAACTAAATTTCAAGATTAATACAAAAGTGTATTCATTATATTATATTAAAATGATAATTTACTAAAACTTCATCTGAAAATTTAATAATATTAAGTAATGGATAATACAATTAGATAGAGAACAAAAAATATATAAATTTGTGGGAAAACATAAAAATATAAGACTTATAATTAGAATTATGATGAGAAAATTCGTACATATACACATAAATAAAATCATAATAAATAAATATTCATAAAGGAAGAATACAAAAAAAGAATTTTATGTGATAGCGTAAAAATATGTATACTAATTAAATTTCTCATATGGAAAATTTTACTTAATAAATAGAACTCATAATTCCATAATAGAAAATACAAAAATATAAAGATACTATTAGGATATTTATACATAGGATAAGCATATTATATATAGAACACAAAAGAATAATTATTAAAAATTATAGGTAGATTTTTTACAAAAATAATACTTTTGATGAATTTATAATTATACTTTACATTATTTAAATTTTCAGTAAAATACAAATAATTAACTAATCAAATGTTACAATAGAAAAGGATGTACGAAAAGAGGGGGATAAAGATAACTTTATGATTATTATACTTTGAATTAATTAAAAAATAAAAGATAAGTAAATAACACTCAAAAAAATTAATAAATTTAGACAATTGAAGAATTTTGACCAATATAATATAAGTTGACGTTATATACGCGTATATATGTAAATATATATATATATATATATATATATATATATATATATATATATATATATATATATATATATATATATATATATATATATATATATATATATATATAAGAGAAGTAGTATCAAACTATTAAGCCAATTGACAAGTTAATAAAAAGTCACATTAGTAAATGTATAGTACTAAGTACTTGCTAATTAAATAAGGAACAAACAATTTATTTGATTACTATATGATGTGTATCCTTTGATTTTATATTGATTTTGTTATATTTTTGCATACTATATTAAATAATAAAATAACAACTAAGATTTATCAAAATAATATGATATATTATATCATAATTTTATAAAATTAATATTCTGTCAAATTATCTGCGCATCACGCAGGTTCTAACACTAATTAATTTATGTTTGAAAGGGATGCATACGGAAATTAAACATGATCGAAAGGTTCTTTGCTAGCATTTCAAGTTGATTGTAACATTGTCTTGCTCTCATGCACGATTACTCTTTTCAGTTATAATTGATTATCCAGATACTAATTAAACTCTCTTTTGATTACACCTTTGCTTACTTCGATTAACGACACATTAATTAAGATTTAAGAACGTCTTCTATGGGATGAATAACTTCCTCAATTATCCAACTTCACTTTCGATTACAGTGGCTATGTTTTGGAGTATAGTCATTTTAAAAGATTTACCCACGAGTGTTATTATTGAGAGCTTGAGTCTATCGTAGAGAGGAAGATCGTATCACGTATTTACACTTGTTTATTTCGTTTGTTTACTTTGCCCCATACTTGTTTACTTCTTATTATAACTATCTTATTGGACCACTAGTAAGTGTCGATGTCGACCTCTCGTCACTACTTCTCTAGGGTTAGGCTAGATACTTACTGGGTACTTGTTGATTTACGTACTCATGCTACACTTGCTACATATTTTTGTGCAGGTACATATATGTCTGATGGTCTTTTGGGCGTAGAGACGCAGATGTTGCGGGTATTTATCGGGAGCTGCATTTCATGTTATGATCCGCAGCCTGCAGAGTCTCCATCAGAGCTATTTATATTATCCTGTCTAATTTGTATTCCAGACAGATGTTGTATTTTATTACATTTCCTAGTTGATGCTCATGCACTTGTGACATCGGATTTTGGGGGTTCCTAAGGGTGGTTCATTATTGTAATTCGCGTAAATAACATCATTTACCCTGTAAGTTCTATTTCATACTATTTAATTAAATGAGAATTTTTAATTTCGAAATACTAAAATGAGTAATTAGGTTAATCATTCACCGTTGGCTTATCTGACGGCGGTGTTAGGCGTCATCACGACCTTTAGTGGATTTGGGTCGTGACATATATAAAAGGATAAGACTAGTTTATTTTTTGAGATGAGAATGTTTTTGAAGAATAACTCATATGGCCTTGTTAAATGGATAAGATCATGTAATTAAAAATACTATAATAGATAAAACTAAAAACAAAAACATAAACAATAATTTCAAAAAATAAATTCAAAATATAAAGATATAATTTAAATTCTTATGTAGTAATTTTAACAAAAAGAACTATATTAAATACAAACAGGAAGGAGAATTTAATTAAATTGATTATTGAAAATAATATAAAAGTAATAATTATTATAATTATTAGTAGATTTATGATATATAATAAAAGAACTTATCTATTTAACCTTTGAACTAATTCAATGCCATCCATTTAGAAAAATAATATGTAACGACCCGACCGGTCGTTTTGACTAAATGGAAAACAATTAAAATAGTGTAAAACAAAAACAAATGTATAAAGAGGAGAATAGATATAATATGATTTATCTGCAATTTAAATTTATTTGATAAAATTAAGTAAATAAATAAGACTCGAAAATGTTAAAATTGATAAATTTAAATATCGAGATAATTACGAGAAAGTCATACAAGGTAAAGTCAAGTTAAATTTCAAGAATAATATAAAATTATATTTATTGTAATTTACTAAAAATTCATCTAAATATTTTAATAATATTAAGTAATGGATAATACAATTAGATAATCAAGGAACAAAAAAGAAATAAAATATAAATTTATGAGAAAATATAAAAATATAAGATTTATAATTAGAATTATGATGAGCAAATTCATACATATACACATAACTAAAATCATACTAAACAAATAGTCATAAAGAAAAAATAATAATAATAATAATAATAAAGAGAATTTTAAGCGATAGCGTAAAAATGTATATACTAATTAAATTTCTCACATAGAAAATTTTACTTAATAAATAGAACTCATAATTTCATAATAAAAATACAAAAATATAAGATACTATTAGAATATTTATGCATAAGATAAGCATATTATATATACAACTCAAAATAATAATTATTAAAAATTATTGGTAGATTTTTTACAAAAAAAAAATTCTTTTGATGAATTTAAAATTATACTTTACATTATTTATATTTTCAGTAAAATACAAATAAAAAACTAATCAAATGTTACAGTAGAAAAGAATAGAGGGGGATAAAGATAATTTTATGATATTTATACTTTGAATTAATTAAAAAATAAAAGATAAGTAAATAACACTCAAAAAATTGATAAGTTTACACAATTGAAGAATTTTGAACAATATAATATAAGTTTAAGAAAAATAAAATATTTTCAAGAGAAATATATATATATATATATATATATATATATATATATATATATATATATATTAAAAGAGAAGTAGTATCAAACTATTAAGCCAATTGACAAGTTAATAAAAAGTCACATTAGTAAATGTATAGTACTAAATACTTGCTAATTTAATAAAGAATATATAAAGAACAAACAATTTATTTGATTACTATATGATGTGTATCCTTTGATTTTGTATAGATTTTGTTATTTCTGGATACTGCATTAAAAATAAAATAACAACTAATATTTATTAAAATAATATGATATATTAGATCATAATTTTTTAAAATTAATATTCTGTCAAATTATCCACGATCGCACTAGTTCTAACACTTGTTGTTATGTTTGAAAAGGGATGCATATGGAAATTAAACATGATCGAAAGGTTCTTTGCTAGCATTTCAAGTTGATTGTAACATTGTCTTGCTCTCATGCACGATTACTCTTTTCAGTTATAATTGATTATCCAGATACTAATTAAACTCTCTTTTGATTACACCTTTGCTTACTTCGATTAACGACACATTAATTAAGATTTAAGAACGTCTTCTATGGGATGAATAACTTCCTCAATTATCCAACTTCACTTTCGATTACAGTGGCTATGTTTTGGAGTATAGTCATTTTAAAAGATTTACCCACGAGTGTTATTATTGAGAGCTTGAGTCTATCGTACTACATTCACTAATTTTTCTCGCTTGAGTATTCAGAATGATATTTAATTCTTCACTATGTAGCTAATAGCAGCCCAACTACCCGAAATGAACTCAGTTTGTTTAATCGTCTACGCTTTTTGATTTTTTAGATTTTATTTAATGACATACCTTCCCTCATGGCCTCATTCTATAGATTTACACTACGAACAAGGGCCACCTAATTAATTTTCTCTCTTGTTATTTTTTCCGTAAACTTTTATTGCATTGACTTGGTTTATCATCTTGTCTCGAGGATAATTGGATATTCTAGCTAGAAGACGCCTAATGAAAATGAAAACATAAATATCAGTCCCATGTTAGATGTTCGCACGTTGACTCAAAATGCATGTGTGGTAGTCAAACAAGCTAAGCAATGCACTAATTCAGATAGACAATAATATGAGATAAAGTAATTTGGGCGTGATTAATATGACCTTGTTTTATAAAGATAGACATTATCCAATCAATCAGAAGAACAAATCAAAGCAAATTAAGGAGCAAAGCCTATGCATCGTACACTAGCTGGTGCATCTCTTCCTATCTTGTCTAAACTTCTGTTTTTTTTTCATCATTTGGTTATAAAATAAGTTGTGAAAAGTGAATCTCTTCCATTGCCATCTTCTCTGAATTGTATAAACCTCCGTTACGTTGCCTCCTTTAGCTTTAGCACCACTAAGCAAGGAAAAGAACAAATATGGGCATTTAGGTTGTAGCTGAGAATCAATATTGCTGTCTTTTCAACCTCTAATTTCCTAATATTAATATAGTTTAAATTAGAGTGGGGTTAGAATATTGGCCCCTCTTTTTATTTTTCTGTTCGAACTATAAATGCATGCCGGAGCAGTTGATTGATAAAATGAATAAAAAAATAAACTAGTTGATGTATATATAGCATAAGCCCTTTGACTTTGAATTTGAGCAAATCATAATTTCACTGCAGAATGCAGTTGAAAATCCAACTTGGAAAGGGATATAGCAGCAATAGTCATATGGTTGAGCAAAGAGACGTATGTAATGCAAGTTGAGACGACCACTGTACCGTTGACCTGCCACCTGCCTTCACTTAATGAATATAGTTGGAAGAGTTACCCAAAATAGATACAAAATAGTAAGAGCCGTTGTATAGTATTATTATGTTCTGAGATGGATCATCTTAATACTCATTCACGAGATGCAGTTCATAGTATTATAAAGGATTCACATTTGCCCATTACCTAAACGCAACCAATTATCTACAAAAACACTATTAAGATGATGGAAAAAGAATAAAGGACAGGAAGAATGAGATAAATTAATAATGAGACAAAATCAAAAAATTATGTTGGGTTTGGTTACATGTTCTCCTACTTAGCCAGCTATGGCTATTTCAGAATGGCTGAGGAATTTCCAACATAAGGTAACTTTGAGGTGCTCTTCAAGGTATAACTCCCAGAGACAGGTGCTTGATATGAGGTTTGTGTATGCCAAATTTCAACTTGAGGGCCTGAAAGAGGAGTTGGAGGTAATTGCTCTTGCTTTATCTTCTCGTCTTCTTTTGTGTTTCCCTACACCTTTGAACTGAATACACTAATTATTATTGCATCATGTAAAGAATACACATGCTTTGGAACAAAACATCAGCAGTTACTTTGTCCAAGCTACAATGGACCGGCCAGAAAATGGTATAACATCTTGGAAAACTATATTGCACAGTACCAAATGACATCTCAAATTGCTACAACAGGCAAAATGCAGAAAATTACTGCCATTTGGTGTTGAATAGATCAGTCCAAGAGGCGCGAGACCATTGCGTTGCTGGATTCAGGTCCATGATTATTTACACTAGGGATGATGTTAACAGGAGATACAAACTTAACGAACTCCTTGAGTTCTGAAAAGCTGCTGTGTTCGCTGTATGGTACTTCATACCTGAGAGCAAAACAAATATGTGCTCATCAATCTATTGTGTTTAACCCATGCTAATCAGAACAAACACATGTTGGTTCAGGAGTTAAATGCCATCCACTGATCTAGAACCTTGATTCAATTATAATTACATATGTAGCTAGTTTGACTCATAAACAAAGTTAAGTAGACAATGACCTGATGATAGTACCCTGCTGCCACCTACTTCCAGTTGACTTCTTCTTTCCTTTACCAAATGACCAACCAGTTGGAGAGAAAGCAACAATAAGACTGTACCGTCCCTGGAGAAGTAACAAACTGTTACATCACCACTCAAATTTGGTTCAATACATAAAATCAAACACTTGACAAGTTAAAATCATTGAGCCATAGTTTCTGTATATGGTGGTGCAGAAACCTATTGGTTGGAGAGTTCCCAGTAAAATGTAATGGATAAGGCACATCGTAAGTACCAAAGGCTTTAGTAGTCAACACTTTATTTCCCGAGGTCAATGACAAAGCTAGTGTAAATTTAAGAAGCAGCCAGGAAAATTTCAGTTTTGGTAGAAAAATGACACAAGTACACAAAAAGTTTACCAAGTAGTCCATCTTACTGCTGCTTAGCGTTCTAAGTAAAACAAAGACGAAAGACATCCAAGAGAAATGCTAAAGCAATAACTTACACTTCCTCCGATTTATTTTATGTCACAATGTCTGCAATTTTAATCGACTTACACAATTTTGTTAATGATGAGGAAAGAGAATATTAACATAGTGGTTGAAAAGAGAGCAAACAGCACATCAAAGTTGAAGTGTGTATAATTTAATAGAATGTTGTCAAACATTTTGAAACGGCCCAAAATGGAGCCATATTAATTAAAACAAAGCAACTATAAAGAGAAAACTATAGTATTCTTAGGTGCATGGGATGCTTCGTTAGGATAGGCTGCTTACATCACACCCCTTGAGGTCCGGCTTTTCCCCGGACCCTGTGTGAATGTGGGATGATTCGCGCACCGGGCCGCCCTTTTTTAGGTGAATAGGATGATGGCATATAGGAATGAGGAGACGAAGTTAAACACAAATACTGGAAAAACTGAGAATGGCTAAGGGGTTTGAATGAGGGCAACCAAAACCATTAGAGGTGTACCAGTGAAAGAATTTAGAGGTGTACCGGTGAAAGAATTTAGCTCTAGAATTTTGTGCAAACATTTGACTAGATAGCTCTCTTGGGTCTTGCAGTGAAAACCCAACAACAGAGAATACACCTAATTGATGTCAACGAACCTGGCATATTTGTAGTCTAGTATAAAGTGTACGTTGAACTGAAAAAGACAACTTATGAGCATAGACGGAGTCAGGATTTGAAGTTTATGGATTCTGAACTTGTCATTGAACCCATAGCTCGTCTTAATTACCGGGTTCACAATTGCATATTTATACATATTTAATGAATTTCCAATACAAATACATGGTCTAAGCAAAAGCTAACGGGTTCGTCCGAACCCGTATCTAATGCTCGAGCTTCGTGCCTGCGTGGATACATATTCAATTCGTGTGTGTATAACTGTCAGATATAGATACACGTAGTTTTTATCAACTTTCAGCATATAATTTGTAGATTTCACATAAAATACTTATATCCATGTCACACCTATTAGACACGAGTATGTGAAAGCAAATGAAAGATTTAAGTAATACAGTATTGTACTTCCTCAAAACTGATAATTAAGTTGCTCTTTAAACGTTTTTTGTTATCGCTTGTCCCTTTAGGACTTGTTAAGTGAATCAAACAAACATTTGCAAATATTTACCCAAAATGTAATAAGGAATTGGTATTCCAGCTTTGATAGATTTTCTGAACTTGTATAAGATTTTCAATTTTAACAAAAATTAGCGCCAAAGAGGCGTAAAGTGCATAAGTCTTAACTTGAATAAAGTGAAATGAATCAGCTTAGAGAACATGGAAAAGCAAAGCAGCTTCTCTATTTTCCTTTATTGCCACTAGTTTAGAAATGTATGTAGACATGCAACCATTTTCTTGAAAGTCAATAAATGTCTGGATTTTTTAATTTTTTTAATGTAAGAGAGTCAAGCAAAGTTGGGATTTGATCATGGCTCTCCATTATCTCAAGACCTTAGTGGAACAGCATTAACAAAACATGTCAAAATCTCATATGAATTTGGATTATTTTAAGCATCCAAATCATCAAGTCACCTTCTTAGTTTAGGCTATATAAACTCCTAGTTACTCCATTCTCAAATACACAGGAAAAAAAAAAATCAATCCAGTCAGCCTTAGAATCTAAAAATTCTTAATGGGGAGCCAAATAAAGAAGCAATGGTCTCAAGTTGCTTCTGCATTGGCATTTTTCTTGATTGCAACCTGCACTATGGCATATTCATCTGATTCTTATAAATCACCAGTTTCAACATATAACAAAGTACCAAGCAAAGTAACCAAAAGCGACAACTATCATATCCAGCCACAGTCACAAGACAAGTATGAAGTGCCTCAAGTGTCCAAGAACCACTACAAGGTACCCTCAATGCCTAAGCAGGAATACAAGGTGCCAACTTTGCCAAATAATGGCTACTACAACAACCCATCAATTCCAAAAGATAACTACAAGAAGGTGCCATCTCTTCCAAACGATAACTACTACAAGACACCCTCAATGCCTAACCAGGAATACAAGGCGCCTTCTTTGCCAAAGAATGATTACTACAACAAACCATCAGTTCCAAAATATAACTACAAGAAGGTGCCATCTCTTCCAAAAGATAACTACTATAAAGCACCCTCAATGCCTAAACAGGAATATGAGGTGCCATCTTTGCCAAAGAATGATTACTACAAGAAACCATCAATTCCAAAAGATAACTACAAGAAGGTGCCGTCTCTTCCAAAAGATAACTACTACAAGGTACCCTCAATGCCTAAACAGGAATACAAGGCGCTATCTTTGCCAAAGAATGACTACTACAAGAAATCATCAATTCCAAAAGATAACTACAAGAAGGTGTCGTCTCTTCCAAAAGATAACTACTACAAGGTACCCTCAATGCCTAAACAAGAATACAAGGCGCCATCTTTGCCAAAGAATGACTACTACAAGAAACCATCAATTTCAAAAGATAACTACAAGAAGGTGCCGTCTCTTTCAAAAGATAACTACTACAAGGTACCCTCAATGCCTAAACAGGAATACAAGGTGCCATCTTTGCCAAAGAATGACTACTACAAAAAACCATCATCTTCTCCACCACCACCTTACTACTATAATTCACCCCCTCCTCCTTCACCATCATCACCACCTCCTTATTATTATCAATCATCCTCAATTCCTTCCTCATCACCACCTCCTCCATACTATTAAGTTTTCATCTTTCATGTTTCCAGAAGGTCCTTCACCACAAAACATATTTCTAAGGAATCTCATTTTGTGAGTTAAAGGCACCATAGCAAAATTTATAATTCTTCCTTTATTGTTTTTCTTCCCCCCCCCCCTTTTTTTTTTTTTGGGGGGGATTTGCAGGTGTTATATCATTTAAATTTAAATTGTATGTTTGATTGTTAGCAGAGAATTATTCAATTGAATACAAATTCTTTTTTATTGAGAGTTTATGTACTACTATCTTTTATCCCTCCAACAATTGTAGCTCGACTGGCACTATTGGGATTGCAAAAGTTCAGTATTATCCAAATAAATTTAGCCAATTTATTGAACTGATCAAAGATGGAATCGCACAGCTTGCTGGCATAATAATCATACAAAGTCATTTATCTATTTTTATTAATATCATATATTCACTCCACCTAAATATAAGCACTATTACTATTTGAAAAGATCAAAACGAACTTTTTCCCGTCGCCGAGATACTTAAAGCATCAGATTGCGGCTGCATCAGAATTTGGAATCATCACAAAACACTTGAACATCAAAAGACTTACCGCATACTGATTAGAAACATACTTCAATCTTTTGATGCTAGCCAGTGTCCACATAGGCACAACATGAATTTGGCTTTCCTGCTCATTTAGTGTGAAAAACTGCATATCTTCTCGAGGAAACCCCAGACACTCCAAAATGCGTAACTTTGATGCAGTGATATAGACTTTCTTCTGTAGAGCACGAGCAACCTCAACAAACAACCTCTCTTTTCCTGAACCAATTAGTGCAGAAACCATGAGAAAAAGCCTTCAGATGAAAGCATTAGACATAAGATACTAGGTGGCTTTTGAGCTTTTGGTCATAATATTACCAAGCAATGTAAAGACTCAGATATGAAGTCTACCTATAGTATAGCTACCAATGAGAAACAAGGTCTTCGAGTTGAAAGTTTCGGCTTGTATTGATTCAATAACAAATTGAATAACAGCCTCCTGTTTTGGAAAGTCATACTGCAAGGCAAGCAAACTCTTAGAGCATTTGAAGTATTTAAGGAAACATGCTGATAAAACAGTGAAATGTATACAACTGTATAAACAAGAGTTTCGCAGTATCTGCCCCTCAAGCCATACAGAAAGAGTACCCAATATTCAAGGGGATATTTGTTAATATGACTGTTTTCTGTTCATTGGTCCAGATAAAATAGAGCTTGTACCATGTACACTTAAATACTTGTACCTTAACTGATAGCAAGAGCACACCCAAAAAAGCAACATGTGTTAGACTTAGACCTATTAACTATTAAAATACCATGATATCGATATATTTGGCATTCAAATACTTGATATTCTACAAGTTAGTAGTAACTCTCTATAACTAATATATATTCATTTTAACTATGTCATATTTAGCATCATAATACTAATAATTGCTACTCCATTTTGTCCCATTTTAAACAACCAAGATCGACTAGGCTTTAAGTTCAAATTTGGTTTGACCTGTGTATTATATTCATAATAACATATGAAATAGTTAAAATATCACATTCCTGCTAGAATTGAATTTATAATGAATATAAATTTTAGAAATATGTGAAAGTTTTATGCGATATTACTATTTGTAGAAGAGAGGAACATTATGGACCATTACAAAACAGGAAGTGTCACCACATAAGCAAGCACATAATTATTGGTAGGTTGTTTGACTTCATGACAATGAATGAATTATCAATCTAAAATACCTGAGGGTCACAGTATGTTGTATCTAGGATGACAGTGTGGACACCACAAGTCTGCAAGATTGAATTCCTTGTCATTTCTTCACAAAATCGGAAATCCCCCGTGTGCAGGACAGCCTATTGCATGAAACAAACAAGATATCCTCACAAGAACAATCAAACTAGAACTCAGAAAAAGCATAGGGCAAACCAATTTGTACCACACCTTACCATTGGGTGGCTCAAAAAGGATTATCAGGGAACCCGGGCAATGGTTTGCATCAAAGCATATGACATCAACCCCTGCAATGTTGATCTTCTGGTTGATGGGTAAAACTTGTATCTTGTCCCATGGGATTCCAATCTTCAGATTAACAAGCTTTGCCGTAATTGAGGAACAATAAATTTTTCCATGACAGAAGGACTTAGTAAGGCCTTGATAATCTACAGAGATATAGGACAACAAAATTCAAAGCTGGACTGATAAGCTAATTGCTGATCACATAAGCATCAAACAAGATATCATATACACATAAGGATACATTCTAACAGTTCTCAATGAATGCCATGCCAGCAATCAATCAAGTAAGGACTTAACGCTGATTAATATCTACATGGTGATATCCTCATTACAAATGTAACATCCTGAAATAACTCTTCTAACTAAAAGATACAAAAAGTTATCAATTGACTTTCATGATAGAAGAGGAAATTCTATTCAAAAAGGAGAATAAAAAAAGGTAATCCAATTTTCTAAAGAAATATAAATTTATATGTGGTAACCATTGGGAAAAACATAACGCAACCTTGACAACTTCATTTTATTGACAAGCACGTGAAAGTAAATGTGCTTTTTTGTAATTGTTAAACATGTAATTACTCAATCGAGTAATCGACTGATAGTGTACTTCAAAACTTCTGCAAGCAAATACGCGAAAGCTCTAAAATCTAATTAGAGGGTCAAAGTCAAACCAATTATTGCCTCCATCTCATTTTCGTTGTAGTTTGACTTAACACGGTAAAAAGAAGAGCCGAAAATGTTAATTATTTAGCATTTGTTGCAGGAAGAAAACAATGGACTTTTGTGTATTTGGACTGCAGAGAAATTGTATCATAGAGAATTAAAAGAAGGTTCCACAACTTCTTTTATTCTTTAAAGGAAAGTGAACACACTTTTGGAAATGCCCCTACAAGCAGAGTTAAAAGAGACTGGCCTGCGAGCTGATGCTATTTTCGTTGTTTCTAGTTGTGCTGGTTCAGCTATGAACATTTGAAAATATGGTTAACAGAATAGGTCTTACGATCTAAATGGAAGTGGCTGAGGAACCAATGAGAACAATCTCTTCTCAAGTACTTGAAAGCATCCTGCAAATATGTAAACAAGACACTTTTAGCAATTTTCACAATTGAGGTAAAGACAAGTTTACATCCTAGCAGTTGAAAAAAAGCCTGGTCCTTTATTGACATACTGCAACAATTTTCATTAGCAATAACCAAATGCACAAGCATTAAGATGCAGGAAATCATACAACTAGTTAAGCCACTAATACAGTATAAAATACGCATTGGCAATTTGGCATTGCTTTGAATCAGCACTGTACTATCCATCATATGAAATCCAAACAAATGTGTGCATACCCTGGAGAGCTTCCAGTAACATATGTGCATTTTCAGCATCCAACTTAAATTTGGTAAAACGGATGCTGTTGAATAGTAAATTATGCAATTTTTCCAAGAACTGAGATGATACAAAAGTCCATGTAAGTAGGTTATTTATTTAGGGTATTTACCACTCGGAATGGTGTTCCTGGTACAGAACACCACACGGGAATATCTTTAGATTTTGCACTCTTGGCTGGATTTTTCTTCTGAATTCTCTTACGGGAAGCATCTGAACAAGCCCTACCAGTACCACAAACTCTCTTTCTTTCCGAAACAGAACTAATAAAATAATCTGTTATCAACTTGCTTGGTTTAGTACCGGCATCATCAGGTACAACTTTTGTCACATCTCGCCAAGCTACTTTTTCCTCGGCAGTTTCCTTTCTTAGCTTCAAAATAGAATTAATAATCTTTTTCCTCGGACCAAGAGCAGTGACACCAATGCTAAATAAATCCTGCAACGTAACTTGAAATAGTGGAATTAGATGCGCAAAAATACAAACAACAGGAGTATCGACTTAAGCTTAGTAGTTTGAGCACCAAGTGAAATAAACAGCTTTAATAGTTTGGTCACCAAATCACATAAATAAGTTAACAGTGGAAATAACAAGCACACCTCAGCAAAGCCTCTCTTTACAAGTCCAACTTGGAATGGACTTAGTTTGAAGGAAAGTAAAATGGACTAATTGCTTTTGCACAGATATCACCATGAGAAGTATGTTCCATGAATACATGGCAGAGAAACAAGTCTTGATTTACATAGTATGTGAATTTGCCAGGTATTTTTCCCTCTAGGGAAGAAAATTCAAGTCTTACTTTTACCAGGATCTTTTTTGGCTTGAACCTAAAGCAAATTCTATTTGGGCACAAGAATTTACAGAGAAGCTCCGGCAGTACTCAAACAATAATAAACAAAGAATTATCACTTCAGTTATCTTTTAAATGATTCTTCAAAACTACTCTTCTTTTCAGTTCTCACTGTTCCCACCTTGTTCTGAACCTCCAACGGCCAACTCCAAATAAGAAGTTGTAGTTCAAAACTTGTAATGAGAAACAAACAATGAGATTAATGGTTACGATATACATTTTTCTTTCATGTGTCTGAGGGGGGTGCATTCAAAGGAGGGTGCATTCAAAGGAGGCAAAGGCTGCACCATATTCTAGAAGGGAAAACATAGGTAGGAGACTCCTTGAGACCATGACCTCAGCCAGCCCCTGAATATCCCACCTGTGGTTCCATATAGCCAATTAGAGAAATAATTGCCCTTCACATATTACCTAGGGACATAATCACATTAGATTGTTTCAAGTTTTAATATGCTCTAAAGCATTTTAACCAGCCCAATTCCGTGTTTAAAACTTTATGCATACATCAGTCTTTAAAGACAACCATGAATAATAGCCACTTAAAGATAACAGGTTTATTTGTGCATAAAAGCTGGACGTAATCTTTTTTTCTTTTTTGGTACAAAAAGCTGGACGTAATCACCCTCACGAGCACAAGCACACTTTCCAAAGCAAAGAACTCCACCAGTAACAGCCAACAAAAACATAAAACCTATACTTCCTTCTGTGTTCCCGTGACTTTAGAGATATCATTAGTTTTATAGTGAGCACAAGGATATTAGTAATGAAGAACAATAAGCAAACCTCTTCTGTCAGGGATTTTAAAGCGTCCCAATCAATCTCCTCCCGAACAAAGATTTCTTCATATTTAGCAAGTCCAAGATTTTGTAACCATTCCACAACAGGTAATACGCGGACAACCTCTTTAGGAGATTGACGTGGGGAATCATTAAGCACTTGCCCAGGACACTGAACAGATACATCATTATTGGCAGTAACCACCTGCAAGATTATCAACAAAATCCAACTTTAGGTAAACGAAATTTAACTAAATCAGGAAACACTGGTAAGTCACTGATGAACTATAACGGCAGCAGTGACACTTGAACTAGAGACAAAAAATGGGAAATGCAACTGAAACAATGACATGGAAATACATCTATTTTTTTACGTGTTGAATTAGGCCCAAATTTTATGAAAATTGTATACCTTTAAGCAACAAAGATCATACAGTAGGAAATGAGGATTGGACAAAGGGCATCTTACATGAGCTGGAGTCTCCTCATTGTCAAGGCACTCATTAGTGTGAACCTCTCGCATGTCACCACTCAAATCTGAAATATCAGCTCCACAAAGGGGACAACAAATGAGACCATATTCGTCACCTAAGCCAAAACACTCTACACCATCTCCTTCATCCTCCTCCTCGCCGCATAATTTGAGCAGCAAATCAAGCTCAGAGCACTCCTCCAATTCCTCCTTTCTCTCTTCGAGTCCGTCGTTGGAATTGAGCAACCTCGCCTCTATCGATTTAAACAAGTAACCCTTCTTTAATTCTTCCTCATTCTCCGTTCTTTGGGTCCTAGAACAACAATCTATAGTCGATTCTATGCTATCCAATCCATGACACAGATCCAAATCCTCAAAACCGGACTTCGATTTCTCGGAAATTAGTGGCTGTTGTTTTGGCTTCTTTGTAGGACGATAACTATCCAATTTATGACCCGAATCCGAACCCTTAGCACACTTTCCAACAACACTTAAGTTCTCCTTGCCGCCGTGTAGTGGATGCTGTTTTGGCTTCTTGGAAGAGCGAGAAGCACTGGCAGTGTTATTATTATAAGGTGCAAGAGGCTTACGGGAGGGAATTGTTGAGGTGGGTTTTGACAATCGGAGCTGAGAAGGAGATGGATCTTGAAAATCGTCATCGTCCGCGAGAGCTGAGGGTAAGGATTGGGATTGTGAAAGAAGAAGGGTTTTGTTTAGGGTTTTGGGGTTGGAAGTACCGGCCATTGATGGGAGGAAGGAGAAGCTTCAGGAGAGAGAGGCAGTAGGTGGTGTGTGAGTGGTGCTTTCAAATTTGTAATGAAGACTTGTGGAAAACAAATGGAGGGAACCGCCAAAATTCAATCGGTGTGGGCCTAACTTGATTATTGATAAATACCAAAAATGATAATTTCAAACACCCTCCTCCAAATTTGGCTTCGTAACACTATTATCTTTGTTGTTTATTAAACGATACTACGCTTAAATTTTTTTTATAATAATTATTTTAATCTATCTATTGATAATTTGTATGTTATTCGCCGATAATATTATGCTAGTTGACGAAACTAGCGAGAGTGTTATCCAAAAGTTTGAGCTATGGAAAAGCACTTTAGAGAATAAGGGTCGTTTGATTGAGGAACAAGTTATCCTGGATTATAATAACGGGATTATAATATATAAATTAAATAGAAACGAGATTATTTAGTGAATATATTTTTTATTGGAAGATGTTTGGTTCATTGGACTAAAGATTCGATAAAATATATGGTTGGTGTATATTAGATAAGTTGGGATAAAATTTTATTTCTAATTTTAAACTTGGATTTTTTAAAGGAATTTGGGGGAAGAGCGTTTGAAAAGGGCATCTTTGTCATTGTAGTATTTTATCCCGAATTAAGTAATCTCTAACTATTATCCCACCATCAATGTGGAATTGAATAATTCATAATTATAAAATAAATTAATTCTGATATTGTTAATTCTGGATTAAAATTCAACCAAACACGTATATAATAATTTCGCATCTAATCCCGGGATTATTATCCCTTATCCTACCAACCAAACGACCCCAAGAGTTTTAGGATAAGTAGAAGTAAAATTGAGTACATGCATTACAAGTTTAGTCGAGAAAAGCAAAGTTGATGTGAGACTAAATGAGCTTGTGGTGCCAAAATACAAACAATTTAGATATATAGACTCATTGTTTCAAGAGGATATAACAATAGATGAAGATGTTACTCATATGATTAGAATTATTTGGTTGAAATGGAAAAGTACTACTGGGGTATGTCATAAAAGGATGTCTACCAAAGTAAAAGGTAAGCTTTATAAAATAGTTATGAGATCTGTAATTTATATAGTAATAAATATTGGGTTGCTGACGTCCAATACTCATAATATGCGTATTGCAGAGATGTGGATGCTAAGATGATTGTACTGTCATACAAGATTAGATAAGATTAAATAATTATATTCACCATAAAGTGCAAGGATCTACATATGCACAGATCCATAAAGGTGATATGATGATGAAGGAATGTCATAGAAATGGACGTGATGGACCTAAATTCACATTGGGAAGGAAGTTATCTTGAAAGACCAAACAAATCCTTGGAATCAATGCAGACTTAGATAAAGAGGGCACAATGGAACAGAAGGATATGTATAGTTGATACCTACTAGTTAGGAATAGATTTTAAACGTAGAGAACTTTCAACATTATTACTATTATTATTTATTTTACTTTTACTTTTATATTATTTTAATAATAATGATAATATGAATTGTTACACCCCATGTTTTCGTACGTAGAAGTACGCCATAAGTAAATTGATATAAGCTCGGAAATGAGATGTTACATCTCGCATTTTTTTTGTAGGTTAAAGTTTCATCGTAAGTTAATCGACGTAAGTTCGGGAATGAGATTATTTTGAGATTATAAGTATTATGTTATTTCAAACAAGGGATAACTAAATTTGTGAAGGCGAGAGGGTAAGCGAATCGAATCAAATGAGTTTCATCGAAGTTTGACATTTTGGGATAAAATACGGTCTGAGCTATAATACCCGATATTTATGGACTAGTGCCATAAAAGATACCACATGACCATAATAGTAAGGTGTATAAGGTGTGTTAAAAGTGAGTAGTATTTTAAATAATTTGAGATAATTTTTAATTATGTAAATAATTGGTTAATTATTGGTTAATGAGGGAATTAACTAGTTAATTATTAATTAGTGGTTGGTTAACTAAAGTCTTTGAATAAAGACCAAGCCAAAAACGTGGCAGCCCCATCCCAAGAGTTGTGACTCCTATATTAGGAATGAAAGGTGTCATACTTGAAGAACTTAAGTGACACTAAGCTAGACATGTGGGGTCCACCTAATAATTAAGGATAACTTTTCAAATTCAACATTTATCTTCAAATCTCTTAAGAAAAGAACACATTAACGTTCTTTACAAGAGAGCTCAACCAAGCTTTCCATTTTCATGTAACATTATTCCTAAACTCTTAAGAAGAGTTTCAGCAAGCTTTCTGTTACACAATATTGATTCTAAATCTCTTGAGAAAGGGTTCCGACAAAGATGATTTTGCAATAGCAACGTTATTGCTTTGAGCATTTCATACGGATTGTTCCCTATTTTGATCTCGATGTTATGTGTTTCATCGCAATTAACGTGTGTTAGAGGGATTGTCAAGAGAATCGACTCAGGTATATTAAGGCTATCCCTTATTTCTTTTGGCATGATCCATACGACACAAACGAAACGAGCAAATTTACAATTTCCATACATAACTTTATTCATAGAAATATTAGAGATGCTTATGTTATTGATTCCCCATGTGTCATATTATTCTATCATCTGTTCATGGGTCTCAGAAAATATGTAAGTTGATAAAGTTTATTTCGTGATATCAATCAAAGGCATAATGGTCTTATGACACTTCGAAAGATTTTATTGACGTACTTCTCATGCATTGCATTCATTTACATTGACCCATGACCATATGGCGTTATATACGCGTATATAAGTGTATGTATATGGGATATGAAAAAAGGTTATGGCGTTATATACGCATCACCACCTGATCAGCTGGTATACGTTGATGATTTGCCCACAGTGGCCAAAATGATATGATGGGATCCCCTCAGAGTCTTGATGAAGTTATGAATACATATACCTATGCATGGTATGACATTTGTACGCATATGCATGACATTATAAAAATGAAATGATTCATAGAGCTATGCAAATGTACATGTCGAGTCTTTTACTCTATGTTTCTCTCATGTCTATTATTTATTAATTTTTATTCCTTACATACTCGGTACATTATTTGTACCGATGTCCCTTTTGCTTGGGGACGCTGCGTTTCATGCCCGCAGGTCCCGATAGACAGGTCGAGAGCCCTCCAAGTAGGCTATCAGCTCAGCGGTAGATGTTGGTGCGCTCCATTTGCTTCGGAGTTGCTTGTTTGGCTAGTATTATTTAGACGTGTATTGTTTGGTATGGCGGGACTCTATTCCGACCTTTATGATATTTATGTACTCTTAGAGGCTTGTAGACACATGTCATGTACATGAAAGATTGTACGGCCTTGTCAGCTATGTTTTGAGTTTATAAATGATCATGTTGGCCTATTAGGCCCGTATGTCACGTGTATATGATGGTGTAATAAGAAATATACGTTATGTTGGTACTCGGTTGAGTTAGGCACCGGGTGCCCATCGTGGCCTTACGGTTTAGGTCGTGACAAAAGTGGTATCAGAGCAGTTCTGTCCTAGGGAGTCTACAAGTCGTGTCTAGTAGAGTCTTGTTTATGGGTGTGTTGTGCACCACACTTATAAGCAGGAGGCTACATGGCATTTAGGACTGTCACTCTTTCTTCTTACTCTAGATCGTGTGGTAGAGCTCAGTTGTAAGAATTCAAACTCCTAAATTTTATTTTATTCATAATATGACGATGCCTACATCTAGAAAGACGGTTCTTAAGAGATATAGTTGTGGAAGAATTGAGTTAGAGGAACTCAATTTTTGCATCATGCTTATGATGGATAAATATGAGGTATTCAGCAGATCATGTGTGTACTAAGATTTGTAAACTTCTTGATAAGGTTCCCTAAGGCAAGAATGTCTATCCACTTTTACGGTAAAAAGGAATAAGAGAATTGGAAGGTAGACACAAGTTTCAGCAAGTAAAGGAAGCAAGATGAAAAAGGGTACGAGCTACCCAGCTAATGAAGATTATCGCAGAGGAATATAAGTCTTTTGAGTTACCTTCCACAATAACAAAGTTATGTACAATTGGCCACACCTATCTCATTTTTGCCCTATGGGGGCTAACATAAGTAGTATAAGCAGAAGGCAGGATATCATGATCTAGCTGGGGTTAGGGTAGTCCAAAATAGTGGATGGATTGTTAGCGTTAGCTGACATTTCCAAAGGATACTGCAAATATGCTAATAGATCTCCTTGTGAGACACCCAGAGGGTGTACTCTAAAATAGCACAACTAGATATGAATACTACAAAGATAGGCACTGGAAGCCTTGGGGATAAATATTACCTTAGTGTAGCTCCCGTCCCTAGTGGAGAAAGAATGTTAGGTAACCCGAAGAGCCAGTAGATGGAGCAAAAAGGAGCTAAGAACAAAAGAATGTCTTGTTTGAGTTTTCAGAATAAAGTGATAGACATAAATGTTAGCGAAAAATAAGAAGAGAGTTAATGAAGCATTATGAGTAAGATATGATACATGGATGAAAACGGTAGATCAAAAGATGACAGTATTATAGAGTCTATAGTAAAGTGAAGGAAAAGACGAGAGGTGACATGCCTTAAGACAACAAAAGAGTATAGGCCATAAAGTCATATCCTCATTTTGAGAAATAAGTTTGTGACTCCAACGCGACTACCAGAAGGAAAAGTTAGACCCTAGAGTAATAGAAATCAGTATGGACTGATGAACAAGGTAAACTAAACATGAACTGGGGACTGAGTAATAGTCGGCATCATGAGAATTTCAGAGATTGCGTCCTGGCGATAATAGAATGGGCGACAGAAGAATACCCTTTAAAGGCCATTCAGGAAGACGTTTCCCTAAAGCAAGCAAGGTGAGCAAAGTTAAACTTAAGGGACTGTATGTACCAGTTATACTAGGTGTCACCCTCGCGAGTAGGAAAATTTGTTATTCTTGGTACAGAAAGATTATCGCGAGGCGAGTAAGGATCATCGATGATGTGGAAAGATGCCAAAGATGAAGAGGTAAAACATCTATAGGTAGATCCTCGTGGATTCAGCTCTTAGTACTCATTTAAAGGGGGAATATGGAGTTATGTGGCATTAAGTCGGAATTAAGTGGTTCTAGTGACTATGGAATAGTAAAGGAAGAATGCGATAAAAAAAGGAATGAGATGGCACATATCCAAATCCTATAGATATAATACAATTCCAGAATATTGTGCAAGCACGACGTCAAGGAGAGGAAGTAAGGGTTCCTGCCCGAGCTGTTATTAATAAATAAGGAGCCAATGCGAGACGTAAGTTAAGGCAAAGGAAATAACCCAAGAAAGATTACACTGAATATTGAGATGAGAATGGGCCAACGAGTAGTTAGTAATTGATCAAGAAGAGCCTAGTTATGGCTAAACAAGAGGTTACAGATGAGTCAGCAGATCATGTAAGATAAACATAGTAAAAGCCAATATAGTGAGTGAATTCAGCCCCGCAGTTATGATATCGTGATCATTGGGAAATATTTAGATAGGAGTTGGGGCAGTTAAAGGTACCATATGAGTGTTACGGAGATAAAAGAGAGTGCCACTGGGAAGTCAGTCGAAATATCAAGTTCAGAAGCAACCCTATGGGTGGAAGTAAGTAACTACGGATAATTATAGGTAAGGAAGGACATCAAAAAGGTCTGTCAAGTATACAATGTAATAAGCTCACAGCTTTACAAGAGTCAGAGGATCGTCCCTAAATACTATAATGAAAGACTAGTTGAGGAAATAAGGAAGAAGGCTTCAACCTAAGCTCAGTAACCTAAGGAGGAAATGATTGTGTAATAATAGTCTCACTACAAAATTGTATGCACTCCAAAAGAAAGTGGCACCTACCATGGCTAATGAGCGGGGAGTAAAATCAAAAGTAATATTCGAGACCAGATGAGTTGCACAAAAAAACATTTTGGCACGCGTGAGAACTCAGATAAGCTAAGTATGCACGCAACAAGGGGGAAAAAGACCAGGAAAAGCAATTGCTTATATTTGAAGAAAATTGAAATGGAACGAAAGGGATTATTCGATTAATGATCAGCCGTAAAAGACTCCGGTATGAGTTAAAAGATGGAATTGGGTCCAGGTCATAGACAAAGGATTGAATCATTACAAGATTGTATCATGGTTTTCCATAGCATCCATGAAAGGCTAAAGTAATAACTAAATTTCCTTGAGCTGCAGATCGGAAGATAGCTTAAGCCTACATAAAGGCTGATAAGAAGGAAGAGGAAACTAAAGAGTTACATCAACCAAGTAAATCAAGAGTCTGATTTATAGACATCATGATTGAGAACCTTGCAGAATCACTCTTAATATAAGAGGTACAAGAGAGATAGTACAAGATCCATATTCTATAACGACTCTATGATAAAGCCAGTTAGAAGAGTACTAACCTCATAAGAAGTCAGTATGAAGCTTCCACTGGATTGTGCATGCACCAAAGGTGCAAGTGTTATAATAAAAGCTTCAAGTTGTGGATGTGAATTGTACCTATGTGGAAAGGAGGTCATGAAAGAGATAGAAGATATGATGCGAGATTTTAAGGCAAAGGTAAACAACGTACGAGATACTCAAATGCAGAAGGTTGTGAACAGTTCATACTTCGGATAAAAGGCTAGAAGCGCAAGGATTCAGTATCCAGGAATGAGAGCGGCGTCAATGGCATGTGTTCCAGCCTATGGTTTCTAGGTATCGAGAAGCCTAATTAAGAGAGCAAAGAAGATTTAGAGATGATGTGATGTCTCGCTTGATGTTCCAAAATAACATAAGGAAATCTACCGTGCAAGCAAGTTGAAGGAAGGTTGCGAGCAATATAAATGGATATGTATAGGTCGCAAGCTAAAGTATAGTAAAGCGACAAGGTTTTATGACAGGAATAAGGATAAGAAAAGATGAGTGAGAAGGTGACGAGAAATGGATGAGTCCTGAGGATTAAGCCCATGAAAACAAGAGAGCTAGTGGTTTCTCTAAGTTAAGAAAGCGCAGTATAGCCTGAACGAACTCAAAGAAGTCTAAGACTAATAGAATTTAGGAGAGATAGAATGCTGCCCTGGTAGTAGAATGAGGGTATAATCGCGATAAATAAAGGATGACGTTTGGACCTTCGATTGAGTAATGATTTGATAAATTGTATAGGATTAAAATACCCACGTAAGGAGAATCACATTGGGATGCTATGAAATACGATTATGGAAATATAGTATCGTATCACCCCCAGGTGGATTAGGAAAGTCACTTCAAATATTCCTCGATGCAATGTAAGCCCTAGTGGCAAGGTATTACGTAAGAAGTTTCAAGTTATCAGTGGTATATTGTAGATCAATATTGAGACGAATCAATAATGGATGGACAAAGGTCACAAAGTATAAGATGAGATTAGGTCGCCATTATTACGATGAACAGTAATGAGGAAGCATTAAAGGACTTAGATTTATACATATGGGATAAGCAACAAGAGTAAGCTGGAATTTGGTAGCAGGCCTCAGCAACGATAAATCGAAGTAAGAGTTATGGTATAGTATGACCTACCTAGATGCAGTAAAGTCATACGAATGGATAACCGGGTCTATGAAATAAGATATAGCAATATTCGTAAGTTCAACAAAGTATCGAGCAAAGAACTTCAGTATACCTATAGATGTCCGGAGAGACATCTTATCAAGCTCTATATATGTTTACAAAGTAAGGCCTAGAGATTGGCTAAAAGCTAGAGGAAAAAGGAGAGAAGAGTCGCAAAGGCACATTCACAAGGTTAGAATCGTACAGGCTACATGATAGAAGGTAGCAACAGTTACAAGATTGAAAGGATTTCGACCACAAGTCGTGGTGTGAGAAAGAGGCCTAAAGGGGGGAATTCCCTAGCCTTTGAGTATATTCAAAGAACAGTTGCCTAAATGGCAAGGAGAGTACTAAGTTATTCGCAAGCGCTATGGGTTATGAGAATGATAAGTGTGTCAGTCAACATTCGAGGACGAATGTTCCAAAGTGGGGAATGATGTTACACCCCATATTTTTGTATGTGGAAGTACGCCATACGTAAATTGATATAAGCTCAGAAAGCATATGTTACATCCCGCATTTTTTTGTACGTTAAAGTTTCGTCGTAAGTTAATCGACGTAAGCTCGGGAATGAGATTATTTTGAGATTATAAGTATTATGTTATTTCAAACAAGGGATAAGTAAATTCGTGAAGGCGAGAGGGTAAGCGAATCGAAGCAAATGAGTTTCGTTGAAGTTTGACATTTTGGGATAAAATACGGTCCGAGCTATAATACCCAGTATTTATGGACTAGTGCCATAAAAGATACCACATGACCATAATAGTAAGGTGTGTTAAAAGTGAGTAGTATTTTAAATAATTTGAGATAATTTTTAATTATATAAATAATTGGTTAATTATTGGTTAATGAGGGAATTAACTAGTTAATTATTAATTAGTGGTTGGTTAACTAAAGTCTTTGAATAAAGACCAAGCCAAAAACGTGGCAGCCCCATCCCAAGAGTTGTGACTCCTATATTAGGAATGAAAGGTGTCATACTTGAAGAACTTAAGTGACACTAAGCTAGACATGTGGGATCCACCTAATAATTAAGGATAACTTTTCAAATTCAACATTTATCTTCAAATCTCTTAAGAAAAGAACACAGTAACGTTCTTTACAAGGGAGCTCAACCAAACTTTCCATTTTCATGTAACATTATTCCTAAACTCTTAAGAAGAGTTTCAGCAAGCTTTCCGTTACACAACATTGATTCTAAATCTCTTGAGAAAGGGTTCCGACAAAGATGATTTTGCAATAGCAACGTTATTGCTTTGAGCATTTCATACGGATTGTTCCCCATTTTGATCTCGATGTTACGTGTTTCATCGCAATTAACGTGTGTTAGAGGGATTTTCAAGAGAATCGACTCAGGTATATTAAGGCTATCCCTTATTTCTTTTGGCATGATCCATACGACATAAACGAAACGAGCAAATTTATAATTTTCATACATGACTCTATTCATAGAAATATTAGAGATGCTTATGTTCTTGATTCCCCATATGTCATATTATTCTATCATCTGTTCATGGGTCTCAGAAAATACGTAAATTGATAAAGTTTATTTCGTGATATCAATCAAAGGCATAATGGTCTTATGACACTCCGAAAGATTTTATTGACGTACTTCTCATGCATTGCATTCATTTATATTGACCCATGACCAGATGGCATTATATACGTGTATATATGTATAATATATGTATATGGGATATGGAAAAAGATTATGGCGTTATATACGCATCACCACCTGATCAACCGGTATACATTGATGATTTGCCCTTAGTGGCCAAAATGATATGATGGGATGCCCTCAGAGGCTTGATGATGTTATGAACGCATATACCTATGCATGGTATGATATTTATATGCATATGCATGACATTATAAAATTGAAATGATTCACAGAGCTATGCAAACGTAGATATCGAGTCTTTTACTCCATGTTTCTATCATGTTTATTATTTACTGATTTTTATTCCTTACATACTCGGTATATTATTTGTACTGACGTACCTTTTGCCTGGGGACGCTGCGTTTCATGCCCGCAGGTCCCGATAGACAGGTCGAGAACCCTCCAAGTAGGCTATCAGCTCAGCGAAAGATATTGGTGCGCTCCATTTGCTTCAGAGTTGCTTGTTTGATTAGTATGATTTAGACGTGTATTGCTTGGTATGGCGGGACTCTGTTCTGACCTTTATGACATTTATGTACTCTTAGAGGCTTGTAGACATATGTTGTGTACGTGAAAGATTGTACGGCCTTGTCGGCTATGTTTTGAGTTTAGAAATGATCATGTTGGCCTATTAGGCCCGTATGTCACGTGTATATGATGGTGTAATAAGAAAGATACGTTATGTTGGTACTCGGTTGAGTAAGGTAACGGGTGCCCATCGCGGCCCATCGGTTTGGGTCGTGACATGGATTGAGCTTACAAAAAGAAATGAGGATTCATATCGTTGACATGAACTTATTTAAGATTGAAGCATAATTATTGTTGTTGTATTTATTGATAATTTGAAAAAAAATATGGTATGACTAATTTGTCCCTTTTTGATATACTCATTTATTTATTAATTCAACAAATATCTTTTATGAAAAATTCTTTTAGGATTTTGTCAATAATTCTAAGCTCCATATAGTTAAATATTGTTTTACTTTTTGATGATTTTTGTCTTATTGGTTCTTTTATATTTATTTCTCTTTATTAGTAATTTTAATTTTTAATCTATCATAGGGCTTCATATATGAGTCGATAGAGTTAGGAAGGTGTGAATACATCAAGAAGATCAAATATCAAGGTTAGGGTTCTCCACCTTTGTGCATTGCATCAAATTCTTAGGAACAAAAGTGAAATATGCATGATGCAATTAGTTTGACCATTCTATCATGAAGAGAGAATGTTACGACCCGATAGGTCGTTTTGAGTACTATCTTCATTTGATATTTCTTGATTTGTGTGTGTGGTCTGTGTCACTTTTCGAAAAGCTTTTATAGGAAAATTTTGACTAAAAATGAGGCTAAAGTTTATCACGGTCAATATTTTAGGTAAACGACTATGGATAAGTATTTTAACGATTCTAGTAGTTTTGTATTGTGATTTTGGACTTGGAAATATGTCCGAAACTGAAATCGGAGGTCCCTAGATTTATTTGACTTATTTTGTCGAAGGTTAGCAACTTGAAAATTTAGAAATTTCCTAAATTTGACCGTAGGTTGACTTTGTGGTTATCGGGTCCGAATTTTAGTTTTGGAACTTGAAATATGTCTGTTTTGTTATTTGAAACTTATTTGCAAAATTCAGTGCAATTCGGAGTTGGTTTGATAAGATTTTGACACTTGATTGCAATTTTAGAGGTTCTTGAGTTTTCTTTTAAATTTCATTCATTCTGATGGTCGATTTGTAGTTTTAGATGTTATTTTGGTATTTGATCGCACGAGCGAGTTCGTATTATATTTTTAGACTTGTGTGCATATTTAGTTTGGAGCCCGAAGGGCTCGGGTGTGTGTATCATATGAGTTTTGGATGACTTAAACTAGCTGGTGCACTGCTGTTTCTGGTGCTGGTATGTAGATCTCGTATATCTGGCTCGCAAATGCTAGCCTCGCTTTTGAAATTAAGTCATCGCATTTGCGAGCAAGGTCCTGGGCTGGGTAATCTTGCAGTTGCGAGGAAAGAGTTTACATTAGCGAACTAGCTGAGATCAGATTTGCGATCTTAGAGTCGCATTTGCGATAATTAGTTAGATTTGGTTGGTTTAGAGGCTTGTTCAAAAGGCAAGGTCGTGGTTGGTTGATTGACTTGGTTGCAGAGTGAGGTAAGTGTCGTGGTTAATCTTGACTTGAGAAAATTAGGACTTATTGGTCTATTTGCTACATGAACTATGTGTGGGGATGACGTATATGTAAGATGACATGTATATATGCATTGTCATTGGGTTAAAGCATGCGGGTGGAAATGATTTTATTGTATTATGTTGTTTCAATGGCTTTGCTTTCCATGCCATAGTCATTACACTATGATTGAAGTAAAGTTTCCTCCCACCTTATTTTGCTATTTTGAATTAATGTTATTGCTTGGTGAGGAAGAGTTAAAAGCACGAATGGTGTTGCGGTGCCTTATTTGCATACAATATCATTTCTTTGAGAGATTGTTAGGATTAAAGCACGAAGGGTAATGCCGTGCATTTGATTGCTTATTATCATTATCACATCATGCGAGGTTGGGAGTAAAATCATGAAGGGTGATGCCGTTGCCATTTCATTTATGATATTACATAGTAAGGACGAGAGTAAAAGCACGAAAGGGTGATGCCGTGCCATTGTTGATTTCATTATTTTACTTGATTTCTGGATTGATGATTTAATTGGTTGCATTGTTGTTGATTTTGGAAAAAAGCTATTTGGTGACTTGTACTTGTCGTTCTTATCGTACTCCCCTTTCTACATGTCCCTTCCCAGTTAATACTTTAATTGTCCTACTTATTATTTTATTGCTTTATGTATATACCTGTACATGATTTACGTAGGTGTCTTATCATAGCCTCATCACTACCTCGTCGGGGTTAGGCTCGACACTTACATAATATATTGGGTCGGTTTTACCCATGCTACACTTCTGCACTTTCTGTGCAGATACCGATGTTGATCCCCGACGGTGTCTAGTGGTGCTTTTGCTTGCATCATATGTACATTGTAGAATTAAGGTAGAGCTGCTGGCATTCACAGTCCTTGAAGTCCTCATCTATTTCTATCTTTATTGTTTATTTCATTTTGAACAGTTGTATTTCGTTCAGACCATACTTGTAGTGTTCTAGTTGCTCATGTACTGGTGACTCCAGATTTCTGGTATTACAATTGACTGTATTATGTTATGGGTTTATCTCATGTATTACATCTTTATTTATCGTTAATAATTGTTATATCGCTGCTTTAAACGGTTAAATTGGTTCTCTAATGTTAGCTTGCTTAACAAGTAGACGTTAAGCGTCATTACGACCCGAGGTTAGGAATCCGGGTCGTGACAGAGAAACTTCAAATCCTTTAAGTTGCGAGGGAATATAGATGATGTCGTGCTATAATTCTATATATTTTGACATTATTTACACTACTTACTTATTGTTTGGATGTTAATTTGTGCGACAATTAAGCCTAATAGAGTTTATTTTACGTGTAGGAATGCTTGGACATGAAGTGGAGAAAAGTTGCACGAAATGGTACCTCAAAGCCACAAAATGGAGCAATAAAAGAAGGCGTGCAAGGCAATGAAAAGTCACGGTTGTAGACAGTGCAAAGCTTTGCCAAGGGCATTGTCATTAGCACCTTTAATAGCGCCTCGCGGGGAAATGTTGGTGCCTCTGATGGTACATCACGGAGTAATGTTGTGCCTCTGACAATTCCTTGCGCCGACGATGCTTATCTGAGCCACTTTTATTTCCTCATTATGTTTGGACGTG
Organism: Nicotiana tabacum; assembly: GCF_000715075.1. Taxonomy (NCBI): domain Eukaryota; kingdom Viridiplantae; phylum Streptophyta; class Magnoliopsida; order Solanales; family Solanaceae; genus Nicotiana; species Nicotiana tabacum. Next base: position 90,867,728 of record NC_134102.1, read on the forward strand.
TAGACCTTAACCCTACTTTATAAATACCTCATAAACTTAGTTTTTAGAGAGGAAGGACATTATTGGAGAGGCAAAAGACTACGGAACACTCTGGAGCACAAATCACAAGAGTTTTTTTCTCCGTTCTTCTTTAATCTGTAGTTTAATGCTTTTGAATATTACTATGATTATTTATACAATTATGAGTAGCTAAAATCTCTAATATAGGGTTTGATGAAACCTTTTGGAGGATGAATTCTTGTTACGTTTTAATATAATTTTGCCTCTGAATATCCCTACTTGTTTAACTACGTATTTATTGCTATTGATTGAATGACCATCAATTGACTGTGCCTATTTATTATGTAATGCTTGAGGAAGAGTGCATATTTAGGTTGTTGTCGAACAATGTCACTCCCAAGGTATATAGAGATCAATATGTCGAGTTTAAAAGCAGGATTAAAATTAATGAAGCTTTGACGTGATCATAGTGAACGATGAAAAAGTGCAAGCTAGCGTAATTCGAGAGAATATGACTAGTGCATTATTGTAGTTGCTCGATAGAGAATTACGATAAATCGAGTGCTCATGATCAGTAGATAAAACTTAGGCGAAATTATAAAAGATGTAGCGGGAAGGATTCCGAAAATTGGGAAAATCATAACTCTAGGCTTTTCTTATCTTGTCTCCAACCCTTAGTATCCCTAGTTGTTAATTTACTACTTTAATTTTTTAGTTAATTAGTTAGACATAAGAATATTAATATTTATAACTTTGGAATTGTTTGAGCTTGTCTTTTTAGTAATATTGAACAGTTATAGTGAACCCTTAGTTCTATGTGGGATTCGATTCCGGACTTTTAGACTGGATTATATTTGCAACGACCGCTTATCCTTTTTAGTACTAGAGTTGGGTGTGATCAAATTTTGGCGTCGTTGCCGGGGAACTAATGGTGTAGCTGTAGTTGTAAATATTGTTTGGTGTTAAATTTGAACTTTTATTTTATTTTTATTTTATTTTTGAGACACATTGAATCTTGGAATTATTATAGTTTTGGTGTTGGTAATTCTACTTTTGATCCTCCTTATGCATATTGTGGAGGAAATCTCCCATGGAAAAATTATCAAAATATTTTTGAGAGCGAGTTATGTGCATCAACTCATTCTTATGTGTGGAATGTGTGTGATATGTGCGGTGGTCAAGTGAGTTGTGCTTATATTTCTTATCCTCCCCCAACTCCTTACTATGATGGTTCTTGTGATGATCCGATAGGTCATTTTTAGTTTTAGCCTTCATTCATGTGTTTCGAGATCTTGAATAACTCCGTTTAGTCTTTCTTGATTTGCGTGCACAGTCCGTGTCTTTTTTCAGAATTTTTTTATGTGAAAAACTAAAGAAAATGTAAAATTTTACCTTCAAACTCATTTGAGTTGACTACGGTCAATATTTTGTGTAAACAGACCTGGATCAGTGTTTTGATGGCCCCAGTGGGTCCGTATCGTATTTTTGGACTTGGGCGTAGGTCCGGAATTGAATTCGGAAGTCCCTAACTAGATTTAACGTAATTTTTTGAAAACTAGCAATTTAAAGGTTTAAATAATTTCTAAGTTTGACTGTAGGTTGACTTGTTGGTACCGGGTTTGGATTTCGGTTCCAAAACTTGGTATAGGTTCATTTCAGTATTTATGACTTGTCTGCAAAATTTAATACAAAACAGAGTTGATTTGATGTGATTTGGACATCCGGTTAAAAAATTTCATGTTCTTGAGTTACTTTGAAAATATCATTCGTTTTGATGTCTAATTCATAGTTCTAGGTATTATTTGATGTTTTGATCATGCGAGCAAGTTCATATGATATTATTACACTTGTGTGCATGTTTGGTTTGGAGCCCGAGGGGCTCGAGTGAGTTTCGGTTAGGTTACGGAATGATTTGGGACTTAGAAGAATAGACGATGGCCCTCTGTTGCTGGTGTGGGTTGCAGACCTCGCAATTGCGAGGTGTGGGATCACATTTGTGACATCTGGAAAAGTCTGTCGTGATCACATTTGCGAATAGGGCCTGGGAACAACATAGATCGTAATTGCGATTAATTGATCGCTTTTGCGAAGTTCCAGTGTTTGCATTTGCGAATAAATCATCGCAATTGCGATGACATCAGATATGTGGCTTTCTTCGCATTTGCGATGGATTTCTCGCATTTGCGGGGCCTGGACAAAAATGCTGAAAAGACGGGATTTAGCGCATTTTTTACAAACTCTCAACCCTAAACACCCTAGAGGCGATTTTCTAAGAGGATTTTCTTCCCAAAAATATTGGTAAGCAACTTTAATCTATTTGTTTTTAATTACCCATTACTTTTCAAGTGTTTTCAACATTAAATCTAGGATTTTTATGGTGGAAATTAGGGATTCGGGTAGAATTGGGTTTTTTTTTGTTGTAAAATTAAGATTTAGACCTCAAATTGAGGTCGGATTTCGAAACTAATCACATAATCGGGCTCGGGATGAATGAGTAATTGGGTTTTAGTCCGAATCTCGGGTTTTGATCAAGCGGTGCCGGGGTTGACTTTTGTTGACTTTTTAGAAAAAGCGTAAAGATCTTAACTTTATGTATTGTAATTGATTTTCCTAGCATTATTTGTTGATATTAAGTTGATTTTGGTTAGATTCGATTGGTTTGTAGGCGAATTTTAGAGGAAAGGCCCCGGTTGAGCTTTGATTTACTTGCGGAGTGAGGTAAGTGTTGAGTCTAACCTTGATTTGAGGGAATTAGGAACCCTTGAACTATATGCTATGTGATTTACATGTGTAACGGCGTATATGCGAGGTGACGAGTGTATATCGCCATCAAAATAGTTGTTTTCATGCTTTCCTGTATTTCATTAATTATCTTATTCCATGTCTTAATTGTTACATGCTTTAATTATTTTCTATGTTGTAACTTGTTACTTGTCATCTATTTACTCTTGTATTGAAATGCTTGTTTCTTCTATGATTCCATGATTAATTGCTACTTGCCTTACTTGTCTTACTTGTACACTTTAACTGTCATATATTTGGCTTGTCTTATTGTTTTGTATTAATTGTAACATTCCTTGATTTGGTACTGGGTTCCTTTATGGCTTTGCTTTCATATTCTTTAATCATAGAGATTCTTGTGAATTGAGTTGTTGAATTGATTACATTTATTGATTTTGTTTATGGATCGGGTTGCACGCCGCAATAGGTGAAATAAGGGAGGATTGATATTGATATGGTGGGATCGGGTTGCACGCTGCAACGAATTTTATATGTGATTTTGATATGGTGAAATAAGAGAGGATTATGATACTGATTCTGATTGTTATGGTAGGATCGGGTTGCGCCGCAACAGATTTTACATGTTATTCTTAATATTGAGATGATGAAATAAAGGAGAATTGTGTTGTACGGGGGGATCAGGTTGCATGCCACAACGGATTGTGTGTGTGTTGTATTCATTGCTATATTGTGTTAGCTTCCAGTATTTTCATATGAGATTCTAAGGACTGATGTTTTTAGATTTACTAATTTCGAGGATTGAGTTTGTTTCATAAGTCAACTGCCTTACTTTCCTGTGTTTCCTTTCCTGTTATTATTAGTATAATTATATTGCGTACATGTTATTATAAGTGAGCCGCCTTAGCCTCGTCACTACTTCGTCGAGGTTAGGCTCGACACTTACAGAGTACATGAGGTCGGTTATACTCATACTACACTTTGCACCTTTTATGTAGATTTTGGAGTCGATCCTAGCAACGGTCAGTAGATTGCTCGGATTGATTGCTTTATGGAGACTTGAGGTACAGTTGCATGATGTCCGCAGCCCTGAAGTCCCCTTTCATATCTCTCTAGATGTTTGTTGTATTTCAAACAGTTATGCTTTTATTCAAACTTTTATTTGTAGTACTCTAGTCGCTCGTATACTTGTGACACTAGTTCTGGGATTGTATTTAGATATCACTGTTGTTATGTTTTTTCTCACTCTATTTTGTTTTATTCAGACTCTTGGTTATTATTTAATTTTAATTGTTAAAAATGACTAAAAATTATTCTAGCGTTGGCTTGCCTAGCAAGTGAAATGTTAGGCGCCATCACAGTCCCGATGGTGGGAATTGCGGGTCGTGACAGTTCTAATTTTTCTTGTGAAGTTAATAGGAACAAAGAACCCATGGATGATGATCTGAAAGAGATCAAGGATATGCTAAGGTACCTTGTGGGAAATAATAATGAGATACAACTGCAGATACAAAGATAAGAGGCAACTATTCGCAACTTGGAGGCTCAAGTGAGTCAACTAGTTGAAACTTTTAATGTTCAACAAGTTAATATTATGGATAATATCCATGAGCAGTGCGCATTAGAGACAGAAATAGAGGTGCCAATAGAGGGGTCCAGAGTAGAACACCAACACTCTAACCAGCTAGAATTTGATGATGTCAATGTTGAAGAAATGATACTAGAGTAAGGTAAGGACATTGAGAATACAAATTTAGTTCACTACAACATAATTTGTGTTGAGGAGGCTAAAAATCTTGAGGTTCAAGTATTTGAGCGCGTCAGACCTCATTCTAAACACTTTTCTACGTTATGTTCAAATGGTGAAATGAGAATTGATCCTTATGAGCATAAAAAAGAGTCAAGGGAAGAGGTATATGAGCCTTATATTTTGAAATTTTCAAGGTCGTCTAGGCAAGGTGACACCCCTCGGTCGAGAGCCAAAAGGTGCATGAGAGTTTACTTATTTTTTGGCTAACAAGAATTTGTACCGCCACAGGAGAATAATCATAAGCTTGAATCAAAACTTGGGGTTCAATTCATAAGCTCGAGGTGGAGGCAGAAAGTAGTAACGTCGTTCCGCAACGTTAAATCGGGTGCTTTTTGGGAGGCAACCCAACTTTACTTCTTTCTTTTATTTTTAATTTTTTAATTGTTTTTTACTATATTATTTCTATAGTGTCATTTTTATTTTGTAGGAGCATGGAATGAAAAGCCATTGGACAGATGCAACAGCAAGACAGATGGTTAGAACTAAGTGTGGGGTGTCCGTACAAAGAAAAATACCCCGTGAGTTGTTAGTGCTTCGGCCTTTGGCCTACGAGGGAGTTTCTTTTACCCTCTTATTATTTATGTTGTACATTGGGGACAATGCACAAATTTAAGTGTGGGGTGATGAGGTTGTCTGGGTGATTTTCTATACTATTTTAGTTGTACTAATTTTATTGCTGATTTTTTAGGAAAAAGAATTTGGACTTTTCCCAACGATGGATCTCCTAAACAGTTTTCTTGAGGGGTTTAAGTCTAAATAAAAATACAAAAAAAATAGAAAATATAAAATACAAAAATACATGTCTTTTATTTTTCTTAGGTAGTAATAATCCTCCGTAGTTTTTATTCGTGCCTCGGTTATTTTTTATGGGATATAACTTGAACCAGGTACTAGTTTAATTTCTTTTTATTTTTACTTTTAGAGTAGTACTTAGGAAATAAAGGAGAAGAAATGATGTGATTCGTACCTTTTGACTTGTTTGATGGTTGCATACTTAGGTTCTGGCATGTATTTCACCTTCCCGTAGCCTTAAATATATGATGATACCTTGATAAAAAATAAATAACATGTGGTATGACTCCTATGTCTCGGTTGCTTGACTTGTGTTCACGTTGTACTTAATATATCTCTTGGCTTTGTTTGATTGAGAGTCCGAATGGGACCGTCCTTAGGGAGTCATGTGCCATGTGTGAAGTGAGTTATTTTCATAGTCCATGTTATTGCATTCGAGTCTAGAACTTGCCCGGAATGTGAATTGAATCGAAATTCTAGGTGTTGCTCGGTTTGAAAAGTGATGTTAGGCTTTCTTTGATCTTTTTGAGTTTTGTTGCTTATCACAAATAAAATCATCCCTAGTTACCCCTTTGAGCTTATAAGCTTTTCTTTTGGCACCCGCATTACAAGCCTATCTCCTTTTATTCTTAATTGAATTATTTAATTCTTATACCTCTTAAAGCACTTGAATTATGAAGAGAGCGCTAGAAAGAAGTAATAAGGAAACTTGAGGTAGATTTTGGGTGGAACCAATTGAAGGGACAAAGGTACACTTGTGCTTTAAATAAAAATTCACTAGCTGCAAGGCAAAAATACAAATAAAAGAAAAAGAATAAATGAATAAATAAGGTTTTCTTATTTTTGCCAGTAGATGTGATCTGAAGCAGTGCGTAAAGATGAAGGAAAAATATTCTGGGGTGAGCTATCTTGTGATAATTGAAGTGGATTGAAGGAATTTTGTGCTTAAAGTTGAATATATGATGTGTTAAAGTGCTTAGGAGGGCTAGCCACTATATCCTAAATATATCCTACCCGTCCCTTAACCCACATTACAACCATAATAAAGTCCTAATTGATTTCGGACCGAGCGGGCATATATTAGTAGATGCTTACATAATGGGCAAATATATGGTACATTTTGCGTGCACAGTGGCGGATTCACCCTTTAGGGTGGGGGTGGTATAGCACCCGCTAGGTTGATAAAATTATTATATACCTATGTTAAAATTTTCTTAAACTAGTTTTAATATATGATCTTGCCACCCGCAATAGCAAACTAAACAAAGGTGCCATAGTTGCAAGACCTTTCCGAAAACTTTTCTATGTAAGACCCAAGTTGAAATTTATGTTAAATTTTATTTGGCTCCCTTTTTGGTACTTTTTATTTCCTTTGTCTCGGTCATTTTCCTTTTCGGTTATCTTCCAATTTCCTAATTGTCTTTTTCTTATTTTTTATATTTCTCTTTCCTTTATTTTAGTAGTTTTTCTGTGGCTTCTACCAAAAACACTAAAAAAAAAAAAGACTCCAAAATTTTAAAATCTTATAAATATAAGCATTTCTCTTTATCTCAAATTTGCGAGTTTCCTTCTTTCAAAATCAAAAGACTTCGGTCTCAATGAAAATTTTAGATTATGATTAGTTTTAATTTTTCATAATTTTTTATTTATTATATAAAATTTGTAACTATTCTATGGTTGTTAAGTTCAATTTAAATCTCTTTACTATTAAATTGTGATAAAATTTTGTAAATATTGCTTAGAAAAAACATGAGATTTATGATTGTGATTTTTGGGAATTTAAATTTCATCTAATTCAAGATTTACATATGTGGGTGTAATTTACCAATTAATTTTTTTTATTGATTTTTCTTACTCTAATTGAAGATGTTATTCTACTTGCAAAAATATATTTTAAATATACAAATAAAAAAAAGAAGTAATTTCCCTAGCAAAAGTGTTGATTTTACACGTGTTGTTAATAATAAATGTATGATTTCGGTATAAACTGCTAATTATGCTTGTCTTGATATTTGAGATGTAATTTTCATATATGCAATTAAAAAACACCTATTAAGTTGACCCGAATGAATTCTAAAAGGTGGAACCGAACCGAATACACGTTTCTAACAAACTCTATATTTATCATTAGAAGGTGTATATTAAAGAAAATTATGACACCCGCCATCTTCAAATCCTAGATCCGCCTATGTGCGTGCATGTGACTTCTTTTAGAGAGTGAGTGTTTTTTCCTCATATGTGTGAGTCCTTGAATTATATTTGATCATGTGATTTGGATGTGTGGACTGCTTACTCTTTTATTTTGTTGTGAAGGCACATGGTTTAACAAAGGATAGGTAACATTATTAGACTTCTCTATTAGATTAAGTATTCATGCCTCGGGTGCATTGTGACATTGAGTTAGTTTTCGAGACTAGGGTTGTTATAATCATGTTGTTCATGTGTTGGACATTTTGAAATTGGGCTTAAGTACGGAAAGTGTATTTTAACCGTATATGCTAAAGCTTAATTGTTGCTATCAAGCATGGTCATAGGTGTAGTATATTGTGAATGTGTGGCTTGTTGGGTCCTTGAAGATGAAGTGTTTAGTTGGTTGACTCGAGGGCGAGCAACATTTAAGTGTGGGGTATTGATGTCGTGCTATAATTTCATATATTTTGACGCTATTTACCATACTTTCTTGTTGTTTGGATGCTAATTTGTGTGACAATTGAGTTTAATAGAGTTTATTTTATGTGTAGGAACATGAAGCGAAAAAAAGTTGCACGAAATGGTACCTCAAAGTTACAAAATGAAGCAATAAAAAAAGACGTGCAAGGCAATGAAAAGTCACGGCCGTAGACAGTGCAAGATTTTGTCCAGGGCTTTGTCATTGACACCTCTGATAGCGCCTCGTGGAGAAATGCTGGAGCCTCTGATGGTGCCTCGCGGAGTAATGTTGGTGCCTCTGACAATGCTCCGCGCCGACGATGCTTATCCGAGCCACTTTTATTTTCTCATTATGTTTGGACGTGTAGACCTCAACCCTACCTTATAAATACCTCATAAACTTAGTTTTTAGAGAGGAGGGGCATTATTGGAGAAGCAAAAGACTACGGAATACTTTGGAGCACGAATTACAAGAGTTTTTCTCTCTGTTCTTCTTTAATCTGTAGTTTAATGCTTTTCAATATTACTATAATTGTTTATACAATTATGAGTAGATAAACTCTCTAATCTAGGGTTTGATGGAACCTTTTGGAGGATGAATTCTTGTTACGTTTTAATATAATTTTGCCTCTGAATATCCCTACTTGTTTAACTACGTATTTATTGCTATTGATTGAATGACCATCAATTGACTGTGCCTATTTATTATGTAATGCTTGAGGAAGAGTGCATATTTAGATTGTTGTTGAATAACGTCACTCCCAAGGTATATGAGAGATCAATACGGCAGGTTTAAAAGCGAGATTAGAGATAACGAAACTTTGACGTGATCATAATGAGCGATAAAAAAGTGCGAGCTAGCGTAATTCGAGAGAATATGACTAGTACATTATTATAGTTGCTCAAGAGAGAATTACGATAAGTCGAGTGCTCATGATCAGTAGAGAAAACTTAGGTGAAATTGTAGAAGACGTAGCGGGAAGGATTCCGACAATTAGGGAAATCATTACTCTAGGCTTTTCTAATCTTGTCTCCAACCCTTAGTATCTCTAGTTGTTAATTTACTACTTTAATTTGTTAGTTAATTAGACATAAGAATCTTAATATTTATAGCTTTGAAATTGTTCGAGCTTGTCTTTTTAGTGATATTGAACAGTTGTAGTGAAAACTTAGTTCTCTGTAGGATTCGACTCCAGACTTTTAGACCGGATTATATTTGCAGCGACCACTTATCCTTTTTAGGACTAGAGTTGGGCGTGATCAATAGTCGTAGAAGATTTGTGTCTCAACATTTGGAAAACAAGAAAAGTTTATAAGATTCTTTCTCGACTTTTGATTTATACTGAAGCATTGAGTGAATTTGACATAGCTATGTTATCTGTCGCAATAAATAAATTTTCAACAGTCGTGACTGAAATTTTGATTTGAATGTTGCTGAAAAACCTCAGCACATTAATGGATTTTCAAACAATTTATCTTTTTTGTTTTATTCACCCGTTGTTATTTTCATTCTAAATGATTTTATTCCAAAAAGATGTTCGCAAAATTAATAAAATCAAAAATCATATTAGCAAGGAAAATTAGTCCTACCATATTTTTTAAAAATTAACAATAAATATGTTAAAATGTTTATACAAAAAAATAAAAGAAGAGAGGTTGGAGTGTTAAAAAAACTAAAATTTCAAATCAAACCAACTTAAAAAATCGACATGCATTTTATTTTGGTTTGATTTTGTATTGAACAAGAAAAATAAAAACAAAACGATATATAAACATATTTATTCTTTTACAAATAACTTCAAATTTTATGGAATTTTTTCTTTAAAGAATAGTCTCGACATATTCGTGATCCTTCCTTGAAATTTATTATTTAATATGACTATTATTGAGGATCCATTTTTATTTATCTATATGTTTGATTCTCACATATATTGTGTAACGACCCGACTTATCGTTTTAAGAATTTAAGCCCCGTCTGGCGGCATAAGGCCCTGAGCAGCTTCTTATTATGTGTATTGACTTGTGTGCGTTGTTGAATTTAGTTACCGGATGATTCGAAGTGATTTGGGACACTTGGTCCCCAAAACGTAAGCTTAAGTCTAAGAATTTTTACCGTAGTCGGAACTGTGTGAAGACGACTCCGGAATAGAATTTTGATGATGTCAATAGCTCCGTATGGTGATTATGGGCTTAGAAGCGTGTCCGAAAAATTATTCGGAGGTCTGTATAGGAATTTGGCTTGAAATGACGAAAGATGAGTTTTTGGAAAGTTTGACTGGGGTTGACTTTTTGATATCGGGGCCGGAATTCGATTCTGAAAATTGGAATAGCTTCGTTATGTCAATTATGACTTGTGTGCAAAATTTGAAGTCATTCCAGATTGATTTGATGTGTTTCGGCACAAGATATGTAATTTAAAATTTCAAAGTTCATTAGGCTTGAATTGGGGGTATGATTCGTGACTTTGATATTGTTTGATGTGATTTGAGACCTCGAGCAGGTTCGTGTTATGTATTGGGACTAGTTGGTACGATTTGACGGGGTCTCGGGGGTCTCGGGTTTGATTCGGGGTGATTTCGGACCAAGTTTGGGTGTTTTGATGCTGCTGGTTGCTCGTTCTGGTGTTGTTCTTCGCGTTCGCGAAGAAAGATTTTGCTGTTGGGACTTTGTTCTTCGCGTTCGCGAAGAGGTTCTCGCGTTCGCGAAGAAGAAAATTTTGTTGTTCATCGTCAGATTTTAGAGGCTCATATCTCGCAATCTATAAGGAATTTGGAGATGATCCAAAATTGAAAGTTTTAGCCCTTTGTGTCTAGTTTTCAAAAAGGTAAACCATTTGGCATTTGAAGTTGTGTACCCAAAGTTATGGTGGATACACTACAAGCTAGCCGGAAAGAGTTTGGAAATCTCTGTTGCACGGGGCTAACTTTGAAAGCTTGTATTATGCAATCTATAAGGAATAAGGAGATGAACAACAAATGAGAGTTATAGCCCTTTGAGTCTAGTTTTCAGAAAGTTAAACCATTTATCATTTGGAGATTTGTACAAAGGGTTATGACCATTATACTAGAGGCTATCTGAGAAGAGTTTGAAAATGATTGTTGGAGAATTTGTTCATCGCGAACGTGAGGGAAGGGTCGCAAACGCGAAGAACAAATCCCTGGGCAGCAGAATAAAGTCCAAATTCGTCTCATTCTTCCATTTTTGGACCAAGGAAGCTCAGGTGAGGATTTTTCGAGAGTTTTTCAAGGGAAATGTTGGGGGTAAGAATTCCTAACTTGATTTTTGGTTAAATTACATGAATCTATTGTTGTTTTTATCACTAAATTAGTGAATTGGGTTGAAAATGGTATAAATCCTCTAGACTTTAATTTAAGATTTGAAAGGCGAACCGTTATTGAAATTTGATAATTTTGGTATGGTTGAACTCGTATCGGAATGGGTGTTCGGATTTCGTAAAATTTTTGCCGGGTTCCGAGGGGCGGGCCCCGCGCTGACTTTTTAGAATAAAATTTTAAGTTGATATTTTATTATCCGAAATTATTTTTGGTGAATTTTAATGAAGTGATACAATTAATTTGGATAGATTTGAGTTGTCCGGAGGTCAATTCAAACAAGAAGGCAATTTTAGAATATCGACACAACTTCAATAAGGTAAGTGTCTTACTTAACCTCGAGTGGGGGAAATACCCCTTAGGCATTGAGTATTATGTGCAAATTGTATAATTGAAAATCATATATGCGAGGTGACGAGTACGTACTTGGTTTATATGTGCAAATTTCGTTGATTAAAATCTTTAGACGCCCTTATGTATTAAGTTGGAAATTATTGGCACTTATTCAATCCTCTATTTGTCATGCCTAGATCCCTGTTTGTTGAAATTATTTTTATATGATGATTTGGTGTGATTGCCACCTTGAATTTATGTGGAATATTATTTTGTTGAGTTGTTCACTCCCGGATATTTTTGTTAAGATTGTGCACATTATGGTCGAGCCATGGGCTCCTTATTGTGGAAAATGATGTATGGTTGGTTTCCGTAGCAAGTTGAAATATTTGAACACTTGATGAGCTATTTATGATATGTGAGCACTTGATGTGCAGTTGTTGAAATTATATTTACTTTGGGACTACAAAACGGTATTCCGGGAGATCCCCCTGCCCTGCATATTTACTTTGGGACTACGGAACGGTATATCGGGAGATCCCCCTGCCTTGTATATTTACTTTGGGACTACGGAACGACATTCTGGGAGATTCTCCTACCCTGCATATTTACTTTGGGACTACAGAATGGTATTCCGGGAGATCCCCTTGCCCTGCATATTTACTTTGGGACTACGGAACGGTATTCCGGGAGATCCCCTGCCCTGCATATTTGCTTTCGGACTACGGAATGGTATTCCGGGAGATCCTCCTATCTTACATATTTACTTTTGGGATTACGAGGCGGTACCTCGGGAGATCCCCCCTGTCTTGCATACTTACTTTTGGGACTACGAGGCGGTATCTCGGGAGTGCCCTTTGTTGATATTTTTCTATGGATGCACTTGTCTTTGGTTATTTTATTTTTTCGTGATATATTAATTCTTGTGTTCTTCCGTGATGTATTATTTGATTTTATTGCGTGTTTTGTATTCCTTGTTGTATTGTATTATCTTTGGCTCCTTGTACTAGACTCTACAGATTTATGTTTATGGTGTTTACTGGTTTTCGAGAATTGAGTTGTTTCGAATAAAAGAAATTGCTATTATGTTTTAATTTAATAAATTTTACATCCAAATTAGTAGTTTCAGAAAGGTAAACAATTTGGCATATGGAGTTGTATACCAAAAGTTATGGTGCATTCACTACAAGCTGTCTGTGAAGAATTTGGAAATCTCTGTTACATATAGTTGACTTTGAAAGCTTATATTTCGCAATCTATAAGGAATGGGGAGATGAGCAACAAATAAAAGTTATAGCCCTTTGAGTCTAGTTTCCAAAAAGTTAAACCATTTATCATTTGAATATTTGTACAAACAGTTATGATCATTATACTAGAGGCTATCTGAGAAGAGTTTAAAAATGGTTGTTGGAGAATTTGTTCATCGCGAACGCGAGGGAAGGGTCGTGAACGCGAAGAACAAATCCCTGAGCAGCAGAATAAAGTTCAAATTCGTCTCATTCTTCCATTTTTGGACCAAGGAAGCTTGGGTAAGGCAATTTTTGGCGATATTTCGAGAGTTTTTCAAGGGAAACGTTGAGGGTAAGAATTCCTAACTTGATTTTGGTTAAATTACATGAATCTATTATTATTTTTATTATTAAATTAGTGAGTTGAGTTAAAAATGGTAGAAATCCTTTAGACTTTAATTTAAGATTTGAAGGGCGATCCGTTATTGGAATTTGATAATTTTGGTATGGTTGAACTCGTATCGGAATGGGTGTTCGGATTTCGTAAAACTTTTGCCGGGTTTCGAGGGGCGGGCCCCGCGCTGACTTTTTAGAATAAAATTTTAAGTTGATATTTTATTATCCGAAATTATTTTCGGTGAATTTTAATGAAGTGATACAATTAATTTGGATAGATTTGAGCTGTCCGGAGGTCAATTCAAACAAGAAGGCAATTTTAGAATATCGACACAACTTCAATAAGGTAAGTGTCTTGCTTAACCTCGAGTGGGGGAAATACCCCTTAGGCATTGAGTATTATGTGCAAATTGTATAATTGAAAATCATGTATGCGAGGTGACGAGTACGTACTTGGTTTATATGTGCAAATTTCGTTGATTAAAATCTTTAGACGCCCTTATGTATTAAGTTGGAAATTATTGGCACTTATTCAATCCTCTATTTGTCATGCCTAAATCCCTGTTTGTTGAAATTATTTTTATATGATGATTTGGTGTGATTGCCACCTTGAATTTATGTGAAATATTATTTTGTTGAGTTGTTTACTCCCGGATATTTTTGTTAAGATTGTGCACATTATGGTCGAGCCATGGGCTCCTTATTGTGGAAAATGATGTATGGTTGGTTTCCGTAGCAAGTTGAAATATTTGAACACTTGATGAGCCATTTATGATGTGTGAGCACTTGATGTGCAGTTGTTGAAATCATATTTACTTTGGAACTACGGAACGGTATTTCGGGAGATCCCCCTGCCCTGCATATTTACTTTGGGACTACGGAACGGTATTCCGGGAGATCCTCCTATCTTGCATATTTACTTTTAGGACTACGAGATGGTACCTCGAGAGATCCCCCCTGTCTTGCATACTTACTTTTGGGACTACGAGGCGGTATCTCGGGAGTGCCCTTTGTTGATATTTTTCTATGGATGCACTTGTCTTTGGTTATTTTATTTTTCTGTGATATGTAAATTCTTGTGTTCTTCCGTGATGTATTATTTGATTTTATTATGTGTTTTGCATTCCTTGTTGTATTGTATTGGCTTTGGCTCCTTGTACAAGACTCTACAGATTTGTGTTTATGGTTTTTACTGGTTTTCGAGAATTGAGTTATTTCGAATAAAAGGAATTGCTATTATATTTTAATTTAATAAATTTTACATCCAAATTAGTAGTTACCGGATGCTTCATTTTAATTGGAATGTCATTTTCTTCACCCAAATGGTTTCTAAAATAAATTCATTCCTTTGTTGATTTCTTACTTGATTTAAAGATTTTAACCTTACTTTAGTAAAAATAAATTGATCATGCGGATCTTATATACATTGATATTTTGACACGTGAGTGGTCCGTGTGATGGTGATAGAATTATGGGTACGAGGTGCCGTGGAAAAAAAAATAAAAGTGGGTTGAGACCCGTAATTTTTATAATTGTGAAATGAGGTATCACATGGTGACTTTTACTTGAAAATATATTTATTGGAAAATATTATATCCTGAAAATTATTATTTAAAAAACATATAGGCGAAAGAATTTATACTTGAAGGACTTGATTAATTGGTTATACCTGTGTTCCTTATTCGTCTGAGCAATAATTATGATGTTCTTGTTGCATTGTTGTTATATCACTGGTTGATTTTATTGTTACCATTGCTAATTATTTTCTAGTATTATTTTGTATACTATATTGCACTGGTTATTAGACTAGTGAGTGTCTTGACTTTACCTCGTCTCTACTCCACTGAGGTTAGTCTTGATACTTACTGGATACTGACCGTGGTGTTCTCATACTACACTTCTGCACATTTTTGTGAAGAGTTAGGTATTGGAGGTATCAGACTCGGACAGAGTTAGAGTGTGATCGCAAGGATTCAAGGTAGAGCTGCTTGGTTATCGCAGTCCCTTGGAGTCTATTCATTTCATTGTACTATTAATTTTTAATCAAACAGTATTGTATATTTGGTCCCCGTGATCATTCCATATATTCAGCTAGAGTTCGTGACTCAGTACTACCAGTCTTGGGAGGTTGTATATTCTTATTTGTCCCGTTGTTAGTTTTGATTATTTATTTAATTATATAAAAAAAGATCGCTTCAAAAATGTAATTGAAATCGTCTTACCTAGTATTAGAGACTAGGTGCCATCACGACGCATGTGACGGGATTTTGGGTCGTAACATATTGTGACTTTCTTAGAAAACATCGCGTAAAGCCTCATTAATTTCAACTCTAACTACGTCAATCATAAGCCTAATTGCATAATTAAAGTATCACAAATGTATCAATGATGCCACACTCCACCCGCGTGAACCCGCTCCGCCCCGCAAATATTTTTAATTTTTTTGAAGTAGCCTTCTTGCTTGTCATTACTTTTCAGTGCACAATGTATACTGATAGAATTAAATATATAATTTTTGATAAAATATATACGGACACAATGCATAATGTGTTTGATAAAATTTCCCATAGGAAAACCTTCCTTACTGCTTTAGGAGATGACACCAATAACAATACATTGCTACTACTACATTAATACTATAATGGCAGATACATACATTACAAAGATATAATCGAAAATGCAAAGTTTTAAACCAAAATTAAATAGGAATTCCACAACAAAGATAAAGCCCAAGAACTTAATTCAAGAAATTAATTCAAGATTACTAGAGCCAGAAAATGGAGCTATAGTGAGAAGTAGAATTCAGAGAGAAAAGGGACTCACAATCCTTGATAAACCACAGAATAATGACCTTCACTGATAATTGAAAGTTACTGTAATTTTTTCTCTGATTATCGAGCGAGAGGACTAAGGAGAGAGATGAGTCGTAGTGAGTGAGAGAGCAATTGACTAGGTGAATAGAGTGAAATTGGGACTACAGTTTTAATATTTAGCCATTATGTCTGTTAGTTCAAAAATTAAATCTTCACCCACGCCCCGCCCCGCCCCGTGTTATTATTATTACTTTTTTTATTATTTAAAAATTTAATCCGTCCCGCCCCGCAATCGCAAACTCTCAAACTCGCACTGCCCCGCAAACGTTCAAACTCGCCCGCCCCCATTGCCATCCCTAGTACTTGTGAGCCTATCACGAGGAGATGAGAGTTGGATAAGTTCATACATAGAAAAGTTTGGAAGATCGCTAGAAAATTGCATGACTCAACCTTGGACAGGTCAGGCAAAGCGATCCAATTGTGAAGGAGGCCATAGGCTAAGAAATGGGATCACACGTGTGAAGTTTTGGGCTATTTTGTTGTTCTTAAGTCAAGATACATATTTATTTGAGGATGAATGAGAGAAAAAGTTAGTTTCTAAATCTGAAGATGTTATAGATGCCTAAATAGATGTATTGGAATCAATTTATATGCATTCTGGATAAATAACCATATCATGTCTAACCTTTGCGTTCAACAAGGTATCACACTGTACAGGAGACAACCGATAAAACACAGCCTTGGGATCTCCCACGCTATCTAGAAGACCGCACTATGATAGCATGCTTGTTATGTCTATATATATATATTTTTGGGGTTTTAAAAACAAGAAAAAAGAGCAAGGTCTTGGTATTTTGAAGAGGAATTTCATCCAATGATCAATCCAACTACCAAAGTAAGTTGTTTATGAATTATTTACGCTATATATCCAACGACTCGATTGGTCGTTTTGAGCTCTAGTGCGTCGTTCGGCGGTTTGATGGCTTGAGTAACTTTACTTCATGTTTTATGACTTGTACGTATGGTCGGAATTGAATTTCGGGAAGTTCAGAGTTAATTCGGAAGGAAAAATTCTAATTTCGGAAGCTTAAGTGGAAAGAGTTGACTAAAGTTTGACTTTTGAGTAAACGACCTCGGAATCAAGATTTGAAGGTTCCAATAGGTTCGTATGATAATTTAGAACTTGAGCGAATGCCCGGGTTGAGTATCGGGTTGTCCGGAAGTATTTTGGGCCATATTATGGAAGGTTGGCATTTTGAAAGTTTAAGAATTTCCTAAGTTTGGTTTGAAGTAGGCTTTGGTATCATCGATGTCCGATTGGGGTTCCAAGCCTTGGAATAGGTTCGTATTGTGATTTGTGACTTGCACGTAAAGTTTAACCTCATTCCGGGATGTTTAAGTGTAATTCGGACGCGTCCAGCGAAGTTTGAAGGTTGGAAAGTTGAAACAAAGGTTTTGGCCGTCGATTTGTAATTTTGATTTGTTTGACGTGATTCGAGGCTTCGACTAAGTCTGTATCGTATTTTGGGATGTGTTGGTATATTTGGACGGGGTCCCGGTGGCCCCGGGTGAGAATCAGATTGAAAATGGATCGAGTTTGGACTTGGGAGAATTGGTGAGGCAGCTGAGATCTGGTGCAATCGCACCTTCGTGGAAAAGGTCGCAGGTGCGAAGTCGCAGAAGCAGCCAAAAGGGGTCGCAGAAGCGGAGGGGGAGTGAGGATGGCTGGCTTCGCAGGCGCAAGAAAATCCACCGCACCTGCGAGTCCGCAGGTGCGGGCTGTTGGACGCAGAAGCGAAATGGAGGAAGGGGAGGCAGTTCCGCAGAAGCGGAGGATCGGGCGCATGTGTGAAAACCTGTCTGCAGATGCGGAGGTGGAGGGGCATAAAGGGAACCGCAGAAGCAGAGTTCTGGTCGCACCTGCAGAACCGCAGAAGCGGTCAAGTGACCACAGGTGCGATGATCGCTGGGCAGTGGTGCTTTTTTTTAATCGAGACCTAGCTCTCATTTCTCTCATTTTCTTTGGGTTGGCCGAAGTTGAGGAGCTATTTTGAGGGGGCTTTCATCTAGCAACATGAGGTAAGTAATTTCTACAAGTTGTGAGTTAAATATATGAACTTGGGCTTATAAATACATGAAATAATTGTGAAAATTGTGGGATTTTAAGAGAAAACCTAGAAATTGGTATTTTTGGATTTTTACCATGAAATTGGACATGAAATTAGGAATAAATTATATATTTGAGTTCGTAAAGTTATGGGTAATGTTTATCTTCAAAAAATTTCGGAATCTGTGCATAAGGGGAAACTACCCCTAGGTGATGTATTTGATATATGCTGCTTGTTGCGGGGGCTACGTACGCACGAGGTGATGAGAGTCCGTACATAGTTAGATTCATGCTATGTCCGGGTAGACTTAGGTTCCTGCCATGCTATAACTGTACTATTTGTGTTGTCCCTTGCCTATTAAATTCCTTTATTTTATGTTACGACTTGAGACTAGACTTGCGTAGAGTGATAGACTTGCTATTGTTGAGATTTGATGGGCTTCATGATTAGTTTCGGAATAATTATACGCCTCTTACGAATTTCTCCCGTGCTATACGTTTTCCTCGAAAGGTTTTCCTTAAATTTTATATCTCACACGTTTATTCGTGAGTAGGGTCAAGGACCCGTTAAAACTTTTTATTCTAAGGAGATCGGGGTATTTGCCTCGTCAGTATAATAGATACATCTATAGTTCGTGCCGTTCGACTCTCTGCAATGCGCACATTATGATGGGATCAGGCCGTTCGTCTCGGCAGGATTATGTATCACACTCTCATGGGATCGGGCTGTTCGCCTCAACAATATAATAGATGTATATATGGTTCGTGCCATTCGTCCCTCGACAATGCACACAATATGATGGGATCGGACCGTACGCCTCGACATTTCTATAAAACACTCTTATGGAATCGCGCATAATATTTGGCAAGAAGCCAGTGTATCTATGAGTTTTCCTGATTCGAATCGTGACGACCTATCTGGTGAGGCCCATTATATATATATATACTCCGGTTGAGGAGGTAATTGCTAATTGAGAGCTTGAATTTATTATTGAGAGGAGGATTGTACCACATATTTATACTTGTTATTTTGTGTATTAACTCTGTCTCACATCTGTTTACATCTACTGTATCTATCTAATTGGACCACTAGTAATTGTCGATGTCGGCCCCTCGTCACTACTTCTCTGGGGTTAGGCTAGATACTTACTGGGTATACGTCTATTTACGTATTCATGCTACACTTGCTGCACTTATTGTGCAGGTATATATATGATTTCGGTGGTCCTCTGGGTGCAGAGGAGCCACTTTTTGCGGGGACTTTATGGCGAGCTGCATCTCCTTGTTATGATTCGCAGCAGACAGAGTCTTCATCAGAGTTGTTTATATTCTCCTATCTAACTTGTATTCTAGATAGATATTGTATTTTATTTTATTTCCTAGTTGATGCTCATGCACTTGTGACACCGGATTTTGGGGGCTTCTATTGGATGTTTGTTATGGTAGTTCACATAATTATTATCATTTTACCCTGTAAATTCTATTTCATACTATTTAATTAATGGAAAATATGATTTCAAAGTAATAAAATCAGTAAATAAGTTGATCAATCACCGTTGACTTGTCTGACGGCGGCGTTAGGCGCCATCACGACCTTTATTGGATTTTGGGTCGTGACAGCTTGGTATGAGAGCGTTTGGTTCACTTAGGTCTCACGAGTCATGAGCAAGTCTAGTAGAGTCTTGCGGATCGGTAAAAGACGCTTGTACTTATCTTTGAGAGGTTACAAGGTTGTTAGGAGCACTTCCTTTCTTGATTCCTCATCGTGCGATTTGATTCTTTTGAGGCTTATGCTTTTATTTCCTTCCTACTCAATCTTATGCGACGTGAAGCTCTTGTTATCACTTGGACATCGAGGAGTTGTAGTGGTACTGCAGACTTGGTGCCAGATGTTTTCCCTGCGTATTCGGGCAGGCTATTATCGTCTCCTTGTGGAAGGATGTTCTGTCGTTTCAGCTTAGTATTTATATTTCTGATGGTTTTGAGGCTATGCACGGATTGCTATGATGTTCATGTATTTCTATCGCACGGTGTTGGTGTAATGGTAGGGTGCTTGTTTATGTATAGAGGCAGTGAATGACTTGAAAGGAGGATTTCTGAGTTCATGATTTAGAGGTTCAACATTAAATTCCAGCAAAGGAACGACAATCAGACTATGGATGTTCAGACTTTTGGCTGATGGAGTAACGAGACTTGATATTTTCGAGCGTGGTGGAATTTTCATTGTGATGCGGTGTCGTTGTCCTTGTTTGAATGCATTAAGGTTTGCCGGTGTTATGGTCTTCTTTGATTTGCCTTCAGGGCAGGGTGTAGTGAAATATTGTCTAAGAAATGATTGTCAGAGATGGCAGTGTATAGCG
Organism: Nicotiana tabacum; assembly: GCF_000715075.1. Classification (NCBI taxonomy): domain Eukaryota; kingdom Viridiplantae; phylum Streptophyta; class Magnoliopsida; order Solanales; family Solanaceae; genus Nicotiana; species Nicotiana tabacum. The sequence goes on from NC_134102.1 coordinate 90,888,288, forward strand.
GTTTTAAAATCGAATCAGTGTTTCGAATGATGATGGCTCGAGAGAGAGATGATCTTCGAGGAGGCTTAGAGTTGGTAGCAATTTATTAGTCCAGGTGCTATAGAGATGGATTTTGATTTGATGCAACCTTTGGGTAGCGAAGGATGAGGAGGGACATGTTGGGAGGTGTCTCGCGGTGATTGAATTATTAGTAGGTCAAGTACGCACAACATAGGTCGAGAAGTTGCCTAAGGAGATAGGTTAACCGAAGTGGGAGTGGCAGAGTAGCGTATAGATTCTGTGGTAGGATAGCCACGTGCCTTGAGAGGAGTTTAGAGCAATTTGGGAATCATGGTGGACAGTGACTAGGTCTAGGGATTTTATTTGGAATGGTGCTACTGTGTTGAGGAAGATTGAATATGATGAATGAGGTTTGCTTGGGGTGTTTAGGGGTGTAAGAGCTTGATTATCGTTGTGGGATACGACATGACTTCGAGTTTGGAACGTACGGTCGGACTTTCAGTTAATGTCTATGGGGAATGAACAGACTCTTATAGCTGGTGGGCAAGCATGGGCTCAGGAGGGTTACTGATTTTTGTGGTGGTTGTACCCAATGCAACGTCATTGAAAGATGTCGGTATGAAATTCCACAGATGGGTTATCTTCTGTGAGCAGGTTAACGGTTGCGCGATTTTGATGAAGTTTCTACAAGGAGTTTTACTTACTACCCAACATGAGATCGAGTGTGCAATCGTGGCTTATAATTTGGAATGTTCATGAAGAGTTTAACAAGGGACTACGAGAAGTTTGGCGAGTTGATGGTGCGAGATCATGGTAATAGAGAATGAGGAATCTTTGTGGGTTCTACATTATGTGGTGGTAGCTTAAAGCTAAGTGAGGGAGCCCACCTTCTACGATTGGATCATGTGGTTGTTTACTTGTATAGCTTCTGGTTATTGGTGGATTATTTATTACTAAGAAAAGAAAACATCAAGGATAATTCGAGCAAAGGATTTGATGAATATGTACTATATTCGCCTTATCGATTCATACGTAGATTTTGGAGAGACTCAGAGTTTATGCTTCTGGTAGATGTGTTGTACAAGGAAAAATAACTCATCCGATTGCTTCTTTGGGAGTGTTCATGTGCTGACAGCTCACTAGATTTTGGCTTATATTCGGGACCAAGTTAGGTGGATGACCCTCAACAGTGGTTCTAATGGGTTCGCTTTGTGTGGCTGGAGACCGGGATTTTGCATCAGAGTGTGCAGAATGCTTGGGGAATTTTTTGTGTTATCATCAAGTCCGCTGGGCAGTATTGGAAAATGGGAGAAACTTTCGGATTTGCGGAAGGTCTTTCAGAATGAGTGTACCAGTTGGAGATACTATTGTGCACACGAGGAGGGTAGGAGATGGTTCATGGGTATTGTGACAATGTGGTCTCGTGAATTAGGTACTCGGGAGGAGTGTTGTTGAGTTTCATTATGATTCTTGAATGGAGCTACTATTATTTCTAAGGCAACTCAAGAATGAATTGGAAGAAGTTGGTTCGGTTAGTAACAGTTGAATCAGCATGATTGTGGCAATGATCAGTTCCTTCAGCATGTGAAGTTATACATGTGGTTTGTGGTTGTACGTGCGGGCGTGACAACCACCATAACTTGATTGATTTGGGAGGTATTTGATTCAAATGGCCCTGTTGTGTAAATAGATTTCCGAAGAGTTACGGCGGTCTAAATCACGACTTGAGGTTTGTATTTTCTGCGATTTGGGAATTCAGTTACGTGTTGCATTGGTTCTTCTAAAATGCGTTAGGTGAAAGGTTTCTAGCCAATGAAGTGTTTATTCTACTAGTAGTTCAGGGGTTATGATAAATTCTTATACTCCCGTGTAGCGACATGATAGATGCAGTGAGTGGTATGGGAATTGGAAGTTGAGGATCAAGGTTGCGATTCGGTGTTGATAAGAATGTCACGAGCTCGGATGAGTAGGGAAGAATTCAGATGTTTAGTGTAAACTGGCGTTATCTTAGTGTCGCATGAGAATGGTGTTATGTGGAAGAGGCATTGTGTATTGATTTGCGGATTGTGATTTTCCTTACAGAATTAGTACAGTTGGTGGTATGGAGCTGTAAATTTTGCTATCTGGTGCAGAAGGTTGTGGGAGCGTGCCCCATGAAAAGATCGTATAAGTGTGGCATGTTAGTCATTTAATTGTGAAAGATTAAAACCAAGTATGGAGATTATAGTAATATCGCAAATGTGAGAGTTTATGCCTGAGAGGCGTTCTATTCCTCGGATCGTGGACTGTGTGAGTTTGTTATGGATTTGACGGATGTTCTTATGTGTCATGGAAAAGGTTATTGTTGATCCTTGAAGGGTTAATTAGCCCAGTATGGTATGATCAGAATCGGTTTGAGGTTCGTTGATGGGTCCAATGTGAATGTGTGCTCTACATCAGGCTAAATGTGTTCATTCAGCATAGTGTTGCTTATGGAGGAGTCTTCGGGCATTGAATGTTATTCCCGTCGTCAGTTAATCCATGTAATACTCTATTGTGCTATGTGGGTTGTGAGACGGCTTGATTATCCGCACATGTGTTGTGGTCCCGTGTAGCTTGCGGTGTTATATGAGCTGGATGGCTCTCGAGATGCAATTTATTTATCGCACATTAGTTGTGCTTGGGTTTTGTAGCGTATGGCACTATCCGTCTCCCCAGGGTTGTATTTTCGCACTTGGCATGCTTGTGGTCGATATTCGGTACTTTGTAGGTATAAGCATTATGGCATGATGGGTATTTCCTTATTTATTGTTATGTGTTGATTTGGTGGCACGCCGCCACGAGTATGTTGTTTGTATCGGGTTGCACGCCACAACGGTATCATGTGAGGATCGGGATGCACGCTGCAACAATGAGATGTTGAGTACAGTTCCCTATATCCATTCTTGTGTATTTTGTTACTCATTCTCTGAGAAGGGTTCGTAGCGTCTGTTCGGCTGCCTTATTCATTACACGGACTGGATAGTTCCTTTCCATAGTTCGTTTTTCTTTATGTATCGCATTCGAGTTTGTAGCTTGTTGGCGCATTGTTGGCGTCATATGAGATTTTTGGCAGTGTTTGAGATGGCTTATTGCCTGAGCAGCTTGTACTGGGTGAAACGTGGTTATTGGACCTGAGATAAGTGCGATCATAGTTATGTAGGGTATATTAAAGAGCAAATATCATTATTCAATTCAGGATGAAGTAATGATCCTTGTCAGGAGGAGAGACTCCATGATTTGTTTATTCGGCAGATGGTTATTAGTTTCTACGCATCTCTTCCGTCATGGCAGTATTGCGAGAGTTGGAACTGGACTTATATGCATCATGAGATGTGTTGTGGGTATCAGATTCGTGGAATTGCAGCTATTATTGTCAGAGGATATTGTTATGGTCAAGCGACTTATGTGGTGCATGGCGTGATTTCAGCGGAGGAGCATGGTCATGTTGGGTGCAGTATGTAAGTATTTATACGGTGCTCGTATGTTAGAATCATGTCTTGTAGAAAAGTTCGGAGGTTGGAATTTGGTTCTAAGGCTTATTAAAAATAAAAGGGAGGATCTTCAGTCTGATTCGAGCTAATGTGCTCACATGGGCTGTAGTGGCACGGGTAGGTGCATGGGGTGTTAAACAGTGATTTTGGACAACTCCAGAGCAGTTCTTGGCATGTTCGAGGACGAACGTATGTTTAAGTGGGGGAGAATGTAACGACCCGACCAGCCGTTTTGAGCTCTAGCACGTCGTTCGGCAGTTTGATGCCTTGAGTAGCTTCACTTCATGTTTTATGACTTGTACGTGTGGTCGGAATTGAATTTTGGGAAGTTCAGAGTTGATTCGGAAGGACAAATTCTAATTTCGGAAGCTCTAAGTGGAAAGAGTTGACTAAGGTTTGACTTTTGATTAAACGACCTCGAAATTGAGATTTGAAGGTTCCAATAGGTTCGTATGAAGATTTCGGACTTGAGCGTATGCTTGGGTTGAGTATCAGGTGGTGCGGAAGTATTTCGGCGCTTACTATGCAAGGTTGGCATTTTGAAGGTTTAAGAATTTCCTAAGTTTGCTTTAAAGTAGGCTATAGTATCATGGATGTCTGATTGGTGTTCCGAGCCTTAGAATAGGTTCGTATCGTGATTTGTGACTTGCACCTAAAGCTTGGCGTCATTCCGGGATGTTTAAGTGTAATTCGGGCGCGTTCGGCGATGTTTGAAGGTTGGAAAGTTGAAAGAAAGGTTTTGGTAGTCTATTTGTAATTTTGATGTTGTTTGACGTGATTCAAGGCTTCGACTAAGTCTGTATCATGTTTTGGGATGTGTTGATATGTGTGGACGGGGTCCCGGGGCCCCCGGGTGCGAATCGGATTGAAAACGGATCGAGTTTGGACTTGGGAGAATTGGTGAGGCAGCTGAGATATGGTGCAATCACACCTGCGTGGAAAAGGCCGCAGGTGCAAGCTCGCAGAAGCGGCCAAAATGGGTCGCAAAAGTGGAGGGGGAGTGAGGATGGCAGGCTTCGCAGGCGCGAGAAAATCTACCGCACTTGCGAGCCCGCAAGGGGGGGCTGTTGGACGCAGAAGCGAAATGGGGGAGGGGGAGGCAGTTCCGCAGAAGTTGAGGATCGTGCACAGGTGCGAAAACCTATCCGCATATGCGGAGGTGGAGGGGCCTGAAGGGATCTGCAGAAACGAAGTTCTGGCCGCACCTACGGAACCACAGAAGCGGTCAAGTGACCGCATGTACGATGATCACTGGCAGTGGTGCTTTTTTTTAATCGAGACCTAGCTCTCATTTCTGTCATTTTCTCTTGGGTTGACCGAAGTTGAGGAGCTATTTTGAGGGGGTTTTCATCTAGCAACATGAGGTAAGTAATTTCTACAAGTTGTGAGTTAAATATATGAATTTGGGCTTGTAAATACATGAAACAATTGTGGAAATTGTGGGATTTTAAGAGAAAACCCAGAAATTGGTATTTTTGGATTTTACCACGAAATTGGACATGAAATTAGGAATAAATTATATATTTGATTTCATAATGTTATGAGTAATGTTTATCTTTGAAAATTTTCGGAATCCGGGCATGTGGGCCCGAGGGTTGACTTTATTGACTTTTCAAGCGGAGTTGGGAATTGTTATAAATTGTTAAATTGTAAGCATTGAAGTATATTTTGATTGATTTACACGTTGTTTGACTAGTTTCGAGACGTTTGACTTTGAGTTGAGGTGTTAGAGAGGCGTTGTAGTCGGTTATGAAATTTTGGAGCGAGGTAAGTCTCCTGTCTAACTCTGTGAGGGTAAACTACCCCTAGGTGATGTATTTGATATGTGCTACTTGTTGTGGAGGCTACGTACGCACGAGGTGATGAGAGTCCGTACGTAGCTAGATTCATGCTATGACCGAGTAGACTTAAGTTCCCGCCATGCTATAAATGTACTATTTGAGGTATCCCTTCCCTATTAAATTCCTTTATTTTACGTTACGACTTGAGACTAGACTTGCGTAAAGTAATAGACTTGCTATTGTAGAGATTTGACGGGCTTCATGATTAGCCGTGAAATAATTGTACGCCTCTTGCGAATTTCTCCCGTGCTATGCGTTTTCTTCGAAAGGTTTTCCTTAACATTTATATCTCACACGTTTATTCGTGAGTGGGGTCAAGGACCCGTTAAAGCTTCTTATTCTAATGGGATCGGGCCGTTCGCCTCGACAGTATAATAGATACATCTATCATTCGTGTCGTTCGACCCTCGGCAGTGCGCATATTATAATAGGATCGGGATCGTTCGCCTCGGCAGGATTATGTATCACACTCTCATGGGAGAGGGTCATTTGCCTCGACAATATAATAGATGTATCTATGGTTCATACCGTTCGACCCTCAGCAGTCCACACAGTATGATGGGATAGGATCGTACGCCTCAACATTTCTATAAAATACTCTTATGGAATCGTGCGTAACATTTGGCAAGAAGCTAGTGTATCTGTGAGTTTTACTGATTCAAATCGTGATGACCTATCTGGTGAGGCCCATTATATATATACTCCGGTTGAGGAGGTAACTGCTAATTGAGAGCTTGAGTTTATTGTTGAGAGGAGGATTGTACCACATATTTATACTTGTTATTTTGTGTATTAACTCTGTCTCACATCTGTTTACTTCTACTGTATCTGTCTTATTGAACCACTAGTAATTGTCGATGTCGACCTCTCGTCACTACTTCTCTGGGGTTAGGCTAGATACTTACTGAGTACGCATTGATTTACGTACTCATGCTACACTTGTTGCACGTATTGTGCAGGTATATATATGATTCCGGTGGTCCTCTAGGAGCAGAGGCGCGACTTTTTGCGGAGACTTTACGGCGAGCTGCATCTCCTTGTTACGATCCGCAACAGATAGAGTCTCCATCAGAGTTGTTTATATTCTCCTGTCTAACTTGTATTCCAAACAGATGTTGTATTTTATTATATTTCCTAGTTGATGCTCATGCACTTGTGACACCGAGTTTTGGGGGCTTCTACTGGATGTTTGGTATGGTAGTTCACGTAATTATTATCATTTTACCTTGTAAATTCTATTTCATACTATTTAATTAATATTTTAAAGTAATAAAATGAGTAATTAAGTTGATCAATTACCGTTGGCTTGTCTGACGGCGGCGTTAGGCGCCATCACGACTTTTAATGGATTTTTGGTCGTGAAAATATAATAATCCATAATATAAATGTTGATATTGGCATCCTTTGATTTGGCTAAAAATTGAAGGAATCCACCAAGAACTCTAAAAGGGGAGGATCTTGAGTTTCGAACTCTTGAGATAATATCATCACTGACCTTAATATATGTGGGAAAAAATAACACGTGCTCGAGACTTGCTATACTAAATGCCCCCTACAATTTCTCTTCTGCCACACAACTAAATGCATGCCTCTGACTTCTCTTTCAACATATCTTCGAGCAACAAACTCATATAACAAATGATTTAATACGAGCGTATCAGATGACCAAATTACACAGTCAACACGATTGTTCTGGACTTCATGTAAATCTAAACACGGGCATGAACATTCCAGTGTGACGTGGGACACGACCTCCATGTGTCCAACCCATGGTAACACCCAATTAAACTTTACGATTGGGTCGTGCGGGATAAGGTAGAGAGTCCCACGGACTCATGAACCTCTTTTGCCAAATATGGGTTACCTATTTGTTTGACAACATCCAAATAAGAGCCACTTTTCCTCAACGAATAATCTACAGGACTTGGGCTCTAGGAGGCCAAGGGTCGTTTGGTTCATGAGTTTAGAATTTAGGATTAAATTTATTCCATATTTGATTTTGGATATTAATTATTCTCGATATAAAATTATATCAAAACCTGGGATTAAATTATTCCATCTCCTAAGTCGGATAACTAATACCGGAATTAGTTATCATGGGATAATATTTCAAAATGACTATCTAACCCCCTGATGTATACACTTGCTTCTCCGTGTCTTACTATTTTCTTACCTTAAACTTGCCACCTTAACACCTGTAAATACCACCATGAATATTGTCATTCCAACACTATTGTTTCAGCCATGCCAAAACCAGTCCAAACCCGGCCATAAAACTCCAAGCTATGTAATTTATTGGTCAGAGATATGTTACTAGGTTTTGCCTGCTTTTGTTGCTAATAAATGCATTCATTGTAACAACCTTTACCCTAGTAAGTGAAATTGTTGTTTACAAGGCCTTGGTATAACATTGGTTGATGTGATATCTGACATGGGTATGGTGTTCTTACTGATTGTAATGACCCGACCGGTCATTTTGTGTAATTGCGCCTCATTTCCCCTTTTAATGCTTCATACATGTGCATTTGTGATTTAATGACTTGGGGAGGGGGGGTGGTTAGTTGTCCGGGAGGATTTTAGGTTGATTTGGACCCTTTAGTTCTTGACTTAGAAGCCTAAGTTAGAAATATTGACCAAACTTTGACTTTTATAAAAATAACACCGGAATGATATTTTGATGGCTCCAATAAATTTTTATCGTGATTTTGGGCTTGAGAGTATATCCGAAATCAAATTAGAAGTTCGTAGGCTAATTTGTGTAGTTTTGCCGAAAGTTGGCAATTTTTAGTTTAAAAGTTTGACCGTAGGTTGACTTTTGGATATCGGGTTCGAAATTTGGTTATAGGGCTTGGAATATGTCTATTATGCTATTTAGAACTTGTCCGCAGAATTTGGTGTCATTTGGAGCTGGTTTTCAAGATTCAGACGCTTGGTTGCAATTCTAGAGATTGTTGAATTTTTCTTTGAAATTCATGCATTTTAGTGTCTGATTCGTAGTTCTAGATGTTATTTTTGTATTTTGATCGCGCCATTGAGTTCTTATGATGTTTTGAGACTTGTGTGGATGATTGGTTTGGAGCCCCGAGGGCTTAGATAAGTTTCAGTCCTTTCGGACGTGTTTCGAAAAGGTTTGGACTGAAATAGGATTTTCTGGTGTGCCGATGCTCTGATGTAGCAATTGCGAGCACCGGCCTCACAATTGCGAGCATGGCAGGGGAGGCTCTGGTATCGCAATTGCGATAATTTGTTAGCAATTGTGAAGTATGGGGCTGGATAGGCTAGTTCGCATTTGCGACTGTTTTCTCGCATTTGTGAAGAGAACAGATTTCGCAATCTGTGTCGCAATTACGCCATTTCCTCATTGTATCATTGGTCACAATTGCGAGGGTTCGCAATTGCGAACCCAGTGTCACAATTGTGACATTTGCAACTGAACAAAAGGGCTGTGAATCGGGATTTCACATCATTTTCTCTCAATTTAGAACCCTAGACTCGGTAGGAGGCGATTTGGAGAGATGATTTTTATCTACAAATTTTGGGTAAGTAATTCTAATCAATTTTCTACTATATTTTATAATTATATCTTAGATTTAACATCAAATTTATGAGAATCAAAGAGGAAATTTGGAGATTTTGTCAAAAGTTTTGAAAAATAAAGATTTGGGTTCTGAAAGTCGATTTGGACTCGGATTTGAAAACAAAATACATATATGGACTCGTGGAGTTATGGATAGTCGAAATCTATCATTGGACCCGAATTTTGACCGGGCGGGCACAAGGTTGACTTTTGTTGACTTTTTGAGAAATGTGTAAAGATCATAGCTTTATCTATTATAATTGGTTTCTCTTGCATTGTTTGATGTTGTTAAGTCATTTTTATTAGATTTAAGCCGCGTGGAGGCAAATTTTAGGAGAAAAGCTATTTTCGAGGGTTGAGTTGGCCTAGTTGAGATAAGTATCTTGTCTAACTTTGTGTGTGGGAACTACCTCTTAGGATTTGGTTGATGTGCTCTTTGTGTTAATGTGGGAAACATGTACGCGAGGTGACGAGTGTGTACACTGGTTATATGTGGTACTTGACTGGTTTAGGTTATTTAGACTATTTCCATGCCTTTAATTGAATTGTCATAACATGTTATATTTTTCATTGTTAATCTACTCTTACATGTGTTAATCTACTCTTGCATACTACGTTGTTAGCACTTGTCCTACCTCTTACTTATTATAATGGCTCTCATATGCTTTAGTTGAAGTTGTTACCTTCCTTATTGTCTTAGTACCTCTTTATCGTTGCATTACTCTTACTTGAAATTGTTATTTCGTGGGAATATCTTCTTTTTGGATTATTGACCGTAACGATCCGACCGGTTATTTTACTTTTTAGAACCCCATTCCCCTAAATAAGACTTCTCGTACATGCTTTTACTGTTTTATGACTTGCGGGAATGGTTAGTTCGGGATTTGGAAGGGTTCGGGTTAAAATCGGAACACTTGGTTCCTTAAGGTTGGCTTAAAAGGTCAAGTTTGACTTCGGTCAACATTTTGAGTAAACGACCTCGGAATTGGGATTTGATGGTTCCAACAGGTTCGTATGATGATTTTGAACTTGGGCGTATGTTCGGATCGGGTTTTGGATGATCCGGGAGCGTTTTGGCGCCTAATAGTGAAAGTTAGTTCTTGAAGGCTTTAAAAGTTCTTTAAATTTGGTTTGAAGCGGGTTTTGGTGATATCGAGGTCCAAACGGAATTTTGAGACCGGAAATAGTTCCGTAATATCATTTAAGACTTGTACATAAAATTTGGTGTCATTATGAGTAGTTTAAGTACGTTTCGGCGCATTGGAAGTAAATTGAAGAACTTGAAGTTGTTAAGTTTGGTTCAATTGGTTTTGGGGTGAGATTCTTAGTTTTAATGTCGTTTCGAGCGTTCCGAGAGAGTCTGTTTTATGATTCCAAACTTGTTGGTATATTCAAAGGGGGCCCGAGTGTCAATCGGATGAGGCTCAAACTAAGATGAAAAATTGGAGTAACAGTTGATGCACCAGATCTGTCAAAACCGCACATGCGCTTGGTCAGCCGCAAGTGCGAGCTCGCAGGTGTGGGCCAAGCCTCGCAGAAGTGGACAAAGGAGGGCAACCCAGGTTCAGCATATGCGGCCCATTCTCCGCAGAAGCGATCTCAGTCGGCCTAGTGAATTCTGCAGAAGCGGACCCTTATCCACAAAAGCGAGGGCACAGGTGCGGCCCTGTGACCGCAGGTGCGGAAACCGCTGGAGGCAGTGAGCCTAATTTTTTACGGGTTAGGACCATTTTTATCACATTTGCTTCCACTCTTGGGTGATTTGAGAGCTTCTAAGGAGGGAATTTTGGCCTAGCTTTGTGAGGTAAGTAATTTCTTCTAAATATGAGTTTAGTACATATATTATGGGTATATTTCCACATGAAAATTGGTAGAAATCATGGGCTGAGATGAAAAAAAAACCTAGGGTTTAATAAAAATGAGATTTTACCACGAAAATGATTATGAAACTTAGTGAAAATCATATATTATATTCCTAAGGTTATGGGTAACAACTTTCTTCAAACAATTTCCGGAATCCGGGCGTGTGGGCCCGGGGAAATATTTTAGGAATCTTGCAATTTTGATTGGGTAATCACCTTAATAGTGGAGGTATGAACTTTTGAGTAATAGATTGATCGATTTATATTATGTTTGGCTAGTTCCGAGTCGTTTGGCATCAAATTTGGAAGTTTGAGCGCATTCTTGAATTGGGAAGTAAGCTTTGAGATGAGGTAAGTCTCTTTTCTAACCTTGTAAGAGAAAACTTACCTCATAGGTGAACTTAATTAATATGTGTTGTTATTTGTGAGGGCTACGTACGCACGAAGTGACATGAGTCCGTACGCAGCTACTATTCTTGTTTATGTCAGGATAGTTTTAGATTTACACCATGCTTGTGGACACCGTTATTTGATCATATTTATTAACTGTATCAAATGGAACTGAGTTGAGGATTTTTAAGGATTTAAAAGCTTCAAGTCGAATTGTCTTTATTTTGAAAAGAATCAAGGAAGGGTTATGATTTATTGATAAATTTATATTTGACCGCGTCGCATGTATGATTCGCGAACGGGGTAATAGATGCATCTATGGTTCACGCCGTTCGACCTCGGCAGTACACAATTTACATTTATGTTGGATCGGACCGAACGTCCTCGGTGGTATTCATGTGTGATAATAAAACTGGAAGTTCCTTTCATACTCGATATAAATTCATTATTTGTCTGATCGTATGTTTTAAAGGAAGGAAGTGATTCAAGCTCTTAAATATTTCTGAAGACTTGCTCAGTTATTTCTTGTTCTGAGACTTATTGTTGTATATCATGCTTAATTAGAATTTTATATTATCATGTTATTGGCCTTAGTAAGTGTCGGAGTCGACCCCTCATCACTACTTTTTCGTGGTTAGGCTAGATACGTACTGGGTACATATTATTTATGTACTCACGCTATACTTTTGTACTTAATTGTACAAGATCTGAGGCAGGTGCATCTGATTACCAGTCTGGTGCGCAGATTTGATCCCCATCTCGAGACTTCACGGTGAGTTGTCTTCCGAGCCGTTCTGCAGCAGCTGAAGTCTCCCTTATATTTTATTTTGTTTCTGTCTATTTCATTTCAGACAGTAGACTAGTGTTCTTTTGTATATTCTACTAGATTGCCCACATACTTGTGACACTAGGTCTTAGCACACACACTAGTAGACTTATGATTTTAGATTTGTTTACATGATTACGATTTGTACTCGTTAGCTTCCGTTTAATTATGTCACCTTTGCAAATTTCTAAATCTTTTAAACAAATGAGGAAATGCTATCCACTTAGTAATTTATTTAATCGGAAAACCATTAGTTTGATCATTGTTGGCTTGCCTAACAATGGTGTTGGGCGCCATCGCAGCCTTAGATGAAATTGGGCCGTGACAACATGGTATCAGAGCAATAAGTTCACGTAGGTCTCACAAGTTATGGGCTGACTTAGTAGAGTCTTGTGGATCGGTACCGAGACGTCCGTACTTATCTTTGAGAGGCTATAGGGTGTTAGGAAACTACTTTTTATTAATCTCCTATCGTGCAATTGGTGGTATACTAAAACCCTTTCTCTCATTCTCTCACAAATGGTGAGGACGCGTACGGCGGACATTCATGACCCGGGAGAAGTTGCTCCCCCCGTTGCTAGAGGCCGAGGCAGAGGCCGGGGGAGGGCACCGGCCCAAGGTAGGGGACGAGGGCATCCCAGAGCTGTCCCGGTAGCAACACCAATGGATCCAGTGGAGGATCCCATTATTGAGGAGCAGAGCTAGCCCCGACAGATTTCATGTCAGCACCGGGTTTTCAGAAGGTCATGGGTCGTATGCTGCGGTACATGGACACTATGACTCAGGCTGGTTTATTTCCAAAATACCTAGCCACATCTCAGGCGGGAGAGAGAGCGCAGACCCCTACTGCCCAGGCTCCGGGGCATGCAGCTGCAGTATATCAGACTCCGGGCACACTACCCGTAACGGTGCCTAGCCAGTTACAGCGGTTACACCTGAGCCTAGACCAGTTGCAGACGGCGATCCGTAGAAGCTATTGGACAGATGGACTAGGATACACCTTCCTATCTTTGGGGGCGAGCGACATGAGGATCCCCAGGACTTCATTGATCGGTGCAGGGACAGACTGCACAATATGAGGATATTGGAGTCCCATGGAGTGGATTTCACTACTTCCCAGCTGGAGGGCAGGGCCCGTAGATGGTGGCAGTCTTATCTTCATGGCAGACCAGCGGCTTCTCCTCCCATGACTTGGAACCAGTTTACACAGCTCTTCTTGGACAGGTATATCCCACCCTCTCAGAGGGAAGAGTTGCGAGGTTAGTTCGAGCAGCTCGAGCAGGGTCAGATGTCAGTGACCGATTATGAGGCGGGATTCTCTAAGTTGTCTCACCACACACTTATGATACTTCCTACCGATGCAGAGTGAGTGCGGAGATTTGTCGCGGAGTTGCATCCCGGTATTCAGGCTAGTATGGCCCGAGAGGTTGAGATGGGTACTGATTATCAACTAGTAGTAGAGATTGCTCGGAGGATTGAGGGCTACCGCCAGAGGGGTAGAGAGCAGATGCAGCAGGACAAGAGGACCCATTTCTCTGGAGAGTTTAGAGGTGTCCCGACTAGGGGAAGAGGTCAGTTTGGGAGGGGTCAGCCTAGCAGGCCCACATATCCAGCACCACCACCTCCTCGGGGTGCTCCAGTGCGACCCTATTTTAGTGTTATGCCAGAGCGTTCTTATCGCCCACCAGCTCATCAGGGTTCTTCCAGTGCCTATTTTAGTGCTATGCTAGAGAGTTCTTATCGCCCACCGGCTCATCAGAGTTCTTCCAGTGCCTATTCCAGTACCATGTCGGAGAGTTCATACCGCCCACCAACCATCCAGGGTTTTTCTAATGGGTATTCAGGTCGTCAAGGTCAGACTTCGGGGCAGCGGTCTATGGTACTGAGAGGTTGTTACGAGTGTGGAGATACGGGTCACATGAAGAGAACATGTCCCAGACTTCGGAGCAAGGCAGTACAGTAGGGTCATCAGCCCATGATTGCAGCACCAGCCGTCCGACCGCCCAGAGGTGGAGGAAGACGAGTAGGGGCTGTCCTAGAGGTGGAGGCCAGGCAGGGGGAGGTCAGCCAACTATTGTTCAGTCAGGTGGAGGCTAGCCAGTCGATGCTCCAGCTAGATTCTATGCTTTTCCGGCAAGACCAGATGCAGTGGCCTCATATACCGTGATCACATGTATTATTTCTGTCTGCGGTAGGGATGCTTTGGTGTTATTTGATCCAGGATCCACCTATTTATATGCATCGTCTCTGTTTGCTCATTTCCTAGATATTCCTCGCGAGTCCTTGGGTACTCCTATTTATGTGTCCACTTTTATGAGAGATTCTGTGGTTGTGGATCGGATCTATCGATCCTGTGTGGTCACATTTTGTGATTACGAGACTAGAGCGGACCTTCTGTTACTTGATATGACTGACTTTGAGGTCATCCTGGGCATGGACTGGTTATCCCCATATCACGCCATCCTTGATTGCCATGCCAAGACTGTTACCATAGCAATGCCAGAGTTGCCTAGATTGGAATGGAAGGGTTCATCTGTCAGTACATCTAGTCGGGTTATCTCTTTTCTGAAGGCTCGACATATGGTCGAGAAGGGTTATTTGGCTTATCTAGCCTATGTTCGGGATACCACCGCAGAGTCTCCGACGATTGATTCAGTGCTAGTAGTCTGGGAGTTCGTCGATGTGTTTCCTTCTGACCTTCCAGGTATGCCGTCGGATCGTGATATTGATTTCTGTATTGACTTGGCTCCAGGCACTCAGCCTATATCCATCCCACCATATCATATGGCTCTGAAAGAGTTGAAGGAACAACTTGAGGAGTTGCTAGCGAAGGGGTTCGTCAGGCCGAGTGTATCACCTTGGGGTGCACCAATAATATTTGTGAAGAAGAATGATGGGACTATACGGATGTGCATTGATTACCGCTAGTTGAACAAAGTCACCATTAAGAACAAGTACCTGTTGCCGCGTATTGTTGATTTCTTTGACCAGTTGCAGGGTGCTAGGGTGTTTTCTAAGATCGACTTGAGATCGGGATACCATCAGTTGAAGATTCGGGACTCAGATGTTCCGAAGACCGCCTTCCGTACTAGATATGGCCATTATGAGTTTCTAGTGATGTCCTTCGGCCTGACTAATACCCCACTGACATTTATGGATTTGATGAACAGGGTGTTCGGGCCTTATATCGATTCCTTTGTTATTGTCTTCATTGATGACATCTTGGTTTACTCACGTAGCATGGATGAGCATGAGCAGCATTTGAGAGTGGTGCTTCAGACCTTGAGGGAACAGAAGCTATATGCTAAGTTCTCCAAATGTGAGTTTTGGTTAGATTCTGTGGCATTCTTGGGGCACGTGGTATCAGGCGAGGGTATTAAGGTGGATCCCAAGAAGATAGAGGCGGTTCAGAGTTGGCCTCGTCCTACTTCAGTGACTGAGATCAGGAGTTTCTTGGGGCTAGCAGGTTATTATCGCCAATTTGTGGAGGACTTATCATCCATTGCAGCATCTTTGACTAGATTGACCCATAAGGGTGCTCCGTTCCGTTGGACCGATGATTGTGAGGCGAGCTTTCAGAAGCTCAAGACAGCTTTGACTACAACACCAGTTCTAGTGTTGCCTTCCGGTTCGAGGATGTATACGGTGTATTGCGATGCTTCACGCGTTGGCTTGGGTTGTGTATTAATGCAGGGGGGAGAGTTATTGCATATGCTTCACGTCAGCTGAAACCCCATGAAAAGAATTATCCTGTGCACGATTTGGAGTTGGCCGCGATTGTTCATGCTCTTAAGATCTTGAGGCATTATCTATATGGGGTGCCTTGTGAGGGTTACACTAATCACTGCAGTTTGCAGCACTTGTTCAAACAAAGGGATCTCAATTTGAGGCAGCGCATATGGCTTGAGTTATTAAAGGACTATGGCATCACTATTCTTTATCATCCGGGCAAGGCGAATGTAGTCGCAGATGCCTTGAGCAGGAATGTAGAGAGCATGGGTAGCTTGGCATTCATTTCAGTAGAGGAGAGGCCACTAGCTTTGGACATTCAGTCCTTGGCCAACAAACTTGTGAGGTTGGATATTTTAGAGCACAGTCAAGTTCTTGCATGTGTTGTTGCCCAGTCTTCACTATTGGAGCAGATCAAGGCTCGACAGTTTGATGATCCGTACTTGGTAGTTCTCAAGGAGACGGTACTACAGGGTGTTGCCAAGGAGGTTTCTATTGGCGATGATGGTGTCCTACGACTCCAAAGTTATCTATGTGTTCCTAATGTCGATGGATTGAGGGAGAGGATCCTAGAGGAGGCACACAGTTCTTGATATTCCATTCATCCAGGTGTTACGAAGATATATCGGGACCTGAGACAGCATTATTGGTGGCAGCGGATGAAGAAAGACATAGTTGAGTATGTAGCTAGGTGCCTAAATTCCCAGTAGGTTAAGTATGAGCACCAGAAGCCAGGTGGGTTACTCCAGCAGAAGACCATACCAGAGTGGAAATGGAAGCGCATTACTATGGACTTCGTAGTTGGGTTGCCGCGGACCTTGCGGAAGTTTGATGCAGTTTGGGTCATTGTTGACAGGTTGACCAAGTCATCACACTTCATTCCAGTTGCAACTACTTATACTTCAGAGAGGTTGTCCCAGATTTATATTCGGGAGATAGTTTGGTTGCATGGTGTGCCTATTTCTATCATATCAGACAGAGGCCCTCAGTTTACTTCGCATTTTTGGAGAGCTGTACAGAGTGAGTTGAGGACCCGTGTAGAGCTCAGCACTGCGTTTCATCCACAAACTGACGCGCAGTCAGAGCGGACAGTCCAGATCTTGGAGGACATGCTCAGAGCATGTGTGATTGACTTTGGGGGATAGTGGGATCATTTCTTGCCTTTGGCCGAGTTTGCTTACAACAACAGTTATCAGTCCAACATCGAGATGGCTCCATTTGAGGCTTTATATGGTCGGCGATGTCGTTCTCCTATCGGGTGGTTTGAGCCTGGCGAGGCTAATTTATATCGTACTGATTTGGTGAAGGATGCCTTGGAAAAGGTAAAGTTGATTCAGGAGCGACTTCGCACAGCGCAGTCCAAACAGAAGAGTTACGCGAATCAGAAGGCGCGTGATGTATCATTTATGGTAGGCGAGAATGTTCTCTTAAAAGTCTCGCCGATGAAGGGCATTATGAGATTTGGGAAGAAGGGCAAGTTGAGCCCAAGGTTTATAGGCCCATTTTAGGTGTTGAGGCGGGTTGGGGAGGTTTCTTATGAGCTTGCTTTACCTCCCAGCCTATTAGGGGTTCATCCGGTTTTTCACATGTCTTTGCTCCGGAGGTATCATGCCGACTTGTCATATGTGTTACACTTCAACACTATTCAACTAGATGAGAGCTTGGGTTATGAGGAGGAGCCAATTGCCATTATTGCTAGACAGGATTGCCAGTTAAGATCCAAGAGTATTAAAGGTCCAGTGGAGGGGCCAACCAATCGAGGAGGTGACCTGGAAGTTCGAGGAGGACATGCGGAGTAGATATCCACACTTATTCAGCACTTCAGGTATGATTCTAAACCCGTTCGAGGACGAACGTTTGTTTAAGAGCTGGAAAATGTAACGACCCGACCGGTTGTTTTGCTTTCTAGAACTCCGTTCCCCTAAATAAGACTTTCCATACATGCTTTTACTGTTTTATGACTTGCGGGAATGGTTAGTTCAGGATTTGGAAAAGTTCGGGTTGAAATCGGAACACTTGGTTCCTTAAGGTTGGCTTAAAAGGCCAAATTTGACTTCGGTCAACATTTTGAGTAAACGACCTCAGAATTGAGATTTGACGGTTCCAATAGGTTCGTTTGATGATTTCGGACTTGGGCGTATGTTCAGATCGGGTTTTGGATGACCCGGGAGCGTTTCGGTGCATAATAGTGAAAGTTGGTTCTTGAAGGTTTTAAAAGTTCTTTAAATTTGGATTGGAGCAAATTTTGGTGATATCAAGGTCGAAACGGAATTCCAAGATCGGGAATAGTTCTGTAATGTCATTTAAGACCTGCACGTAAAATTTGGTGTCATTCCGAGTAGTTTAAGTACGTTTCGGCGCATTGGAAGTAAATTGAAGAACTTGAAGTTCTTAAGTTTGATTCAATTGGTTTTGGGGTGCGATTCTTAGTTTTAATGTTGTTTTAGGCGTTCCAAGAGTTCGAGCGAGTCCGTTTTATGATTCCAAACTTGTTGGTATGTTTGGTTGGGGCCTCGGGGGGCCCGAGTGTCAATCGAACGAGGCTCAGACCAGGATGAGAATTTGGAGCAGAAGTTGATGCACCAAATCTGTCAAAACCGCACCTGCGCTTGTTCAGCCGCATGTACCGGACAAGCCTTGTAGAAGCGGCCAAAGGAGGGCAGCCCAGGTTCCGCAGATGCGGCCCATCCTCCGCAGAAGTGGGTACTTGTTCGCAGAAGCGAGGGCGCAGGTGCGGAAATCGGTAGAGGCAGTGAGCCTCATTTATTACGGGTTAGGACCATTTTTATCACATTTTCTTCCACTCTTGGGTGATTTGAGAGCTTCTAAGGAGGGGATTTCGACCTAGCTTTGTGAGGTAAGTAATTTCTTTTAAATATGAGTTTAGTACATATATTATGGGTAGATTTTCACATGAAAATTGATAGAAATCATGGGTTGAGATGAAAAAAAAACCTAGGGTTTAATAAAAATGAGATTTTACCACGAAAATGATTATGAAACTTAGTGAAAATCATATCTTATGTTCCTGAGGTTATGGGTAACAACTTTCTTCAAAAATTTCCGGAATCTGGGCGTGTGGGCCTAGGGGTGAATTTTAGGAATCTTGCAATTTTGGTTGGGTAATCACCTTAATAGTGGAGGTATGAACTTTTGAGCAATAGATTGATCGATTTATATTATGTTTGGCTAGTTTGAGTCGTTTGCCATCAAATTTGGAGGTTTGAGCGCATTCTTGAATTGGGACGTAAGCTTTGAGACGAGGTAAGTCCTTTTTCTTACCTTGTAAGAGGGAACTTACCCCATAGGTGAACATAATTAATATGTGTTATTATTTGTGGGGGCTACGTACGCACGAAGTGATGACAGTCAGTACGTAGCTACTATTCCTGTTTATGTCTGGGTAGTTTTAGGTTTACACCATGCTTGTGGACACCGTTATTTGATAATATTTGTTAACTGTATCAAATGGAATTGAGTTGAGGATTTTTAAGGATTTAAAAGCTTCAAGTCGAATTGTCTTTATTTTGAAAAGAATCAAGGAAATGTTATGATTATTGATATATTTATATTTGACTGCGTCACATGTATGATTTTCGAGCGGGGTAATAGATGCATCTATGGTTCGCATCGTTCGACCCTCGGCAGTGCACATTTTACATTTATGTTGGATCGGGCCGAACATCCTTGGTGGTATTCGTGTGATAATAAAACTGGAAGTTCCTTTCATAATCAGTATAAATTTATTTTTTGTGTGATCATATGTTTTAAAGGAAGGAAGTGATTCAAGCTCTTAATTTCTGAAGACTTGCTCAATTATTTCTTGTTCTGAGTCTTATTGTTGTATATCATGCTTAATTTTAATTTCATATTATCATGTTATTGACCCTAGTAAGTGTCGGAGTCGACCCCTAGTCACTACTTCTTCGAGGTTAGGCTAGATACTTACTGGGTACATATTATTTATGTACTCACGCTACACTTTTGTACTTAATTGTACAAGATCTGAGGCAGGTGCATCTGATTACCAGTCTGGTGCGCAGATTTGATCCCCATCTCGAGACATCACGGTGAGTTGTCTTCCGAAGTTTTGGGATTTGAAAGGCGATTTGGGGTCGGATTTGAAGAATTTTTGTATGGTTGGACTCGTCATTGAATTGGTGTTTGGATTTTGTAACTTTTGTTGGATTCCGAAATGTGGGCCTAGGGTTAACTTTTGGGTTGACTTTTTGACCTTGGTTAAATATCTTAGCTTTATCATTTGGAGTCAATTCCTATAGCTTTTATTGATAGTATTACATTATTTTTGGCTAGATTCGAACCTTTCGGAGGTCGATACACGTGGGAAGGGCTTGCTAGCAGAGTGATTTGATTTTTTTGAGGTAAGCATCTTATTTAAACTCGGCTGAGGTACTAGTTGCCTGAATTGTTGTGATAGTTACGTGCTATTGGGTGTGCACATGTGTGGGGATGAACCCATGTGCGGGCACCGGGGTTATTTACTCATGTTCGGATTGTGCTCGGGCTCTTATAAGACTAGAATTGACTATTAAGCTTTAAGCTATGATATTTCTCTTATTTGCAACATTTTGTGTGAACTATTTTTGATGACCCAAAAGGTCATCTTTAAATTTAATAATTAATTCTGTGTTCTAAGTCCTCGAAAAGCACTATTCATCATTCCTCGACTTGCGTGCACAGTCCGTAAATTTTTCCGAAAAGTTTTTATGTGAAAAATTGATTAAAATGTGAAATAGAGCCTTAATATTGACTTTGGTCAATATTTTGAGAAAACGAACTCGGATCAGTGTTTTGACAGTTCCGGTAGATCCGTATCGTAATTTGAGACTTGGTCGTATGTCCGGAATTTAATTTGGAGCTCCCTAGTTTGAATTATCACCAGTTGGCGAAAACTAGAAACTAAAGGCTTAAAGATTGCAAAGTTTGACCACAAATGGACTTTTATGGATATCGGGGTCGGATTCGAGTTCTGAAAATTTTATAGGTCCATTATGTCATTTATGACTTGTCTGTCGAATTTGGTGAGAAACGAAGTTGATTTGACGAGATTCGGACGATCGGTTGTGAAAATAGAAGTTTTAAAGTTTTCTTAAAATTTTTATTTGATTTGGTGTCCAATTCGTAATTCTAGGTGTTAAATTGGTATTTTGATCGCGCGAGCGAGTTCATAATAGGTTTTTGGACTTGTGTGCATGTTTGGTTTGGAGCTCCAAGGGCTCGGGTGAGTTTCGGATGGCTTACAGACCATTTGAACTTTGAAAAAAATCTGGTTTTTAGCTTCAGCTGTCATCTGGTGCATTGTGCTTCGCGATCGCGAAGTCATTCCCGCGATTGCGAAGAGGAAATTTTGACCCGTGAGTTTTACCCTTCGCGGTCGCTAAGATAGGCACGCGATCATGGAAGGTTAGCTCCCAGTGCACTGTGAACACGAGGGCCAAGCCGCGTTCGCGTAGAAGGAATGAAGGCAAAAGCTCGACACGACATTTGTGCTACGCGATCGCACAAGTTAGTACGCGATCGCGTAAGGCTGAGAAAATGTTCTCCGCGATCGCATGACCATTTACGCGATCGTGTAGAGTTAATAATCTGGGCAGCCAAAATATGCTTCGCGATCACAAAGAGTTATCCGCGATCGTGAAGAGTAAAATGGACATAGGGAGAAATTGTTCTACGTGATCGCGAACGAATTCCCGCGATCGCGATGAGAAAACATCTAGGCAAACAGAACTTAAGTTCTAGAAATGAGATTTCGTCCCATTTTCCACCATTTTCGATTTTGAGCTCGGTAAGAAACTTTTTGGGCGATTTTCACGGGAAAACATTTGGGTAGGTTTTCCTCATCCTATATTGATTATATTTCATAATTCCATGCTTATTTACATCATGAATCCGTGAATTTATGGAAAAGAAATTAGATTTTATAAAATCTTTCAAAAATATAAAATGAAGATTTGAAAGCCAATCCGATGTCGGAATTCGATAATTTTTGTATGGTTGAACTCGTATTGGAACGGGTGTTTGGATTTCGTGAGTTTTTTCAGGATTCGAGATGTGGATCCCACTGTCGATTTTTAAAATAAATTTCAGATTTTAATCCGAAATATTAGTAAATTCATATGGAATTAATTTCTACGATTTGTATTAAGTATATTGAATTGTTTATGATTAGATTTGAGGATTTCGGACACGAACTCGCGAGGCAAAAGTTTATTGGATTCTTGAATTTGGTTGCAAAGCGAGGTAAGTGTGATTTAATGTGCGGGTACAACATATATGTGAGGTGAGGAGTACTTATGCGTTGTAGTTGAGTCAAAGCATGCGGGTGGAATTTGTTGTTACACCCCGCAATATTACGTCGATGTTACACCCTGTAGTATTGTACGTTGAAATTATCGTAAGATAATTAACCTTAGTTCAAGGACAAGATTATTTGGAGATTATAAGTATTATGCTATTTCAAACAAGTGATAAGTAAATTCGTGAAGGTGAGAGAGTAAGTGAATCGAAGAAAGTGAGTTTTCGTCGAAGTTTGACAATTTGGGGATAAAATACGGTCCAAGTTATAATACCCTGTATTTATGGACTTGTTCCATACAAGGTACCACATGACAATGATAGTGAGGTATATATGGTATGTTAAAAGTGATTAGTATTTTAAGTAATTTGGGATAATTCTTAATTATGTGGGTAATTGGTTAATTATTAGATTAGTGGGGGATTAATAAGTTGATTAAGGAAAGGGATAAATTATTTTGGATAAACTTGATAGGCTCCTAACTTGGCAGCAAGTTTTGGCCAAATTAATGACTCTTAAGTCATGTAATTTGGTGGCACATTAGAGGACTTCTGGCTAAAGTCATCAAAGTGTGGGGCCCACACCCACTAATACAAAAGACTTCTTGAATTCACAAAATAAGATACTTACACCTCTAAAGTGACACATGAACTTCAGCAAAAAAAAGTTATATAAGATTAGGATCAAATTCAAAAGTGATGGCAAATAGGGGTGGACCCCACTGTCCACTAACTACAACTATTATATTTAATTTTTGATAGATAAACTTATGTCTTGAAAATCTATGTATATCATTAGCAACGCTTTAGCAAGTGTGGAGGAAATAAATATTTTGCCTCTTCTCAACATAGTTTAGAAAAAGGTCCCCTTGAGAAATATGAGCTACAACGTGTGGAGGTAAAGATATGTCCTTGCATGGAAGAAAAATGCGAAGAATGACATAGAGATTATGCCTACGTCGGTTTCCTCCGGATGATTGAAAATCGGCTTCAAAGCAAAGTAAGTTAGAAGAAGAGTGTAATCTTTCTCAAAGACAGTATACATGTTTTGCGCACCACCTCGATCTCGTTGTTCTGTTTTGGCGCGTTGGATAATCCGAGCTTTCTTCTATGTGAAGTAAGGAGGGATAAGAGTATTTCTTGGAAAACAAGGTAAGAATTTTCCTTTCCTTGGTATATTTAAATTCTTCCAAGTCATGGCTAAATTGTAGGATGGGAATTATGGGATTAATAACGGAAACTCGTATATTGATGTTGCTATTGTTGTATTAGTTATTCGGTAATTTTCTAAGTTTTATTTTTGTGGCTGGAAATCATTAGAGTAACTTGGATATATAGTTGTAGTCATTATTGATATGTGTTTTGAAGGAAAGAAAATATTGAAGAAGTATGTTTGATAATCGTAGCGGAGCTTGCCGCTCATTGTATCATAGTTTGGGTTGTAAAACTTGTTGTGGGAGTTGCTAGTTGTGTTGTTATATTACCTTGACCATGGTAGGCTTGAGGGAATGATAAGAACTGGGAAAATGTCGCATGTTTCATGGTAGGATTGGTTACCTTCTCTTATGGATTAAGAGAATTATTTGTGTGGTTGACAATAATATTATTCGTGTTATTGATAATTATATATTGCTGGATTGCTCTAGTTGTTGTTGTTGGTATATGATATAGGAGAAGGCTCTTGTTACGAGGGAGATGCTACCCAAATTTACATAAACGAGCTACTAGTTTAAGTTGCGTACTTAGCCTTTACTCAAATGATTCACAGAGCTAATTCAGACATACACAGAGTTAATTCAGACATACATGTTGAGTCTTTTACTCAATGTTTCTCTCATGTCTATTGTTTACTGATTTTCATTCTTTACATACTCGGTATATTATTTATACTGACATCCCTTTTGCCTGGGGACGCTGCGTTTTATGCCCGCAGGTCCCGATAGACAGGTCGAGAGTCCTCCAAGTAGGCTATCAGCTCGGCGAAAGATGTTGGTGCTCTCTATTTGCTCCGGAGTTACTATTGGTCAGTATGATTAGGACATGTGTTGATTGGTATGGCGGGGCTCTATCCCAACCTATATGACAATTATGTATCCTTAGAGGCTTGTAGACATATGTTGTGTACGTGAAGGATTGTACGGCCTTATCGGCCTATGTTTAGTGTAATTTTAGTCTTATAGGTCAGTATGTCATATGTATAAGTTTGTATTCCGTCATGATTTACTCCGGTTCATTTACCTATGATAGAATAATACGAAAGATACGTTACGTTGGCACTCGATTGAGTAAAGTACCGGGTGCCCGTCGCGGCCCATCGGTTTGGGTCGTGACAAAAGTGGTATCAGAGCAGTTCTGTTCTAGGGAGTCTACAAGCCGTGTCTAGTAGAGTCTTGTTTATGGGTGTGTTGTGCACCACACTTATAAGCAGGAGGCTACAGGGCATTTAGGATTATCACTCTTTCTTCTTACTCTAGATCGTGTGGTAGAGCTCAGTTGTAAGAAATTTAAATTCCTAAATTCTATTTTATTCGTTATACAACGACATCTACAACCAGAAAGACAGTTGGTAAGAGATTGAATGTGGTTGTGGAAGAGTTGAGTTAGAGGAACTTGATTTTGCGTCATGCTTATGATGGGTAAATGTAAGGCCTTCAGTAGATATGCGTATACTACGACGTGTGAGCCTCTTGATAAGGAGCCCTAAGGCATGAATATCTATCTACCCCTATGGTAAGAAGCAACGAGAGAATCAGAAGGTAGATACAAGTTTCAACAAGTAAAAGAAGCTAGGTGAATAAGGATACGAGGTACCCAGTTAGTGAAGATTATATGTATTTACAATTCAGGCAGAGAAATATAAGCATTCTGAGTTACTTTCAACAATAACAAAGATATATTCACTTGACAACACCCATTTCAGTTATGCACAGTTGGAGCTAACATATATAATTTAAGAGAAGGATGGGATATCAGCATCCAGCTGGGGTTAGAGTAACCCAAAATTGTGGATGGATTGTTATCATTAGCTCACATTTCCGAGGGATATTGCAAACGTGGTAATGGTTCTCCTTGTGAGACACCCAGATAGTGCACTCTAGAATAGTACAATCAGATATGAATACTAGAATGTTCAGAAATTCCAGAAGATTGGCATTGGAATCCTAGAAGGGATAAATATTTACCTTAGTATAACTCTAGCCCCAAGTAAAAAAAAAAGAGAATATTAGGCATTCCGAAGAGCCAATGAGATGAAGCAAGGGGAGCTAAAAGTGAAAGAATGTTTTGTTGAAGTTTTAAGAATAAAGTGATAGGCAAAAATATTATCTGGAGAATAAGAAGAGAGTAAAATGAAGCATCATTAGTAAGATGCGATATATGGGTGATAAAGGTAAATCAAAATATGACACGATGCCAGAGTCTATAGTCAAGTGAAGGAAAAGACAAGAGGAGACATACCTTGAAACAATAGAAGAGTATAAGCCATAAAGTCATATCTTTCTTTCGAGAAATAAGTTGGTGACTCCAACGTGACTACCATAAGGAAACGTTAGACCCCGGAGTAATAGAAACTAGTATGAGATGGTAAACAAGATAAAATGAATATGAATTAGGGACCGAATGATTTGACAATAGCCGGCATCACGAGAATTTTAGAGATCACGTTCCGGCGATAATAGAATGGACAACAGAAAAATAACCTTTAATGGTCATTCAAGAAGACGCTTCCCTAAAACGAGCACTATGATCCAAGTTAAGCTTAAGGGACTAAGTGTGACAGTTACACTAAGTGTCACCCTTGTGCGTAAGAAATTCAATTATCCCCGGTATAGAAGGGTTACCGCAAGGCGAGTAAGATGTCAGTGAAGATGTGGAAAAAAAAAATGCCAAAGATGAAGAGGTAATTATGGAATAGTAAAGGAAGAATGCGGTAAAAAGGTGAAAGGAATGAGATTGCATCTATTCAGATCCTACATATATGATATGACTCCAGAACATTATGCAAGCATGACGCTGAGGAGAAGCAGTAAGGGTTCCATCACTAGATGTTATTGATAAATAAGTGCAAATGAACACTGGATACATAAGGAGCCAGTGTGCGGGATAAGTTAAGACAAAGGATATAACCCAAGAGAGATTACGTAGATTATAGATATGAGAATGGACTAACGTGTAGTTAGTAGTTGATTCAGGAAGAGCCTAGCCATGGCTAAACAAGAGGATATAGACAAATCAGTAGGTTGTGCAGGATAAACATAGTGAAACCCAACATAGGGAATTCAGTTTCGCAAATATGATGACATCGTAATCCTTGAGAAATATTCAGATAGGAGTTGGGGTTGTACAGTCAAAAATTTCAGTTCAGAATCAACCTTACGAGTACAAGGGAGCGGAGGTAAGTAATTAGGGATAATTATATGTGAGTAAGAATGTAAAAAAAACAAAAATCTTTCGGGTATACGATGTAATAAGGTCGCAACTTTACAAGAGTCAAAGGGTCTCTCTTAAGTACTACAAAGAAAGACTAGCTGAGGGAATAAGGAAGAAGGCTTCAACTTAAGCATAATGATATAAGGAAGAAATGGTCTTGTAACAACAGTATCACAACAACATTGTATGCACTCCATAAGAAAGTGGCACCTATCGTGGCTAATGAACGGGAAGAAGAAAAAAAATCAAAAAGTGATATTCAAGATCATATGGGTTGCATGGAATTCCAACATATGTGGGCACTAAGATGAACCAAGTATTCATGCAACACGTGGCAAAATGACCAGGAAAAGTCATTGCCTACATTTAAAGACAACTGAGAAGGCATGGAAGGAAATCTAAGGTGCTAGCAATTTAAAGGAAGATTGCGAGTAGTATAAATATATATGTGTAGGTCGCAAGCTAAAGTATGACAGAGCGACAAAGTTTTAGGTAGATAAGAGTAAGGGTATGAAAAGGTGAGTGATAAGGTGACGAGAACAGGTAAGGCCTCGAGATTAAGCCATAAAAAAAAGAGCTAATGGTTTTCATAAGTTATAGAAACCTCGGTACAGTCTGAACGAACTCAGAGGAGTCTAAGAATATGAGCAATTAGAAGAGATGAAATGCAGCCCTGGTAGTAGAATAAGGGTGTAATGGTGATAGATAAGAGGATGACGTTTAGGCCTTTGATTGAGTAATAATTTAAAGAAAAGAGATTTCATGGATGGAATGATATTAGAATACCCCCATAGGATAAATCACGTTGGGATGATATGAAGTACGGTTATTGAAGTATAGTATCACACCTAGGTGGATCAGAAAAATTATTACAAATGTTCTCCGATGAGACATAAGCCCTAGTGGCAAGGTATTACATAAGAAGTTTCAAGTTATCAGTGGTAGATTGTAGATCAACATTGAGGTGAATCAACAATGGATGGATAAAAGTTACAAAGTATGAGATGAGATTAGACCACCGGTCTTAAGATGAACAGTAATGAAGAAGCATTAAAGGACTCAGATTTATACACATAGGATAAGAAATACGACCTAAGGAACCATAGTCACCGCCCCGCCATGGCCGTTCCTCGTTGTTTTGCGTTTTATGGCCTAAACACTAGAATTCCGCCCGATTCCCATATATTCATGTGGTATAGCCCACACCATTCGAGTGGGATCGGGCCCCCTGTACCCCGATTACCTAAACTTTTTCTAAGCCATAAAATATGACCTAAGGAACCATAGTCACCGCCAGCCGTGGCCGTTCCTCGTTGTTTTGCATTTTGCGGCAAAAAAATTAGAATTTCGCACGATTCCCAAATTTTCGTGTGCTATAACCCATGCCTTCCAAGTGGGTCCGGCCCCCCAGACCACAATTGCCTATAATTATTCGAGGCCATCAAATACGACCTAAGGAACCATAGTCACCGCCCCACCATGGCCGTTCCTCTTTGTTTTGCGTTTTAGGGCCAAAAAACTAGAATTTCGCCTGATTCCCATATTTTGTGCTATAGCCAATCTCTTATCCTGTAGAGAATCGGGTCTATAAAATAAGATATAGCAATATTCGTAAATTTGACAAAGTACCGAGCGAAGAACTTCAGTATATTTATAGATGCCTAGAGGGACATCTTGTCAAGTTTTGTATATGTTCACAAAGTGAGGCCTAGAGATTGGCTAAAAGCTGGAGGAAAGAGGAGAGAAGAGTCGCATAGGCGCACATACAAGGTAAGAGTCGTACAATATGCATGATAGAAGGTAGAAATAGTTACGAGATTGAAAGAATTCTGACCACAAGTCATGGTATGAGAAAGAGGCCTAAAGGGGGGAATGCCCTGACCTTTGGATTTATTCACAGAACAGTTGCCTAGAAGACAAGGACATTGTTAAAACTATTCGTAACAGATATCCGGTTATGAGACCAATAAGCGCAACAGTCAACATTCGAGGACGAATGTTCTAAATGGGGGAATGATGTTACACCCCGTAGTATTACGTCGATGTTACACCTTGTAGTATTGTACGTTGAAATTGTCGTAAGATAATTGACCTCAGTTCAAGGACAAGATTATTTGGAGATTATAAGTATTATTCTACTTCAAACAAGTGATAAGTAAATTCGTGAAGGTGAGAGAGTAAGCGAATCGAAGAAAGTGAGTTTTCGTCGAAGTTTGACAATTTGGGGATAAAATACGGTTCAAGCTATAATACGTCGTATTTATAAACTTGTTCCATACAAGGTACCACATGAACATGATAGTAAGGTATATAAGGTATGTTAAAAGTGATTAGTATTTTAAGTAATTTGGGATAATTCTTAATTATGTGGGTAATTGGTTAATTATTAGATTAGTGGGGGATTAATAAGTTGATTAAGGAAAGGGGTAAATTATTTTGGATAAACTTGATAGGATCCTAACGTGGCAGCAAGTTTTGGCCAAATTAATGACTCTTAAGTCATGTAATTTGGTGGCACATTAGAGGACTTGTGGCCAAAGTCATCAAAGTGTGGGGGCCACACCCACTAATACAAAAGACTTCTTGAATTCACAAAATAAGATATTTACACCTCTAAAATGACTGATGAACTTCAGCAAAGAAAAGTTATATAAGATTAGGATCAAATTCAAAAGTGATGGCAAATGGGGGTGGACCCCACTATTCACTAATTACAACTATTATATTTACTTTTTGATGGATAAACTTATGTCTTGAAAATCTATGTATATCATCAGCAATGCTTTAGCAAGTGTGGAGGAAATAAATATTTTGCCTCTTCTCAACATAGTTTAGAAAAAGGTCCCCTTGAGAATTATGAGCTAAGAAAAAAAATACGAAGAACGACATAGAGATTATGCCTACGTCGGTTTCCTCCGGATGATTGCAAATCGGCTTCAAAGCAAAGTAAGTTAGAAGAAGAGTGTAATCTTTCTCAAAGACAGTATACAGGTTTTGCGCACCACCTCGATCTCGTTGTTCTGTTTTGGCGCGTTGGTTAATCTGAGCTTTCTTCTATGTGAAGTAAGGAGGGATAAGAGTATTTCTTGGAAAACAAGGTAAGAATTTTTCTCTCCTTGGTATATTTAAATTCTTCCAGGTCATGGCTAAATTGTAGGATGAGAATTATGGGATTAATAACGGAAACTCGTATTTTGACGTTGCTATTGTTGTATTAGTTATTCGATAATTTTTTAAGTTTTATTTTCGTGGCTGGAAATCATTGGAGTAACTTGGATATATAGTTGTAGTCATTATTGATATGTGTTTTGAAGGAAAGAAAATATTGAAGAAGTATGTTTGATAATCGTAGCGGAGCTTGCCGCTCGTTGTATCATAGTTTGGGTTGTAAAACTTGTTGTGGGAGTTGCTAGTTGTGTTGTTATATTACCTTGACCATGGTAGGCTTGAGGGAATGATAGGAACTGGGGAAATGTCGCATGTTTCATTGTAGGATTGGTTACCTTCTCTTATGGATTAAGAGAATTGTTCGTGTGGTTGACAATAATATTATTCGTGTTATTTATAATTATGTATTGCTGGATTGCTCTGGTTATTGTTGTTGGTATATGGTATAGGAGGAGGCTCTTGTTACGAGGGAGATGCTACCCAAATTTACATAAACGAGCTACTAGTTTAAGTTGCGTACTTAGCCTTTACTCAACACTAATTTCGAATCTCCTTATGCTATTGTAGATTGAGTTGAGTTGTTTAAAGAATTGCTTGAAAGGTATTACAGACTCAACAGAGTTAAGGTATGTTAAAGCTATCCCTTCTTTCTTTTTGGCATGATCCATATGATACAAACGAAACGAGCAAACACGGAACTTTCATAAATGACTCTATTCATAGAAGTACTAGGGGTGTCTATATTCTTGATTCCCAATGTGAATTATTATTATATTTTCTGTTCATAGGTATTAGAAAAATACGTATTTGATAAAGTTTATTCGAAAGGCATATTTATTTTATGACATTCCGAGAAATCTTATTAACGTATTTCTTATGCATTTCATGCATTTATACATGTACATTGACCCATGACCAGATGGCGTTATATACGCGTATATTATATGTATATGGGATATGGGAAAAGGTTACGACATTATATACGCACCACCACCTGATCAACTGGTATACGTTGATGATTTTGTCCACAGTGGCCGAGATGATATGATGGGATGCCCTCAGAGGCTTGATGATGTTATGAACTCATATACCTATACATGGTATGATATTTATACGCATATGCATGGCATTGTAAATATAAATGATTCACAGAGCTAATTCAGACATACATGTTGAGTCTTTTACTCAATGTTTCTCTCATATCTATTGTTTACTAATTTTTATTCCTTACATACTCGGTACATTATTTGTACTGACGTCCCTTTTGCCTGGGGACGCTACGTTTCATGCCCGCAGGTCCCGATAGACAGGTCGAGAGTCCTCCAAGTAGGCTATCAGCTCAGCGAAAGATGTTGGTGCGCTCTATTTGCTTCGGAGTTGCTATTGGTCAGTATGATTAGGACATGTGTTGATTGGTATGGCGGGGCTCTGTCCCGACCTTTATAACAATTATGTATCCTTAGAGGTTTGTAGACATATGTCGTGTACGTGAAGGATTGTACGGCCTTATCGGCCTATGTTCAGTGTAATTTTGGTCTTATAGGACAGTATGTCATATGTATAAGTTTGTATTCCCTCATGCTTTACTCCGGTTCATTTACCTATGATAGAATGATACAAAACATACGTTACGTTAGTACTCGGTTTAGTAAGGTACCGGGTGCCCGTCGCGGCCCATCGGTTTGGGTCGTGACATTTGCTTATTACGAATAATTGCCTATTTAATTAAGACATTCTTGCTTAAGTTTATTATTGATTATTTGATCATTATTCGTGAAATTATTATTCATTTAATTATTGTTGAATATTTCGGAAGGTGAAGTCGGTATTCTGGTATTGAATTGATTGATAAGTGCATATCCCCGCATTTAAATACTCTTCTAAATTTATATTATTATTTTCATGATAAGGAAGAGTTTAAAAGCACAAAGGGTGATGCCGTGCCATTTTTATTATTTATAATATCATTATCATGGTAAGGAAGAGTGTAAAATCACGAAGGGTGTTTCCGTACCATTTGTGAGTATAAAAGCACGAAGGGTGTTGCCGTGCCATTTGTGAGTATAAAATCATGAAGGGTATTGCCGTGCCATTTGTGAGTGTAAAAGAACGAAGGGTGATGCCGTGTCATTTTCAGAAAGAGTAAAAGCACGAAGGGTGATGTCGTGTCAAATGAGAGTAAAAGCACGAAGGGTGGTGCCGTGCTCTTTTCATATTATCAATTGCTCATTTTATTGTTGATAAATTAAATGGCTGCCAAGTGATACTTCTCCTGCTGAAATTATTATATCATTCCCCTT
This sequence comes from Nicotiana tabacum, assembly GCF_000715075.1. Lineage (NCBI taxonomy): Eukaryota > Viridiplantae > Streptophyta > Magnoliopsida > Solanales > Solanaceae > Nicotiana > Nicotiana tabacum. Next base: position 90,920,236 of record NC_134102.1, read on the forward strand.
CGCATGTTCCCTCCCAATTTGTAAATTGTTATTTATTGTATTATTGTTACTCTGTATTTGTATATACTTGTACAGGTGATTTACGTACGTGTCTTGTAATAGCCTCGTCACTACTTCGTCGAGGTTAGGCTCGGTACTTATCAGTACATGGAGTTGGTTATACTGATACTACACTCTGCACTTCTTATGCAGATTTCGGAGTTGGTCCCAGCGGCGTACTGTAGATTTGCCCGGATACAGCTACCGGTGGAGACTTGAGGTATAACTGTACGACGTTTGCAGTTCTGAAATCCCCTTCTATCTTATCTCACCTGTGTATTATATTTCAAACATCTTGAATTTTATTCAGACCTTTATTTGTATTATTCTAGAAGCTCGTGCACTTGTGACTCCAGTTCTGGGATGGTATTTAGATATCGCGATTATTATGGATTATTCGCTGTATTTCAGACTTTATTTTCGTATTTGTTTCCTTGTTATTAATTAATTTAAAATTTTGTTAAAATGACTAATTATATTCTAACGTTGGTTTGCCTAGCAAGTGAAATGTTAGGCCCCATCACGGTCCCGAAGGTGAGAATTTCGGATCGTGACACTATTTGAGCCATGTTTGAGGCTACATAGAGGTTTAATCCCTGAACGAATGATAAATACTTTTCATTGATGAAGTTGCCGATTTGAGCTATGATGGCACACTTAACACATGCCTACACTTTAGCATGTCATTTATACCAGTCCCGGAGCATGAGATTTGTTATTCATTCATCACATACATGTATACTTGTTTAATTGCTCATGTATGATATGTTTGGACTGGAGGCCATGTGATCGTGCCGGGCGGATTGTGTTGTTATGCCTGTGATCATGCCAGGCGGATTATGATATTTTGCATGTGACCACACCGGACGGATTGTGTTGTTTTGCCTTTGACCATGGCGGGCGGATTATGATATTGTTCTTGGGACCACGTCGGGCAGATTTTGTTGTTATGCTAGTGACCATGACGGGTCACCCTCTCATGTTTCTCTCTTGATGGTGTACACTCAGATATTGGAAATACTGATTAGTGGTTTGGAACGAATATGAAAAGTTAAGAGAATCTGGCTAGTGTTTTGTTGGATTTTGCATTTCATTTACTTGCAATTTCCTTGATCATTTATATGATTTAACTGCATATCACCCCTATATGCCATGATATTGTCTGAGTAAAGTATTTGAGAAACTGTACTCATACACACACGAATGTTTTCTCACTAAACTTGTTGAGTTGATTTCACTATTATTTTGTACAGGAATTAAAGATGAAACTACACAGGTGATAGCTAGTATCATTAACAATTTGTGCTCCTTTTACCTTGCTGTGTTTTTTTACAATACTTATTGAGTACATTGGTCGGTTGTACTCATACTATACTCTGCACTTCGTGTGCAAATCCAGGTACTTCTGGGCATGACAGTTGTTGGCTTTGGAGCTTTATCTATTCGGAGACTATTGAGGTAGATGCTTTGGCGTCCGCATGCCTTGACTCTCCTTCCTTCAGTTTATTAGTATTGTTCTATCTTTCTAGATAGTGTCTTAGCAGTCAGACTATGATGTCATTTAGATACTCATGTACTCAGTGACACCTAGATTTTGGGAGATTTTGTATTGAGTTGCGGTATTTTCTTATCAATTATTATGAGATTTTCACTATTAAGCTTATTTCGTTATGTTTTAAATTTAAAGATGGGTGGTTATTTGTGATTGTTGGCTTGCCTAGTATTGCGATAGGCGCCATCACGACATGTGAGATTTTGGGTCGTGACAAGTTGGTATCAGTTGTTATTATTTTGTGACATTGATACACATGCGGTGGTATAAAGATATGGGTTTATACACATGCGGTGAGATAAGGTGGGTTGATACGTATGTTGCTAGTAAGAGAATTACTTGAAGCCACGTGGTGAGATAAGGTGGGCTAAAACGCGTGTAGCTATTTCGGGAAAAAATAATTTTTTAAAAACTAAATGTAAGGCTCACGCGGTGATATAAGGAAAGATTATGATTGAAATTGTGAAATATGAATACGAGGCGGTACCTCGATTGTGATCCTTGTTGCACCTTCCATGTTGAAAAGAATTGTTGGTTGAATAGTTCTTATTGTTTCTTCATTGCTTTACTTGTAATTATCCATATTTGCCTTCTCTTTGTTTCATTATGTGTTCACTCCTGGTTGCCTTTACTGCTTAAATCTCTATTGTTAGCTTACATTACTGAACTGTTTACTTGTCATTTACTTCCTTGTTTCCCATATTTAAACCATGCTATACTTTGTTTAGTTTCTTATCTTCTAGTAGGTGTCTTGACCTGGCCTCGTCACTACTCTAACGAAGTTAGGCTTGATACTTACTGGGTACCGTTGTGGTGTACTCTACTATGCTTCTACATATTTTTGTGCAGATCCAGGTACATCTGTCCTTGCTGGATGTCAGTGATTGATTAGTTACTTTTTGAGATTTCAAGGTATACTTGCTCGACATTCGCAGGCCTCGAAGTCACCTTCTACCTTTTAGATAATCTACTGTTTATTTCTTGTTCCAAAACAGTATTGTATTTCGAGACTATTAGTATACTCTTGTAGAGCCTATGACTCTGTTCCACCAGGTTTTGGGGAATTGTTGACAACTGCACTGTTGAGTTTTATTATGATAGTTTAATGGTTAAATTGAGATTTTATTATTATTTCTACTATTTTTCAATGTATGTTACTAGGTGCCATCACGATATTTTAAGGTGGAAAATTGGGTTGATGACACTTATATAGGTATTTGAGTTCAAAAAGTGTAGGCTGGAAAACTTGTATTCGAAGAAAGATGGCTTCTCGTATTGCTAAGGAAACTCTAACTTTGTGTGCCTCAACGATTAAGACTATGCTATCCGGATTGATATTTGCAAAAATCGAGGTGGCAATGTTGATTTTAGCCTGGGGAATCAACTTATGTCCTAAATTATCCTAATAAATAAGAAAATTAAAAATGTAATTAGAAAAAAATAAAAAGAGAAAAAGTATATGGTTTTGAATTTAGGTTTAGATCGTGGTGAGATGGACATTGTCTTTTACACACATTATATACGTAAGCATGTATGTTGAGTTAAAGACAGTAAGGACAAATTACATGCCTTGCTGCTCATGAGTGACTTTTAACTTAATAGAAGAATAGTTCAAATGTTTCCATTCCATTTTGCCCTAAAAGCAATTTAACAAAGTGTTTCAAAAGCCATATATTATATATCTTGAAGAACAGTTAACCTTTTATTCTGCGTAAGTTTAGGAAAATTATGGCTAGTTGAGGATTGAGGAATATAATATCACACATATGGTGTCTCACAACAATCTGTTCCTAAATAATTTTTAGGGATTTTTTTGGATAAAATATTCAACTATTTTTCTATCTGAAAACAAAATGAAAAGGGGTTAGTTAGGATACTATATACTTATTTTTTTTTCTTGTTTCTTTTTGGATTGTGGACGGTCACCTTAGATCTTTACCAAAAGCAAATGTTCAATATATGGTCCAAACTCTAAAGTGACAGATTTTGATACGCGTGGTCTTCTATTGATTAAAACCTAAGAAAGCAAAACTACAAGCTTCATAGGCACCCAATTCAAAATGTTTTTGTAAATTGATCTTTACTTTGGATGGTCAATTCTAGTCTAGACTATAACAAAATGCATATATAAAGATATGGATGTATTTGAAGTTGTTTTCAATAGTCTTAATTTTCTTGGAGCAAATCATTGAGTACGTGGAAAAGAATCCTGCTCCATTTCTATAAATTCAGTTCTAGATTGGTCTCAATATATCTAATTCTTCGATAGAAACTTGGTAAACCTGAGCTTTCCTTGTACCAAACTACACTATTTAGTACTAGTGAAAAAGATGTTTGGTTTCTTTTTTCAACTCCCCATATGATGTTGTGCAACTCTCCAAGTATCTAACTGTTGAAAAATATCATGTCCAAATTCTTATAACAACTCATTGTGCAATTGATTGTAAAGCTAAAATCAAGTTTCTCTCAAGTGAACATGATATTACTACTTAGTTTCACAAGTTTGTAACAAAAAATAGGGGATAAAACTCTATATAATTACTGTGTAATTAATTAGAGGCTTGTCGAATAAGTTAAATATATAAGATTCTCCATATTAGCTAATCATATTACTTAACTTATTCCTTTTCTGCATTACAAATATTACATTACTTTATCTACACATTAAAACCACGGAATTATAAATTCATGAGATTTATGGTGTAATTGTGAGATGGATGCATTAGTTAATATTTTTAGAGGTTGTTTAGTAGGAGGTATAAGAATAGTGCTGAATATGATGTATTAGTAATACTGGTTTTAGTAACGTTGAGATTAGTTATGCTGGCATTAGTAATGCTAGAATTAGTTATGCTGGCATTAGTTATGCTGAGATTACTTCTTATCAACTATTTGGTTTGGTGTAGGGGTGTACATATGTCGGGTTGGTTCGAATTTTTTAATTATCAAATCAAACCAATGGTGTCGGATTTTTAAATTTATAAACCAAACCAAACCAACAAAGTCGAGTTTTTTCAATCTCGGTTTTTCTCGAATTTTTCGAGTTTTTTCGGGTTTTCGGATTTTTTCCGGTAAAGTCTTCATAGCATAAAATATGTAACTTGTGCTCCAAATATTTCTTAAGTCCTAGTAAAATACAATTATATAATGTGTTTTCCAAGAAACTAACACAATAATATGAGATAAGTCATAACATTATACTAAAATATTCAATAACAAAGATAAAATAAAAAAATTACATAAAATAAATATTGCTAATTAATAAGCCATAATGAAAATTAACATAATCTAAAATACTATATAGGTCAAGCTAAAATAAGTATAACTAATAAGTACTAATATTAATTACATAACTAAGCACTAAAGAAAAAGATAAACTAAGTTATGCATTTTCATTAAAAACCAATGTAAAGCTAAAATAATTATCCAACACTATCGGCATTCCTAGTATTGAATTGAATTTCTTTTGTTAACATTAATATTGATTTGAACTTTGTTTGAGTTACTACATTTATGGGCTATAAAATTTATTTACCATTCAAGAATGTTAAGTCTAAACTTGAAATAATACGTTAAAAGATAAAACTGTGAAAATTTTTAAGAAATATTTATAAATTACATTACAATAAATATTTATATGTATAAAATATATTTAAAAATTATATAAATGTATTATCGGGTTGGTTTGGTTTCGGTTTGACTTTTTTCAGTTAAAACCAAACCAAACCAATTATGGTCGGATTTTATTTTTCAATACCAAACCACATCGGTTTTTTTCGGTTTGACTCGGATTATCCGTTTGGTACGGTTTATCGGTTTTCTTTGTACACCCCTAGTTTGGTGTATTAAAGCATTGCATGATTTCTAAAAAAAAATGGTTGTTTACAAAATTATCCTGCACATTTTTTAACTTTGTACACTATTTTTACTGCAAAAATTTTATTACCTTCCACATTCTTTAGTCTCTCTAAAACGAACTTTTTTTTTACCAGGGAGCAAAATTAAAAGAGAAAACTAATTGAGATATTAAAGTTAAAAGAGAAGAAAAATTTAATTGCTATGACATATAATACAAAACATCAATTATTAAAAAAATGGGATTTTAACCAAATAAAAAAAACTCTATTTTATATTTTGAACGAATTCAAAATCAAATTTAGTCTTAAATATGATATTATTTTGATTATAGTAAATTGCTAAAGGGGAAACACTAATTAAAATATCATAATATAAAATATACATACAAAATATGGAGAAAAGTATTTGGAATAGATTTTGAGGGATTTGGAGGGCAATATGTCTTTAACCATGTTTATGCAAGTATTAAAAACCGCATTGCTAATACCATGGTTTGCTATGTATTAGTTATACATATGATAATACCAAATAAGATTTATAATTAATATTTGTATTAGTTATACATAGGTTGAAAAAATATACCAAATAATTAGGAATTAGTAATGAACAAAATTAATGATTGCACTATTTTTTCTAATATCTCTTACCAAACTACCCCTTATATTGTGATCGTATGATATGTAGTAGGCGTTTGGACATGAATTCCAAAAAAAAAAAAAAAAAATTTGAAATTTCACTAAAATTTGAATTGAAGATGAAATTGTGTTTGGTTATAATTTTTGCAGCATATTTGAATATCTTTTTTTCAACATATTTTGCAACTAAAACTAGCAACCTTCCCATTTTCAATTGAAAAACTGGTTCTCATCACCGATTTTTCAAATTTAAAAATATATTTTTAAATGAGATTGGAAAAATTGTAAGATTTTGATAACCAAACATTATTTTTAAAAAAAAAAAAATTCTTATGTCCAAAGGGGCTCATAATCATGGAAAAGTTTAGAGAGACATGCCAGATACAACCTTGTATATTATTTTTTAAGGAAATTAAATTAAAGCTAAAAACTAAGACGTGATAACTACATTACGCGTAATGTTGCACACGATGCATGGGATCTGTAAATTGGAATACGAGCCCTTTCACCATCCATCATATATGATATACCCCATCAAGAGTGACAAGAGTTCATTTCCCTCTCACTTTTTTTTAATCAAAATTATTATTAAAGTCAACTACTTTTTGCATGTAGAAGTGACAGTTCGATGAGCCATGTCCCAACTAAAATGAGTAGAAGATGAAAGCACATACGTACGTCTTTTCTTCCCGTTATAATCTTATGACACTAGTAATCTATTAATTCGACTAATTCAAATTCAAGTTAAATAGTATTAAATAGTTTAATATTAAAGAGAGAATTTATCACGATCCAAATCCTAATCTGTTGTGATGGCGGATATCTCGATACTAGTCAAACTGACAACCTCAATAAAACACAATATCTTTTTAAGTTTGAAAATATAATATTTAAACACAATCCACAAGTCTCGCAATAACCGATACACACACTCCCAAAAACCTGGTGTCATTGAGTAAATGAGCATCTATACATTACAAGCCTGAAAAACGTGATCTATAATATTCTGAGACCAAATACAATAAACAAAGGATAGGGAAGAAGAGACAAGGTCTGCGAAACATGACTGTTACCTTTGAATCTCCGAAAAATCGACTGTGTGAAAGAATCAACACCCAGTGTATCCGGGATCACCTAGATCTGCACACGAAGTGAAGGGTGTAGTATGAGTACAACCAACTCAGTAAGTAACAATAATAAATAAAGAACTAAAAGTAGTGACGAGTTTCTCAGCTAAATTCAAATACAGTGCTTTCCAATATAAAAGAGCAGGCATGCTCTCAAGTTCAACATTTAGGATTTCACTGAAATTTCATATCAAGTTTGACTGAAACAGAAAATAATGTTTTCCGAAGTTTTAAAAAACAATAGTGATATATGACAGCCGAAATGTAGCAAATAATGAAATCAATGCATCCTCTCAGAGTAATAGTCAAGCAATCCTCCCATTCACTCCAACCTCACAGCCACTCTTTCCTCACAGTCACTCATTCCTCACAGTCGCTCATTCCTCATAGTCACTCATCACTCGGCACTCGCACTCAGTAAGTACCTGCGCTCATTGGGGGTGCGTACAGACTCCTGAGAGGCTCCTTCAGCCCAAGCGCTATATCAAGCCAACCGTGGCATAAATCAATGAACATGCTGCAGCGTGTAACTCGATCCATAAATATCCTCATAATTAGGCCCTCGGCTCATTCAGTCATTAATCTCTCCAGTCTCTCGGACTCAAGATGTCATGAAAATCAGCCCAAAATGATAATATGATGTATCAATAAATAGCAACAGAGACTGAGATATGACATGAACATGACTGAGTGTGAAATTACAATTTGAATATATAATTCAACCACAAAAATGACCTCAGTGGGTATCAATAATAACAACATATGTCTAAGCATGATTTTTAATACGAGTCTCAACTTAATTTTCTCTAACACATAGAGAATGTAGTGGTATCAGCATATTATTCAACTACACAGTTCCATGGAATTTGACCAAATCACCATTCCTACGGTGCACGCCCATACGTCCGTCATCTAGCATGTGCGTCACCTCAAAATCAATCACATAATACATATTCCGGGGTTTTATACCCTTAGGACCAAATTTAGAACTGTTACTTACCTCAAACAGTGTAATTTTCTACTTTGCTATGCCTTTGCCTCGTGAATTGGCCTCCAAAACGCCTCGAATCTAGCCATAAATAATTCGATTCAGTCAATAAAATTTATTGGAATTAATTTCATAAGAAACTATTAATTTTCCATCAAAATCTGAAATTTAGCTTAAAAATTGTCCGTGGGGTCCACGTCTCGGAACCTGACAAAAGTTATAAAATTCGGAAGCCCATTCAACCACGAGTCTAACCATACCAATTTTACCAAAATCCAATCTCAACTCGACCTCCAAATCTTCAAATCTTATTTTCAAATCCCTAAGTTCAAATCCTCAATTTATACATTAAAAACATGTAATCTAGTCGGATTATTCGATGATAATTCAATATATAGAGTAGAAATGATCACAAGTGACTTACCTCAAGATTTTTCGTGAAAACCTCGCTCAAAATCGCCCAGCTCGAGCTTGAAATGCCCAAAAATAGCAAAAGCTCAGAACCCCTATGTTTTTGTACTACCCAAGGGTTTCCGCTTCTGCGGGATTTTGTGCGCATCTGCGTACACGCTTCTGCGAGGAGTTGTCTGCTTCTGCGAAGCTGCCTCACTAAGCGCCCTTGCGCTTCTGCGATCATACGCCCGCAGGTGCGGGGCCGCTTCTGCGATCGAAGCCCCAGCCACACCTGGACGCACATGCGATGGAAGGCTCACTTCTGCGAGCTCGCACCTGCGATGGAAATTCCGCATGTGCGATTATATTAGATGGCAGAAACCTTCAGATTTTCTTCGAAGTCCGAATTTGATCTATTAATCATCCGAAACTCACCCAAGGTCCCCGGGACCTCAACTAAATATACCAACATATCCCATAACATCATACGAACTTAGTCGAACCCTCAAATTACCTCAAACAACGCTAAAATCACGAATCATACCCCAATTCAAGCCTAATGAACTTTGAAATTTCAAGTTTCCATAAACGACGCCGGAACCTATCAAATCATGTCCGATTGACCTCAAATTTTGCACACAAGCTATAAATGACATAACATGCCTATTAAAATTTTTAGAATCGGATTTCGACCCCGATATCAAAAAGTCAGCCCCCGGTCAAACTTCCTAAAAATTCGACTTTCGCTATTTCAAGCCTGATTCCACTACGTACCTCCAAATAATTTTTCGGACATGCTTCTAAGTCCAAAATCACCATACAGAGCTATTGGAATCATCATAATTAAATTCCGAGGTCGTTTACACATAAGTCAATATCCGATCAACTTTTCCAACTTAAGTTTTCAATTAAGAGACTAAGTGTCTCATTTTACTCTGAAATCCTTCCGGACTCGAACCAACTAACTCGTTAAATCATAAAACAACTGTAAAGCATAAATTGAGCAGTAAATGGGGGAACGGGATTATAATACTCAAAACGACCGGTCGGATCGTTACATAATTCCCTTTGTAGGAAATTTCTTCCATTTTTAGAGATTCCATTCATCCAACACATCCTGAATAGTAACACATGTATGCTATCATATGCATATTAGAGGTTGACGAATTAATTCTTTTCCATTTGTTTGAAGGGTAATCTTGGTGTACTGATAAAATTGTTGGCATATGACCAGGAGGTTACGGGTTTAAGCTGTGAAAATATGCTCTTGCAAAAATGCAGGGGAAGACTACGTATAAAAAGATCCTTATAATCCACCCCTTTTTCGGACCCTGTGCGTAGGTGCGTGTTCAGCACTATATAGAAGTTTATTAGTAGTATTGCTGAAAGCTGACGAATGGAGACTTCATCATTCTTGGAAAGCTACTAATACACCCTTTCGTTGCGCAGCTCAACCATGTGATGTTTGATTTGAATCCCACAGTTTGAATGCACTTAAACCTAGAGTCTTTTTTCATCTATAAAACAGAGAAGAAACATATTTTTTTCCTCATAGTTGTAAATTTCTAATTCCAATGACAATTTAATATGGTATCGACATAAAATTTTGGAATTATTTCACTCTAACAACTCTAAAAGATTTTCCAAACAAGGAAATCGTTTACTATAACGGAGGGCAATTTACACCCCATAGGTAATATATATTAATAGACATGCCACTACTTCTCTTAGCGGCCGACTAACCTTTTCTTTTGGTCTATTAAATCAAGATGCAAACTCAGATTCAGAAAACCAAGAAGGTCAATATTTTGACGAGAACAAATATTCAATTTTGTCATCCATTATACTTTTGATCAATTCATATCAGTAAATCGTCTCGTATGTCAATGGGTAGCTCCACCACGAAATGACATATCCAAATTTTTGAAAAAAGAAATATTCAAATTTATCGTATAACTTTTGATTATGATTTTAAATTACTTACATATCGGGTATTTAATAGATGCCAACGACAACCTACTTTTTTCAATATTAAAAGAAAGGTTTAACAAATGACAAAGTTAGCTTAATTTTAGGGAAATATTTGATAATTTTCCTTTTGAGAGAAAAAGAGACAAGGGCATTAGTAAAGTAATAAGGGAGAAGAAATTGTCCATTTCCATAACAAATTTTGAAACATTTTTGCTATTCTCATTTCTGCGCGGTGTCAACAACGAGCAGAGCTTGTTGAATGTTCGTTTGAACTTCAAAAAAAGGGTCCCCTCCTGTTCCATCCCCTCATTTCTGAACCCACTCCTCAAAAAAGCAAAAGTTGGATAAAGTTTTTCATAAGATTCTTATTTCAGACTGTCACCACTTTCAACTTTCAAATCCTTCATTCTAACTCTCCCCTCTCTTTCCTTAAACAGTGGAAAAATACGGTTATGTTTGCTCTTCTGTGTGTGTGTGTGTGTAGAGACTCCAAATACCCATGATTCCAAAGACCCTTTTCTTAACTTCCCTATGACTGAAAGAATGATAAAGAAAAGGCTCTATCTAAAGAGGGAGATTCTTTTGAAAATAAAAAATGTTCGATTTGTCTCTTCATTCTTTTAATAATATCCATTGATCCAAAATCTTCCCTTTAGTTTCCTCTCTCTCTTTTTACACCTCTTCCTTGTACTAGTATATTCCAAAAAATCTATCTCCCTCTTTTTCCCTATTCCTTCCAACCCTTCTCTAATTTTTTTCAAGAATCAAATCCAATTAAGTCTTTTTCTTTTTCTTTTTCCCTCCCTTTGAACCATTTTTATTATACTTTTGTGTTTTCTTGATGTTTGGTTTGAAATGGGTAGGGAAGGAAGAGTGGAGGTGGTAAGCAGCAAAGGGTGTTCAAAGTTGTTAGTGGATTTTTCCTCTTCATTCAGAGGGATTCCTTCTTATTCATTAGAACCACTCATAATGTCTCCTGCTTCCTCTGCCTCTGTTATGTCTGAATCAACAGTTACCACTCGATCCAATTATCCATTTTATGGACTTGTTATCTGTGTTACTGGACTTTCTAAAGGTATGATTTTTGGAATATTTTGTGAGCTTTTGCCTAAATAAAAACTGTTTTGAATTGAAAGAGAAGATGAAAGATTGTAGCTTTTCTTGTTTTTTAGTATGAAGTTGACGGTGATGTGTTCTATTTAGTGGCGGAGCTAAGTGTGTTGATGGGGTTCAATTGAATAACTTGTGTCAAAAAATTACACCGCACAAATAGGGTAAAAATGAATTTTTTGGTTTATAGTAGTCGTTGAATCTCCTTGATAGTTTAGTGTATTCACTCACTTGTTCAAGTTTGCATTTGTTTGAATCCCTTGTTGGAGTTCCCGGCTCTGCCACTGGTTCGATTCCTCTACTTTTAATTTCTTTTTCTTCAACTTATAATTGTCTTCGATATGTTATTTACAGAAGCTAGGAAGCAAGTGATGGAAGCAACAGAGAGATTAGGTGGTAAATACAGCCCACATTTGCACCCTCAATGTACCCATCTGGTGGTTCAGATATCCTTTTTTTCCTGCATTTTTTAAATCCTTGATCATTATTTCTCTATACCCTCTTTATGTTTACGACTCTGGTAAACAATAGTACTTGTAGTATTTTATCCAGTTGACAGCTTATCTTTTCCATACTTAAACAACGAGGAGAAATGAGAATCGGATAGATGGATCTAGTTAAGTGTTTATAACTTGCTTATTACACACAGGTTATCGGGTGATTCAGGTCTAGTGTTTGTAATTTTTTGGTTAAGATTTGTTGCCTGGATTGGTATTCCTTAATGTCTACTACAGCTTTTCTGGACGTAAGTTTGAGCATGCCTCGAAACATGGTTCAAAAAATGGTCTCCAGGTTGTTACACTGTCATGGTTTGTGGATAGTGTAAGAAGGAATGGTAAGGAGTGTCATCTGTTTGTAATTTTTATTAGCTTCATTACTTGTTTTCTGTATCACTCTTGTATTGCATGTTTTATGTTCTTTTTCAATTGATTAACTTTCTTATTTATTCTTCCTCGAAATGGACTGTTGAATGTGCTGATCCTGCTTCTGTTTTTTGGGTAACCTTTACTTCTTTCAATTTGAATAACATAGTCAGTTGTGATTCGTAATAGATTTTTTTCGGCAAAGGAAGATACCCGATTTTAAGCCACTACCATTTTTTATGATAATGGATGCAAGTGTAGTATAAATATATATTCTGGAAAATTTTCGACGACTTATACATTGTTTAAGCAGAAGGCAGTGGGTTAGCGCTTTGGATCCACCATCGCTTCATAGCATTTAATTCTATTCTACAGAAGCACAACTGTAGAACAGAGAGACAATGCTGATATATAGGCTTTCTTGAATTTCCTGAACTTAATGCATGAACACATTTGGTGTTAAAATGGTTGAAAAGATACACGAAGCTTTATCCTTCATGTTTTTATTTAGATGAAATAAGCCGCTTCTTTTCTTTCTTGAAGATGCTTAAGATGCTTCTACATGGATAATCAACTAAAAGTAGTTACAAAAATTGATGGTTAACTAGAATTTGTTTCCTTCTGTAATGAATAAGCCTTTTACTTTTCGTTTGTTATCAAAGCACAATCCATATTTCTGTCGCTTCTTTCACAAAAGGTTTAGGAAATTTGTTACTTTTGATTTGTCCTATTTTGTCTATGACTAAAACATTATTGCTTGTGTTTGCTCCAGTGAGGTTGAGTGAATCTCTTTATAGTGTTAAAGGTGTTGGACAAGATGGTCTCTCAGTAGATGATATCGACGGGCTTGCTCAGAGAGCCAGCAGGCAGCGTTCATGTCTCCCTGTTGCATTGCCTGAAAATAGCAAACCACCTCACATGATTGAAGAGCCACTTATGCATACTGAAAGAGAACCTAATAGAAGGACTCTGTTCAATCATACCTTTTATGTTGATGCAGATGTATCTGATGAGCTGCGTAGTAAGGTATGTTTAGGTTGTTATAGAAAAGCTCAAAATTGATATTTCTTTCAACATATACAAGATTGTTTTGCTGCAGTACTGCTTATCTAAGTCTTATATGTTTATTCCTTTTGTTTCACTGAAAATCGTTGCTATGCCACTTGGCATTTTTCTTTGTTTGTTACAGCAATACGCGTCCCTATATTGCATCATATTCTGAAGCTTAGGTCATCTGAATATAATCAAGTTATTAAAGGTGGGTTGTACTATTTTCTGACTTGTTGTAAAACTTAGGTCATCGAGTCTGCTGCAGCAGAAGGTGCTTGTTTGGTGGATCAGTGGTTTGTTGGTTGTGCTGCAAGTCATGTAGTCTGTGAAGGAAACTCAATTCGGAAATACCTTGGCCATTCCTCTAACATTGTCACAGTAAGTGTTACTCCATCCATTTAGTGAGTAAGCATGAATGCTTTCTCATGTTCGCAATTTTAATGAGAAGTGAAAATTTAAGTTTGATGAATTTACATTTCTCTGATCCCACTTTTATCTTGTCTTAGGCAAGAGCTTTACATTCCCCTCAAGGAATATCGTATCATTCCCCCGATTCATTTCTTCATTTGAATTGCTTCTAAAAATAAATAAACCTTTTTGTCAGCCGCTTTGGGTTCTGAAGAGTGCAAAGGAAAAGCGCCTGCAAAGGCTTGTTCATATGTCTGCTGATTTGGCTAGGCAAACTGGAATATTACTTGATAGCATTCAGAATACAATTAATAGTAAAGTATGTATTCACCCACCTTCCTTCTCTTTCTCTCTCTCCATATTATTACTGGTGAACTTTCCAAAGGTGCTTTCTCTATCATCTTAAAGACTGTTTAGAATATCTTCCAATTTTTTAAATCCAAAGGATGTTAGCTTTGTGGTTTCTATGACAATGCTCCTTCAGAAAGCAGATTGATCTACGTCATTACAAAAAACATATTTATCCTTTTCTTTCTCGCACAAGGACAACATACTAATTGAAGGATCTGGTTAATCTTTTATTTGAGGTGGGTGCCATGGTGCAGTAATTCTGTGAGTACATGTGGTCTGAAAGTCACATAACTTGGGCTTTAATTGCGGTTGGTGGTCCAGGGAAACTAGTCTAACATTGGTTCAAGGATTTGTAGTTTTGACCATGTGCTAGGGGTTTTTAGTCTTTATTTAGAAGTAGTACTCTGTTTTTCTGGTTTTCCCACAAATCTCAAAGAAAACATACATGTCATAAGGGTATCATGGTAATTTTTTCCCAAACTCTTAAGGATTGTCTTTTTCCTAATGTAAGATCTCTAGATGGACCATGTATTTTTGGTTTTGTATGTATATAGGGTTTCCCATTGATGTAGCTTTATATCCTTGCCCTTGACTATGGACTCGGAGTAGTTACGGAATTTGCAATTGGATCCTAGTTAAACTCAGTAATTCACTGCTGGCATTGACCAAAATATGGAAGTAGTCTTTCTGGTTAGCTCCAAAGTGATCACCACTTTTCTTTAAGGAAACATTCTAAGACTTCTTATATAACAATACATAAAGTTCAGCAGGGCCCTTCTTTTACTCTTTTCAGCACAACTTTTCCTCTATACTATTCTCCAAATACACAAAGTTAACTTGTAACTTCACATTTCTAATCAACTACTTCTGCAGTTCTCTATTTCAAACCTTTTCTTGGTAGTTATGCCAAGGCAGAGGTGGACTATAGTAACGGATGAACAGAGCAATTTATAGTAAGAGAGTGATCCTTGCATCTTGTGGCTATTGTAAGGTCCTTTGATCTACAGTTGATTGGTGGATATATAGTGAGGAGGTTGGCTGGTCATTAAATACCTTGACTATCTTTCTAATTTCTTGACTTAAACTACAGACGTCATAGTTGAATGCTATGCAGACATAGGTGCTGAACGGATGCCATGTAAACGTTGCCTGGGTTTGTCATCACCTACTTTTCCTAAACTTCAAGATGTAGCAAGTGATTAGTTGGATAGGGTGGCCTCCAGTGGCTGACTTTTCAAATTGGTCATGTACTAATAAAAATGTGAATGAATTTGAATTTTCTGTTGATATATTTCCTGAATGTTCTGCATTGTAGGACGTCCTTTGGAGATTTTCCTGCTATAGTTCTTCAATTTTAAAATTTCTTATGACTTGTTTATAGGAAATTAATGCTGGTGCTCATATTCAAGATACCACAAGTTCTACACCTAGAGTGAACCAGGAAGAAAGACTAAATGTTGTCAATGTGGCCAAAGAGGGAGTAAGGAAGCGTCGTGGTTGGCGTATGCAGGTAAAAGAACTTCAGTTTTTTTGGTGGAGCTCACTATGTAATTAGATGCATAGATAGTTTAGGTTTACTATATTGTGTCCTGTTATGGCACTTGGCAATATACTATAACTTTCTGTTATGACATGACATACCTCTCTTCTCTTTATCATAGTGAATTCTTTTTACTCTTGTTCTTCCCTTGTTTGGGTATAGCACTCAATTTGCCAAGAATTAATCTTGATCTTGTATATATTATTGTTCTCAATGAAATTTAAATTTAATTTTATTTGTCGATTTTGTTATTTCAGACATGTCAGACCCCTTTACGTCACCTATCTCCGAGCAGCCTTCTAGATTCCATCTGCTGGTCGATATCTGACCCAACTTCGGCTGCTTCGATTTACATGGACTCTTCTAGTGCTGAAGATGCAAATCAACAGAACACCTCTGTAGTCTTTGATGCGAAGGAGGATCACAAAGCATCTGAAGCTTCATTTGTGAACCTATCCCGACCGCTTTCAGAAAGGTTTGTCAGATCTCTTACTTTCAGTGACTGTTACAGTTTCAACGAGCAGACTTAAAACTTGTGAGATATAGTGCTCCTTTCACCTTGACTCAGTCGACACTTTTTGACAAAATAGACTACTGCCTTGGTATCTTGCAATATATCTTTTAGCTGTGTCAAACAAGTGTTTGAAATTTGTATGCAAATTATTGCATATATCTTTGCTTCGCTGAGCATATCATGTTGGTTCTGTTAGAGTATTAACATGTACTTGGAAATTTGAATAGGTTTTAGATTATGTTTGTGTATGGTCCAATGATTGCGTTAGATAGGTATTATACTTTCAAGTGTCAACAACTAATCCTATTATTTCTAATTCTACATCAACTCTTACTAACAGTTCTTATACTACATTAACTCTTTTTGGTACCGGATGTTACACAAATGTTGATATCATTTCCAACAGGAAAAATGCTTTTTCAATTATTTCATCGAACCAGAAATGCCAATGATGAAAGTCATGTGCTTGTCACATGCAGGTGGGTACTTATTAGAATTTAACGTAGGACAGTTCAAAGATCAATGTCAAACTGTTGGGTTACTCTTGGTAGAACTGATACAATAGGGATCGAATTGCAACTTAGCTCAATCATTGAGGACTATAGATGTGATTTACTCTCTTGTTTTTTATTCCGTTTATCTTGTATTCTGTAACACACTTGTAATAATCTTCCTTTGATTGCTTTTTGTCGTTTTTGTTTGATTGCAGTGAAAAATCTGAGTTAATATTGAAAACCAACTTCCTTACTATACTGTTTCCAGTTGATCGATTTTCCGAAATGGGTCCATGTTCCAGGACCTTTTTTAGTGAGAAAGGGTTCACGTGTTTACGGGTGTTGGATTACATACATGCATTTTACCAGGTATTGGGTTTTTCCCTTGCTAGATTTGCTGCTTTTATTTATGGTGGTGATTTTGGTGAATTTTTAGGTTTATTTCAAGAATGGATTCCAAACAGAAAGATTTCACTTCCTAAAACATTACGTTTATAATTTCTGTAGGAAAACATGTCCGTTGCAGAGGTGGAGATAGCGATTCACACAGATTCAAGGCATGCTGACCGCCTAAGATCAGTTTATTGTAGTAAAGAGACTAGCGAGCGTGGTTATGTAGAATTCAAACGGATTGAATTTCTGGGTAGCCGTAAAAGTTTTGAAATGCTGAAGCGTGTTTCTGGTGATAACAACTGTAATGTCTATGAGTTATTGATCAGAGCATAAGTTCATAGGAAAAAGAGTTGGATGACATTCTACTTTGGTTTTGATTTGGCTGGTAAGCTACAACTTCTTCTGAGTTACAGAGTTTGATGTAGTGAAGATTAAAGAGAAACTGTATATATTCATCATCAAAATCATTTTTGCAATGTGATATTTTGTGTGTATATATATATCATATAGTATGGAAATGTACAATGAACTCCAGAACAACTGTACGCTAGGGAAAGTAAATTACCTATAGCTTCGGTATGATACCTGACTACTCCGCACTTGCGTCTTTTTCTTCTTCTACTACTCCTTGAGGAATACTTTATATGCTTGGTGAAAGAGTTTACAGGTTAATTAGTAAAACTAGGTTGGAGTAAAAGGAAGGAAGAAGGAGAGATTTTGTATTTGTTAAATTGAGTGCCTTTATGGATTACTAAAGAATTGGGTTCGTTACCTTACTCCTTAAGCGTAAAGTAAAATATGTGTAAAGTAAACACAACAATTTTTACTTGGAAAATTATCCGGCTCAAAAGGTGCAAAAATCATGACCTATCATATAGGATTTTAACTTCAACTTCACTAGAACAATGATCCAAATGTATGATTACAAATCCGTAACTCAATACTCTCCAGTTTTACTACTTAAACTACTCCCTCCGTTTCAATTTATGTGAACCCATTTGATTGGGCACATAGTTTAAGAAAAGAGAGAAGACTTTTGAACTTGTGGTGTAAAATGAGGTACATATATTTTGTGTGGCTATAAATTATTGTATAAAGGTAAATTGTTTCCAAATAAGGAAAGAGGTCATTCTTTTTGGCACGGACTAAAAAGAAAATATGTTCACATAAATTGAAACATAGGGAGTATTTGATTTGCAAGTTACTCTAACTTGCAAAATCCAAACACTCACTCCAACTCCCTGATCGTATATGACACTTTGATTACAACTCGATTTCCTAAAACACATTTACTAGATTGACTCAAAAAGAACACAACACTGGTACTCGACTTGAGTATAGAAAATGTAGTTCTTCAGTTGATATGCCAAAATGATGATCTCAACAGTCCAAAAAGATAGTAGTTAAATTCCCTAGACTCCGAGATCTTTTAGGAATCCTATGTGTAGTCAGCTTCTCGTTTGATAGGGCTCCTACTACTCCAAGGACTCCACAAGTCTTGGGACTCTTGTCTCTCACTTATGCAAACGTATCTTCTTGGACAACAACCCTTATCATGTTTAGCAGTCCTCTTCCAACAAACTCGGACTTGGGTAACTTTGTGATAAAGTTATTGTCTTGCAAAAACATGCAGTCATCAACCTTGAGGAGCTGGTTCTTAACCTTGAGGAGTTGGTTCTTAGTGCAGTTAAGCAACTACGTTGAGGACCTGGTTCTTAGAGCATTTCATCTGAATAAACTTTGTTAATCATCAAAACCTCAATACTCAACAAATTCACCCTTTTTTATGATGACAAACTTTGTGCACATTAAAATCAGGTAATCACTTCATATCACCACACTATGACCAGAACTAGAACATGTACAACATATGTACAACAAGCATACAACATCCACATCAACACTAACATCCCCAACTCTATCTTTCCCCTTTTGGCATCATCGAAAAAAATAAAAAGATGTTAGACGGACTAAGCACAGTTAATGAAAGATTCATGACCATTTAGGCTACAATACAAGCACAAGAATTATCAAAGCAAATAAACTAAGGTGATGATATAACCATGTGAGAAGCATTAAAACATTATAAGAGATTGCATTTAGCAGTGCCAAATTAAGCCCACGACCTTGACTCAAAATATTAGAGAAAAATAAACTAAACATCCTGCAACCTACTCAGAGCTAGAACAAAAGAAGCAAGAACTAAAGCACCATTGGGATAACAAAATAAGCTGAATCCAGGGGGTGAAGGACCAGGGTCAAGGGTGAGAGGAGGATGGGGTTAAGGCTTTCACAAGGGTGACAATCTATTGGGCATGATCCTCTTTGTCCCTTGTGAGCTCCTCCCCAAACTACCTAGTTTCTTTTCTCAACTTATCATTGTCTTCTCTAAGCTTGGAATTCTCCTCAAGGGCTAACTCCAACCTTTTAGTAAGCTCTGCTGCCCAGCTGCTACCAGGTAGAATCGCAGAACCTATTAGTCCCCTTGCCTTGATCTCCTCATAGCTACACTGCTTGAGGGTAACAACATCCAAAACATCATTGTGGTTTCCAAACTTAAGCTCAGGCAACACAATATTGAGCTTGTCAAACAACTCAGTTAACATGAAGCCATAAGGCATAACATACTTAGGTTTGGAAGTGTTTGCAGCCCTTGCCATGTGCTAAATCATCAAGTTAGGGAGATTGATAGCTCTACCAGTGTCAAGCAGTTCCATCACAACCATGTCCAATAGGGTAGCCTCGTGCCTCCTATCAGATCTTTGCAATATGCAGGAGTTCACAAAGTGAAACAACAACTTGTGAAAGGGAGTTATATTAGTCTTGTACACCTTCTAGGGAGCATCTAACTCAAACTTCTGAGAGAACTTCCTTGTGACCACAATTCCTGTGTCCACATCATTGTCTATGGCTGGCCACTTTTTCTTCAAGTAGTTGTCAAAACCTAAGGAGAGAATATTCAGAAGCATCCTATGCTCTTCAGCATCAAATTCCATCTCAAACCCCTTACAAAACTCTTGACTACTTTGCCATCAAATTGGAAGTTTGCATAGAATTCCACCACAACAAGCACATACACAGGGGGAAATGCCTTAACAAACATGTGTCTCCATCCCTGTAGCTCAAGTTTTTCAACTAACTGAGCCATCCCTTTCTCAACAGCGTTTGCAAGAATTTTCCCATTCAACACTTTTATGTTCCTGAACTCATTGAGCATATCAACCACAATAGACATACTTTTCTTTCCTTTACTGGCCTTCTTAGAAGTGGTAGCTACCCTGGTGGGTTTAACAACCTTCCTCTTTTGTGCTGATGTCTTTTCTTGCAAAGTAGAATCAGACTCATCTTCTTCATTCGACTCAACCCAGGTTCAACAATTGGAACTTGCTTTCTTGGCACCTCTGGACTCCTTAATGATTTATTCATCAACAAACTTTCTTTTACTTCTTGTGAGAGGAGTCCTAGCAGGAGGAGACACTTCTTTTCTTGTAGGGATAACGGACTTTGTTGCTTTCACAAGGGTTTTCTTGCTCTTCTTCCCTACTGTAGACAAGGGAAAATTATCCTCATCACTGTTGACCTCCTCATCTCTAGTGAAAGGAGTTAACAAAGGCTCAGTTTCTTTAGCCCTTTTATCTCCACTTGCTTCTTCTGAAGGGGCTATGACAATGTTCCCAATAGCCATAGAGCCTTCAGATTCCCTTTTTCATTCTCTTCCTCACTCTCTTGTTCAATACTCTCACTTTCACTTCCCTTTAATTCTTCCTCACCTTTACTCTCAGAATCACCTTCTTCCTCACTATCTTTTTCTTCCTCTCCAGAATCCCTCACTTGTTCATCTAAATTATCTTCCGCCTCACTCTCCTTCTCCTCATCATATTCCCCCTCATTCTCACTCCTTTTCTCATCAGTATCATCATGAGCCATGTCGTGAACCTGATGCTCCTCATGACTAGCCACCACTTCTCCTTCTTCCTCACCTCTATCATCATCCTCATCGTCAATCCAACTGAAAGAGAAACCATTAGAAGCCTCTTTATTCACTGGTTCTTTATCACCTTTCCCCTTAACCATAGGCATAACATTAGTGGTATCTACTCTTTTCTCCTGAGTTGTAATGTCTGGTTCTACAGTAGGTTCCTCTACTCGTGGTTTATCACTTGTGCGTGGAACAATATATAAGGGTGAAACATTAATAGCAGAAATCAGAACATCTAACTTTACCTGATCTGTAGTAGTTGACACTGATTCCCCCCGAGCCATAGCTTCCTTAACTACTGTGTCCACCTTAGGAGCAACATCGATCACCACCTTGTCACTCTTAACATATTTTCTTGATGTAGCCTTGATCTTAGTGGACTTAGAGGTGTTTTTCAAAGCAGACACAGGTGTATGAGAAGATGGTTTTAGAAGTGAAGGTCCAGTAGATGTGGGAATAATGGGTAAAACAGGAATATGGGAAGATGGTGCAGTACAGTAGAGGGTATATGTGGAGAAGGAATAGTTGTGGGTGCAGGTTCACTTGATGATTTTGCACTTTTCTTTGATTTAGGCTTCATGTTCTTGGGTTTGGCTTCAATCTTGGATGATGAGTTTGCTTTAGAGGGAGTTTGGCTGGATTTAGGCATGGTGATGAGAGAATGAAATTGATGAAAGAGCGAGAGAAATATTTCTTGATTCTTGCTTAGGGTTTGAGAGGAATAGTGAGGTATGAGAAATGGATCAAAAGGGGACTTTTAAAGAGGTAACTCCTGATTTGACTGGAAGAAAGAGAGCAACTGAATTTGAGTTCTAACGGGACTTTAATAACAGTTACAATTGACTGTTAGAATTTTAGGAGTAATTAGACTCTATTTGCTCTAGGATTCCCCCTTAATCTTTGACTGGATGACAACTAGGAGTGATGTTAACATGATTAGAGAGTCTGAGTATAGAAGTAATTTCAGATATTAAGCCCCAATGAATTAAGACAAGATGACACGTACCTGAGTCATAGGACCAACTCCTTAGTAACTCCTTACTCATTTCTGCAATAAAGCTTTAACACTATAGGTTAGTATCATAAGACATAGTTATCAACTAGACTTTTCTGGGCGACTGTGTGTGCTCAAAACAAGCACGAGACTGAATCAAACACATTGTACTCGACCATCTATATCTAATTATACATTTTCTAGCGAATCATTGGGGTTCAAACTAGTTAGAAGTATTAATTAGACCCAGTTCCAGTCTATTTCTTTCAAAGTGATCCCTACTCAGAGCTTTAGTAAAAATATCAGCAATTTGCTCTTTAGTTTTACATAAGTTAATTGAGATATTTCCTTTTTCAACATTTTCTCTGAGAAAATGATGTCTAATGTCAATGTGCTTGGACCTCTTGTGTTGACATGAATTTTTAGCTATGTTTATAGCACTAGTGTTATCACAGAGTATAGGAAAATAATCAACAAAAATATCATAGTCCCTTAGTTGTTGTCTTATCGACAACAACTGAGCACATCAAGTTGTTGCTGCCACATATTCTGCTTCAGCTATAGATAAAGACACTGAGTTCTGCTTCTTTGTTTCCCAAGACACCAGGCAAGAACCAAGAAAGTGTGTTATTCCTGAAGTGCTTTTCCTGTCAACATGAAAACATGCATAGTCTGCATCAGCATAACCAACTAGATCAAAGTTATACCCTCTAAGATACCACATACATGGATCAGGAGTCCCTTTAAGATATCTGAGTATCCTCTTGATAGCCTTCACATGAGACTCTTTGGGATTTACTTGAAATCTTGCACATAATCCCAGACTGAATACAATATCAGGCCATCTTGCTATGAAATACAACAATGACCCAATCATTCCTCTATACAGCTTCTGTTCAACACTTTTCCCTTCTTCATCAAGGTCCAGCTTTGTTGAAATGGAAATGAGAGCGTCTATGGATTTAGAAGAATCTATGTTAAATTTCTTCAGCAGTTCCTTGATGTATTTTTGCTGATGTATCATGATTCCAGTAGGTGTTTGCTTGATTTGCAAACCCAAGAAGAAGTTCAATTCACCCATCATACTCATTTCCCATCATCTCAGCAAATTCCTTGCACATTGCTTCATTAGTAGCCCCAAAGATAATATCATCCACATATATTTGTACAATCAGAACATTTTTACCTTTACTCCTCAGAAACAGTGTGATGTCCACCTTTTCCCTTACAAAGTTATTGGTTAAGAGGAATTTTGAGAGTTTTTCATACCAAGCTCTTGGAGCCTGTTTCAGTCCATACATGGCTTTGTCTAACTTGAACACATAGTCAGGAAATTCTTCACTCTCAAACCCAGGAGGTTGTTTGACTAACACTTCCTCCTTCAGGTAACCGTTCAAAAATGCACTCTTTACATCCATCTGATCAAGGGTGAACTCTATGTGTGAAACAAAAGCTATTAGCATCCTTATAACTTCCATTCTGGCTACATGTGCAAATGTCTCATCATAGTCAATGCTTTCTTCTTGATTGTATCCCTGAACCACAAGTTTGTCCTTGTTCCTTGTGATATTTCCTTGCTCATCCAGCTTATTTCTGAACACCCATCTGGTACCTATGACAGTTCTGTTCTTGGGTCTCTACACCAAGTGCTAGACCTTGTTTCTTTCAAACTGATTTAGCTCCTCTTGCATGGCTATAATCCAATCTGGATCCTGTAGAGTTTCCTTTATATTCTTAGGTTTAACCTATGAGCAGAATGTTGTAAGTGCACATAGATTTCTTAAGGATAACCTAGTTTGCACTCCCACATTAGGATCAAAGATGATGTTCTCAAGGGGGTGTGAACTTTGATGTTTCCATGGTCTAATCTGCATCCCCAGAGATGGTTCACCCAAGGAGTGATCTAAAGGAACAATGTCAGTAGGTACAACTTCATCAATCTGGTTAGCAGTCAGAGTAGTTTTCTCTTCTTCTTGTTCCTCATGATCACTTTCAAGTTCCTTAGGATCTCCTGATCCATCTTCAGATTGATGTTCAGGTTCTTTAGAAACTCCTTCATCAGTGAGTCCTATGTCATAGTCTTCATCCTGGAGACCTTTCTAAGCCATGTTGTTAGATTCATAAAAAATAAAATAAATATTTTCTTCTACGCACATAGTTCTTTTATTAAAAACTTTGTAAGCTTTACTATGTGGTGAGTATCTCAAGAAAATTCCCTCATCACATCTGTCATCAAACTTACCTAGAGATTCTTTGCCATTATTGTGCACAAAATATTTGCACCCAAAAGCTCTTAGGTGAGTGATGTTGGGCTTTCTCCCTCGAAGTAACTCATAGGAAGTTTTATCAAGAATGGGTCTGACCATGCATCTGTTTAGCAAGTAACAAGCAGTATTGACTGGCTCAGCCTAGAAGCTCTTAGGCAGTCCACTGGCAATCAGCTTGGTCCTCCCTATGTCTTCTAGGGATCTATCCTTTCTTTCTACAATACCATTTTGTTGTGGAGTTCTAAGTGCAGAGAAGTTATGATCAATGCCATGTGTGCTACAGAACTCAAGGAATTTAGAAATTTAAAACTCAGTTCCATTAGGGGTGTCAATGGTTCGGTTCGGCCGATTATTTTATAAAATTTATACCATACTAGTTTTTCGGTTATTCTATTATGTATAACCAAAATTAGACTTTTCGAAACCATCCCAATCATGTCAGTTTCTCTTCGGTATCGGTACAGTTCGGTTATTTTTCAGTATTTTTTAAATATCATGTAAAATTCACCAATAGAAGTAGAATGCAATAACATACGTTCTTTTATAGGACTTAGCAAAACTCTCTAGATATTTTTACTGTTTAAAGGGGGGTGAATTAAAAAAATGAAAGATAACTTGAGTATAGATCCATCAACTATTCTACAACAACGTAAAAAAAAACCAAGCAAAGGCAAAGAAAATATAAATCACACGAGTGAAAAGATATTAACCAAGCTGGGACTCAAGAATAAAGTCTATAGAAGATTAAATATTCAAAAAGATACATCTAAATTATATGAAAGGAAACATATTTAAAACATTGTAGTTTGCTACTCATTATCGCTAGAATACTTCGTGTCTTGCTAATAAAGATACTTGAAATAACTTAGTTTAAGTAGATGTAGCATAATAGGTTTTAGGAATTAGTATTTTGAGTTTAATTACTTGTTGGCTTGTAATAGTTTTCATAATTCCAAGGCCCAAAGAAAAATTTAATGCATTACTATTTTTAAACTTACTAGATAAATATATTTTTCACATGTAAAATTTATTCGGTATGGTTCAGTATTTTTTCGGTTTATTTTTATAAAATAAAAAACCTACCCTAATTATCGGTGCGATTATATATTTATATAAAAACCTACAGTTTCTTAAAAAAGAAACCTAAAAATCGATTTGGTACGGTACGGTTCGGTCGGTTTAATCGATTTTCGAATATCCATTGATACCCCTAAGTTCCATGGTCTGTTCTTATACCTAAAACAACACAGCCCAGTTTCTGTTGAATCATTCTGACAAACACACAGAAAACATCAAAAGTTTCATCTTTAGATGCCAGAAATAGGGTCCATGAGTCCCTAAAATCATCTACAACGACAAAGACATACCTCTTGCCTCCCCTGCTCCTCACTCTCATTGGTCCACATAGGTTCATGTGAAGGAGTTCTAGGGGTTTGGTAGTACTGACAACCTTTTTAGATTTGAAAGATGACCTCACATGTTTCTCCCTGACACAAGCATCACATACCTTGTCTGAGGTGAACTCAACTTTTAGTAGTCCAAGGACCGAGTCCTTTGCTGCCAACTTGCTGAGTTGAGATAGACTAGCATGTGCCAAATTTCTATGCCATAACAGTGGGTCATCTTCCATTACACTAAAGCATATGTGCTCATTCTGAGGAAGAGACATAATAGATATCTTGTAGACATTATTGTGTCTCTTACCTTTTAACACAATTTCATCAATATTAAGCTTAGTGACAGTGCAGATTTTGGAATTGAATTTTGCCTCATTTTCTTTATCACGCATTTGAGAAATACTAAGAATATTATGTTTAAGACCTTCTACATAATACACATCTTCTATAGCATGAGAGAGTGACTTACCGACCTTACCAATACCTGTTATCTGGCCCTTTTTCTCATTTTTAAATGACACACTCCCTCCTTGAAGGGCTGTCAGTGAGAGGAAGTTTTTATTTTCTCCAGTTTTATGTCTTGACCATCTACTGTCTAGATACCAGTCTAGATTGTTCCCTCTCACATTAGCCTGCACCAGAAATCATAAGTTAGTCTTGGGAACCTAGACAAGCTTGGGTCTCTTTTTGTTTGAAAAAGGATTAAGCAGATCTCTCCTTGCCCAGAAGGGAAGAGGATTAACAATTGTCTTCTTGTTGACCTTAATCCACTTAGTTTGGATAAAAGGTTTGACTTTTGGTTCTTCTTCCTTCTTCACAGTTTTAGCAAGACCAAAAGTGTTCTTAAACTAAGCATGAATTAGAGCAAGGTAAGTATCTCTAAAGTATCCTACCTTCCCACAATGAGTGCACATTTTGTTATGAGAAATTCCTACATACTTTGGATCAAATTAAGGAGCATGTTTTCTATAGCCAATTCCTAATTTGTTAGTGCTGCAGTTTTCATTTAGCAAATTTAATGCATTCGAGGATCTATGCCATTTGCTTAGCCTAGATAGTTCATATTTAGTTTTTTTTAGATTTTCTTGCAATACTTTATTCCTACTCTCAACATCACAAAGATTATCTGTAACCTCTTTTAGTTCCTTTTCAAGCTTATCTTGCAGATCACTCATTTTTCTTTACCATGTGCATCGGATGATTTCTCATTTTTAGAAGTGAGCTCAAGAACCTAGTTCTTAAGGTCTTTGACCTGTCCTTCAAGATCAGCTTTGTCAGATTCAAGATCTTTGAGGTCAAGTTTAACACATGAAATGTTTCTTATTAACTGATCATTTCCAGTACTCGTCTTGTCCATCTCACTCATCATGGTCACAATTATGTCCATCAACTGTTTTTTATACATAGCATGAATATTTTCTTTTAAGTTAGAGATACTCACCTGATTTGTTTCATCTTCAGTCTTTGAATCACTCATGGCCATCATCCTTATTACTTCTTCTTCTGTTTGGCTTTCTTCAAAATCAGCGCCACTTCAAGGTTTTCATCTCCAAAATAAACCTCCAAGGTCCTCCATATATCATGAGCAGAAATGCAAGAGGACACCTTGTAGAGAATATTTCTTACCAAGCTTCTATAGAGCAGGTCCTTTGCTTCAGCATTTTTCTCGATTACTTGACGATCTTCATCCTCATAATCCTCTTCTCTCTTGTTACATTTGTTTCCTTCACTATCCACTATGGTGGGGGATAATTGGTCCATGACTGACAATTATCTATAGATCAAGGTCAGTGGCCTGAAGGAACTTTTCCATACGCATCTTCCATTCATCATAGTGATGTCCATCAAATAGAGGAGGCCTTCCAATGTACATTCCAAGCTGTACCGGAGGTTCAGTCTCCACTATCTGATGTGTATCAATTACAACATAGAGACTTATGGCCTCATCCTTTTTCTCTTCCTCTTTATTACTTCAACTGTCCTCATATGCTTCTAGAAAAGCCTGTTTCATTATTTTAGTGAATCCTTTACCTAGGATTTTCCTTTGTTTGGACCCTTCTCTCTCAGTTTTTCCCGTTTCTCCTTTTAAGCTCTTTCTTTCTTCCACTCAATTTCCGACATTGGGCAGTCTTTGACCATGTGGTCTAGATTGTTACACTTGTAGTACCCATCATCAGTGGCTTTGTCGATCTGCTTAGGATTACCATTGTTCTCTCTCTTAGATGTATTTTTGGAATTCCTCATGAACTTCTTGAATTTAGCAAACATTGCTAGGTCAGGATCATAATTATCAGATTCATCTTCTTCAGATGCCTTAAGAACTAAGGCCTTATCCCTCATTGGTTCTTCCTTGTGCAGTTCTATCTTTCTCATCTCATAAGTCTTTAAGTTTCTAACTAACTCATCAAGTGAGATCTTATCCAGCTCCTTTGCTTCTTGAATAACTGTGACTTTTGATTCCCATGAAACTAGAAGAATCCTTAGAACTTTGCTAACCAGATCTTCTGAAGTAAACACCTTTCTAAGTGATTTCAGTTCATTTGTTATTATAGTAAACTTAGTCATCATCTCCTGGATGGGCTCAGACTCCTTCATGGAGAAAGCTCATAGTTCCTCAAAGCAATTCGATCCTTGATCTCGTTACTTGGTTTGTTCTTTCATGAGCAGTTTGAAGTGTATCCCAGATCTCTTTTGCATTAGAGCAAGCTGATATCCTGTTGTACTCATCAAGACCGAGTCCACAAATAAGAATTTTCTTTACCTTTGCATTCTTCTCCATCATTCTGAAGTCTGCTGCTACAAATTTAAAGGTGTCTTTGCGAACAATTTCATTTTGCCTATTTTATTTAGTAGGAGTTAGTGGACCTTGGTTCACTATGGTCCATAGTTCATAATCCTGAGCCATTAGGAAATATTCCATTCTTACTTTCCACCAACTGTAGTATTTTCCATTAAACAGGGGTGGTCTGGTAGTTGACTGTCCTTTGTTAATTCCAAGCGGAACACTTATTTTGCTTCCAAGATTTCTCTAGGTGTTAACCGTGTATGAGAGAACCTGCTCTAGTACCAATTGTTAATTTGATTGCCTTTATGGATTACTAAAGAATTAGGTTCGTTACTTACTCCTTACGCGTAAAGTAAAATAAGCAGTAAAGTAAACACAATAATTTTTTCCGTGAAAAATCACCCGACTCAAAAGGTGCAAAAATCACGACCTACCACGCAGGATTTTAACTTCAACTTCACTAGAACAATGAGCTAAATGTATCGATTACAATTTTGTAACTCAATATTCTCCAGTTCTCCTACTTCAACTATTTGATTTACAAGTTACTCTAACTTGCAAAACCAAACACTCACTCAAACTCACTAATTGTATATAACACTTTAATTACAACTCGATTTTCTAAAACACATTTACTAGACTGAATCAAGAAGAACACAATACTTCTACTCAACTTGAGTGTGAAAAATGTAGTTCTTCAGTTGATGTGCAAAAGGATGATCCCATCAGTCCAAAAAGATAGTATTTAAATTCCATGGACTCCGAGATCTTTTAGGAATCCTATGTGTAGTCAGCTTCTAGTTTGATAGGACTCCTACTGCTCCAAGGACTCCACAAGTCTTGGGACTCTTATCTCTCACTTATGAAACGTATCTTCTTGGACAACCCTTATCATGTTTAGCAATCCTCTTCCTACAAACTCGGACTGGGTAACTTTGAGATAAAGTTAATGTCTTGCAAAAACGTGCAATCATCAACCTTGAGGAGCTGGTTCTTAGAGCAGTTATGCAGCTACATTGATGACCTGGTTCTTAGAGCATTTCATCTGAACAAACTTTGTTAATCATCAAAACCTTAATACTCAACAGTATTTTTTAGGCTATTTTTTTCTTGATCCCATTAAAGAGAAAGCGTGACATATCAGATCTATTCTATTTTTAGAGCTTAAACTCGAAACCTTACAAGGGTAGGTAATCTTATCCATCAGACCAATAAATTTAGGTAAAATCCACTGATGTGGGTAGGGTTAACTGGTGAATGTCCTAGACATCTTTTCGCTCCCATAATACAAAGCCAAACCCCACGTATCCCCCTCCACACCCGGCACCCCGGGTATGAATCATAGTCCTTTTTTAATAATAAAATCAACTTGTCCCTATGTCCTTATTGCTTGTTTAAGGTTTTGTGATAGGCATTAATAAGAAGTTATTTAATATTAATGGTGAAAATTAAAACAAGAAAGGTTGATGGTTCTTTTTATGGGTTTTCTAAGGTGACCGATAAGAGAACTGGAGGGAGTACTTCATTTTAATTTGTTCGGCTATTTTTCCGACAAAACTTTAATTTGCTACACCAATCTATATTGTTTTAATATCCCACCAAAAATGATATAATTGGCACACTTTTCATTGAATTAAAGAAAGTTTACATTTATTCACAAATTAAATCTGTAACTTTTAGACCCATAACTCTTCAAATACAATCAATAACATTCTTATCTAATACTATTGCCAGGCAAATTAAGACGATAGCTTAAATCGGGAAGTAAAACTGAATCTCCCTAGTCCCAATAATGATCTGAACGTATTTACTAAGAACTCAACCCTAAAAATGAATGGATGCTCAATGGGTTCGAATAATTTGTTTCACACAATTTGTATCGGAGTATCCACACTTGAGATACCCTTTTCGTATTCCTCTAAATATAATATTTTAGGGATTAATTATATAAATACTGCAACATAGAGCTCAACGTTAATTAGCACCTTAAAATGAATTTGATCCCAAGTATTGCAGCTCTATCACTATTTGCCTAAAACTAAATACTTGCTATGATCCACTTTAATTTTTTTTTTTTTTGTATGCTTTCACACATATTAAAGAATTCACATTTTAGCATTAATTAATAATAAAATTAACCATATTAACCTTAATTTGTTCATTGGGAATATAACAAATACTCTTAGGCTCTTTACTTCAAAGACAACTTTGGGAAAAAGAAGTTAATTCCTTCTTGATATCTGAGAAAATTAAATATTGTGGACCACAAAAACAAATACCAAAAAATTAATTAAATCGGACCAAAGGAAGTAGTTTAGGAATACAGGCGTAAGAAATCTAACTTATGCATCAAAGTGTCAAATATTGGATCTCGAAAATCCCACAAACTATTCGGATATACACAAAGAGATTATCTCGAGAATACAATAAGAAAATCAAATAATGTTTTTCTTATGAAAGTTGAAGTGGTCAAGAGACGTTTTTCCTCAAGATCAACTCGAAATGCAGTCGAACAATTCGGAGAGGAAAATCAATGGAACAATCGAAATTGTACTCATGATTGGTTAATAAGCTTACTTTTTATATTAAAAAAGTGCTAACTATGGATAGTACACTACTGATAAGGTACTCTATGCGTGACATTAAACTTCTGACTGTAATTAATTGACCTTCACCCTTCTAATTCTTAAAATTTTATTCTCCCCCTAGAGTTACACTATGTGTTGTTACCTGCAGCATATTATGGATTATTAAATGCAATGGAACAATTATTATCCTATTGTATACACTTGCAAAATACAAGTGAGACTTAATTCTTTCCAAATTGATAAAAAGAATTGAAAGAGCTGGTTTATTCTCTCTCTCTTTCCCCACCTCAATATATGCAGAATATATAATGGCTATAGATAGATAATTAATGTCACTCAACCCATAAGGTAGATATTACACACCAAGTTTTTTGATAGCACAACGTACGAACAACATTAATAATAGGTCTTAAGTCACCAAATAAATCAAGGTTTTTTAGAACCTCTCCTGCAAATTGGGCTGCATTGGCTGTACTCGGAAGGCAAAAGGAATCTGAGTTTGATATTCATTCTCCCTTTGGTGAAACACTTCCCCTATTTCTCCCATATTCCTATTCATGCTTGCTATCTCAAGTTGCCGCTGTCATTAGTGAAAAAACAAACAAACATTAATTAGTAAATTAAATAACCAAAGTATTTCGTTTGAAAACATTAGAATTTTTTTTAAGGTGTATGAAGAATCTTACGACTACAAAATCATCTCGGATTGAGATTAAAAGGAAGTAGGATTTCCATCACTTCATTCAAAATCATTCTAAACTAGTACTCTTTATATATGAATCAAAAGTTAGCTTACTAAGGGTAAGGTTCTTAGGTTCTTGAGAAATGACATTAACATTCTTTTCAATTTTATAAACTGTAAAACAAAATTATCTATTTTTTCTGCTAAAAATGTTTACCGCTGATATGTTCATTATCATTGGAAACTTTTGTTCCATAAGTTTGAAATAGTCTTTCAGGATTTAAAAGTCACACTGTGCCTCCCAATGCAGTTGTTTACGTTTCTCTTTTCTGGTGTCGATTGAACATCAAAATAGCTATAAATTTTATTTATTTAATTAATGTGATAAGTAACATACCAATTGGCAATTAAGTTGGTCTTGCTCCTCTTCCATACTTTGAGTCTGAGTAATATCCATCCAAAGACCACAGTAGGTTAGAACATATAATTGAAAACAGTAAATTAAGAGCAAACAGTTAAAAAAAAAGGAAATTTTGAACAGAAAATATATAGGCACATTGGTGCTTGACATACCTTTTTCCTCATCATCCTCAGAAACTCATTCTATATCATAAGGTAACAAACAAGAACGCAATCAAAGTGTGGACTAATTCCAATAGCACATTAATACAAAAAATTAAAGGAAAAGTTAGTTGTAGAATGAGTACTACCTGCTTGTTACGGATACTAGTTAGTCCATTTTCAAGGGCATCTTCCAACATCATCAGCTCTCTGTGGTTCAAAGATGTTATATCTTCCCCCTTTAGGTGCCTAAAACAACTCAAGGATAAACATTAAGCCAAAGATTTTATTTTTTTTAATAAATTTATTCTTTCATACTACTTTTCTTCTTCTTCTTCTTCTTCTTTTCCGCCCGCTTAATTAGCTCACCTCGACTATTCCAAGGGTACATACTTTTCTTTTTTTTATTGGGTCAAGAGGGGTTGGTGGGTGGGTGTGGTAGAGGTGGATGCAACTATTTTTAATGGCCGATTCAACTGATAAACCCAATATTGTCGACATGAGGAATATAGATATATATACAAAAATAATTAATGTTTCAACAAATATTAAGTTTGAACATCATAATTTCAGAAGTATAATATGTTTTATTCTAAAAATATTAAAGTTAAATTATGAATTTGCTTCTTGTGATATAGGTGGGAGGAGAGGGAGTGAAGAGAAAAGTTAGAAGCCATACTAATGATGTTTAATTTACTTGAGTTCAATTTGCATGTTGTCATTGTCTTTCTTGACTTTGTTGATTTCATTGTCCAAGTTCTGTTTTCAATCCAAGAACCAATTTATCAAAACTTAAGAACTCAAAAATAAAATAAAAACAGTGAAATCAGGTTATAATAAAGAGAGGGAGCTAATCAATCAACATTTGATGTGTCATAGGCACATAAATTCAACCATATAGCTTTCACCTTTTTTTGGGGGGTGCTAAAAACTATGTATGAAAAGACTTGCAAACAAAAGGAAGGGGTAAGACTTCATTTTCTTTACCAGATCTGTTTCTTGACCAGAAGAATAAAACCATCACCCCTTAAAAGAATTTTCGCTTAGGGATATAGCTATAGGAAGTACATGCCTATATTTAGATCTGTTCATAGAATTCATGTTTCAGTATACCTAACATATTTCTAGCAACAAATTCATCCCTTTTCCCTAAAAGGGATGTCTCAAAAACCAGTTAAAAGGAGAGATCTTGCATGTTAAAGGATGAAACCCTACTCCCTTCTTTTTTTCCTCAAAAAAGAAGCCAAATAGGAAAAAACAACTTGCTTTTTCTAGATCTGTTCAAAGATTTCATGTGTTCAAGTGAACTAACGTTGTTTTAGCAAAAAAACACATGTTTCTCTAATTTATTTATTTTTCCTAAGTTTTTAAGGGTTTAATTTTTACCTCCTGCTTAGCATCCCACAATCTTCTTCCAGTAAGTTTGTGATATTGATCCAAAATATCAACCAACCTTCAAAAATAATCAAACCAAATTTAATTTAGAGGAAAAAAAGTTGAATATGATAATGAAAAATTAATTAAAATAAGGAAGGAAGATAATTAATTAAGAGAACATACGAAGTAGAGGAGAACTCATGCATCTTGCCAGAACTAGCAAAAATAATGACAGAAACACGAGCATCACAAAGAACACTGATTTCCTTAGCTTTTTTCAAGATCCCATTTCTTCTTTTTGAGTAAGTCACTTGCCTGTTGCTTGAGTTCTCTATTCTTTTGATCTCTATCTTTCCTCTCCCCATTTTTTCTTTTCTCTTGTTGTTATTTTTCTTGAGTTGAAGCTAAGTATATAATAGGGTTAGTGGAAGAGAAAGAAGAGAAGAAGAAATGAATGAGATTATCTATTAAGGGATTGACAGACAATCAACTTTCGTATGTTTCAGAAAAAGTTGGTTTGTTTTAAGGCATTTGACAATGCCAACTCCATCTGTTTCTTTACTTTAAGTTACCCCTTCTCCTAACCCTTTCTTCGCACCTTCTTATCCTTCGGTTATTCTCCTTCTTCATCACGAACTTAGCGCCCACATTTTAAAAAATGTCGTTTAATAATAAATTAACCATAGTTAGTACTATATATTCTCACTTCGTTAAGTCATTTAACCATGATAACCATTGTTTTTACACACACTGTAGCATTTTCAACTGTAGCATTTTTACACATGCTATATAGCAGGGAATATTGTTAAGGGTCTTCATAACACTAAACAAGTCAATAAACTTTTTTATCGATGATGAATGGTGTGCCAAATTTTTTAAAATCAAATTACGCAACATTTAGTATTAAACAATAAAAATACTTGTAATCGAACTATAATTTTATAAATCAAAATTAACATAAAAAAGACAACATTAAAAAAATTTACTAATAAAAGTAAGCATAAAATTAAGGAAAGAGAGAGTCGAGAGGTTTTGTATTCTCTACTCTTTAGAGAGATTTTATTGAAGAAATTTTTGTAGAGCTTGACTTTTAAATTATAAAATTTATGAAAAAACTGTTAATTAAAAAAAATTACTTTTAAGATTAGTTGTTTGTTTTTATACAAATTTTAAATTTTAAAAGTTATTTTATTAAAATAAATTAGATTGAAAAAGAGTCAAATAGTCCATACACACGATGGTCTCCGTTTAATTTTGGCAAACAAAATGAGCAAACTTTGAATATTCCATGAACAACATATCACTTTGAACACCCTGAACTGCTGGAGTATTGCCTCACTCGGCTATGTTAAGGGTGTTCAAAATATAATATATAATCATATAAAGTAGTATTTGACTTATATATATATAGTATAATTTTTCGGCGAATGGTGATCACTTGATCACCCTTGGCATAGGCTACGCTACTGATCATAATATACACTGTTAAAATAATTTCCTACAGAAAATATTTGAAATAGGGGTAGTGATTATCAGCTTCCGAACATGCACGCGTAACTAAACCAATATTTTCGTGAAACAATATGATTGGCTATCAAAAAAAGGGAAATCATACCACAATATGGGGCCTCCGTTTTAATTTGTATGATGTAATTTGACTAGGAACTTTCATTTCAATTGGAATTTGGTTATTCACCATGTCGCTAAGCATCCATGGCTTAATGGTTAAAGCGCCCAACTCATAATTGGCGAATTCGTAGGTTCAATTCCTACTGGATGGGAAGCTCACTCTCGGCCGGACTGGAAGCAGAAGGTAGAATATAATATCTCTTGTTGGTTCAGCTCATCAAGCTATTACAAAAGAGTCTAGCGGAGAAAAATGCCAATGGGACCCTCTAATAAGTCTATTGGAATTGGCTCTATATCAATGGAATCTCATCATCCATACATAATGAATTGATGTGGTATAGACATATCATAATATATGAATAATAAGCGTATGGGCGAAAAACTTCATGTCATGCATTTGACCTGGTCAACGGCGATAAAGCCTTTGAAGGTTGTGACGTGTTGACGCTGATCCAAAAGGTCGAGGTCATATGAAGAAGATAAATCGACGTCGAGGTCGAGGTAGTTTGACAGAAGACGAGGACGAGGACCAACACCCGTCTTCGGTACAAGTAACGGCTAGTTTTAGATTTAGATTCCCTAGAGAATATTCTGATGGATATTCCTTTCTATTGTACTATCTAAGGTTTTATGGCCCATGCACTCTTATAAATAGGAAGATATGTAGTTGAAAAGGGGATATACTCTTTTGTAAAGAATACCATTGACATTCTCTGCACAAGATTCTCTCTTTATTGAATAGAAACAAAGTCTCACTTTACATCTATTTTCTTTCACCTTTCTCTCCCGATTCAAGAACACTTGGAATATTCAACCGCTTATCACCATCCATCATTGTCAAAAAGTATATTGGAAAATCTCAACCTTGTCGGGTGAACTTTGCCTCATTTATTACTTAAAAGCCATTTAATATTACTTATTGCTACCTTTTACATTTATAAGCCTTTATTGCTCTATTATTGCTCAAAGATAATACTATCTGATACTACATATTAAATATCCATCCTAAAAACGCTAGATCTGTTATAGAATATTGATATTGACTATGATTAACCCTATGTTTCTATAAATATTATTATATAGGAACCTAGATTTGATTTTTGGGCTATACAATTTGGCGCCGTCTGTGTTTTGTTTTTAGTCAAACCATCAGTTTTCATTCAGAACAGCAATATTCGATAGCTTGTTAACCTAACATACTATAAAGCTATCTTTTTTCTTTCGCATACAAAGATTCTCTCACTCAACCTGATGAGTGCCATTGATGAAGGGTACGGAACTCAAGATGAAGAAGTGATTCCCACGACATCCCACAGGTTAGGGAAGTCGCCAACGCCCTTCTGTAGCACAACAAAACCAAACAGAAAAGAGGTTTCTAGAAGAGGAAGCACCATTCATTGTGAAGAAACTCCTGGAGGCTTGGCTAACTGACACTTTGGTCAGCGTGATGAGCAAGAAGGCCCCGTGTACGACCGTGGAAACCTCAAGGATCCCTACATCCAAGCATGAGAATGGACGGGACGACCAACCGAACCCTCTTACTTCAAGTAACGTCCATAAAACTACTGACAGTACATGTGATAACGACCTCGCCGTTGTGTTAAAGAGAATGGAAGAAATGGAAAAAGAGAATAGGGACCTCAAAGAACAGATGAAGGAGCACCAAGAACGGGTAGACAAGATACCAGGTGCCCCTAAATTTCTACCAAAAAGAGATGCCGACAGGTTCGTGGAACAACCATATAGGGAGGAAGCAGCTCCTCATCCCATACCAAAAACTTTCAAAATGTCCCCATACCTCAGAATCTATGAAGGGACAACTGATCCCGAGGACCATGTAACCCACTACGTCACCGCAGTGAAAGGCAACCACCTCACTAAAGAACAAGTGTCCTCCATCTTATTGAAAAAGCTCGGTGAAACCCTCACGGGAGGGGTGTTGACATGGTATTCGTAGTTTCCGGCCTATTCCATAGAAACATTTGAAATAATGGTGAACAAGTTCGTGACGGCGCATGCTGGGGCCAAGAAAGCTGAAACAGGGGTAAATGATATCTTCGCCATCAATGCAGTTGAACTAACTTCGGGCGAGATCACGCTCCCCGTCCTCGCCAGTAAGGTGATGCTAGAGACCATGTTCCACATCATGGATCAAGACACGACATATAACGCTATCGTGGGTCGACCATAGATACACCTCATGAGGGCAGTGTCCTCCAGCCTGTACCAAGTGATCAAGTTCCCAACCCCTTAGGGAATTGTCAGCATACCAGGGGAACAACACACATCACGAGAATGTTATCGGATCGCCCTAGACATCACGACAATCTAACGAAAGCAAGAAAAAATAAGGATAGCAATCGGCAGGGTCGAGGTCTCTGCAGGCCCAAACCAAGAACACCATTATGGACCCAAAAACGATCGAAGCTACAGGATCAACTGCAGAGGACCTCGATCCCATCCAGCTAGATCAAAGCGACCCCAGCAAAAAGGCCTACATCGGCTGCAAACTCAAAGACCCAGGTAAATTTAGTCAATTTTTAATAGCTAATGCAGAGACGTCCACGAGCACATACTCCACTTCTTGGTAATGGTCAAAAAGTAGAACGAGAAGTGGAGTATGTGCTTAGACTTCACCAATCTAAACAAGGTCTACCTAAAGGATTTATTCCCATTGCCACATATCGATCAACTCATTGATTCTACAACAGGGCATGAGTTACTGAGTTTTCTGGACGCTTACTCGGGCTACAATCAGATACTCATGGAAGAAGAAGACCAGAAAAAAACCACATTCATCACTCACAGGGGAACATACTGCTACAGAGTCATGCCATTCGAGTTGAAGAACGCGGGAGCTACTTATCAAAGTTTGGTCACGAAGATGTTCAAAAACCAGCTCGGCAAAATCATGGAAGTATACATCGATGACATATTGGTTAAATCCTTAAGGGCCAAGGATCACATCGACCATCTGAAAGAAGCATTCGAAATATTGAGGAAATGCGGGATGAAACTGAACCCCGAAAAATACGCATTTGGCGTAACTTCGGGTAAGGTTTTTGGTTTCTTGGTATCACAGCACGGAATCGAAGTAAACCCAGACCAGATTAAGGCTATCGACGGGATATTGGAACATCTAACCACCAAGAAACAAGTCCAAAGAGTGACGGGTCGAATCGCCACACTATCCAGATTTATCTCAAGGTCATCCGACAGGTGCCACAGGTTCTTCAACGTACTCAAAAAGGATATCAACCTCTAATAATGGATGCCTGAATATATACAAGCACTAAAGGAATTCAAGGAATACCTGTCATCGCCACCCTTGCTCTCAAAACCTAAGCCTGGACAATCTCCTCGTCTACCTCGATATTTCAGAAGTAGCAGTAACTGCAGTCCTGGTTCGGGAAGACAAAGTTACCCAATCTCTAATTTATTATATCAGTAAAATACTTATTGACGTAGAGACGAGGTATCATCACCTCGAGAAATTGGCCATGCCCTTGTCGTAGCTTCAAGAAAGCTCAGGCCATACTTTCAGTGCCATCCAATCTCGGTCATCACCACATTTCCTTTAAGAAGTATAATGCACAATCCCGAGCTGTCGGGGAGGCTGGCCAAATGTGCAATCGAATTAAGTGAGCACGACATCACTAATCAGCCTCACACAACAATAAAATCACAAGTGCTCGCCGACCTTATTGCGGACTTTAGTGCGAAGGTAATGCTCGAGGATGAGAAAGAAGCCACTCGAGCTCCTCACCCGACGCAGGACCTCTGAGTCCTGCATACTAACGGTGCATCTAGTTCATCCGGTTCCTGATTGGGACTCATGCTCGAAGTTCCCACTAGCGAAGTCGTTGGCCAATCTATAAGGTGCCCGGATATGACTAACAATGAGGTCGAGTATGATGCCGTAATTGTAGGACTGAGGTTGGCACTCAAATATGGGGCAAGAAGTCTAAAGCTACGCTGCAACTCTTAACTCGTCGTCAACCAAGTTACTGGAACTTCTCTAAATGGGTAGAAGCAGGCGCATTCGCCCAAATTTGCGAGCAAGAGGTAATCACCTTCATATGGAAAAACATCATCTGCCGATTTGGCCTGCCTAAAGAAATAAGCTGTGACAACGGACCCCAGTTCACGGGAAGAAAAACCACTGAGTTTTTCAAAAAATGGCACATTAAAGGGATACTCTCAACCCCTTACCACCCAGCAGGCAACAGGCAATCAGAATCCTCCACCAAGTCAATCTTGAACATCATGAAGAAAATACTCGAATATGCTAAGGGACTGTGACCAGAGATACTCCCAGGAGTAATGTGGGTGCACAGGACGACCCCAAAAACAAGCACATTAGAAACACCTTACTCCTTAGTCTACAGGACTGAAGCGGTCATACCAGTTGAAGTAGGAGAACCCAGCCTAAGATACACCAACGAGAGCGGCAATGACAATGACAAGAATAGAAGACAAGACCTCGATGAGATCAAGGAGCGAAGAGACATGTCGTATATAATAATGGTCGCATAGAAACAACAAGCAGAATGCTACTAAAACAGAAAGGCCAAAGTATGGTCACTCAAGATCGGGGACTTCATTCTCAAAGCCACCCAAGCAGGAAGAGATCCCTGAGAAGGTAAATTAGGAGCCAAAGACGGACCGTACAAAATCATAGGCAAGGCAGATAAGGGTTCATTCCAACTAGAAACATTGAAAGGACAACTCTTACCAAACAATTGGAACATCAGCCACCTCAAGTAATTCAACTTTTGAGAAACAAGGGATGCCCCGTAAGTCATTCTCTTATCCCTTGCTTGAGTTTTGTCCTAACTGGGTTTTCTAAGGAGGTTTTTAACGAGGTAACAAACGGGACATTTCAAGTTGGAGTACACGAGAACAAACATATTTCATTTCCCGACTCCTCAAGAATCTCCGAGTTGAACAATGAAGGGACTAGATATACTACGACTGGGACTGGAACGCCAGCTAACACCCAAAACTTGTAACTTTCTCCAAAATGCCTCAAGGCGAAATGATGTAATCAATGAAATGTTGTTGAAATAAATGAGATACCTATTCATTGAAATTCATTCTCCTAAGTCTCTCAACAAAAAGGTATGTTCGACCAGCTTGAACAAAACCCTTTGGCCCTTGGCCCGACTTAATAAAAAGGTACGTTCGACCAACTCGAACAAAACCCTTTGGCCCCGTTGGCCAACAAAAAGGTACGTTCGACCAGCTCGAACAAAACCCTTTGGCCCTTGGCCACGACACAACAAAAAGGTATGTTTGACCAGCTCAAACAAAACCCTTTGGCCCTTGGCCACGACTTAACTAAAAGGTATGTTCGATCATCTCGAACAAAACCCTTTGGCCCTTGGCCACAACTTAATTAAAAGGTATGTTCGACCAGCTCGAACAACACCCATTGACCCTTGGCCACAAATTAACTAAAAGGTACGTTCGACCAGCTCGAACAGCACCATCGGCCCTTGGCCACGACTTAACAAAAAGGTGTGTTCGACCATCTTCAACAAAACCCTTTGGCCCTTGGCCACGACTCAACTAAGAGGCATGTCCGACTAGCTAGAGCAAAACCTCCTCGGCTTATGGCCACTCAACCTCACGATTATCGCAACCTAGAGGATAACAACGAAGGAAGGAAGTACAAAAGCAGAACACAGAAGCACAGAAACAAATCATACAAAGGTAAGAAAGGTACGTATATGTCACGTCCCAAAATCCCACCACAGGCGTCGTGATAGCACTTAGTCTATAAAACTAGGTAAGCCAATTATAATTACAATTCAAGCCATTTTTTTTAAAATATATAATTTAATACACGTGTTGATACCAACAGCGAAAATAATTATAACACTGTCCCAAGACTGGTAATACTGAGTCACGAACTCTAACTGAATACATGCAATGAATCTCAAAGATCGAATATACAATACTGTTCGAATAAGAGTTGGCAGTACAATAAAATGGAAAAACTCCAAGGGACTGCGACGATCAAGCAGCTTTACCTTGAATCCTTGCGATCAACACACTAACTCTGCCCGAGTCTGATACCTCTAATACCTGGATCTGCACAAAAATATGCAGAAGTGTAGTATGAGTACATCACACTCGGTACCCAGTAAGTATCAAGACTAACGTCGGTGGAGTAGTGACGAGGTACAGTCAAGACACTCACTAGTCAAATAACCTGTGCAATATAGCAGTATACAATAGTACTGAAAAATAACTAGCAATGATAACAACAAAATCGACCAGTGATATAACAACAAGGCAACAAGAACATCATAATTATTGCTCAGACGAATAAGGAACACAAGTACAACCAATTAAACATGTCCTTCAAATATAAATCTTTCACATATAATTCTTTCGAATAAATACCTTCCGAATATAATTCTTTGAAATAATATTTTGAATATAATTCTTTAAAATAAAAGTCACCTTGTGATACCTCATTTCAAAATCATAAACATACGGGTCTCAACCCACTTTCATATTTT
Source organism: Nicotiana tabacum (assembly GCF_000715075.1). Taxonomy (NCBI): domain Eukaryota; kingdom Viridiplantae; phylum Streptophyta; class Magnoliopsida; order Solanales; family Solanaceae; genus Nicotiana; species Nicotiana tabacum. The sequence continues at coordinate 90,962,311 of NC_134102.1, forward strand.
CACGGCTCCTCGTGCCTATATTTCTATCACAACTGCACGGACAACTCACGTGCCAATAATATCAATGTATATAAGATCCACATGATTAATTTATTTCACACTAAAGTAAGTTTACAATTTTTAAAATAAGTAAGAAATCAACAAAGAAATAAATTTATTTTAGAAATCATTTGGGTGAATAAAATAATATTTCACTTAATTTAAAGTATCAGATAAACTACTGACTTGGATGTAAGACTATTTAATTTAAAACATAATAAAAAATTCTTTTATTTAAATCAATTCAATCATCAAAAATCGGTAAGAAAAACTAGAAATATACTTCTTCAAAGTCTCGTGCTAAAAAGCCAAAGCCAATACAATACAACTAGGAGCACAAAATACATAATAATAAAGTCAACTAGTACATTACGGAAGAAGACAAGAATTTACATATTAAATGAAACAAAATCACCCAAGACAAAAACATAAATAAATAAATATCAACAGGGCACTCCCGAGGTACCGCCTTATAGTCCCAAATCATAAATAAATTCACAATATCTTATTTTCCTTATATCACCGCGGGAGCCTTCACATTTCATTATTTTTTAAAGAAATCATTTTCCTTGAAATAACATCCCGCGTTTTAGCCACCCTTATCACACCACATGACTTCTAGTAGTTCCCCTACTAGCCACGTATTTCAAGCCACCCTTATCTCACCGCATGCGTTTCAATACCCTGACCTTATATCACCGCATGCGTATTAATATTACAATATTTTACAAATCGCACCTCAAGTGCCCAAATATTATAGCATAATACAATTTACACCTCAAGTGCTCACATATCACAACATATCACAAATTACACATCAAGTGCTCAAATATTACAGCATATCACAAATTGTACATCAAGTACTCAAATATTACAACATATCACAAATTGCACATCAAGTACTCAAATATTACAACATTTCACAAATTGCACATCAAGTGCTCAAATATTACAACTTTCCACAGAAATCAACAATACTTTATTTTTCCACAATAAGGAGCTCACGACTCGATCATAATGTGTACAATGTTTTAACAATATGTTCGGGAGTGAACAACTCAACCGAATAATATTTCACAATTTGGCACTTTGCCTCAACATGATTCACGGCCTTTATAATTCAATTCCAAATTTTCAACAACGTGAACCGAAAAGTAATTCATCCAGAAATAACACCTCTTTTAAATCACAACTTCAAAAAATAAATAGATTTATTCATCTTATTAACTAAAGTTTTTTCCATTTAAATTATCTGTAGGTAAAAATCAATAATGAAAGTGTTTTCCATAAAAATGGCAACTCAAACAAGCACAGAGTTCACATAAAAGTCAAGTGGCAATCACACCAAATTATCATATAAAAACAACCTCGGCAAACAAGGAATGAGGCATGACAAATAAGGGATTTAATAAGTTACAACAATTTTTCAATTTAATACTTAAGGGCGTCTACGAATTTCAACCGATATAATATGCACATATAAACCAAGTACGTGCTCGTCGTCTCGCGTACATGGTTTCAATTACACAATTTTCACATAAGACTCAATGCCTAAGGGGTAATTTCCTCACTCAAGGTTAGGCAAGATACTTACCTTTTTGAAGTTAGGCCGATATTCCAAAATCTCATTCTTGCTTGAATTGACCTCCGGACAGCTCAAATCTAACCAAATTAATTCAATTCAGTGAATACTAATTATAGGAATTAATTCCATATGAAAATACTAATTTTCCAATAAAATTCGAAATTTAACTCAAAATTCCCACGTCTCGGAATCCGATGAAACTCACAAAATCCGAAAACCCATTAAATTATGAGTCAAACCATAGCAGTTTCACTCAAATCTGACTCCGAATCGACACCGAAATCTCAAAAATTCATTTCTATGAGATTTCTAAAATTTTCCCAAATTTCAATCTCAAAACACTAATTAAATGGTGAAAACAAATGATGGATTAGGGTAATCTAACCATAATTGGGTTAAGAACACTTATCCTGATATTTTATCTGAAAATCTCTCAAAAATCGCCTCTCCCCAAGCTCTAATTTGTCAAAAATAAAAAATGGGATGAAGTCCCCTGCTTTATAACTCACAGTTCTGTCAGGCCGCCCTCGGTCCTCGGCGTTCGACCCTGGTCCTCGACCTTCGACCCTGGCCCTCCATCATCGGCCTCGATCCTGGGCCTTCGATCCTCGGCCTCGATCCTCAACTTTTGACCCTGGCCCTCGATCATCGGCCTCGATCCTCGGCCTCGGTCCTGGGCCTCGATCCTTGGCCTTCGACCCTGGCCCTCTATCATCGGCCTCGATCCTCGGCCTCGGTCCTCGGCCTTCGACCCTGCCCCTGAATTTCCGGCAGAATAAAAATTGCAGCAGCTGTTTAAGTCCAACTTTTGATCCGTTAACCATACGAAACTCACCCGAGGTCCTCGGGACCTCAACCAAATACACCAATAAGTCCTAAAACATCATACAAACTTATTTGAAACCTCAAATCAGATAAAATGACGCTAAAACCACGAATCATACACCAATTCAACCTTAATGAAACTAAGAAATTCCAACTTCTACTTTCGACGCCGAAACCTATCAAATCAAGTCTGATTGACCTCAAATTTTGCACACAAGTCATAAATGACATAACAGACCTATGAAAATTTTCAGAACTGGATTCCGACCCCGATATCAAAAAGTCAACTCCCCGGCCATTTCAAACCTAAATTTAACTACGGACTTCCAAATAAAATTCCGAACACGCTCCTAAGTCTAAAATCACCATACGGAGCTGTTGGAATCATCAAAATTCCATTCCGAATTTTCTCGGCTCCTTCTTCCTAGATTCTCCAAATTTTACAACTATGTCTAACTTGCCTTCTCATGTTAGTGGCAGGGAAGTTTTCGATATGAATAAAGAGATTCAAGCTACTTTGCTAGTTGTTGTGGCTTCCGTTCGCGGAGGAGACGCCATCTACGCCATTAAAGTGGAGGTTCTTCCCTCAGTGGAAGAAATTATTCCCCACAACCCTGACGCGAAACCGGATTTGTAACGGCAGCCGGAGGCGGTGGTTGAGGTTTTCCGATCCTCTCTAACAGCCAAGCGTTTAGCGAAGTTCAAGGCTAAGTACGGCCTTCTTAATCAAGTGGATCTTGTACCTACCAATGACGATGAAGTGTACACTCACCGCCTTGGGTATTGCGCTCTTTTTGCTTATCCCTTCACTATTGGCTATTCATTCCTTCTTCCCCCTTTAGTGGAAGAATTTTGCCATTTTTACCGGGTTTGTCCGGTTGAGCTCGCACCCTTGGTATACAAAGTGATCAAGATGTTATTTAAGTTCGCCGAGCTAGCGGACGTCGAGATCACCCTGCAACATCTAGTGCACATGTTCATGCCCAATTTCTATTGGGGCATGATGTTGAACATTCGACCTTATGGAAGCAAATCCCTGGTTGCCAGGATGGATGACAAGGGTAGTCGACAATTTTGGCTCGACTTCTTTTTTGTCAAGACCGAGGCCGTCGTGGACGATGCCACTGATTTTCCTGAAGCTTGCAACTGCACTCGAAAGTACTCGCACTTACTTTTTCCCTTTCGCATAGTCATGTACTTTTGAGTTTCTGAGTTAATACTTCTCGTTTTGCAGCTACTGTTCAACCTCTTCAATTGGTGGCGCACCTCACCGACTGGGTTAGGCAAGTCCTCTCTTACACTGCGGGGATCCGTGACTGGTCGAGCTTTTGGCAAAAGTACAAGTTGACTCCTCCTCCGAACAGTAATGTCGTTCTTCGAATGGTGTTGTGTTTGTAACCGTTCATTTTATTTTGCCTATCTTTATATTTCTTTCTAGGTCCCGCCAAGAAGGTTGCTAAAAGGAATCTGGCGCCGACGCCTTCTTTTAGGAGAAGGAGGGGAGTTGCTTCCTCTACTCCTACCCCTGTTTCAACCGCTATGCCCGTTCTTCCCTTGGCTCCTCCCCGCATTGAGGATGAGGAAGTTTCTCCACCCGACGCGGACCTGAGGCCCAAGAAGAGGAAAGTCGTAGATGGGGGAGACGGTGTACTAGTGGCAGTTGGTTGAGGGAAGTATAGGAGGTCACATGGGAAATGGAGTGTAACTCTGTAACTGGCTGAATTGTTAATTTTTGTTAACTTGCCGTAAAAATAGCATGGCTAACCAGTTTTCGGATTGGTAAATGAAAAATAGCCAGCGTTTGCAAAGTCATAGAAAATTAGCCACTATTTTGCTGCAACACAGTAAGTTCCAGCATAATATACTGGAGATTGGTGCACCTGTGTATGAACTTCCAGCATATTATGCTGGAACTCCAGCACACGGAAAGTTCCAGCATAATATACTGGAGATTGGAGCACTTGTGTATGAACTTCCAGCATATTATGCTGGACCAGTATATTATGCTGGAAGTTCACATGTAAAAAATTCGAACTCCAGTATATTATGCTGGAATATTTTCCGGATTTTGAGCAGTATTTTCGTTCAGATTTATCTTTACATGAAAAATGGCTAAATTTCGATTACTTTTGAAACTGTGGCTATTTTTCAATTACCACTTGTAAATATGCTATTTTTTAATTTCACCCTAACCTGCCGGGTGGTTGCATTGCACTAGATATAGCCCATTTTCTTGGATATATTTGGTATGAAAAGATAATATTTTTCAATTTTTTATTTGATTGGCTTATATATTTTAAAAAAATATTTTTCTTTAGAGCACATTTTCTCCTAATTTCTGAGTCGCGGAGTAATTTTCCAATGCTCTCCCATGCCATAGCCAACTTATGGTTTCCGCTCTCTCAACCCCATGCATTCTCCGCCCAACTCGGCAACTCCCTCCCCCCACCCGCTGCATCACCCCCCACCATCCACCCCACCCCACCCCAACCCAACCCAACCCCCACCAACCTCGCTCCCACCCGCCCAGATTTAGTTAATTTATCACATTATATTTTCCCTTCACACCAAACACACACATAATAATCTTTTTTGCATTGTCTGTGGAAAAGGATTCAGAGAGAATTTTATTCTCATCCAAGCTAAAGAAGTATATTCCTCAGTTATTACGTGCATATTCGGTTATATACTAAATATAAACTTGAAAACGAATCAACCAATGAGGGAATGACAGTAGATTTAAGCTTAACCAATTGATTCATTTTACTACTGATGAAAAGTCTTGCTTTTACCCCTTAAATCAATATTCTTGATTAACATGAAAAGTCACATCGCTTCTACATTAATTTTGCACGCAAACTCATATTGTAATCTCTTCAAATGCAGAATTGTTGAATGTCAAATACAGCTCTTTAAATGGTAAAGAAATTAAGAAACGGAAGTACTATATAATTAATGATCTCTTCAAAACTACTCCTATTTAGGTTTCTTGTACAGTTAAAGTTTAACTTCAAGATTATTCCTGCATTTTTGCTTTTAGTTTCAAAATTCATAAAGCCTAAGGACAATATCCCTTACACCTTTAATGATGAAAAAAACAGAGAGCAGAGTTGTAAATCAAATCTCAACCGTCACATCAAATTAAAAAGATCAAAATCTTCTTTCTCTATATCTAGTCTCTAGTTATAAAATGGAAGAAGATAAACAAAAATGCATGCGATGGGTACAAGTGATGTGATGTGAGAAATTAGAGTTAAAAGTTTAAGAATCTGGCACAGTTAAAGTCTTTCTATTTTCCTCAACTTCTCAATCAATAAGTTTCAGATTGAGTCTAATTAAAGTCTTTTTTCACTTCTCCTCTAGTTGGTTGAGATTAGATAAAATGAGACAGGTTTGTTACTTTTTCTACTGCCTACAAAACGAGCTAACGTCCAACAATTGAACCACTGTTACACTTTAATTTTATGTGACGCCCCGTAATCCAAAACAAATACTCCCTCCGTTTCAAATTAGATGAGATACTTTCCTTTTTAGTTTGTTCCAAAATAAATAACACATTTATAAATTTAGAAATAATTCAACTTTAAACTCTTCATTTTACCAATTTTACCCTTAATGAAAAGCTTTTATAACCACACAAATATCATGGCCCCACAAAACTTTTACCCTTAAGCTTTTAAGATCACAAGTTTCAAAAATCTTTTTTTTTCTTCTTAAACTCCGTGCCGAATCAAACTACATCATCTAAATTGAAACGGAATAGTATGTAGAACATGCCTAAAGCTCGAGATAATGATTGAATGAAAATGGTTAGAAGAAAAACCATAAAATTAAGATTGTTACCAGCAAGGATTAATTAAGCTAGGAGTTAAGGTTTAAGTATGGGTTTTCATTAAACCTAATGATATGGAAATTATGTTAATCTCTCTTGTTTTCCACTAGATTACTCACACAAGTGATATAGTTGATTGAGCAGAAATAAGTTCCAAGAAGCAATCATGTTAATCCCTCTCCAAACGGCTTCTCTATATAATTTCTGTGGCATAGTAGATCATAAAACCAAGTTTGGAAAGCTCTAATACCAAATGATCACTTGTCACAAATGGAAGGAAAAAGCTTCAAGAGATGGCTAAAGTTTATGTTTTATTATTGCGAAAATATAAATTGCACATCAGTGTCCCTTTTAATCATTTTTTGGCATTACTGCCTGCTAACTGACTTGCTACCACTAGTTCCAACTATTTCCCAACAAACAAATCCCTTACTACTGTAATCAAAATCGCCGCAAATACTCTCCTTTTTTTGATATACTTTCATTTTGTTCAAAAATATCTTAGTTTTCAAACTAGCAGAGTACACTCTTTTTAAGATAAAATACGTTAATTTGAATTTAAAGTGACAAATATATTACATTTAAGAAAGAAAAACAAATATTATATAAGTAAAACCAGTTCTTTTAATGGGAAAGGGTAAAAGGAGTAAAAGACAATTGTTGGGTAGCAAGTAGCCCGTTTTCCTGCCTAACAAAAATGCTGCACATGGGCATTAAAAGAAAAAAAGGGAAAACACAATAGATTTGTGAAACCGTAAGAAATAAATAAGAGGGCCATTAGAAAGATCTACCTTTTACATTTCAGCAAGTCCATCCCTATTTTCTAGTGAATTTCCAATAATGCATGAAATGGAAGCTATGCCCTCTTGATATGCAAGAATTGGATTGTTATTAACTCCCAATTAGCAAATATACATATATAGCACTAAGAGGTAGATAAGACGTAAAATGCTATATAAGATAAGTTGTACGCGTTAGTGCAAGAATGACAATTCATTGATTACCAATTATGACTTTTCCCCGTCGTTCAAGCTCATACAGCATGAGAAGTGCAGCCGAATCTTGTGAACTTTTCTTATCAGCTCTTTCATCCCCAGTAAGCTCTATCAAACCATAGTCGGGTATGGTCAACGAGATTTGAGATGCAAAAGTGTTGTAAACCTTCCTTTTATCAGAGCCTTCACCGCATTCAATCAGTGACCTGTGCATACCCGAATTTACACTCAATACGCGAAAAACTAGGAAATAGTTTGATAAAAACAAGAGGGAAAAGAGCTGGTTGGCGGATAAGCTGGTTTTACTTACTTGGATTTACGCTCTGTTGACTCTAAACTAGGCATAGGCCACTGCAGTTTTTTGCACAGTTCATAAAGTGATTGGCGTGGTCCACCCTTTTTCATGTTGATTGGCCCAATTTCTGCCAAGTACAGCGGAGAAAAGCATTAATCCAAGGGTTTAAGGAGATGAGCATCAGTAACTGATTTTCTTCAATCATCTAACTTTGAGAAAGATTTTGTCAAACCAAAGGGTGGGGAGCTCGGTTACAATGGTTTATAAAGATACGTGAGTTTTCATGTTAAAAAAGCTACATACTTTGTTAATGTAAAGAGACTGAGTTGAGGAGGCAAAGCAATGTCTGGATAGTCCAGGGTTAAGAGACTCAAAAGCCCCCATTATGTGTTATTGAAACTTACTGAACTATTAGAGCATAAGTTAACCACCAGCTATTTTACTACTTTGACCCATTCTTTAGCTAGTAGTTAGGATTTTGTTAGTCCTTTATTTTCTCAAATAAATCTCCTTATTCAAGGAGTTTGTTTAGCAAGTAGTTTAGTCCTCCTCTTCCAGAGGAGTTAGTTTAGGGAATTGGTTTTTCACTCGTGTATTTAAAGGTTGGCATTGCACACCGCATATGCTAACAAGTCCCAAACCAGAATTTTCAGTCTTCGCGATCGACTTGCGCGATTCACAAAAGACTCCCAACCAGTCACTGAATATTTGTCTTGTCTTGATTAGGCAACACTTCCTGGTGTGACTGATTATTTTATCAAAGAGTGACATAAAACAAAGAAAAGAAGGAAAAAAGAACATTACAAAGAAATGCAAGGGTACCATTAAAACTCAAATCTCTAAGGTAGATAACCATTATTTTCACACGAGAGTAATTTTCAGAAATTCTGGAAAATGCCAAAAGACAAATTTCAATCCAAGTGCTGTAACTTCTGTTGGATTCACAAAGAGACAGGTGCTAATTCACCGAGGCAGGAGGATGCTGGGGCTTTTCACATTGTAATAGAAAGCAATCGATAGAATATGCAGGATATTTTCTTTTCAATCAACCAATCTTAATACCTTATAAATAAAAGTAATGCATAGTTAGCAACTTAGCATATTCAGAAAAAGTTACTTTTCAGCATATAATGAGTTAAACCGAAATGTAGCAAATTGTAATAGAAAAAAAAGGAATTTACACTTGACTTCTATCTGCTGAGCTATAAATCTTCAACACTTTAATATATATTCAGTAGTGACACAGAATGGAAAAGAAAGCATAATCACCCTACACAATGCTTTCTCCACTATGCACCTAAAAAGGATTTCCTCTCCTAAATTCTGTTATATCACTTCTTCTGGGAGGGGGTATTGGCCCGTGAATAGTGGAAGGTGTAGGAGCAAGGCGCAACCTTTGGTAGGATTTGAACACAACACCTAAATATGCAGGCAGAGCTGCGACTATTAGGCTGCAACGCCTATACAATGCTACATCATTACTAAATTTCAAATCTGATGGACTTTTCAGGGATATCAATTGAAGTTTGTGAGTATCACCTGGCCACCACAATGCTATTCCCTTTCAAACGGGCATAATAAACTAAGTCTAATTATAGAATATTATGTACATTCCAATCCTAAGAATATTTGACTTAATTATGTACAGCCCTTTCCAAAATGTTTGACCCCTTCTCCTCAAATAGAAGCCTTCAGCTTTTACTTCAATATTTAATCTTAATGAGACTGTTGAGACATACTTCAACTAACAATACTTTTAATATTTGTCTGTTATCTGAAATACTCTCAATCTCGCTCCAGTTAACAATGTACATAATCCTTCTTCTTTAATCTTGCTGAGGAATCAAACAAAGTCATCTCTCTTGAAATAGAGGGATATGTATCTAATTAGACATAAGGTAAAACAATATTTAGTCTGATTGAACTTTAGCTTCTTTATACTACACTACAAAATAGATATGGCCTAGAAAATCAAATGAAGTGATAAGCGTTGGATGGGTATGTTGGTACTGAAGAGGATGGCAAGTTTACCATTTTCATAAAACTGGCATAAGAAGATCAATTGTCCTGAAAAGCTTCCCAAGACTTGGGCTGAATTCAATATTTAAAGGAAGAAATTGCAAGAATATACCAATTGCTTCAGTGTGCATACCTTGGATGTCCTTATTTGAATTACAAGCACTGCTAGGTTGAGCTTTGGCCGTCTCTAAATTCGAAAGTATTGTCTTTTGCTTTTTGCATGGAGCCATAGCAGGACATGTATTATTCGCTTGGCTGCAGATGTCACCATCAGAGCCTAAAGAATGTGGCACATCAACAAGGCTGGTCTCTTGTTTCTTTTTCTTGGATGAAATTCCTTTATACTGTTGTAAGAATATGAGGGTAAAATAATGTCAGAAATAACTTAATCTAGAGCTTGGATAATCGGCAATCCATAACTGAAGAATTTGATTAATCCATCCAGATGGAAACTGTCATCTAGCTCAACATTAATTGCAACAGCAATGCCAGAGAATAAAGTCGTCTTATCGAGCAATGTTTTTGTTCCAATTTATTAAACCATGTAATGGTCAGTTTGAAATTGATCTTTATGCAACGTAAATGCATGCAGGCACGTAAAAACTTTATCAACACAATTCTTTAGCATCTTTACAGATTTCATAAACATCAGAAAGTTCTCTTTCCAAATTTGGAAAAGTTGCAAAGCTTGACTCAAATAAGCTAATTCTGATAAAAAATAAACACCTAGTTAACTATGCATTCTCTTTTCAGTTATAGTACTTCGATAGACATGAGGCAACTCGGAAAGCAACCAACTCATTGGTCTCCACTTGAACCCAAGAAACGAAAAAAAATTCAGAAACAAAACAAAAGAACAAGAAGAATGCCTCACTGACAAAAGAGTTAAACATTGCAACATCAGTAGTTGCAATGGTAACTTTCACGAACAAAAGTACAACAAAGCCTAGCATGAGTTTCTTTCTTCTTATCTTTCTTTCCACATTACCTAAGGCTGTTTCTACCATGTGAATAATGGCCCATTAATTAAAAGGACCAAACATAGGACAGGAATCATCTTCCTGGCTAAGACATACCTCTAAGTCCTTCAATAATTTCAGAGCTGCTTGCCCCTTTGCATTTTTTCTAGTTTGTCCACATCCCTCAGCAACCAGCAACTCATCTTTCAGCTGTAACCTAAGCTCTGCATGCACGGTATCCCCCTTCACCATGCAATGGTCTTTCAAGAAGTAGCCAAGCGAGTCACACAATTCTATGAGCTCACGCAACGGAGGTAGTTCGAGCTTATCAGGAGTCACGATGGGAGATAATAGTGGCTTGACGATCTTCCAAACTTCATCCAGGTTAAGCTTAGTATCAATAAGTATTGCTCCAGCAATACTCTCCACCAAGTCTCCAAGTACCTATAACAAATTAATATCCCATGAATATAAGCAGCCTGCTATAAATACTTTCATATATAGCAATGGATTAAAGTAACATATGCTGAACAATGTTGTATCCTAGGATGACATTCAAGACTACAGTTGGCATTGAGGTTAATAACATATGGTTACAGTGAAATGTCCGTCAAGAAACAGTAATAGAACCTTTGGGGCTTTGTTTCCTTGGAGTGAACAAGAATCAGAGACTGACTTCACAAATGCTGATATTTCACTTTCAAGATATCCAGAGTGATGTTGAAGATGGACATGAAGCTCCCTCTTCACAGCAGCATAAGCAAAATTATCATTATTGACAGAAGCAGCGCGCAAATCTGTCAGTTCCCCAGGATCAATATCCTTATGCTTCTGGTAAAGGTACCAGGTAATGAGAATGTCCAGTACTGAGTCGCCGAGAAATTCAAGTCTCTGCCACATACAAGAAAATAAGTCTAAAGCTAAAAACAGGCAATATCTTAAGAAACAACTGTCTATTGAGATATATAATCAGCATTAATTCATATTTATATCTAAATTAGGGACTATTCTTTAACCAACCTGATAATTGTAACTAACGTCCACTTCTAGCACAGTAGCATGTGTTATAGCTTCTAGTAGCAATCCCTTGACAGAAAATTTATAGGTAAGCTTCAACTCAAGGTCTTCAATATCTTTAGCTTTAGGGGTATAGGAGTAAAGAGATGCAGTTTTGATCGCATCCTCTACTAATGAAGGTTCAAGTTCAGCTTCAACACCAAGCCATTTCATCAATTTCAGGGCAGCAATAAACCCACCACCAACGTAGTATGCACCTATCAGCGCTTCGACACAGTCAGATATTGTTTTTGAGACCATCCATCTATGCCCTCTATCACAGTGCTTCCCAACTACTACTTTGGGATCTTCAGTCAAAAATTTCTTGTCCAAAGGCACTTCTGACGTCTCAACCCCATGGTCACAAGGACAAAGCCGAAGGGAAAGCTGTCCAGGAGCAGTCCATCGGCGTGGATCAAATGCTCCATCCCTTATATAGCCCTGTAATTAGACATGTAAAGCGTGATTAGAAATGGAAGTGAGAGTATAACTAATACAGATGTCAAATATTTGAGGCATACAGGAAAAAAGGGCAATTTAAAATTGCCAGGTGGAAAGGATATAGCATCCACATTTCTTTGAGGATTAACAAAACAAGATGGATTTCAATATGCCATGACGAAAGTGCTTAAAAACCAGAAGACAGCAACCCATGGGGATTGTGAACAGGTTGATATATAAAAACGGCTTAGCCTGTAGCAAGTTCCCACCATCTAGCACCATGTCTGTCTTTTTTAAGTTAAAATGACTAGCAAACTTTTGATGCTATCAGCATCTTTGTTGTGTAAGCAAGTCTACATAAGATCAATTGATACCACTGAATATTTGCCCATGAATTCTCTTAGCACCAAAATAGGATGAAAATTCCTGGTGAGTTCAATAATATTACAACCCCTGAACGGTGCTTAGTTAGTTCAAGCTCTTCTACCAACTCCCAAATTTCAGCTTTGCATAATTTCACTACTTAGCTAATCCCAAATTGGCTTCAACTTTGGAGGTTTTCAACAAAAGCAACTACAAACCAAAGAGACACAGACAAAGGATCAAACTGCAAGAGAGTCCCTTTTTGTGATTATTGTGGAATATCCCAATTTCGGTGATTAGATCCTCCAGCAAGGCCTAACTTTTACAATCCTCGCTGAAACCAAGTAATTGGCATATTATCCAAGTAAACACTAAGAAAGTCAAGCTATTTACTGCTTATTTTCTACGATAAGCTTCAAACGGTTCGTAAAAGCTATTAACGACATTTTTGCCTTGATTTATGTGCCATAGACTCTCTTATGAATCCTAATTCATCCATCCCAAGTAATCAATCTCTTATTCATGCTAATAATAAGCAAAATTTGTTATTTACTACCGATTTTCACTGGCAAACTTTTAATGCTTCGTATTGACTTCTTCAATTGTAGAACATTGGACTCCCCAGGGATGGTTCATTCCCTTTGGAAGAAATCTCCAATGATTGGGAAATTGGAGAATTCTTGATTCTGAAGGGTCTTCTTAACTCTCTACCCCCACTGACTTCTCTTCCAGATTCCTTATCCTGGAAATCCAAAAACAGAACCTTCTCTGTGAAAAGTTGTTATACAACCTAGACAAGCAGTACTCCCTCTTAACATAGCCATGGAAGTCTATTTGGAAGAACAAAACACCTTTAAAAATTAAATGTTTTTCTTAGATTGTGGCATATAGAAAATGTCTCACTCTTGATAATCTTCAAAAGAGAGACATTACTCTTTGCAACAGATGTGCTCCTTGTGAAGAGGCGGAAGAAATTAGCCATTCATTCCTCCATTGCAACTCCTCCCAACAGATTTGGCATCTCTTTTTTGCTGTTGCGGGAATCCAATGGTGTATGCCAAATAATACCGTGGAATTTTTGCTATCCTGGCATAGATTGGACCTTCAAAAATCTTCAAAAGAAGCCTGGAAAAGCATTCCTAAGGTGGTATGGTGGGTCATATGGAGAGAAAGAAATGCGAGAGTTTTTGAAGACAAGAGGGACAATGTTATTAATCTTAAGCTCAGGTGTATGTTTGTGCTTAGTCTTTGGTGCACCAAAACTACGACATACGTTTTAGAGCCGGAAGCTATAGTTGACTTTCTTAGTTTACACATATTGTAAGGTTCTCTTTTGGATGCACATTTGCCCCAACATTTCCTTAGTGCTAGTTGTTTATAATCACTAATATTCCTTTATTACTCACAAAAAAAATGCTTCATATTGACTTCTGACTTCGATGGACATAGTTCGGGATCACTGTAATTGATGCAGCTAGGTAAAGGATTGGAAAATGTGGGACCGGCCAAAGGTGGTTCTATATAGTTCTTACGCTTTTACAACTTCTATTTTATTTGAAACACTGAAATCGTTGGCTAAAAGAATTTCGCTCTAGCTCTCTAGTTCTTTTAGCTACCATTACATATTTTTACATGTGGAAAGTGAAAAGACATATGTGTCGGCGTTGTCCCAATCAAGCACTCTCTTTTGATCCAGTTAACGGGTGAAAACACACTCTTTTTTTGATAAAGTAATAAATTCTATTATGGAGACAAAGCTTTACATACCTGCAAATGGCGACTAGTTCCCACTTTATGGAGGGTTGAGTTACAAACAGCCCATGAACGCTGATCAGATAGCTGCCCTTCATGCTTCTTGGGATATTTAAGAAAGAGGTGACAACTAACAGCATACTTCAGAACTGAGTCTCCAAGCAACTCCAGACGTTCCATGGAGAAACTCTCATTGCATCTTAGACTAGTAAGAGCTTCCAGAATCTGACCAAGAAGGATATTTAGTTAGACAAATGTCTAAGAGTTGTTCAGATAGTTGAGCAAATGATAGGACGAACCAATGAGCTTGATATATGTAAATCGCCTGAATGACTTGTTATCTCTTTCCTCAACTCGCTAGCCAACATCAGGGTCTCCAGACGGTGCATTAATGAGGGTAGCAAGTAGAAGGATTTCAAGATGTCTATCCGAATGTCTATACCCACCAGAAGTTCTGGTGGAATGTGAACATTATTCAGCGGCTTTTGGACCACCATTTTACTATCTTTTGAATTTGTTCCACAGGAAATGCCTGCTCAAAGAATCTCTGAACATCAACTTTATGTAATCTGAAACACTGAGCTCAATGCACCTATTAGGTACAGTGACAAGTTCAATGTATATCAATTCTTTCTAAAGAACCCAGGTAAAACTTTACCAACTTTGAACTTCAAAGGTTATCTTCATTGTCAAACTTTACTTCCAATTTAAAATAAAAAAGAGTATGATTGTAGAAATGTTGCCAGAACAAGTTCAGTTTCAATTATGTGCATCTACAGATATGGTGTCAGATCAGATTTTTGTAGCATGTGTTTACAAATTGTTAGAGTAATGTATATAGTAATATACTGGTGTCCCACATTAGAGAGTAGGTATTAGTGTTATGTAATATCTATATATAAATAGGGATCAGTGTAAGACAATATAATATCAATAAAATATTTCTTCCGTGCCGGGAAGAAACAGTCAGTGCAAATATTCCAGTGACTGTTGCGTCAAAACCAATTTTTACCGGTGTTATGCATAAACCAACACCACCACAAGGCCCACCGTAGTCCCGTGACCAAACTCAACGAACCCCACCGGAAAAATCTTCCCCACACACTTTCATGCGCCGAAAAGATCTGTACATGCGCCGGCGCATGTACCACTTTTCGGCCAGTTTCTTGCAAAGATTCTTCAGGACAGCTTACTCAAGAGGTGATTTCGAGCCTACCTATCCAGATTACACCAAATTCCGACCATTTTTCTATTTTCTGGCGGAGATTTCCATATACCGACGATTGTTCCTATTTTTCTCCTCAAACCGAGCCTACTCACTCAGCTTTTGTCACTTTCAGAAGACAACTTTATTTTTCCGGCAACAGATCTAAGTTCCGGCAGCAACAATGATTTTTCCGGAAGCTTTTCCTTCGCCTGTTTCAGCAAGTTACAGTTGATTATTTCGATATTTAGTGATAATTTACTAAACCTCTCTTCAATCCAAAGATCTTCGCCTGTTTCAGCAAGTTACAGTTGATTATTTCGATATTTGGTGATAATTTACTAAACCTCTCTTCAATCCAAAGATTTCTTTGGGATTTGATGTTTTTGGTTCTAAAAATACGGGTTCTGGAAGTTCAAGTGGTATCATTACTTCGAAATATGGAAAGCTCAAACTACTTAGCTTGGGCTTCTTCGGTTGAGTTGTGGTGCAAGGGTGAAAGTATTCAAGATCACTTAACCAAAAAGTCTAGAGAGGGAGATGAAAAGGTCAAAGCACTTTTTGAGAAGATCGATGTTCAGGTATATAGTATCATGTGACGATCTATTGATTCCAAGTTGATGCTCTTGTTTCGTCCATTCCAAAAATGTCATTTAGTTTAGGAAAAGACTCGCACTTTATACACTAGTGACATATCTCGCTTCTATGATGTGATATCGTATTATCGTGGATGACAAACTTGAAAAAACAAGAATGTCTACTTACTTGAGACAAGTACAGGCAAGTAGGCAGTCATGAACGAATTTGAGAAGTTGATGTCAGTTTCTACTAGTGTTGAAAAGCAACAGAAGATGTTTCTAGTTCTTAAACTCGCTGAACTTTCTAATGACCTTGATTAAGTACGCGACCAGATTTTGACTAGTCCGACTGTCCCTACAATTGATGAATTATTCTCTCGATTACTTCGCCTTGCTGCAGTGCCCAAGTCACACAGTGATCTCATCACAAACAACTGACTTCTCTGTTGTCGCATCCACGGAAAATTGGGCATCTCCGACTACAGAGAATAGACGAGTAGGAGGTCGCTTTGGAAGGTCTCAACCCAAGTGGTTCTTATTGTACTAAGCTTGGACACACCACTGAGGTATGTTACTCTTTGCATGGTCGACCACCTAAAACTGCTCATGTTGCTCAAAACCGAGACTGCAAGTAACTAGGGGTTTTCTTTATCTGAAGGGGAATAGAATGAGTTCCTTCAGTATCGAGCAAGTAAGCAGACACCTCCACAAGTAGCCTCTATAGCTTAGATAGATACTCATGTTGCTGGCAATTTCTTTGCTTGTGTTTTCCAGTCTAGTACTCTAGGACTGGGTCATGGACTCAGGCGCCTCTGATCATATTTATGGTAATAGGTTACTTTTGTCAAATATTGCTTATTCACAGTCTCTTCCTAATGTTACTTTAGCTCATGGAATCCAAACAAAAGCAAAAGAAATTGGACAAACTAATCCCTTATACTTTCACTTTAGATTTTGTTCTTTATGTCCCTGGCTGTCCTTTTAATCTTGCATCTGTTAGTCGGTTGACTCGTGCACTCCATTGTAGTATATATTTTATGGATGATTCTTTTGTTATGCAGGACCGCAGTACGAGAAAGACGATTTGCACAGGGCGTGAATCACAAGACCTTTACTACCTTGACTCACTCAATCCCTCCATAGCATGTCCAGTTACAAATCCTCCGGGCCTAATTCACAGACGTTTAGGACATCCGAGTTTATCCAAGTTTCAAAAGATGGTGCCTAGTTTGTCTATATTAGACTGTGAGTCGTGTCAACTTGGGAAACATGCCCGAGCCACTTTTTCGCGTAGTGTTGAGAGTCGTGCAAAGTCTATTTTTTCTTCAGTTCATTCTGATATATGGGTTCCAAGTAGAGTCGTTATTTTGTTAGTTTCATTGATGATTACTCAAGATATACTTGGATTTTTCTAATGAAAGATCGTTCTGAGTTGTTTTCTGTATTCCAAAGTTTTTGTGCTGAAATAAAAAATCAGTTAGGCGTCTCTATCGCATCTTTCGCAATGATAATGCCTTAGAAAAATCATCCTCCAATTTCAGCAGTTTATGACTTCTCAGGAAATTATTCATCAAACATCTTGTCTGTATACCCCTCAGCAGAATGAGGTAACAAAATAGGAACTTCATTGAGACTGCTAGCACATTTCCCAAGAGTCCCATGTTCCGCTGCGTTTTTGGGGCGATGCAATTCTCACGACTTGTTATTTGATTAATCGGATGCCTTTATCTTCCATCCAGAGATAAGATTCTACATTCAGTATTGTTTCCTCAGTCACTCTTATACTCTCTCCCCCCTCGTGTTTTTGGGAACACATGCTTTGTTCATAACTTAGCTCCAAAAAAAAGAAGATAAGTTAGCTCCTCGTGCTCTCAAGTGTGTCTTCCTTGGTTATTCTCGAGTTCAAAAGGTATATCGTTGCTACTCACCTGATCTTCGTAGGTACCTTATACCCTATATCAGTTGATGTCATTTTTTGTGAGTCTCGGCCTTACTTTACCTCTTCTAACCACCTTGATATATCTGAGGTCTTACATATACCGACTCTTGAGGAGTTTACTATAGCTCCTCCTACATCCCCGGCCACAAAAGTCTAACCCATACCGATATTTAAGGAATCTAGTGTTACTCCTCCTAGATCTCCAACCACAGGAACACCACTCTTGACTTATCGTCGTCATCCGCGTCCAGCATCAGACCTAGTTGATTCACTAACTGCACCTGGCCCTGTTCCTACTGCGGACTTGTCTCCTTCTAGTCCACCGATTGCACTTCGCAAAGGTATGTAGTCCACGCTTAATCCTAATCCATATTATGTCAGTTTAAGTTATCATTGTCTGTCATCACCCTATTATGCTTTTGTATCTTCTTTGTCTTCTGTTTCCATCCCTAAGCCCACAGGTGAAACATTGTCTCATCCAGGATGGCGATAGGCTATGACTGACGAGATGTATGTTTTACAAGCGAGTGGTACTTGGGAACTTGTTCCTCTTCCTTCGGGTAAATTTATTGTCGGTTGTTGTTGAGTTTATGCAGCCAAAGTTGGTCCAGATGACCAGATTGATCAGCTTAAGGCTCGGTTATTGCCATAAGGTATACTCAGATATTAGGACTTGATAATAGTGATACTTTCTCTCCCGTGGCTAAAATAGCATCAGTCCATCTCTTTCTATCCATGGATGTTGTTCGCCATTGTCCTCTCTCTATCAGTTCGACATTAAGAATGTTTTTCTTCATGGTGATCAAGAGGATAAAGTTTATATGGAGCAACCACTTGATTTTGTTGCTCATGGGGAGTCTAGTGGCCTTGTATGTCAATTGCATCGGTCACTCTATGGTATAAAACAATCTCCTCGAGCCTGGTTTTGTAATTCAGTACAATTATTCAGGAGTTTGGCATGACTCGTAGTGAGGCTGATCACTTTGTGTTTTATCGGCATTCTGCTCCTAATCTGTATATTTATCTAGTGGTTTATGTTGATGATATTGTTATTACTGGTAATGATCAGGATGGTATTACTAATCTGAAGCAACATCTCTTTCAGCACTTCCAAACTAAGGATCTGGGCAGATTGAAGTATTTTCTAGGTATTGAGGTCGCTCAGTCTAGCTCAGGTATTGTTATTTCACAGCGGAAGTATGCCTTAGACATTCTTGAGGAGACTGGAATGATGGGTTGCAGACCTATTGACTCTCCTATGGATCCGAATGCTAAGCTTTTGCCTGGACAGGGGGAGCCTCTTAGAGACCCTACGAGATATAGAATGTTGGTTGGCAAATTGAATTACCTCACAGTGATTAGACCTGACATTTCTTTTCCGGTGAGTGTTGTAAGTCAGTTTATGGATTCTCCCTGTAATAGTCACTGCAGATTGTTGGATACACATATGCTGATTGGACAGGATCACTTTCTGATAGACCTTTCTACGTCTAAATATTGCGTTTTAGTATGAGGTAATTTGGTGTCTTGGAAGAGGAAGAAACAGAATGTGATTGCCCACTCTAGTGCAGAAGTAGAGTATCGAGCAATGGTTGTGGCAACGTAAAAGCTAATTTGGGTCAAACAAGTTGCTTAGAGAACTTAAGTTTGGAGAGATTAGTCAGATGGAACTTGTGTGTGACAATCAAGTTGCCATTCATATGGCATCAAATCTGGTGTTCAATGGAGAGGACTAAAGACATTGAGGTTGACTGTCACTTCGTCAGAGAAAAGATACTCTCAGGAGATGTTACAAGTTCATGAAGTCAAATGATCAGCTTGCAGATATTTTTACCAAGTGTCACTGGTTCTCGTATTAATTACATCTGTAACAAGCTCGGTACATATGACTTATATGCACCAGCTTAAGGGGGAATGTTAGATAGTAATATATATATAGCAATATATTAGTGTCCCACGTTGGAGAATAAGTATTAGTGTTATGTAATGTCTGTATATAGATAGGGCTCGGTGTAAGACAATATAATATCAATAAAATATTTCTCCAGTGCCTTTATTTCTCATACAAATTACTAATCACACAGCACTTTCCAGAAGAAAGTCCACAGCCGCCTAAAATAACTTCAGTTGGATATACTACAAGAACTATCTTAATTCAAGCAATTAAAACTTTACTTATGTCAATGGATAAAAAATAGAAATAGCTAATACATTTTAAAGAGGTTATGAAGGGCGCATGCTAATGTCTTTCTGCAATTGCTGACATAAATTAGCCTATTTACCAAAAAAAAATATTTAGCCTATTTACAGATTAAGTGCGCATGGGGTTTAATGTGAACCAAAGGCCATGCTATGATCTATAATCGGGAGAAGGCAAACTGCTATTGGATTCAGTTAAGAGAACACAACTACTTTGGCGCTTGCATTTCTCAAAACAATATCATCCATCTCCAACGAAGTTCACACAATCTCTGCACATGGTTTGTCACTGGTAATAAGTAGAACCACCTCCCACAAATTTCCATGCTCTGCGACCTATAGCAAACATGTTTAGAACCTAACTAGGGGTAAAGATGTGGATCACTCCATTAATGGGGATGTACCGAGAATATATTTTAAGAAAACCATTGTTAGAAATTAAATTAGAACTAAAAATCTATCAAAAAGAAAAACTTAAATGGCACAAAGCTAATATATTTAAATCTGTTTGCTACTTTCTTTCCTTGTTTACAAGAAGGAAACTCCTAGGCACGCTGTAATAGAAATGTTCAACACATGCTAGTGTGTCTCACTGTCTTGTACTTCTAAAAATGATGTAAATTCCAAAAGAGATGGCCTACTTATAATAACCAAGAATCAGCAAAAACTTGACAAACCTTCTTTTTGAAAATCCACAAGAAGATTGTATGCATTATGGCTTTGCTTTAGCAGCAACAAAGGCTGTCCAGGATACACTAAAACAATTCCATACCTAATAAACAGAAAAAGAAAAAAGAACATTGCTAATTTAACATACTCAGGTCTTTTCAAACAGTAAATAAGAAATAGTAATTTAGGTAGAAGTTTCCTACTTTTTATGGAAGTAGTCAGCAAATGATGAAAAGGGTGACTGGGTAGCTTCTGAATTTACTTCGAAGGGGCTCTCTGCAGAAGTATTGGCAACAGCATCCAGAACAGAATAGATTCTTCCGGTATGAATGGCCACAACAACCATGTCCGTAAGGTTGCTTCTACAGACTGACATATTGGCGAAGTGAATCAAATCTGTCTGATCGAGATCTACCATAAACGATGCAGTCCTATCAACTAAGGAATTCTTCCGGGTAGTTTCAGATTGTTCAGCATTTAACCAAGCATTTCTTTTCAAAAATTTCACAACTGACACAGATGATTCAATTCCTCCCCAATCTATTCTACAAGGTACACAACTTGAATCTAAAGGATCCAGTGGTAGTAGCAAGTACATGTTCGATGGCTCCCATAAAGACTCATCTGTCTCAAGTAGAAATTTCCTTCCACCCGATGATTTAACAAACAATTTACCAAACACCCCATTAAAGAATAGTTCTTGGAAGAGTTTTGCTTTTGCCACCTGACAATGAAATTGTTTAATGCTTGTTAGATATGAAACGCCAACATGATAGAATTATATAAACTCAAATTCTGTGGCTTGGTTCCAACCTGTTGGGCATCCAAATGGAGTTTCCCACAATGCGACACAGATGATTGGACAAACTTGGAGACTAAGAAAAGTTCAACTTCCACATTTCCCACATCATCATCTAGTTCTGATTGAAGCAAAAGGACAAAGCTGGAATAATTCACTTCCGGTATGTTGCAAGAGAAGTTCATTTTATACGCCTGAAATACTTCTCCATTAGGGTCATATCCCCACGTCCCGGATAATGCACTAATATGAGCTGTGCCGTGTAATTCTTTCAACTTTGTTGTTCCTAAAAACATATTAATGAGAATATAAACCTTCAATCACAATAAGCAAATAAACAAGGTTGAGCATCTACCAGGCATGAAAACAGGTGCAGCTTAACTGTGGTCTAGATTTTAGAGTCACCTTAAGAATAAAAACTTACTTTCTTGTTCTTAGATTCTTCCATGAATTGCTATTTATTCAGAAAGAAGAATAGATCAAATATTTTCACCGGGAATTCATAAGAGTCTCCAATGATATGTGAACTTTAATCGGTAGAGGGCATGAAAGTGGCTGGATGAATTTTCTAGAGCAACATTTGTGTTGACTTCACATCAACAGAAACTTTCATAACACCCTTGAGATTCATGGAGTTGAAAGTTTATTTATCATAGAAGCTTCCAGTTGATAATTACACTGAGTTTCTTGGCTGCAAAAGCTTCGAAGGATTTATCATATTAATATATTTACCTATAGCACATGCAACCTAAACATAAGCAGTTGGTTATTTGAAAGATTTTTGCTCTGTTCAACTGCACAAAAAAAATTGAAACTCTCTTCCACCATATTGACTTCCTCCTTTTCCTTTATTTTGTTTTACTTTTTTACTTAGAGTTCTTCTCTACTGTCTTGACATGTGTTATTTGATGTACAACGAGCTAATTCTACATCCTGACGACATGCATTAAATATTGTAATAATACTAGATGGTAATAGTGTTGATTGACTTAATTATTAGGAAAGATTTGATTCTGTTGATTGACTTAATTATTAGGAAAGAATTGATTCTGATTGAGATTTTATTTCATTCTGATTGATGTAATTGATTACAAATTGATTGTAATTTATTTCCCTTCCTAAAATAGTCATAGGACCTGGTGTATAAATACATTTGCTTCGGGATGTAAGAAACACACAGAAATACAAGAAGCCTTTTATTCTTCTCAAAATCTACATGGTATCAGAGTCACTGCTGCCTTTTATAGGTGAGTTATCTCCCTCGCAGCACTAGAGTTCCGTTTTTATCAAAGAGGCCAAGAACCACTGCAACATAAACTCTGGTTAGTTTTGTTTTTTTGGAATTTACTTTTTTGTTGGGGTCGCTGGAACATTCCGAGCCTATCCCTACCAGTTTTGATTTTTCCGTTCACCGGAGTTAAGATTCCGTCCAGACAGATTATTTTTGAGCAATTTTCTTTTGATTAGGCAGAAAATATGAAGGCATTCAAGGAAACGGTTTCCGGAGAAATCTTGTCTTCAGATAAAATTCAGCTTCTCTGTCACCTCCTAGCCAAACTTGACTCCGCTAATGTTGCCACATCCAATTATGTGCAATCAGGTATTACCTTTGCAGTTCACCTTAATTCTTGGATTGTTAAATCTGGTGCAAATAAACACATGACAAGCTCTTCTAAAGTCATTCAAAACTATTTTTCGTGTCTCAAATGAGATAATGTTAAAATAGCCAACGGTTCTTTAACACCTATCTCTGGAATAGGTTTTGTCGTTTGTACTCTTAATATTAAACCATCATCCGTATTCCATGTCCCGGAGTTCCCTGTCAATCGTTTATCTGTTAGTGCCATCACCAAAGCTCTAAACTGTAAAATCGAGTTCTTTCCCGAACATTTTATTTTTCAGGATCTTCAAACATCTTCAAACAGGGAAAAGGATTGGCAATGGTAGATTGCGTAATGACTTTTATATACGACAACAGCATACCTAGTATAATCCCACACGTGATGTCTGGGAGGATAGAGTATACGCAGTTCTTACCCCTACCTTTAAGAAGGCAGGGAGGTTGTTTCCGGTAGACACTCGGCTCAGGAAAGATAAATGCAAGGGGCAATAATAAGCAAACCAAATCTGACAACCGAAGCGAAAATACAAAACTAAGTGGTGTATCAAGTAATAACAGAAGATACGAAAATACACAAAGGACACTAAGTGGTGTATCAAAGCTACTGCTACAAACACGGACACCGCTCGACTACCTAACCCTTTACCTTTATTCTCAACCTCCACACCTTTTTATCCATGGTCATGTCCTCAGTAAGTTAGAGCGACGTCATATCTCGCCTCATCACCTCTCTCCAATACTTATTCGGCCTACCTCTACCTCTTCGTGGCCCTCCAATGCCAGCCTCTCACATTTCCGCACCGGTGCATCTGTGCATCTCCTCTTCACATGGCTGAACCATCTAAGTCTCGCCTCCCGCATCTTGTCCTCCACTTGAGTCACGCCGACCTTGTCCCGAATAACTTCATTTCTAATTCTATCTAACCTGGTATGCCTGCACATCCATCTCAACATCCTCATTTCAGCCACCTTCATCTTTTGGATATGGGGAGTTCTTGATTGGCCAACACTCCACCCCATACAGCATAGTCGGTCTAACCACCGCTCTATAGAACTTTCCTTTTAAGTTTTGATGGCACATTCTTATCACACAGAACACCGGAAGCGAGCCTCAAAACTCTGGTCAAGCCTTTTTTGGGGAAAGTAAGAATGTCAACCAAGAAATAATACGGCGGCATAGACAATTAAGACACCCATCATTCTTTGTTTTGAAGAAGTTATATCCCGATTTCAAGGACTAAATTTGAATCTTTGTTCTGTGATGCGTGTGAATATGCCAAACATACTAGAAACTCTTATTCTGTGAGTGATAATAGAAGCACAACTATGTTTATGACTATTCGTTCTGATGTATGGAGTCCTACTCAAACTGTTTCTTTGTCTGGTAATCGATGGTTTGTTACTTTCATTGATTGCTGCACTAGGATGACTTGGGGCATATTTGTTAAAAGCCAAAACTGAAGTTCTCTAGTTTTCAGTCCGTCCATAAGATGATTTGTACTCAGTTTGATGCCATAATAAAAATCTTGAGAACTGACAATGACAGCGAATACATGGATAAAAAATTTGGTGCTTATTTGGAGTCCAATGGGATAGTCCATGAGACTAGTTGTCCTTACACTAATGCACAAAATGGAGCCGCTAAAAGAAAAAATAGGCATTTGTTAGAAGAAGCAAGATCTCTTATGTTCACCATGCATCTACCAAAACCTTACTGGGGGATGCTATTCTAGTGGGTTCCTATCTTATTACAAAATATCACTTAAACCCCTCAATTTTCAAAGTCCTCTGAAAACTTCAAAGGGTAAGAATGAATATATTGTTCCTTTTTTTTTTTTGATGAAGTAAGGTGTTGTATTGCTGGCATCAGGAAGATGCAATAAGTACAAAAGAAGGGATGTTAGCTCCAGTACATCATGTGCTATTCTAGTCATAGGGAGCTAACCACAAACAAATGGGCCATCGGGCTAGGCCCATGAGCCAAAAAAGTCTAGAAAGGGAATAACATTATTTACAGGGGAAGTATTACTCCAACTAAAAAGATACACTAGACATCTAGCTTTCAAAAAGTGAATAGAAGTTGAAATGCCATCAAAACATCTTCGATTCCTTTCTATCCAAAGACACCAAAATATGCAACCAGGGACCATTTTCCAGATACTTTTGATGGCCTTGCTGACTTTCTAAAAGCTCCAGCTTTCAACTGCTTCCTTAATGTTCTGAGGTATTGTCCAGCTGATACCAAATATTGAGAAGAACATGTGCCAAAGATCAGTAGCCATTGTGCAATGCAAAAATAAGTGATTGGTTGATTCTGAGTTTAGCTTACACATGTGGCATCTATTCACAATCTGGAAGCTCCTCTTACAGAGATTGTCTTGTGTCAAAATAGCACCTTTAAGAGTTGTCCATACAAAACAACTGACCTTTGTAGGCAGTTTGGTTTTCCAAATTAGCTTCCAAGGCCACATGTCAATAACTTCATTCAAAGCACAAAGTTTATTGTAACCTGCCTTCACTGTATATGCCCCTTCCTTAGAAGTGCCCCATCTTAGCTTATCTGTGTGTTGGATACTCGTTGTACAATTTGCTAACCTTCCAAGTAGATCAAGCACTTCTTCTATCTCCCAGTCTTGGGTGTTTCTCCTGAAAAGAACCTCCCAGGTGTTGTTGGATCTATTCTGTGCAACTGTTGAGTTAGGATCAGTAGCTAGGTGGAAAAGAGTGGGGTAGGTTTCTTGAACTGTGAAGTTCCCAAGCCACTTATCCTTCCAAAATTTCACATGTGCTCCATTACCAACTTTGAAGGATACTTCTTGTTTGAAGACTTCCTTTAGACTGTTAATGTGCTCCAAGGGCCCAACCCCATGAGGAGCTCTTGTGGTTCTGGTACTCCAATTATTCTGGCTTTCACTGTTTCCTTCCATAAGCTTGTGCCTTCTTGCCCATATCTCCAATGCCACTTCATTAGCAAACTCTTGTTGTGTTTTGAAAGATCTCTAATGCCCATACCACCTAGTGACTTTGGTTGAGTTACAGTTGCCCACTTCACCAAATGGAATTTGTTACCTTCACTGTTACCTTCCCATAAAAAGGATCATCTCAATTTGTCCAGCTGCTTTTGGACTTTACTTGGCATAGGGAAGAGGGACATGATGTAGATTGGTATGCTGTCCAAGACACTGTTGATCAGAGTCACCCTTCCACCCATTGAGAGATATTGCATCTGCCAAGTTACTAACCTTTTCTCCACTTTCTCAATCACACCATTCCACACCTCCACTGACTTATGTTTTGCTCCCAAGGGTAGTCCAAGGTAGGTAGTAGGAAATGAGCCAATGCCACAACTCATTATACTTGCCAGCTCATCTAAGTCAGGTACCACATTGACAAGATATATCATGCTTTTCAGCATGTTTATGTGTAGACCATAAATAGATTCAAAAATAAGAAGGGTTAGATTAAGGTACTGCAGCTGCAGTCTTTCAGCCCCACAGAAGATTAATGAATATATTGTTCTTCCAAAGATGTTTTGGGTGTGTTTGCTTTGTCCATACTAGGAATTCTGAGAAACTTGATCCTAGAGCTATAAAATATTTTTTCATTGGGTATTCTCCGACATTGAAAAGTTACAAATGTTATCATCCTCCCTCTACGAGATCTTTTGTTAGCATAGATGTTACCTTTCGAGAATCTGAGCCCTATTTCAGTATTACCTCATCACCTTTTCAGGGGAGAGCAGTAAGGAGGAAGATGTGATTCTACCTAGTTCCATTACTGGACCTCTTGATGACATTGTCACAGGGGAAAGTGAAATTGGAGAAAGAATTCAGGGGGAGACTATTGGGCGTTTGGATAGGCCTGATTTGAAAACGTACTCAAGGAGAAATAGAGTAGTATAAGCCATCATGCAATCTACCAAAGCTGGACTTTCTTCTACCGGTGAGTTATCTACATTTACTAATGAGTTAGATGTGCCTATCGCTCACAGAAAAGGAGTCAGATCTTGCACCTCCAAACAGCCTTTATCTAATTTTGTCTCCCTCCTATAGAGCCTTTGCCTTGTCTATTTCTTCTGTGTCAATTCCCTAAAACTGGAGGGAAGCTTTTGCAGATCCTAAATGGAAGCAAGCTATGATTGAAGAAATGGAGGCCTTGTCAAAAAATGAAACTTGGGAACTTGTCACTTCACCACCATACTAGAGTTAGTTGGTTGCAAATGGGTCTTCACTGTGAAACGCAAAGTTGATGGCTCGATTGAAAGATTCAAAGCAAGACTGGTGGCCAAGGGATTCACTCAGACTTATGGAGTGGATTATCAAGAGACATTTGCCCCTTTTGCAAAAATGAACACTATCAGGATTCTTTTGTCTTGTGCGGCTAATCTTGATTGAGACTTACAACAGTTTGATGTGAAGAATGCGTTCCTTCATGGAGACTTAGAAGAAGAGGTGTATAAGGAGATTCCTCCTAGATTTGATACTGAACAAAGTCAAGGAAAGGTGTGCAAACTGAAGAAAGCCCTGTATGGACTGAAGCAATCCCCTAGAGCTTGGTTTGACAGATCCTGCAACGCGATGATCTCCTTTGGCTACCAACAAAGCAATGTTGATCATACCTTCTTCATAAGACATCAAAAAGGTAAACTCACTCTTCTCATAGTTTATGTTGATGACATATTAATGACAGGAGATGAAAAAGAGGAGATGAATCGAATGAAGAAGCTATTGGCACAGGAATTTGAGATCAAGGATCTAGGAAAACTGTAGTACTTCTTGGGAATTGAGGTTGCTAGATCAAAACGAGGAATCTTTATTTCTCAAAGAAAATATATTTTGGATCTCTTGAAAGAAGCTGGTATGACAGGTTGCAAATCAACAGAATCGCCCATTGAAAGTAATCACAAGTTACAAATAGGAGTTGGAGAGCCGGTTGGTAAGGAGAGGTATCAGAGGTTGGTTGGAAGACTCATTTATCTCTCTCGTACTAGACCTGACATAGCCTATTCTGTCAACTTGGTGAGTCGGTTCATGCATGATCCCCGAGATCCTCATATGCAAGCTGACTTTCACATTTTGCAGTATCTGAAATCTGTTCCTGGCAAAGGTTTGTTTTTCTCCAAATATGGTCACCTTCAGGCAGAAGCCTATTCAGATGCGGATTGGGCTGGATCTTTAGATGACAGAAGATCTACATTCGGTTATTGTACACTCATAGGAGGGAATTTGGTTACTTGGAGAAGCAAAAAGCAAAGTGTAATTGCTAGATCAAGTGTGGAAGCAAAATATAGAGTTATGGCCCAGGGTGTCTGTGAACTTCTTTGGTTACTAAAATTACTAGAGGGATTAAGACTCTCTGAAAAGCGAAAACTTTCCCTATATTGTGACAACAAGGCTGCCATCAGCATAGCTCATAATCCAGTCCAGCATGACCAAACAAAGCATGTTGAAATTGATCGACACTTTATCAAAGAAAAAGTTACGAGTGGTGTCTTGAGCTTGTTTCAAGCTAAGTTGTTCGGACACGGGTGCGGATCTAGAGGTCGGATCTTTCAAGATGTAAATTTTAAGATTCAGGGATACGGATCCTAGTACGGATACGGGTGCGGGGATCCGACTAAAAATAATTTTAAAAAAAAATCTCTCTAATTTATGAGAAATTTTATGGAATACTTACGTATAGCTTGTAAAGTGTGGATTTCCTTTTTATTCTCAAGTTGTAGATAAGTAAAAGATTGATTTCCTAGATATGTTATTTTCTTCAAATTTACCCTAGTTTTAGTTCTGATTTCGGTAATCAAATTGTATCTCGTCTCGAATTTTTCTGTCTGTCGTGGTCAAAGTACCCAAAATTGTTTGACAAGATCCGGTACAGATCCCATACCCACACCCATACTAGTGTTGTGTCGACACGGGTGTGGCACCTAAACTGCCATGTCGGAGCAACTTAGGTTTCAAGTGTAGTTAGAAAAACAGCTAGTTGATGTGTTTACCAAGGGTCTCAACAAACGGACTTTTCATACACTGGTTTGCAAGTTGGGCATGTGCGACATCTTTGCACCATCTTGAGCGGGAGTGTTGATTGGCTTAATTATTAGGAAATATTTGACTCTGTTGATTTGATTCTAATTGATATTTTATGTTATTCTGATTGATTGTAATTTATCTACCTTCCTAAAATAGTCATAGGACCTAGTGTATAAATACCTTTGTTTAGGGATGTAAGAAACACACAGAAATAGAAGAAGCCTTTTCTTCTTCTCAAAATCTACAAATAGAACTCTAGAGTATTAAAAAGAAGAGCTAATCTTTAGATAAATATTGCCCCACACTGGAGAAGAGTTATGTGTACTGTGTTTGACACCTATAAGATTTATCATGTATTCCACACCATCATCAAATCATCAATACATCTTTGCTTTTAACGTGGTACCAAAGCTTCAATGGTCTGAGCAAAGTAGGCGGCATTGCCTCCTTGCCAAATTTTTCTTTCCTTTCACAGTGTTATTATTCTTGTCTCTTACAGAAACCGTCTGATGACACCATTCCTTTTTCTGGTGATCGTTCTAGCTACACCAAGCCTATTTTTTGTTGATCATTCCAGCATCAACACGCCTCTACACGGTAACCACCACTTGTGGTGAACTTCTTTCCAGTGATCATTTCGGTTGCACTTCATTCTGGCCATTCTTGTCGTTACTTTTCCAACAACTTTTTCATCACAATTTCGATGACCAAAATTTTGCCGGCAAGATTCCATGGACTTTCAAAGGCACCATTTTTCCGATAGTTGCTCCTACAGCACTATCCCGACGACCGTTTACTGCTGCTTTTCTATGTTCAAAGTGAACAAATTCAAGTTGGATTACTCACCTATCAGTTGTCGCGCTTCTTTCCACTAATTGTTTCGATGGCGCCATTTCTTTCTGGCCATTCTTGTCATCACGATTCAGACGATCAAAATTTTCCCCGCAAGATTCTATGGATTTTTAAAGGCATGTTTTCCCATAGTTTGTCCTATAGCACTATTCTGACGACTGCTTACCTCTGGTTTTCTATGTTCAAAGTAAAGAAATTCAAGTTGATTTACTCACCTTGAGTTTGAAGAGACATTTGGAATATTAAGGGGTCGTTTGGTACACGGACTAAATTATCCCGGGATTATAATCCCAGGACTAATTTATACCACATGAGAGATGGGATAAAATAATCCCACATTTGATGGGATAAGATGGGATATCCTGGATTAAGTCTGGGATTAAATTTATACCTTGTTTGGTTGGAGGTATAAATTTATCCCAGGATTAAGTCCAAGATAAATTTATACCGCCAACCAAACAGAGTACAAATTTAATCCTACATCTTATCCCACCTTATACCTCATACCAAACGACCCCAAGTGTTAGTGCGATAAAGTTAGAGTTAGAATAATAGAAGAGTTCATTCTCAACAAAAAAATATATATCATTTTTGCTAATAAAAAAGATAATATAGAAATATTAAGTTCTTGTTTCAGATATTATCCCACAATTGGGGAAATATCATGGCCATTGTTTTTGACACCTAAAAAAAGGCATGTCTTGTATTATTTTATCATCAAGTCATCAATACATCTTACCTTTTTACAAATATTATAAGAACCCAAGAGTTGTCATCATCGAAAATATTGTTCTATGATAATAGGTCTCCCAACAAATTGGGAGCAACTTCGCACACATTTCAACAAGGAATGGATTTGTCATTTATGTTTAACTACTTGATAAAGGAAGGATTAATAAAAGAATCATGTCAAGTGCATCTTAAGATAGCCCATGGTCCCATTAAATGTTGCTAGAGTGTAATTTGATGAACTCAAAAGCAGAGAAGACAGAGGTCAAAAGTTAAAAGCTTATTCCTGTTTACCTGCCCCTACATGTTTGTCCTGCACATGCAAATCACTTTTGGAAGGCTTTTCATTGAGAGGAAGAAGATGACCATTCAGAGCACCTATCTGATGCAGCTTCTTACATGCATCCAAGCAGACGAGCTGTCTTGACAATTGAATATTCCTGCATTCTGGACCAACCATTGTTTGGAAAGCTGCATTTGTAGGTAATGTCAATTTACACTGGTACAAGTCCCCAGACAAGATGTACTCAAAATTGGGCTTTGGAGAGAAGAACCTGTGAGAAAAAATTTTATCATATTTTTAGACAATAAACAGATAGGATTCCATCTTTTTGTTCTATGTATACTCTTAATCTGGAATATGAGAGTTAAATCGGGACGTATCGAAAAGCATCAAATTTGTTAAATGTAAGAGGAGAACTTAAAGCCAAGAGCAACATTTTCATACAGAACGGAAAATTTAAAACTGATGACTCCCATGACATAATAATTTATTGAAAGCAAGAATTGCCCCTTGCAGTCAAATGTGAAACATATTTGTGGTGTATGCAGAACTTGTTGAAGAAGTGAGCCACCCATCACTTGAAAATATAACACCTCGTTGTTGAAGAAGTGTCTACATAATGTACACCAAAAAGTTTCTTTGGAGAGGATCCAGTATCTGAAGTTTGAAGTGGTAAGGGGGGAAAATCAGCACAATGGAGAGGAGACGACACTGGAAGCTAGATTCACTGGACTTGTGTTGCATTTTGTATACGGATGACTCAAGGTGTCTGATTCACCTTGACCCGTAAGTTCAGGAAATGTATACACCACAAAAAGGTAGGGACAAGTAACAAAAATCTGATAAATAGTTTAGCATATCAAATATGAGGATCAAAATTTATTGTGATTGAACATAAGTGGTAGTACGTCATCAGTGCACAGTGGTCTTAGGCTACAACCCGAAAGAAACTTATCATTTCTCTTCTTTCAACCACCACGGACTTTAAAAAGCCTAATGGTTGTAGAGAATGAAGAGAAGGAAAAGTGTGTTTTGTACAAAAGCTGTCTTTTTCAGTATCACTTAGCCACTGATTTACTGTTACATTTTCTTTTTTCTTTTAAGTTTCCCATTTCTTTTCTTTTTTTTTTGTTTTTGGATTAGTAGTAGGCATCTTAAAGAAGCCTAATGGTTGTAGATTATGAAGAGCAGAAAACGTGCTTTTTGCACACAAGCTGTCTTTCATTTGTGCAACAGCCAAGACTTACGCTATTTTCTTTGTCTCTTTTCCTCCAGTTATTTTCTTGTTCCATTCTTTTTTTCTTGTCTTTTTGGATTAGTACCTTGAATTTCGGAAGTCTTGTAACAAATGAAAACACTAATATCGATGATGGTCCAATATGAGATGTAAATAGACTGTATCCCACTTAAAGTCCCATACACAAACCTCCTGTACTCTCATGCAAGTACACTGGCTAAGTTAAAAGGATTTTGCATACCACAGGCCTATCCATAAGTTACTGAGCTTAGGGTTCATGCATGAGGCAGAGAGCAGTGGGCCAGTTATTGGAAGCCAACAGGTGTCAACTACAAAATTTTGAAGCAAACAATAGAATGAGGAAATTGAAGGTTTGATAGTAATTGATGATAGTAGTGTTCCAGTCTAGATCCTTCTTGTGCTCAAGTATATCGAAACAATAACATCATGTAACCAACTGTTTCAAGATTTCTATATCCTTCCAAGAAAAAGTTACGCGTTCCCAAGCGGCTCTAAGCAGGAAACACATCAAAACTCGTTATAATCTAATCTGGGGTCCTGGATTCTGGTTTTAACCATAAATTTGTGTGCGCTTATAAATAAAAATTCATTATTTGAGTTGAAGATATGAGAATCCATACTTATCTCCGGGCAGCATTTCACAGTATTTATTCAAGAGACTGACACTAGAATCTGCAGTTACTGAAGCTCCAGTTGCCTCCACATAATATACATTAGTTTCCTTCACTAGACAAGGTTTCACAACACAGACATCAGGGTCTCTTTTTATAGCTGTATCTGTCACAGAATATTCACTCCTAATGATATCAAACATCTGTTCTCTGTGCTTCATG
Source organism: Nicotiana tabacum (assembly GCF_000715075.1). NCBI lineage: Eukaryota > Viridiplantae > Streptophyta > Magnoliopsida > Solanales > Solanaceae > Nicotiana > Nicotiana tabacum. The sequence continues at coordinate 90,995,462 of NC_134102.1, forward strand.
TTTCCCCTGAAATCAAAATCAAGGTTAGACACTTGAAATCAATAGATTTATGAAAGCCAAAAGCGGGTCAGGTATGCAGTTCCTTCACCTCTCAAGCATTAGTATATACAGAGATTCAGTCTGACGAGCTCGTCCCCTAGACTGGACATAACTTCGAACTGTTTTTGGTAAATCAAACCGTATCACAGAAGAACAGTGCGGAACATCAATTCCCTCCTCAACCACATCAGTGGCAAATAATAAATTGACCTGTAATGATAAAAAGAATAGGGAAAATATAAGATAAGAACAAACTAGTTAAAGGGACTCACCAGAAAGTATTTATTTCAAATCTAATGGGATGTATACATGTAAGTACCTTTCCAGAGCGAAAACATTCCAAGGTTTCTTTTTGCACTTTTGGTGTCAGTGCATCAACTGATGTGTTTGTTCCAGTCAAATATGCTATTGTGAAATCTGAAAACCAGGTCATTTTCTTCATAACTCTTTCAATTACTTTAGCTGTGATAATTCTTTCAACAAAAACGAGACAGCGTACTTGTGTAGCTTTCCTGCATGCACGGATTGGAGCTTTAAGCTTGTGGAAAGAGAATACCAAGAAGACACATCTAAAGATAGTAATATGTTTGGTAACAGAACCAGATGTCGAGTTCATTACCTAAGGGATTTAAAAATTTCAAGAAGCACATGCAGTTTTGAAGATATATGGCCCATTGACAGTGTTGCTGACGAGTCATATCCAACATCTAGAAGACTCTCACAGTCTGGGGAATTGAAATAAATCAAAACTTGCCAAGAACTCAAAACTCAAAATCTGGAATTTTTAAAGTGTTAATATGGTAAAAGCCAAATCAGCAGGATTACGGGAAAATTCAATTATTATCTACTGCAGAACAGACAAGAACCAAAAAGATGGAGCAGAAGCTATCTAGCAGTGTTTACACTAATTGACCCATAAAAAACATAACCAATCAGCAGAAAACAACTCTTTACAGGAAACAAACCAAGTTACAATTTTGTCAAAGCTCAGAAGAAATTGTAACACAATGATACTTTTTTTTATAAGGGAAAAAAACAAGAACAAAAGGATATAGAAAGAATGAATGTGATATATATAGCTGTCCTGGTTGATGGATTAGTTGACATGGGAGAAGGTTCTATGGAAAAATATAATGATCTTGATTCAATAATGTCCACAGGTCTAGAAAACAAGTAGCATGTAGTGAAAAAAGATATGCATGTAAATGAAAGGAACATGCCTAATTTATGACATAGTAAAATAGAGTGAGCAAGAAATGATCTCCGAAAAGGTGGTTTTATTTGAAAAAAAAGGGAGAAAGAAAAAGAGATCAATTACAATACAATCAATAAAAGAACCTTTTTTGATAAGGACAGTCAATAGAAGAACCTTATGAGCTCCTGGTACACTAAAAGTAATGTGTAACATTTGCAAAGAAACTGAGGAAGCAACAAGGAGCTGAATGAATACTCCCACTGTTTCAGATCAAAAGAAAAACAGATTCTTAACAAGAAATCTATGTCAGAAATGCTGGAACTATGGCAAACCCTCCACCGGAAAGAATCATAAGTCAAGTTCCGTTACCAGGATGATAGAATATACTTGTTTGCAATCGAAGAAGAACCCAAAAAAGAACCCTAAAAATAATAGTGATAACGTTGACAACAAAGAGGTCTGCAAACATATCTGCATAAACAATAGATAGAACAAACTCAATTACCTTGTGGCATTGATTCCTGAATAATTGACAATGCCTCTTCCAAGAAGTATCTCTGTTGGAGAGAACTTTTCCTAAGAATCTCATTTTCCTCTTTGTCATCAGGGACATTTTCCAAACAGACCGTAACAGCCTACAATATGAGAGATGAAAAAACTATCAGAGCCAGATTTAAGAAATTCCAAAACAATAGTAGATAGATTTGAAAGGAATGTCAGACAAGGGATGCAGAACTCTTGAAGAAAACATAGAAGCTGGTAGAGATAGCCAGAGTTTAGAAAAAAGTCCTGATAGTCCAGTATAGACCCAAGCTTCTACCAACTAAATGTGTCTTCTTCCCACTATAGTGAAGGATCTTCCATCTCACCATGGCAGGAACCTCGCTAACCTTCTCGGCCAGTAAGTCTAACCACAGGGATCAAAGGGCGAGCAGCCTCCAGGTTTAATGATTTGATGGGATCTACAGATGTGTAGTGGCTGGTAAACCGATTCTTCTTCTTGCATGAAGATTCAGACAATACCGAGCCATAGGCAGCCACAAAATGCAGGGATGCTGAGTTCATCAATTGGATAGAGGCCAAGAAAGCACATTGAAGCAACAGAGAAAAAAGAATTCAAGTACACTAGTCAGAGGAAAAGAACACCTTTCATAAGGTCACTGTTGACCACATTACAATTCATTCAGTGAGGACTCAATTCTTTTAAGTTTTCCTAATTCTTACTTTGATTTGCTATATTGGAAGATGAGACGTCCAATAGGTTTCCTCATTTCTTTTGGAACGAGAGAAATAGGAGGGCTTTGAATGGGATAGAGAAGGACTTTGTACACTTGAGGAATAGCCTCTTATCCCTCATTTCATTTTGATGCACCCACGAGGTTCCTATTTGTATAGAAGATTGGTTGTTGTTCGTTAAAAAGAAAGACACATCTTTTTGTAAGGTTTTCTACTCTTTGGTATACTACTTGTCTACGGATGCTTGTTCGCCCTTCATTAATAAACTTTTATTATCCTATTAAAAAAGTCCAACAGGTTTCCTTAACTTTCTAGGAAAAGAACTCCACTTTTTGCTTTTGGACAGAAGAAGATATTTTGTTAGTAATAGATGATTAATGAGAGAACAAGGATACTCATTGATACAAGCCGATGAATAAATCAAAACCACCAGCTTTTTTAAAAAAAATAGTACATCAAAAGCAGTTTTATATGAGCTTAGATTCCATGAAGTAACTCTTTGCAGCAACCATATCCCATAGACCTTCAGGAATAAAGTGATCTTCACGCAAACAAGACAAGCATTCAAGAAGGGCAAGCAAGCACAATCCGGAAGAACAAAAAGTATTTCCTTAATTTGGATAAGTAAATTTTAGTCATAAATGAGCATTAAGCTAGTGCCGCATAGATGTACAACTGGCAATAGCTCCAAGGACCTCAAAAAAACTATACGAAGCTACCTGAAACAAAAGGTTACGTCAACTAACCTAATCCATGGTGCGTATGAAAACCTTCGTCTTTAAGGGATCTCTTAGATTACACCGGACAGAAATCTTTTTTTGGCTCGTTGCCTGATTTTATTAGGTAAAACACCCTTATTTACGTCTTGTTTAGCTTGACTAAGAACTAAAGGAAAATTGTGCAGAAACTTTTGGAAGCCGACTTGAATAAAAAGAGAATCCTGCACTTTTACATTTTCTTTTTAAAAAATATATAATTTTCATTAGTATTTACTCCAATAGATCTTACATATCACGCATGCAATGGTATTGGAATATGTAAAATGGCATCTGCAGTCCTTGTAATGACTTCTTTTTTTGCTTCTTTTTCTTTACTTCTGTGTGTGTGGGTGTGGGAGTTTTGGGGGGGGGGGGGGGCTCCATTTTGTTCCTGCCATATGCACCAATAAAGGCATTCAGGAAAGAATTCTGAAAACTCTTATGAAGCTGCCCACACAGAATCCATGGCAAGAGGACTTCTAACAGAAGTTAGCAGAGCCATGGAATACCTCCAATGACATAGATTAGTGTGCAACAAGAGCAGCCATTCACAATGCATGGAACATGATTGACTGTTTGTTCAACTTTCATACAGAAATACATCCATTAACAAGGACTTATTTTCCCTTTTTTTCCCAGGCTATCCCCTGTTAAGGGAGTCTAGAAACCAGAATTTTAACACAGAAGAGAAGGTTTTCTAAGACCTTTGCTTTGCCGAATAATTCTCCAAGTTTAAGAATAAAAAGATGTCATATAACGCATGCTCCAGCTATAAACATAGATTCTATTGAGTTGTGTAAATTGCCTCATTTAAAAGCTTAAATAATTAGAGAGGTGGCAAATTTCTTTATTTTAAGTCTATATTGTGTCCCCCATATGCTGGCCTTTTACATGAGCCAAATTCTTTCATGGCCAAACACGCGGAATTGTGTGACCGCTTCCTCTAAAGTTTAAGCTAGTAGAAGATGTGATATATGTCAGTATGTATGAATGAATGTGTATGCTTCCTTAAACAGAAAGAGAAGACGAAAGTTAGTTCCATCATTGGAGTAGCTAGATGCATGCATGCCCTTCAATTAGTGTGTATATTACCAAGAAATGAAAGCAAATAACAGAACGTAAAACTACAATCATACCTCATACGCACATATGATGCCTAGATTTTCAAGGCAACACAATATCTTTGCATAAAAATTGGATAATCTCTTCCAAAGATTCATATAGTTGTCATCTGTATCTTTGTACTGACTTGATACTGACAGCTGCAAGTCAACTAATGCAGCATCAAACTGTTCATGAAAATTAGGAGAATTAAGTATAAGGGACTTGAGCTTTGAAAAAAAGTTAGCTCCTTAGATTCCCAAGAAGCATATTATTCATTCGGGGAAATGTGTCAACAAGCACTTCATAATCAACATCCAGAAAAGCACCAAGGATTACTGAATAAACAATGTATCTTTCCCAATATCTAAGTACACAAGCAAGCGCACGGCTACATCCACTTCCCTACCCACTCCAGAAAACGGGTAGAGGAAGAGTTAGGGCAAAATTTGAAGGTTATGGATGAGCTTAACATTCCTGGAGTTCAGCAGAACATTAATCATTTAAGTTTTTGGAAACACCACCATTGAAACCTATTGAAAGTGTAGATTGAACTGTGCCCTTTCATAGGAAAACATCAAGACAGTGAGGATCCTTATAGATCAGTAAAACTCACACACCCAAAACCATCTAGTAGGTCTGCAATAAGACCACATAAGGGGAAGTAAAGATAAAACCTACAGGCACCCTCTTAAAGTTTTAACCCAACTCACAAAAACTTTATGTTCTTTTTTCTTTTTCTTTCCTTGTAAGTAGTCATTGTCTGACCAATCGTCTCGGACACCAGAGTGCCCGTCCCCGCCCATTTTGTCTCGCCCTAAATGGAATGGCTCTCTTAGTTACGCTGCGCCCCGACCCGAGTCCCCACGTCACTCAACAATTTCTGCTTCTCCCAATGGGAGCCTTTATTAGTAAGGGCGCGTGGAACAGGGGAGGCGGATCACAACAGTCCCTACTGTTTATTATCTCTACTAATTTAGTTTCTGTTAGATAGTTGCTTAGATATGTAAATATATCATAATGCATATACCGAAGTCTAACATCAGTCAAATGTACAATATACATTGTAAAGTAGTCTAATAAAAGCCTAGGTGCAAGACGATTGTATTCACATATATTCTCAATCTTTTCTCTCGTATCTCTTAATTCTCATGGTATGTTGTATATTTACAAGTGATATCCTGAGGAGGAAACATGGTCGTCATAGATTTGCCAGTGATACTGGATGTAAACATTGTAAAATGTGCTTATAAATGCTATAGGGCGGTTGTCTTTATGCTCTCTCTCAATTATCTTTTCCCTTTCTCTTATTTCTCACAATTCTAAACGTTCATTTATTTATTTTTAAATATCGTTAATGAACAATGGTCAGAGATCACCCTTGATTTCAAAATCTAAAGATTGCAGACACGAAAGAAAAGAAAATAAACATAAAGAACTAAATGGATATAGATTACAATGTACGGACCATATCATTTATTTAATATGGTATAGTCATTTGGGCGTTTACCTTTGACCATGAAGCTTCCAATTTTGCCTTTATTTCTAAAGTCGAAGACACTATTGGATCATAGAATTTACAAGTCTCCTTTGCAGAAGGAACAAATTCGTCCAGCCCCACCCTCTCCTCTGTTGCATATATCTATACAAGACGAAACCATATATTCATGCATTAGAAACCATTACACTGGCTACGATTAACAAAACCATTCACAAGCTGCAACAAGGTGACAGGATTTGCCAGAAGATTACCTGGGAATCAAGAAGACTTTCAAGTTCTGATATTTGCTCCTCGCAGTCTGTTGAAGATGAAACACCTGATCGAGAGGGTATGTTAAGTAAATCCACGAAAGATCTAAAACCATATATATCAAATTCATATTGGCTAAGACAGCTGCAAATAAAAAGTATTAGCATATATCCAAAATAAAAGTTGGAAGGAAGATTGACCAACTGCAAAGGAAAGGAAAGTGTAAGCCTAGTCCAATTGAAAAGATAGTATAGCAGAAAAACTATGTCGAGGAAGAAAAAGGTCAATAAAAGAAACTCTTAAACCCATTAAATGAAAATGGGTCCCAGATAGCCTTTCAAAATCATTTTGTTACTCTATCTATTTCTGTTCCAATTAAACTAACTTTGGACCAAGGAGTATAGATATTTGTCACTATCAGTCATCATGTGACACATTGATAAACAAGCAAACAGTGAATTTAAAAGGTCTCATTCACAGGAAAGAAGAAAATATTTGGGGGTGGGGGTTACTATTCCCTTTCGTCATAAGCGATGCTAGAGTTTCCTCTTTTGCCTGAAAAATCCCTTTTATATGTTTCATTTATTTATTTATTTATTTATTTATGAGAGGGATGATTTGGGCAACGAGAAGCAGGCAGAGCACGAGGAGCACGAGAAACTGAGGAAGATCAAAAGTTACCTTTTCTAGTCACAGGGGTAGCAGTCATCCCAAAAACCTTTGATGTTCTTGTGGATTGATGATAGAACTCCTTTGTTGGTTATAGAGGATGCACAGGAGCATGTCCAACAGGATAACGAGAAGACGAGAAAAGTTTAAGAAGGGAATTAAGAAAAAGTCACATGAAAGAAGTGAGGCTTACCGTCATAATCATTTTATAGGGATGTTTACCACTGGCACGATGGCACTCGTCTAGTATCAGAAAGCACACTCTACCAAATTTTATGTAACCCTTTCTCAATGCATCCAAGAAAATTTGGGGTGTCATAACCAAAACCTGTGAGATCAAAAGTAATTGCAGTTATATCAAGTAATATTTAAAGCACATTCATAAATGGAGAATTTAAATGATTTATATATATTAAACTCTTTAGAAAAGTTATTTAAAAGAACATGTGGTAGCATTACTCAGCAAGAAGTCAATATAAAGAAATCAAAACCGCAAAAGTTTCAAGTCAAAATAGTATGACCGAGTCCAATGTGGGATCTGATAGACTCAACGAACTTTTTTTTTTTTTTGACAAGGTAAATTGTATTAATCAAAAGGGAGAAAAAACTCCCGCATACAGGAAGTATACAAAAAGTAGAGAATTTACATCAGAACATGATTCTCTACAAATGATGCCCAATCTTCTACACAAGTAGGGGCTACATGTGTGCACCAAAAAGCGATCAAAGATAAAAGACTATTTTTAAGGTGTGGAAACGGAGACTCAATCCCCTCAAAAACTCTCTTATTTCTCTCTCCCCAGACTAACCACATGAGAGCTAACGGGGCGAACTTCCACGCCTTTTGCTTGCTTCTTCTACGGAAACCGGCCCAGCTATATACCATTTCCTTTACAGTGTTTGGCATCACCCATTGAACACCAAAAAGATTCAGAATTGCCCTCCATAAACCCCAGGACACAGGGCAATGCAGCATAAGATGATCAACTTCTTCCCCTGAGCTTTTACACATGTAGCACCAACTAACATGTGTAATTCCTCTCTTTCGCAGATTTTCAGATGTCAAGATCACTCCCTTCGCTGCTAGCCATGCAAAGAAGCACACCTTCGTGGGCGCCTTAGGAATCCAGATCGATGAGTATGGGAAAGTAGTCTCCTGTCTCACCAACATACGCTGGTAGAAGGACTTTACGGTGAACAAACCATCGCCACGCAACCCCCATCTCCAAGAATCATAAGATGGATGGGGCATATCTTGCCCGTATAGCAGTGCCAACAAATTTTGGAGCTCCGCAATCTCCCAATCTTGCATGTTCCTTCTAAAAGAGAGGTCCCATACTATCCCCCTTCATGCTTCTTGCGAATTTGTTGGACCATCAATTCCTTCTGGTTTGAAACTCTGAAGACGTGGGGGAAAGAGACCCTCAGAGTAGCCTCTCCACACCACCTGTGATTCCAAAAGCTGATTCTCCTTCCATCTCCCACCTTGTAAGTGATGTTGCCATAAAAAGCTTCCCAGTTCTTCATGATGTTCCTCCACATGCCACACCCGAACGGTGCTGTGATTGCCTTGGTCCTCCAACCCCCTCCCGTGGAATCGTACTTTTCTACTATGACCTCCCTCCATAGAGCATGCTCTTCTACCCCGAATCTCCACAGCCACTTCCCCAGCAAAGCTCTGTTGAATACCCTGAGATCTTTTACTCCAAGTCCACCCCACTGCTTTGGCACTTAAAGCCCTAATAGACCTGGAGCACTTTCTAAAGGTTTTCGCCTTTGACAACACTGGCGTGGATTGATTTTCCATCGGACTAAGATCACAATTAGCATGCACAGAATATTAAGTGCGGCACTATCTTTGCAATGCTTGGAAGACGAATCATATATATTAGGATCAACAACCAGAAAGCGACATGCTTGGCACAGAGCCTACGAGTTTAAAATATATTCAACTAGAAATTAAGCACTACAACAACAACATACCCAATATATTCCCACAGTGTGGGGTCTGGTAAGGGTAATGTGTATGCAGACCTTACTCTTATCTTGTGGAGGTAGAGACATTAAGCACTACAATCATAAAATCAAAAGGTTGATGATTTGAATTTTTTTTTTCTTTCAAAATGTTTGTGCGGTGTCCATATCCTCAGCAGGGCAATCAAATAACTTTACATACAAATCTGCTAGTCAATGATATGAAGCTTTGTGCATGGTGGGACTTGACCTGTTTAAGAGTTTTACTTCAGTGAACAAGGAATGCTCTTTGATTATTACATATGACTATCTATCAAATAATAATATCTTGACTACAGAACCACAAAGCTAGTCGTGTCTTGAGATTGGAAAAGTAACCTTCACCTTGGCACAGATTGTGTTACCTTAGATATCAGCTTCATCGATTATCATACAATTATTTCAGCACAAACACACTTTAGCGCAGAAAACCAAGAAAGGGAACAACTTACGTCATTATCATCAGTTTCGGTTTTCCATTTTTCTACATTCCAGTCATCAACTCCTTTGGCCCCATAGTATTCTTGAACCGCAAGCTGCGTATGATGTCGTATAACCTCGTATTGCTGCAACAATGTTGTAAATAAACAAGGATTAGTATCATCAAAAGTGAGCACATTCCAAAGTACCAAATTTGATAAAAGCTCAAACTCAAACTTTTCAGTTGATTGCAAATCCTTATCAAAAGAATAAAGTTGATTGCAGATCATTTAATGCTCAAAGCCCCTCTATAGTCATAATTTTGGAATGAAACATGCGTTCAGGACTTCTAATGAATAGAGCACAGTGGAAGCTCTAAAAGTTTGAGTGGCATTGTTTGAAAATCAAGTACTTCCCCTTGGAAGACAAATTTGATTTCTATTTTTCTTTTTCTTTTTCTTTTTGGTCCTTTCATTTAGAGATTTCTATTGTATAAGTCTGTCAGAGTACATCTATCCCACTGCTTCACGCTTGGGCTTGTGACCTCAATAAATTTCTGAGAAGAATATAGCTCTCCTCTTCAGTAATCACTCTTCCCTCTTTTAGTCAAGTATCATACTCCAATACAATGGGCATGGTTTAATTAAGTCATTTTGACAGCAGAGGGACGGGCACCATTATCCACCGAGCTTTGAACCGTGAGTCACTAGCCCTCGAGGATTTCTCAGTTATCAAACATCAATAAATAATAATAAAAATAAAGAGATAAAGACAGTGAACTTCAGTTATATGTAGATACTAGCATGCTTTCTACAGAAAGAGATAGTTTCATAAAACAACAAAATGCCACTTTTTTGCAAAAACTTTCTATTGGAAGAGTGATACTTAAACTAATATTTGACATTCAAACTCATAAAACAAAAGTAATTGTATATTCGGAAATGTATCATTCAAAGATTTCACAATGACTAAGGAAAACAAAATCATCAAAGTGCAAAATAACAAACATACTAAACAAATAAACAAGAATATAATCTTGGTACTCCATACAAAAATCACAAACAATTCCAATAGATATTCACATTATCTTCACCACAAGTCACATAATTCCAAATCAAACATTTAATACTCATTAGTTGCATAAGTGAGTAGAAAAAGACTGAAACTTCCAAAGAAGCCCACAGGCCTAAGTAATGCTGTGAAAGGCAAATTCTCTGAAAACATAAGATACTTAAATACTAAATAAAAGTATAAGAACATATATTGTAAGCAACTTATCAGCAAAAGAAAGAAAAATGCATACAATCAGTAATTCTTTTTTTGGATTTATTTCACGATCCGAGTTTGAACCAAAAACCAAAAGAAAAAAATTAAACTCTTCATCCGAAACCAAACCAAAAAACCAAAAAAATTTCTTAACCAAAGACAAAAAAAGAAAAAAAAAAGGAAAAAAATTCAAAACCATCAAGATGAAGAAAGTATATCATTTACCAGATGAATAGTAAATTGGTCAAGTTTTATGGGAAGGGAACATAGCAATATCAAGTGCAATAACAAAACAGAAAAAAAGGGACCTAAAAAAGAGGACCATAGTTTTTTTGTGATAACCATGTTAGCCGGGTCAGCTTGCGCATACCTCCGCTAATTACAGGGGTACCTGCTACCAACGAATGGGAAGAAATCACCCAATATTTCTGCCTAAGATTTGAACCTCAAACCTAAAAAAAAGATCATAATTGGACTTTTCTTTCACCATTTTTTTCCAACAGTGGTGCTGGTTATACTTAGTCCAAAACCTTAACTTTACCCAGCATAATCAAGACTTTCTAAACCACATTCTCTTACTCAACCAAAATTCTGGCCAAAAAAAAGGAACAAGTATGAAAAAGATAAAGAAAAAAAAAGGAGACATGCCTGATGAACAAGATGAACAGTGGGTGCCAAGAATACAATAAACTTCTTCTCATCACCAGTCCTCAATGTTTTACTAATTTCTCTGATCATCATCACTGCTATATATGTCTTGCCAGCCCCAGTTTCCAATACACATATAGTGTTCCTCCTCATTGCCACTTCATATACCTCCAACTGATAACTGAAAAGTAAAAAGCCCCAAACATGCAATTTCATCAAATTTCAACAACTTGTTTTAAAAAATATATATATAAGAACCCAAAAAATCTTGCATACTCTCTTGGAATAAAATCTTCCTTCTGCTTCTTCTCTACAGCCATTTGTTCAGCTTCATTACATAAGTCTTCAAAGTTTCTCTTCAATGGATTTTCTTTCTTCTTCTCCATTGTTTCCCTTTTGAGTTTTCTCCTCAAATAGAAACTGGAAAGTTACCAATGCCAAGGGCGTGAAGAATCAAGGAGTGAAATTTGTACTCATATTCTGCATATAGAGGAGACTCGGCCCAATAAAACAATTTTTTAAGTTTTTTTGGTTTAAAACTTTTTGAGTTGAGTAAATATGAGTCAATTAATTTATATTCTATATTTTGGAAAAATATACCCTATACTTTACATTATTTAAATTAGTGGCTGGCTGATAATTTAACTTGAACAATTAATATTCTCAAAAATTATAGTACTACTTTTTTTGTTTCATCTTATAAATGATTTATATTTTATAATGCAATATCGAAATATCTTAGTACAATAATAACAATTTAACTGAAAAATGCTAGTATATCATTACTTTTTTACTAAATAAATAAACTTGAATTTTAAAACTGGTATAATTTTATGTAAAATATTTACTACTACTATTAGAATATTGGCTTCTTCTTCTTCTTCTTTTTTTTGTCTAGAATATTGGGGTTAAATATTTGGATCGTTCCGAGTTGCAAAGAATTATAAATTGGGGTAAAGTACACGTGCTTATCATGCTCCAAGCTTTGAAGAAAGGGACCCTTTGGGCTTTGGGAATAATGTGATAGTGTTAAACAATTCCAGTCAAGAGTCAAAACGTGGAAACCACGGACCAATAGAAAATTGCTAGGTAAAGTGAGAGACTCTTTTTCTTTTTTTTCTTTTTTTTTGGGTACTAATATATTGACGTGTAACGGAAAAAAGTAGTTTCTCTCTCGAAGCAAAAGCAGAAGCAGTTTTAACTTTTTTTCTTGTAAAAAATATCCTTAGTAAAATATGATATATAGTAAAATAACCTTACTTATTTTAAACCTAATACTTACAATTAGACATTATATTATTGAACTCTCCTAATGTATTAATATTTCTTTTTATTTTAGGATAGTTTTTTAATATATAGTGACATTTGGGATGAATGTTTTTATATTTTTTAAATAATTTTTTTGATATATTTAAATCATCTTAAAATAATTAAAGTACTTTTTAATTTTATTTTTATGTTTTACTTAAATAAAATAAAAAAACTTAATTATTATCTTTAATAATAAATATTTGAGATTATTTATTTATTTATATAATATTAACTATTAAGTAAACTTTTTCATGTTCTTATTCATAATTTAATATTTAAAAGTATTTTTTGAAAAATATGATCAAACATAAATTATTGATAAAAAGTGCTCAGATTGAAAAAGAACTTTTGGAAAAAGATTTTTTCACCTTGGCCAACAGGCTATTTGTTTTGAAGTACAGTACATAGTGAAAAGTGAACAGTTTGAGATTTTTCCGTTTGGTTTTAAATAGTACGAAAATCCTTCTACTTCTCTGTTACTATAGAAATACCCTCATTCTGTTTGAAATTTACACCCTACTCCTTCTTATCTTTTGTGTTAGGGACATGGAGTATATAGGGGAAATATAGGTAAAGACAAATATAATCGTGTTTATATGAAATTTTGCTTAAATTTTAAATTCAAAACATAAAATTATTGGTTAATTGAGTTTAATTCATTTTTAACCATAATACAAGTCTGAAATCTTCTTTATGATTAAAGTCAAGGAACTTAATTTTCTCTATTATCTATTCCCCTAATCAAAAAGATGATAATCCCTCTTCCCTCCAACTGAAAAGACAAAACAGCTGTAAATGTGTCCTCTTCTCTCAATATCATTAATCTATATCTATATATATATCTATATATATAAAGGAGGGAAAAAGAGTGCTGACTTGGCACCTCTCTTTGGCCAAGAAAGCTAATTATCTTCTTTCTCCTTTATTGACTTCTTTCCCTTTATTTCTCCATTTACCTCATCTCATTTTTAATAGCCCAAAAGTAGTAGGAGTAACTGTTAAAAAATGAAATGATACTTTTCAATTCTTATAATGCAATCTTTCTGTTTTCCTTTAAAGCAGTAATTGTTACATGTACCGTTTCATCTACTAATGTGCTACTTTAAAAGAAGAAAAAAACTTAAAAGGACATTTTTTATTATTATGATAACACTTTTTCCTGCTAAATACCTTTCCCTCGGCCCAGCAAATATTTAACGGCAAGATAACTTACTATGACAAGCACCAAATTCACTTATCTTCTCTATCTTTTTGGAGGATTAGGATTATACCAGTTAGCCTAAGATGGTGATCTAGGTGTATCTTTCTTTCAAATGTTGCTCGTAAATCTGTGAAATTCTTCATTATGGTCAGATTTTAATTTCTGGATACGGAATGAACTTTTCTAGCATCTTTTTTTTTCACTTTTTATATGAGTTTATTTTTGGTTGATAAGTTTTGTACTCAATTAATTTCTAAGTCCCTCTGGTCGGGTGGGCGCCGGCCGATTTTTCGACCAGATCCCCTAAAAGGAGAACTCTTGAATAGGAAAGAGGGGGAAAACAAGTCCGAGCACTCTTCTCGAATTTTTGGATGCCGTCCCCTATCTTCTAAAGGGGCCCGTCACTTCGTTCGTACCTTCTTGGCTTAGGCTTCCGAAACCGATCGATCTAGCCATGAGCAGGTTGAGCAAGCTCTTAGCTTTCATCATGAGTGAGAGAGGAATTCATGAATAAATCACCCGCCGGAAAGGAATAACCGGAATAGCCCTGAACAAATAGGAGGCGTGGGCCAAGTTTCATTCTTTTAGTAGTATGTTATTTCTTTTTCTATTAAATCGCCATCCATCTTTATCTATTGGCAATTGTAATTGATGACTTGCGCTAAAATATGTTCACCTGTAGTAGTTGGAGTCTTGGAAGAAAGGAGAACCGTTAATCATCTTTAAATTGGAAGACAATCAGTATTCAACAAGGAAATTAGTGACGAAGAAGATGATGCATACAAGAAACCATAAAAAGGGTTATTTTTAGACTGTTGAATTCAAGGTAATCCTCTTCATGTCTGTGTAGCAGGACCGTAAGAGTATGTTTTATGAGAGGTCACGTACTTAGAATAAGTAATTGTCTTTTTTGTTTTCTTTTTTCTTTTATTTTTATTTTATTTTATGAGAAATTTCCTTTTTGTTTGGTTACTTATCTTTGTCTGTGGGTTTGCAAAATTCTGACTACTCCATTGAGTAGATAATTTGTTTGGTTCTATGAATCTATTTGGGGGAGGGGTGGCGGTAATTTTTTTATTTTCTTCCTCAAGTAGGTTTTCTAAAAAATATATACTTTTCTTAACGAGGTTTAATTTAATTTTGTTTCGTTCACTTTTATTAGAGAAGAAAATGGAAATGATTACTTATTTTTGCCTAAAATGATTTTTATTTTAATTTTAGTGTGTTTAAGCAAATCTATTAGATTGGTGAAGTACTTGTGAAGAAAATGGACATGAGAAAATATTCCCAAGTTTAGTGAGGTTAAATTATTTACCATTTTTTTAAATTTCTTCTCTTTTCTTCAATTCTTTTTGCTTTTTGGGTTGAAATGAAATGGGAATTGTGTTTGGGAATTAGTTAATATAAAAACATCAAATTATTTTGTCATCTTAGAAATCAAGAAATGAGGTGGAGTTACATATATAGTTTTGAGATGAAATTTAAAGTAATTTGAGAATAATTTTTTTCCCTGGATAGTTCATCTTCGAAAAATAAAAAATATCTCGACAGATTTTGCTGAATGTAAGGTACCTTAATTTAGATGAAAATTAAGTTTATTTCATACTGACTGTTTATATGCCCTTGGCTTTGGTTCCTTCTTCGTCCATTCTCTTAGACGAGAATTAATTTGGTTGGTGGTTAGTGGAAATATAATAAGTTGTC
Organism: Nicotiana tabacum; assembly: GCF_000715075.1. Taxonomy (NCBI): domain Eukaryota; kingdom Viridiplantae; phylum Streptophyta; class Magnoliopsida; order Solanales; family Solanaceae; genus Nicotiana; species Nicotiana tabacum. Next base: position 91,010,773 of record NC_134102.1, read on the forward strand.
AAAGATAGAAATGATAAAGAATATTGCCTCAATAGTATAGAAATTAGTTGATTATTACTTCATTTCCATTATTTCACTAACATCTACATAAGAGAAGGTTTGTTTATAGTTTTTGAGAAATAACGTCATTATGTCCGTATATATATTTGGTCGAGACATAATCACTTTAGAGGGAAAAAATTAAACTTTAATAGTTTGGCTTGTGTTAGAGGTGAAATCCGCAAATACTAATATGGATATAGTTTTCTAAAATGGTTTTAGTGAACTTAATTTGTAATAAATGGTTATAGAAATTAAAATTAACTAAGAATGCGGCTAATGATAACAAGGACAAAATTATTCCAAGGCATATGCTAATAACTATGAAAAAGAGTGATGAACCGAAAAAGCTTTTTGCTATTATATTGTTACTGTTGCATATCGTACTGTTCATCCAAATATCAATCCCATTTGATGCCCAAGAAGACTTTCTTGTGACAATCAAAATATTATTAACCGAAATGTATGTTGCTTACAAGTATTTTATTTTTCAATATCGAAGATACTGGATTGCTTATCATTTCATAGATTGAGATTCTTTTATAATCGCGCGAAGTGCATACATATTCACTAGTTGGGGGATAATCTTAGTTTAGAGATGATGACCAAGCTTAAATCAAAAGTTTGCTTGATTCATTTGATATCAATAGAGTGCATACTACATTTCAATTTAATTTACTTTTCAACAATAAATAAGAAAAATAAAATTTAAATTGGACTTGCCATGAATTTGCGTTCATTACATTGACCTTCGAGAGAATTAGAAAATTACCATTTAAACTGAATCACAAGGGATGTGATTCTCCTATTGACAAGAGTGTTAGCCTGCGGAGTTGGTAGTTTGCTAGTGTTGGTGATAAAATGGCATGTGTTTTCTTTTCAAATAATGATAAACAGAATAAATAAATTATTACAAATAACATAAAATAACGGAGGTAAAATTAATATCGTAAATCACGTAAAAAGTTAGTGTTACGAAGTAACTCTAAAATTATCCCTAGAATAAAATAATAGGCATGAACATTAAACATTTGCATCCCACAAAACTTGAACAGCTTAGTAGAGTTGGGACACCATACGTTTCGCAACAGAGAGAATTTGCACCAATTTCAACCATCCATATGGAACTATCTCCGTTGTTGTAAAAGGCAAAGTTTCAACACAAGCTTCCAAGAACATTGAATGTGAAAAGCAACGAATCAGGGGCATTCATTGGCACAATATGCCGTAATAGTGATGCAATATCTCTGTACTTGCACATTTCATAAAACTAACTCTTCTTGGAACATGGGATTATGAAAGAATGGCCATTGAAAGCTCAATTTATGAAGCAGTGAAAAAGGGTCGTTGCATCTTGTTAGTCTTTGGCCAAATTCATGTACAGTTTGATGATCGACGGAGATCTTTTCCTCTAAAGCATAACTACAATCTGCACATAAACCAAAGATGACTCTAGCTAACGAGTATTGACTTTCCATACTAAAGTGCCAAACAAATGAATGCCCGCATAGCATGATATACGATCTTTAATTTTGAGGTTCTAATGTCATTGTTCCACCGCGCAACACATGCTTTTGTAAAGTATAGTCTTAGACATTAAAACTTGCGGCTAATGAAATATAATTTCATACTAGTAAGCAATATTGGAAAACATTTCATCGGTGGTCATTTAAGTGAAAGATCATTGCATAAAGGTCACTTAAAAATCATTTCACTTTTGCCCAATTAACTAAAGAATAGAACTAGCCGAAAGGTAACTTTTCTCTCACCTAAAAGCTTGCCGAGTCAAATGTAAATTAACCTATTTTAAAAAACGGGTCACAAGGTCAGGTCTATAATATGGATATGAAATAGGTTAATTACATTAGAGTTGTTTTATTAAACATATTACGTGATTTGGAGAGTCACACCAGCTTTTAGGTGAAGAAAAGTTACCTTCCAATCAACTTTATTTTTAACTACGTGACGGAAAATAGAAAAGTCTCTTTTGTGCAAATTTGCATCTGAATAACCACTTCCCCAACAAAATTAATAATTTTGTAAGCACGGATAGGCAGAAGGCAAATCTCTTCCTAATCACCTCATCCACTAGAATTTTTCTATGCTACAGTTTCCATCACTAGGTAGGAGTTTACCTTTCCATGAACTAGTACGTGTTCGAATTTTTTCGGTCGTATCATACACAATGAGTTCTCTTCTTCCATGGTAGATTAGATAACTTATTAATTGAAAGGTAAACCTTCAACCTCATTGCAATATAAACTTTATGATGAATGTATTTTGGTTCTTTCATTACAATTCACTAAGTGACTCGAAGCTAATTCATAGGAGTGACTCAAGGCGACTCAATATAATTGTGTCATAAGCATAGGCAAAGTTCGTATTATAAAAGGGCGTCTTTTAAATGTAGACTTTCACATATTTCTTATCAGCACCCTCTTTGTAATGCTCGTGAAAGGGACTCCGACACCTTTCTCTTACGCATTGTGACACTCTCTCTCCAGATGGTATCACAATATGGAAGATCAGAAGAACTTTATCTTCTCTCTAGCATCATTTGGATGTTCATTCTGGTCTACTTTCTCTCAAGTCATACATATTCCCCTTCTACACTCCATAAAATACTTCAACATATAGAAGGTATTTTGAGGCTATCCGATCCACTCCCACAACTCTCCAAGCTCTTCTTCAGGCTTTCAGCACCTATCTTCACAATAATGGTGCCTTTCATCTATGGTAACCCTACAATTACTACTGCTAAGTTATTTATCTGGGTTCAGGATAAATCTCTGCACGCCAATGGTGTCAAATGATTTTATCATGTTGATGAGGTGATAAGTCTGAAGATCTCAACTTTCAACATGGCTCAAAGTCTTATGACGTATTTAATATCTGATATCCTACTATATTGCTAATCCTGTAGAACAATCTGTACAAAGAGAGAAGATCTTACACAACATAAGAAAAGTTGGAAAAGGTTCTTACCCTAGACAATCTCTTCAGGACGCTTCTTTAGATCTCTATCTCCCGATCAGTGATTGTGGACATCTAGTTCAACACCCCCGAGTAATCATTTAGCCTTAGCCTTTTCGGCCTCGCAAACGGGCCAACAAAATCATGGTAATCTTCCAACAATCATACTCAAAAGTGTTGGTACACTCTAACTGGTATAGCATGGCCATCTAGCGCTAATGTTACTCAACCACCATCAACAACAAAAATGTGCCTCAATCTGATATTGGAGGATAGTGACGATACACTTGCCCAGAAATTTGAGGCGTTTCTAATATTGCAATCGGAAAGCCACCACATCCATGATATCTTCACTGCCTTTATATGATTATATCACAATCAATGTCCACATGGGTGTTCCATTAGAAATTTAGAATGCTTCTCATGGTGCATGAATGAAGCTGTAAAAAAGCATGTATGAGGTGGTCGAACACGGATTTGCCAGCTGCCTGTGATAGGAAAAAGAAAACTTAATTAGATAGTTCTTGCAAAGCAACTCCCACTAGATTAAGAAAACTTTTCGCCTTTTGATCTAGTTGTCTTACTCGTGGGTCCTGTAAAAGTGTAAATGGAAGGGAACCTCCCGGATTCAATAGGAAAGGCAAAAAGCATTGGAGGCAAACTCATCATGCTTAAGGATAGTCCTTATCAGGTAACTCTGAACTCTTCTGTTGCCCCCATTTTGATCTCTAAGAGCATTGGGAGGTATTATGCTTTTTTTTGTAGAGCAAGGAGATAAATGTCCAATACTCATGATGGGGAAGGGTTATTCCCAACAAAAATAAATAAATAAAATTGTCTTTTCTTGTATAACAACTGAAGAGCAACACCTAGGTGTTACACTAACTTCCAGCTATGCTATTGTCTCTCAGTTTTTTCAGTTAAGCACGGAATATAGATGATTTTCTTTTCTCTAGTTTCAGTCAAACGAAATTGTTTAGCTAATGTTCCTTGTTCTTAAAACCAAGCATACTCTTTCGGAATTGAAGAAAACCGCAAACTCTCGATTAACCTACATAGTACAAGGTAGAACGTCGTATTCATCTCAGCTTATTTTTCCTTCTGTTAGCACACTTCTCTTCCAATTAATACGATGACTTTCAAATCGTCAATTCATGCTGACAGCAAGAGTTTTGGTTCCAAATACATGAAGTTACAAAATTATCCTGTTGATACATGCTTTAACCAATAGACCCCGGAATCGTTGTTCGATCTAGTGAACAATTCTGTATCAAGAGCTAAAGTCTACTCTTATAAGTAGCTGCAAGGAGGCAAATAATCACTCACCAAGGGCATATTTACGTAAAATACTGGTTCTTAGCAACAATATTGAAGAGGATCTTCAATATCAGAGCTTTCAAGAGCAGTGATGTGTTTCCTAAATGAATAAGCTGCTTCTTCCTTGTGGTCCAGCTTCCCCAGCTTGTCATATACAATGGCCATCAAGTAAAAAGCTTCTGCTGCCAATTTGTGATACTGCATAAGAAAATTCATTGTCATGTCAGAAATTTATCTTTGCTTTTATTGGGGGGCAGTGGAGGGACAGGCTTGCTGAAATTGTGAGCCAAGCGAAGGCATGTCCCCCTTTACCAGAAAACAGAAACAGTTCAGTGCTCACAAGTGGGAATTGAATTCATTGTGGAGATAGTTATGTTCCTCTATTATGGTAGTCTTTTTTTTTAATTGAAAGCCATCAGCCAGGGAAAGGATCCGGAGGTGTTGGGGGTTTGGCTTGACCCCTACCATGTATATAGAAGGTAAAGATGACAAAAGAGAAGGGGGCCCATATACCTGACCTTCCATATGCACTGGACTGCAGCTGAAACAGCCTTCAAAAAACTCATGAAAGAGCTAATCATATGCAGCTTCTCTTCCATGAGGAAAGAAAATACATTAACTTACAAAAAAGTGGCTTTGTCAAATCTACTTCTTATGCTAGGCAACTGTCATTTATCCACGTGAAAAGGACCCTTAGCTTCTCTAGGCAATTGCTGGAATGTGTAGTAGTATGAGGCTATGAGCTATTGCCACTGTTTGCAGCTTTTTTGGCAAGAAGATCAGCCACCTGATTGGCTTCTCTATAGTAATGAGTAATTTGAACTTCTGCCTGGTCTAGAATCTATTATGGTAGCCAATCAAACTTAAGTATGCCGAGAACTAGATTCTTCAAGCACTAAAGTAGGCTGGGAACTAGTTCTTCAAGCATGATTTACAATTCTGACCTGACGTGTTGACCTTAAAATGATAAAATTAAAAAAAAATGTTGCGACGTCACCTATTTGAATCACAAAGAAAGTTCAGTTGAGCTGATCATGTGCCAATTCCAAATTGTTTTCGCTATTTCTCAAAAAATCAAGTCAAAGCTAAGATGAATAGGTTAAAAAAATATGTAAAACATGCTCAAAAACATTGCTCTACAAGATTGCCTTCGGGCGAGCATGAAGTTAGGAGCTCACCACAACAAAGCTTTTAACCTAATCTTTCTTTTATTGTTAGGCGAGGCTGATCATATTCAAATATGATAGCAGAAAAGCCAAGGAACTCCTATTGTTTACTATCTGGTGAGAATTAACAGTACAGAAATCCAGAATATAGCCAAGACAAATATGCCCAAATGACGCACTAGTTCATCTAGACTGGCAATACCTATTAAGGCAAAAAAATTAGAACCTGGCGCGGCATTAAAACTGGAAGCAATCACGTGATTAGCAATCTCGTAGCACTCATCATTTCAGCCACCTATTTTAATTCTATGTATTACAAAATTAAGCTTGGATATCTCAACTGTATACATTTAGGCACAATAATCACCTCTAATTCCGTTTCACCCTCATCTTTCTCATGTAACTACACTGGTAGTGCTTATACTATGTCTTACTTCTACTTATCTTAAAATCTTTTATTCTCTAGAGTATCTCTCCATGGTTCCTACTTCTGGTTGACGCCTAGAGAATTAATGGAAGAAAATATGATAATTTACAATGGAACTGGATGCAAAATGCCAAATCTAGTGCTACACAAACAACATTAGCTACTCTACGTTCACGAGAATTGATGAAATAAGAGTAAATTTTGCAGATTAAACATCTCCGGAGACCATTATTTTATCGAATTCAGCTAACAAATAGAAGCTGGAGTCCGAAAAGTATTCTGCAAGGCCCAGAATGGAACACGGATATTACTTTTCTAAGATTTGGAACAACAAAACAAGTATGATGGAAAAGAAAATAAGGTGGATCGGGGAGGGAAAAACTTAGTATACAACAACAAAAAACCCAGTAGTTTCCCACAAGTGGGGTTTGGGAAGGGTAAGATGTACGCAGCCTTACCCCTATCCCTGGAAGGGCAGAGAGGCTGTTTCCAATAGACCCTCGGCTAGAGAACGACTGAAAAAGAAAAGATAATTGCAAGAAGTAGGAATAATAGCAAGATGAAATAAGATCGAATCCAAGAATGCAGTCAAACTCTAGGTAGTAATAGCCATCTATGAATAAAAGATATCATACTAACACTAATGCTAGCGAACTGAGTAAGACAAAGAGAAACAATCGACTACCTACGAACCTTCTACCCTAATCTTTGACCTCCACACCCTCCTGTCTAGGGACATGTCCTCAGTCAGCTCCAACTGCGCCATGTCCCGCCTAATAACCTCCCCCCAAGACTTCTTAGGCCTACCTCTACCCCTCCTGCTGCCCACCGAGGCTAACCGCTCACACCTTCTAACTGGGGCTTCTATACTTCTCCTCTTAACATGCCTGAACCATCTCAATCTCGCCTCCCGCATCTTATCCTCCACAGGGGCCACTCCTACCTTTTCCCGAATAACTTCATTTCTAATCTTATCCAACCGGGTATGCCCACACATCCACCTCAACATCCTCATCTCAGCTACTTTTAGCTTCTGGGTATGAGAGTTCTTGACCGGCCAACACTCTGCTCCATACAACATAGTCGGTCTAACTATAACCTTGTAGAACTTACCTTTAAGTCTCAGCGGCACATTCTTATCATACAAGACACCGGATGCAAGCCTCCACTTCATCCATCCTGCTCCGAAACGATTTGTGACATCTTCATTAATCTCCATGTTACCTTGTATTATAGATCCGAGATACTTGAAACTACCTCTCTTGGGGATGACTTGCGTATCAAGCTTCACTTCCATATCTCTTTCCTGGGTACCGTTGCTAAACTTGCACTCCATGTATTCCGTCTCGGTCCTGCTCAACTTGAAACCCTTAGAGTCTAAAGTCTGCCTCCAAATCTCCAGCCTCTTGTTAACACCACCCCGCGTCTCGTCAATTAAAACTATGTCATCAGCAAATAACATACACCATGGCACCTCACCTTGAATGTGTCTCGTCAATGCGTCCATCGCCAAGGAAAATAAGAATGGACTAAGAGCTGATCCCTGGTGCAACCCCATCATAATCGGAAAGTGTTCCGAGTCTCCTCACGCTGCTCTAACCCGAGGCTTAGCTTTATTATACATGTCTTTAATCACCCTAATGTAGGCTACTGGGACCCTTTTAGCCTCCAAGCATCACCAGAGCACCTCTCTCGGGACTTTGTCATATGCTTTCTCTAGGTCAATGAACATCATGTGCAAGTCCTTCTTCATCTCCCTATACCGCTCCACCAATCTCCTCACAATGTGAATGGCTTCCATAGTCGAACGCCTCGGCATGAAACCGAACTGGTTCTCAGAAATGGACACACTGGTCCTCACCCTCACTTCAACCACCCTCTCCCAAACTTTCATAGTATGGCTTAGCAGCTTAATCCCCCTATAATTATTGCAACTTTGGATATCGCCCTTGTTTTTATACAGAGGAATCATCGTACTCCACCTCCATTCATCGGGTCTTTTTCGTCCTAAAAATGACGTTGAACAGCCTAGTGAGCCATTCCAAACCTGCCCTACCCGCATTCTTCCAAAATTCCACAGGTATTTCATCTGGCCCGGTAGCTCTACCCCTGTGCATCTTACGCATAGCCCCCTCAACCTCCTCTACTCTTATGCGCCTATAATACCCGAAATCCCGGCGCATCTCGGAGTGCTCCAAGTCGCCCAGCACAATGTCCCTGTCACCCTCTTCGTTCAGGAGTTTATGGAAATATGCCTGCCATTTTCGTCTAATCTGAGCCTCTTCCATCAAAACTCTACCTTCCTCATCTTTGATACACTTAACTTGATCCAGATCACGGGCCTTCCTCTCTCTCACCTTGGCTAGCCTGTATAGCTTCTTGTCCCCACCTTTGGCCTCAAGCTCTTCATACAAACGCCCAAACGCCGCAGTTTTAGCCGCAGGGAAAAACTCAGTATATTTTAAGGAAAATACTTTCTTTGAAGAGTGTCGGGAAAATGGAGAAAGTTAATTCACATACTTTAATCTTTTTCTCTTTTACTTCACCTGACTCAATTGGTTCTCAATTCTGAAGAGCATTTAGTTCACCTAATTGAACCCTAATCTTATAGAATTGCTTCTTTTCGGCCTCAACCCTTTCATTTCTTTCCATTAATCTCACGTAATTGGTAATTACAGTTTACAGAATTGTACCTTTCTTTACTTTCCCTTTTTAATTCTCCTTCACCTCACTCAAATGATAATTTTAGATAGTTATGCCTTCGTGTTTCTCATTTACATTCTACTTTTAACATGTTTTTATTTCGTATAGCAGGCTTACACCTATTTGTCCATATATACGAACACAAAAAAACCTCACCCACACACACTTGCTTAGAGTTAAGGCTTTTTGACAGGGTAAAGAGGAAGAACATAGAATTTAAGAAAGAAAGATGAATTTCATGGAATACAACTTTTGTATTTTCTAGATATTATTTCACTTAGCTATTGATGTATATCATTTCCCACAACGTAATCCAATGTACTTTTAGCATATTAATACACAATGAAGAATTTCAAATTTCTTGGAACTAAAACTGAAGTCTTTTAACTAGAGTATAAATGTCATTGATTTGAATACTAAATTGTCCATATTGACTAACCTCTAGAAGTTCCAGGTCTTCGGAAGCCTGCCTCAACGGTTCAAGTACCATCTCTGGTTCTTCAGATACTGAGAACAATAAGTAACACTAAGCACAGGTTGAAAGCTCAAGAATTTAAGAAGACAGCGCAACAAGAAAATTCAGCAGTTAGTTAATTTTCAATTTCTAAATGACTTGTATGTCTCTGTGTGTGCATTAATGGGAGGTAGAGTCTCAAGTGAGGTACAGGGCAGGATGATGTAAATCTTGCAAGGAAGGCCACATAAGACTTCATAAGACTTTATTGATACACTTATACCAGCTAAATCCCAAAAGATATTATTTTCAATTTAGGTTATAATTGTTCTCAAGTGGAACTAGTTTGTCCTTGTCATTTATATTTGACTCAAATATGGTAAATCATACTCAAAGAGCGACAAATTAATCATAAAAAATCTCAAGGTCAAAGGATATATGAACCATGGGAGGTGGGAATGGAGGGCAGCTTGATTGGGAAAGGTAGATGGCAAGTCATGGCTGGAGATGAGGCGAACTATTGGAGTGATGGGCAGGTTCTCCAGTTCCATTTTGATTCATAAAATCGTAGGCATTCACAAGAGCTATAAGCCTATAATAGCTAAAAAAGAGTCCTTACGCAAAAAAACTGCCCAAATTTCTCTTAATCCTCTGATTCTCACTTATGATGGACCATGTAATCCATTGCTTAAAAACGTAGTTTGCAAAATGTGGAGGCATTTGCATCATTTGGGTGACATGGACAAGAATTATATATGAGGTTGAAAACACAGGATGTAGTTAAAACTCAAAAATGAGATCTGATTAGAGCACAAGCTAATGAAAAATCATGTTTACAGTAAGTATAGCAAACAGGTGGAGCATTAAAATTCCGATAAGGCACCTGAAAAGCTCGAGTCAGCAAGATAGCATTTTGCTTCAGTGATAAAGGCCCGAGCACGAAGCTCCAAACCACCGTGACCAAGAAGTACAGGAAATGCCCCATGTATGAGAGCCAAAGCTCTTTTTGCATGACTTGATCCAAGTGAGAGCCAAAGCTCCGCCAGCGTCAGCGTAGCAGATGCTTTGAGAAGGTCTAAGTTGAATGATTTACAAAAGGAAAGGCTTGCCAACGCGTACGGAATACCTAAAACAGCATTTCCTGATCTCTGAAATGGATGAACATAGTTATATTACATCTTGATCATGTCAGAGAAAGAAAAGAGTGTGGGGCTCAGTAGTTCAAATTTTAGAAATCCAATGGTGAAGATGTATAAGCGGTAAAAGAAGTTCCATTTCTTCTGACGAGGTGATATTTTTTATAAGAAAGTACTTGCCTGTGAGCAAAAATATCGATTAACATTAAATCAATACCTTGTGTATCTCTGCAAGTAAAAGAAGAACAGTGGCATTCTCGACTTGTAAACTGAATTTGTAGCACATACAGAAGAGAGAGTGTGCGATAGCTGCTGCCTGGAAGAATCATATGCACAAGAATGGAAATTAAGAAATTCTTTAGATGCTTATTGCTTTTGGCCTCTGTCACTGTTCAAACTAGAGCAAATTATTGCCTATAGCTTAGAAAATCAGAAAAGGATGAAAAATACTTTAGCACCACAGCACAATATCAAGTTATCAGATGTAAGAGAAACAAAATTTGTGAGAACTTGGGGAAAAGAGATTCAGAGTGGTAAACAAATTTGATATTCAAATATTTTCTTTTTGGTAGGTGATATTCCAATATCTTAAGGTAACAGCTCATTCAGAATAGTCTTGCAGAATGATCATTATCACCACATTGGCTGCAAGACCAAAGAGTAGAGTCGATGTGGTTAAAATCCTCGGCATCACAAGCACAGGCAAACCTGTAAGTGAACTATTCATACTCAGTTTGCAAGTATGCTTTGCACAGAATCAAGCATGATCAAATATTACTAGACTTTAGAACCAGGACCAGACTTGCTGGTGCTGCCACTTTGAACCAGACCATAGCCTCGTGATTTTCATGTCCATTATCATGAGAAAAAACTGCTCATTCCAGAAAACCATGCAAGTTTTCGAGAAAATTGAAGGCCTTGAGGACAATGAAAATGATCTATCAGTACTAATACAAGCAATGAACTAAAGAAAAAACATGATCATCAGCACAACAGTATAATGATTCACTTAGAAGAACAGCCAAAGCCTTAAAAGTGAATATATTTATGCAAATAGAAGAGGGAAAAGCAGAAAGAAAAACAAGAAAACTTAAATCTTTTCCTGACCAAAGAGCAAGCAACAAAGGTATCCAATTTTCTATCACAAGTGTATTTGAAAATCACCAGTTTAGGATGTAATTGACCATATTCCTTTCCATTATTCATTCACCTTTTCTTGGGAGCAAGTGGGCACATTCTTCTTTTGATTAGAAATGATAGTACATGAGCAAAAAAATAATCAATTACATTCTTGCATCATATCATTTGTTCAAAGTTCAAAAAGAGAAGTAGAAACTATTAAGTTAGCAGGTCATGTAGTTATAAGCACAAGTTCACCACCCAACATATACCTTACTGAATCAACTCGAAAGAGATCTAACTAAAGGAAAGCAGACTACCTGGCTAAATTGGTTCGCTGCAATTAGTATTCGTGCATGGCGGAGGCTAGCTTCAACTTTTATCTCTATATCTACACCAGTTACTGAAGAGGCTAAAACACCTAGCTCATCACACAACTGTTGAGCAAGTTTTAAATTTCCCCTGAGAGGCAACTAATATCCAATCAGACAAGCAAAGGGAAGTTTAAAACCAAGTAAGAATAATTTTATGCAACTTGATTAGGATTAGAGAAGTCTCCTTACGTATGTAAAGCATGATCATGGAGCAACTGTAGTTTTACAAGCTGAATTTGTGACTTTGAAACAGATAAAAACTTCTCCTCCGCAAGTTTCATTGCAGCAAAAGCTTCTGAAGGCGCACAAAAGAAGCCATTATTGAGTATAAGCAAAAAACAAAAATAAATTAAAACTATAATATCAAGTCACTTTTCCACTTTGCTTTCCTTGTATTTTCTGAGGGACGTAGGGGAAGAGAATAAGTTTTTTTTAACAGAGAAAGGAAAGAAATAGATCTGCCTTCCTAAGAAATAGATCTGCCCTCCTACTCTCACATATGTATAAATGAAGTATGAAGGATTATATACTAATTTGGGCACGGTAAACTAAAACCTGGCATAAGACTGAAGACAATTATGGATCCCTACCAACTGATGAGATTGTCTAGAATTTACCGGCAAACACTTTGGCCATAACTCAGTAGCCTATCATGATCTATTCAAGTTCATCTGTTTCTACCTTCTCCCGACCGGATTGCACAGCAATGTTCTTCTCTACAAGAAAAGGCTAATTAGTTCTGAAGCTTTTTCCCGCACTACTGCCAAAATGCTTATTGTAACATGAACTGGTATGAGGTAGCCTAGTATTTACCGGAGACCACTTTGGCCACAACTCATTAGCCTATCACAATCATATTTCCATTTGACCTACTTCTATCTTTCTTTTTTTGAAAAAGAAAGATTAACCTACTTCTATCTTTCTTCCGACTAAATTACACGTAAATGTTATTCATCTCTAGAAGAGAAGGCTAATCAGTTCTGCACTTTCCTGCATTTCTGCCAAAACACCATTTTTTAGTTTTTTACTTGAACAGACATGTTTGTCAGAAGGCTGTGTTCAGTTCTTACCAAGTCCTCCGGTAAGTCTTCAAAGATTTGTGTCCCACATTGGTTGAGGGAATAGGCTCAAGGCCCACAGTCATTACCATGTCTCCTTGTATGATTTTAGGCAGTCTTCACCACATGAGCTAACTTTTGGGATTGAGTTAGGCCCAAGGTCCATTTTCTTAACATGGTATCATATTCAAGCTCATACCTATTCTAGGTTTACCCAATGTTGGGCTCCTATTATATGTTTGTTCACAGTACACATGTCTAGTTGTAGTCGTGTTGGGGGAGGGATTGTTAGAGTGTCCAAAATTGGTTGAGGGAATGGTTTGCTATGTTACTCGGACTCTTCAAAAATGTTGTTGGGTGCGTGTCGGATCCTCCAAATTTAGTGCATTTTTGGAGGATCCGACACGGGTGCGGCAACACTTTTGGAGAGTCCGAGCAACATAGATGGTTTGTGGTCTTCTTATATGGTCTTGGGTCTAATGAGCTAGCTTTTGGAGTTAAGTTAGGCCTGGTCCATTTTCTTGACAGCTACTTTAGGACCAAAGAAAAATCTCCGGGGCACACAGAAAAATTGCACAGGGTCAAAAGTCAAAACACAGTAGTGATACCAAATGGAAATTATGTCTAAAAGCAAGCAACATTTCAACCAGTATGGGTTTACCTTATGGGTGATCAAGAAAAGAATGTAATTCCATTGAATAAGCAAAAGAAATCAAGTAAACAATGCATCAGCAAATAACTTAAGTATAGCATCGCTCTACTACTATCATCTATGCACCATAATGACATGAGCCAACAGATACATGCACAACTACTGTGTAGCTATGCCAATTCAAGAATACTTATGAAGTACTAAAATATTTTGAGCAAACCTTTGTATCCTTTAAATACTGCTAGATGCTGGATAAGTTTTCCATATGCTAATGCCACATCATCCAAACTGCATGCAGAAAAGAAAGCAAATTTCAGTCGACAAATATTGAGGCACAGTTTCAAACAGCTCAACTACTTAAAAATTCATACAAGTATTACCTCAATGAGTCAGCAAAGCATGTCGCATAAAGCAGCGCATTCATTCGAGCAAGAGGTGCACTAAATTAGCATACAAAAAGAGAAGAAAATCAGTAATGATATCTGAACTAGAATTGAGTGCTTTGCGATGTACATATTATATATGTGAGAAAGCACGGGAGAAAATATATTATTGATGTTAGTTTATAGATATGTATAGTGTAGTCTTGTCCCACATTGGAAGAGGAGTAATATCTCCTTGTAGTGTATAGCTATAAATAGGGACCTCTTGTATTGTATTTATCATCCAATATCAATAACATATTTTCTCCCGTGCCTTCTCACATGGTATCAGAGCATTAGTGAGAAAAGATCGTTGTGCGTCATTCCAGCGTTAACCGGGAAGAAAGAACTTAGTCATCGTGTAATTTTTCCGGTGACCTAAGGCTACGTGCACTTTCTGTCGGTGTTGTGCTAAAACCAACACCACCATGAGGTAGATCACCCTCCGATGACCAACCCCTGAAAATTTATCTAGCAGAAAAGCTGCCACGCGCCGGCAACAACTTTTCTGGCGAGGGTTCCAGCAACTTTCCGGCCATTTTTTCGCGAAGCTTCTTCAGGACAGTCAGCTCTCCTCACAATTCCGAGCCTACCCATCTAATTCAAATCAAATTCCGACCACTTTTATATTTTTCCGCTGTGAACAGTGACCTTCCGGTCATTTTTTTAAGTTAACCCTACTACTACAAATTGTAGCGACATGGGAACCGATGCTTTGAATAGTCGGATGGTTTCTTTAGCAGAGTATATTGAGTTCCTTTAGTATAAAGCATGTAAGCAGACATCTTCTGAGATAGCTTCTGTTGTTCAAACAGGTAATAGCGTGACTTGTTTCTCCCAATCTTCATCCTCTGAGTCTTGGGTCATTGATTCAGGTGCATCAGATCATATTTCTGGTAACAAATCTCTTTTCACTACTATTTCGTATTCTCAATCTCTTCCAAAAGTCACAATGGCCAATGGGTCTCAAACCATGGCAACTGCAATAGGTCGAGCAAGCCCACTTTCTTCCTTACCTTTAGATTCAGTCTTTTATGTTCCCAATAGTCCTTTTAATCTCATAGTTGTTAGTCCCTTAACCAAATCACATAAATGCGTTGTTTTATTTCTTGATGACCATGTTTTTATACAGGAACGCAGTACGGGGCGGATCATTGGTACCGGGCGTGAATCAAACGGACTTTATTACCTTATCCTTGCTAAATCACATGAGCTCACATCTTGTCTTCCTTCTACAACTTGTCCTGTTACTGATTCACCAGATTTATTACATAAACGGTTGGGACATCCCAGTTTGTCAAAACTTCAGAAAATGGTATCTGGTTTATCTCACTTGTCAGCTCTAGAGTGTGAGTCATGTCAGCTCGGTAAGCATACCCGCTCCCATTTCCCTCGGCGTCTTGATAATCGAGCAGAGTCACCTTTTACTTTAGTCCATTCAGATGTTTGGGGTCCTAGTCGGGTCAGTTCCACCTTAGGATTCCGCTACTTTGTCAGTTTCATTGATGATTATTCCAGGTGCGCTTGGATAAATTTGATAAAAAAATCGATCTGAGCTGTTTTCTATTTTCCAGACCTTCCACGCTGAAATTCAAAATCAATTTGGGGTTTCTATTCGCACATTTCGTAGTGATAATGCCCGAGAGTATTTGTCTTCACCATTTCAGCAGTTTATGAAATCTCATGAGATTATTCATCAAACATCTTGTCCGTACACATCTCAACAAAATGGGGTAGCTGAAAGAAAGAATAGACATCTTATTGAAACTGCTCGTACCGTACTCATACAATCTCATGCTCCGTTGCGTTTTTGGGGGATGCCGTTCTTACATCTTGCTATCTTATTAATCGTATGCCATCTTCAGCTATCCAGAACTAAGTTCCATTCTCTGTCATGTTTCCCCACTTACCTTTGTTCTCTCTTCCACCCCGTATCTTTGGAAGCACTTGTTTTGTCCATAACCTTACAGGAACAGATAAGTTAGCTCCTCGTGCTCTTAAGTGCGTATTTCTGGGTTTCTCGAGAACACAAAAGGGGTATCGATGCTACTCTCCTGACCTCCAGCGGTACCTTATGTCCGCTGATGTTACCTTCTTTGAAACCCAATCATACTTCACAGGTTCAGGTCATCACTTAGATATTTCTGAGGTACTACCAGTTTCATCTTTTGGAGATTCAGTCACTATCTCCCTTTCATCTTCCTTTACATCTCCAGCTCCACCACCTATAGCTCAGTTCCACCACCTACAACTCCAGTTGTAGCTCCACCACCTATAGCTCCAGTTGTAGCTCGCCGGAAAATTGTAAAGTTGTCGGAATTTGTCGTAACCAGGATGGATAGATACGGTATTCCCTTGCGAGCAAGCTGTAGTGAAGAAATGTTTTCAAAAAAAAAAAAAATGACCGGAAGGTCACTGTTCACAGCGGAAAAATATAAAAGTGGTCGGAATTTGATTTGAATTAGATGGGTAGGCTCGGAATTGTGAGGAGAGCTGACTGTCCTGAAGAAGCTTCGCGAAAAAATGGCCGGAAAGTTGCTGGAACCCTCGCCAGAAAAGTTGTTGCCGGCGCGTGGCAGCTTTTCTGCTAGATAAATTTTCAGGGGTTGGTCATCGGAGGGTGATCTACCTCATGGTGGTGTTGGTTTTAGCACAACACCGACAGAAAGTGCACGTAGCCTTAGGTCACCGGAAAAATTGCACGATTACTAAGTTCTTTCTTCCCGGTTAACGCTGGAATGACGCACAACGATCTTTTCTCACTAATGCTCTGATACCATGTGAGAAAGCACGGGAGAAAATATATTATTGATATTAGATACTCAATATAACACAAGAGGTCCAATTTATAGCTATAGTCTACAAAGTACATATTACTCCCATTCCAACGTGGGACTACACATAACTAACAATATACATACCTGACAGGTGACAATAAAACACCTAAAAATGTGAACTGCATTGGAAGTTCTATCTAGCTTTCTTTGAACTGACAATGCAGCATATGATCTACAAGCTTATAAGGCAAAACCATCCCTTTACGAGTTGGTGTTCATAATCTCCAACTGGCTTCATACTTTTGTTACTCTGGGTTACGCAAATTGGACACTGCTTTCCTATTTCCTTTGCAAATCCAAAACTTTTAAGAGAGCGAGTTAGTCCTTTTATAATAAATTAAGGTTGTGAAGAAACCATAAATACCATTGTCATTCGGCAAGTCCTAAAACTACAGAAGAGCACACTCCCCTAATTAGGTGCTGTGTTTTATGCTGTTTAGTACATGGAACTAATGATAAACTATTAAGCTTTCTGTTTAGTACTGGAGCTAACTGTGATGATCATCTTCGGCACTGCACAGGAAAACAGCAGCCATCATCCTCTTCTATAGCTTACATAGCTCTATAGCTGATATAGCTCACCTTGGTAACTCTGCCTATGTGACATAGTATTCATCCTTTGGATTCCGACCGCATCTCTGGTCTGTTTCTAACCTCAAATCTCCTTTAGTCTCTTCTACTGTCGTTTTAACTAAAGGATCTAAAACTATAGATAAAGGGACAAGAAAAGCTTACAATCTTCCTTTATGAGCTTTAGTTTCAGTTCATTTTGCAACTAAACGTCCATAAAATATGTTATTTAATAGTAAACTGACCAAAAACTTCAATTTTTTTAAATGTCCTGTTTTGTTCTTGTGCAGGACTGAAATATAGGGCAGATATAGCATCATTAACTGCTCACACTAAGGATTTACTTGTCTGCCTAAATTAAATGCCCTAAATTCCATTTTGGTTACCCAAAGGACTGTCCATTTCTCGAGAAGATAAGCTTTTCCCTTACTTAAATACTTTTCCGATATTCTCCTATCAAGAGAGCACCATGCCCATGGTGCCACATTTTGTACTTAAGTTCTTCAAATTATTCAGAAGTCAAATTCAATTTTCAAAATCTAAAAGACTTGAACTATTAAGGCCTTATTACCTGCCCAGACAAGGTGAAACCCTTAAATCGGGAAGCGAGGGAGTAATACTTATTATTTGCATTTGAAAGTAATGACACTTGGGGATCTTTCTAATTCTGCAGCGAAGCAGATTTGTTGCTCCTTCTTAATAACCCTTTCCCAAACATTTATCATAAGTAATGGCATAGACTGACTAACCATGCATTTAGCAAATTTTAAAATTGGCAGTGGTCACCTAGGCAGAATATTTTCATGCTTCTGAAACATCAATTAATCGTTAATTGCACAAGGAACATATCTCACATAGATAACAATACCGTACTGTATGCAGAACAAGCATGAGAACAAAGATCATCACGTCACCTGCCGTAGATCTCCCAAGCAGTAGCGCGGAACAAATACGAAGAGCCTAAAAGTTGCAGCACAGATCCAGGGATGGAACATGGCTGCCCACAGAACTGGAGAGCATAAGTATTACTCCTACATTCATTCTCCTGGGAAAAGATAACGGAACCTTTTGGCTTCTTTAAGTTCTTAATCCATTGAGTACAAAATGCCCCGTCTGAGATCATTAGTGAAGCCTCATCACCATAATCATTAATCAGATGAGAACTCAACCTCAGTTCCTGCAAAAATGAATACAATCAGGACAAAGAAATCGACAACACAAAAAGAAACTTTATACTTTTAAGATTAAGCAACGTCTATGAGTGAATATAACCTTGCAGACATTAATTGGGCATGTTGCAAGTTTCATGGAAGCCTTTGGACCAAATGAAAGCAAAGGTCTTTGCACTTGCTGCACATTAAATGTCACAAGTTAAGTTTCCTTATAAAGTACACATATACATCAACCATATGAAGAAAGTGAAAAGCCCTCTAACAATACAATGTTCAGCAATGACTCTCCATGATGAGAGGAATTAATGTTCCTTGAGTTAATTAACAATAAATACAGAGAAAATATCTGGCTCAATATCCCAGATGAAACTAAGCATCTACAGCTGGCAAAAGGAACTATATATGTGCAGAGCATTGCAAGCGAACTTATAAGAATGTAGCAGATGACATTTAAGCCCATCTCTGGCCAGGCCTTCCGATGGTAAGTGAAGTAGTGACACTTCAACCTGCTTCAAATGCATTTCACAGAATTACTTAATCCCAAGAAAGCAGTAAATGGAAGAGAAATATTATCTCAGCTATCCACTCTCACTTTGTTTTTATAAAATTAAACAGAAGTTTGATTTGTGGTGATCTGGAAACTCTTGTTTCAGGACAAAATTCCGTTCCTGGTATTAAGCCAGTCTTGCTCATGTGAAGTTCAAAGCAATCTCCTAGTACAACTCTGTTCACAGTGGTTGTGTAAAGGTGACTTTCGTGTTTGAACTGAAGGGAAGTGCAAGAATAAGCTGAGAAATGAACACATTCATAAGGACCAAACCATGAACAAATTTTGGCTCTTGGAAGATGTTGACTTCTTAAAAATTAAGCATGAGCCAGGCATAAGTTCAATCACTTACAGACCTAAAATGTGAAACACGGGCAATATGACCCTGGTAGTTTGACCATACTGGGATAGCTTACATTTTCATTTAGAAAAATTGACCTTTTCAAAGATGAATTGGAAGAACTGCATACTATGCCTACAGTTTATATATGTCATTAAAAACAATAAAATAATAATCTATATATAATTTCAATTCCTTTTGGTCATTTGGGTTGTGTTATATGCATGATTAGAATAAGTACGAAAATGGATGGTCATATTTTTCCTTTATTTTCAAAATTAGAAGACATACTCACAGGAGTTTAAGAAAAAATGATGATACCACAAAAAATTAATACATACAGTTTATTGTTTCTATTATGGTACCGATTTTTCATACACCTGCAGTTCAACTATAGAACCCAACAGTTGATCTGAAATTCGCTACTTGATCAAATTACTCGCCATGTCAGGTTCATAAACTATGAAAAGAATTTTTTACTCGTAAGTATTTGTTTTAGAAATGGAAATAATTTGCCTTTTCTGATAAGATTATTATATGAAGAATCCAACTAAAATAACTGTGAGAAAGCACGGGAGAAAATATAATATTGATATTAGATACTAAATATAATACAAGAGGTCCTATTTATAGCTATAGTCTACAAAGTACATATTACTCTCATTCCAATGTGGGACTACACATAACTAACACTCCCCCTCAAGCCGGTGCATACACATCATATGTACCGAACTTGTTACACATGTAACTAATACGAGAACCAGTAAGAGACTTAGTGAAAATATCTGCTAGTTGATCATTCGACTTTACAAACTTTGTAACAATATCTCCTGAAAGTATTTTTTCTCTGTCGATCTCAATGTGTTTAGTCCTCTCATGGAACACCGGAAATGATGCAATATGAAGAGCAGCTTGGTTATCACACACCAGTTCCATCTTGCTGATTTCTCCGAACTTTAACTCCTTGAGCAATTGCTTGACCCAAACTAACTCACACGTTACCATAGCCATGGCACGATATTCGGTTTCAGCGCTAGATCGAGCAACTACATTCTGTTTCTTGCTCTTCCACGAGACCAAATTACCTCCTACTAGAACACAATATCCAGACGTAAACGTCTATCAAAAGGTGATCCTGCCCAATCAGCATCTGTGTACCCAACAATCTGCTCATGGCCTCGATCCTCGAATAGTAATCCTTTGCCTGGAGCTGACTTTATATACGGAAGAATGCGAACAACTGCATCTCAGTGACTATCACAGGGAGAATCCATAAACTGACTTACAACACTCACCGGAAAAGAAATACCAGGTCTAGTCACTGTGAGGTAATTCAATTTGCCAATCAACCTCTTATATCTCGCAGGGTCTCTAAGAGGCTTCCCCTGTCCAGGCAGAAGCTTAGCATTCGGATCCATAGGAGACTAGGAGAGTCAATAGGTCTACAACTCATCATTCCAGTCTCCTCAAGAATGTCTAAGGCATACTTCGGCTGTGAAATAACAATACCTGAGCTAGACTGAGCGACCTCAATACCTAGAAAATAATTCAATCTGCCCAGATCCTTAGTCTGGAAGTGCTGAAAGAGATGCTGCTTCATATTAGTAATATCATCCTGATCATTGCCAGTAATAACAATATCATCAACATAAACCACTAGATAAATACACAGATTAGGAGCAGAATACCGATAAAACACAGAGTGATCAACCTCACTACGAGTCATGCCGAACTCCTGAATAATTATGCTGAACTTACCAAACCAAACTCGAGGGGACTGTTTCAAACCATATAGTGACCTGCGCAATCTACACACACAACCATTAAACTCCCCCTGAGCAACAAAACCAGGTGGTTGCTCCATATAAACTTCTTCCTCAAGATCACCGTGAAAAAAAGCATTCTTAATGTTTAACTGATAAAGAGGCCAATGACGTACAACAGCCATGGACAAAAAGAGACGAACAGATGCTACTTTAGTCACGGGAGAGAAAGTATCACTATAATCAAGCCTAAAAATCTGAGTATATCCTTTTGCAACAAGACGAGCCTTAAGCCGATCAACCTGGCCATCCGGGCCGACTTTGACTGCATAAACCCAACGACAACCCACAGTAGACTTACCTGCAAGAAGAGGAACAAGCTTCCAAGTGCCACTCGCATGTAAAGCAGACATCTCGTCAATCATAGCCTGTCGCCATCCTGGATGAGATAGTGCCTCACCTGTAGACTTAGGGATAGAAACAGTGGACAAAGAAGATATAAAAGCATAAGGAGGTGACAACAGACAATGATAACTTAAACCGACATAGTGGGGATTAGGATTAAGTGTGGATCGTACACCTTTGCGGAGTGCAATTGGTTGATTAAGAGGAGACAAGTCTGCAGTAGGTGCAAAATCTGATACAGAGCGTGAATCACCTGGGCCTGATGTTGGATGGGGACGACGATGATAAGTCAAGAGTAGTGGAGCTGCAGAAGGTTGAACTGGATTACGTGGAGGAGCTGGAGCTATAGGTGGTGGGGCTACAACTGGAGCTGTAGGTGGTGGAGCTGGAGATGTAGAGGAAGATGAATGGGAGATAGTGACTGAATCTCCAAAAGATGAAACTGGTAGTACCTCAGAAATATCTAAGAGATGACCTGAACCTGTGAAGTATGATTGGGTTTCAAAAAAGGTAACATCAGCGGACATAAGGTACCGCTGGAGGTCAGAAAAGTAGCATCGATACCCCTTTTGTGTTCTCGAGAAACCTAGAAATACGCACGAGTAGCTAACTTATCTGTTCCTGGAATAAGGTTATGGACAAAACAAGTGCTTCCAAAGATACGGGGTGGAAGAGAGAACAAAGGTAAGTGGGGAAACATGACAGAGAATGGAACTTGGTTCTGGATAGTTGAAGATGGCATACGATTAATAA
This sequence comes from Nicotiana tabacum, assembly GCF_000715075.1. NCBI lineage: Eukaryota > Viridiplantae > Streptophyta > Magnoliopsida > Solanales > Solanaceae > Nicotiana > Nicotiana tabacum. The sequence continues at coordinate 91,033,000 of NC_134102.1, forward strand.
TATAGCAAGATGTAAGAACTGCATCCCCCAAAAATGCAACGGAGCATGAGATTGTATGAGTAGGGTACGAGCAGTTTCAATAAGATGTCTATTCTTTCCTTCAGCTACCCCATTTTGTTGAGATGTGCACGGACAAGATGTTTGATGAATAATATCATGAGATTTCATAAACTGCTGAAATGGGGAAGACAAATACTCTCGGGCATTATCACTACGAAATGTGCGAATAGAAACCACAAATTGATTTTGAATTTCAGCGTGGAAGGTCTGGAAAATAGAAAACAGCTCAGATCGATTTTTTATCAAAAATATCCAAGTACACCTGGAATAATCATCAATGAAACTGACAAAGTAGCGGAATCCCAAGGCGGAACTGACCCGACTAGGACCCCAAACATCTGAATGGACTAAAGTAAAAGGTGACTGCTCGATTATCAAGGCGCCGAGGGAAATGGGAGCGAGTATGCTTACCGAGCTGACATGACTCACACTCTACAGCCGACAAGTTTGATAAACCAGATACAATTTTCTGAAGTTTTGACAAACTAGGATATCCCAACCGTTTATGTAATAAATCTGGTGAATCAGTAACATGACAAGTTGTTGAAGGAAGACAAGATGTGAGTCCATGTGATTTAGCAAGGATAAGGTAATAAAGTCCGTTTAATTCACGCCCGGTACCAATGATCCGCCCCGTACTACGTTCCTGTATAAAAACATGGTTATCAAGAAATAAAACAGCGCATTTAAGTGATTTGACTAAGCGACTAACAGCTATGAGATTAAAAGGACTATTGGAAACATAAAGGACTGAATCTAAAGGTAAGGAAAGAAGTGGGCTTGCTTGACCTATTGCAGTTGCCATGGTTTGAGACCCATTGGCCATTGTGACTCTTGGAAGAGATTGAGAATACGAAATAGTAGTGAAAAGAGATTTGTCACCAGAAATATGATATGATGCACCTGAATCAATGACCCAAAACTCAGAGGATGAAGATTGGGAGAAACAAGTCACGCTATTACATGTTTGAACAACAGAAGCTATCTCAGAAGATGTCTGCTTACATCCTTTGTACTAGGAACTCAATATAATCTACTAAAGAAACCATCCGACTATTCAAAGTATCGGTTCCCATTTCGCTACAATTTGTAGTAGTAGGGTTAACTTGAAATAGTGGAAGTAAGTAACTCCTGTGGGAAAACTGAAGAAATAGATGGGAAAACACTACTTACAACAGAAAATAGAAAACTATTTTACGTCGGAAACACTGTACACGCCGGAAACACTGTAGCTCGCCGGAAAATTGTAAAGTTGTCGGAATTTGTCGTAACCAGGATGGATAGAATCGGAATTCCCTTGCGAGCAAGCTGTCCTGAAGAAATGTTTTCAAAAAAATGGCCAAAAAGGTCACTGTTCAGGCCGGAAAAATATAAAAGTTGTCGGAATTTGATTTGAATTAGATGGGTAGGCTCGGAATTGTGAGGAGAGCAGACTGTCTTGAAAAAGCTTCGCGAAAAAATGGCCGGAAAGTGGTCGGAACCCTCGCCGGAAAAGTTGTTGCTGGCGCGTGAAGGCGTGTGGCAGCTTTTCTGCCAGATAAATTTTCAGGGGTTGGTCGTCGGAGGGTGATCTACCTCGTGGTGGTGTTGGTTTTAGCACAACACCGACAGAAAGTGACTTTCACATAGACAGGCCTTAGGTCACCGGAAAAATTGTACGATGACTAAGTTCTTTCTTCCCGATTAACGCTGGAATGACGCACAACGATCTTTTCTCACTAATGTGAAAAAGCACGGGAGAAAATATATTATTGATATTAGATACTCAATATAATACAAGAGGTCCTATTTATAGCTATAGTCTACAAAGTACATATTACTCCCATTCCAATGTGGGACTACACATAACTAACGGTAACAAAGGCTAGTTTTATCCTAAAAGTTCTAATAATTCTATGTGCATTTGCTGCAGCGTTGAAGCACTCCAAGTAAAAGTTCAATAAGCATCAAATAGAAATCAAAAGTCGGGCTAATCGTCAGCTAAGGGTCTGATACTGATCTTAAGTTTAAGGGCTCTACAGTGGCTGTTTTAAACCTATAACAGGGATAATGGGACAGGTTGAGAACTAGTTTATGGAGACATATAGTTCATTTGCTCTAAGAAATTAGTGGTTATAGCTTTTCCTTGAAGTTTTGCTTTCCCAACTATGCTTTCCTTTCTGTTTCTCTGGCGCATCACAGCACAGGGGGCTATTAATGGCTTCTAAGATACAACAAGTGGACCTAAGGATGTGGTCGATGACTCCCTGGTTGTTTACCGTGATACTTTAGTTGTGATGCTAATCAAGCCAACTAAGCACGTAATAGGAGTTTTGTTGTGCTCCCAATCAATGTCAGAACTTAAGATCAATTTAAGGATGATTCCAATAGTAATATCACGAACCTAGAAAAGTCGAATCAGGTTTATAGGTGTAAAATCAGCAATCCTTATGTATTTGTGGTTGCCTTTAGTTGCTAATCACAATTCATATCAGATCGAGCTCGGAGGAGAGAAGAAACAATACCTCTCTAAGGGGTGTAAGTTGGAGCAGGTAGTATATCAACCTGTCTACTTACGACCTGTCTCTCGTAGAAATGCCTGGAGCAAGGACTAAGAAAATTGAGCAGCTGTATAGGTATTTTTTCTCAGATGAAAATGGAAGTAAGAAAAAAATTTCACCTACTGACAGGGGTAACATCAATTTTCCTATTAAGGATGGTCTGTTGGGGATGAGGGATGTAACAGTAATAGAGCTTTGCTTGGAAATGGTTATGAAGGATTGATGAGGAAGCACAAAAAAGCGACATGGTCCATAGGACTTGAAGCGAAAAGCGAGAAGTGAAGCGCACGCTTCTTTGAAGGTGAAGCGCACGCTTTTTTGAAGTTGAGCGCACAATTCACGAAATTAAAAAGATCCAAATACATATATGAATTTAGTACTTATAATGAACAAATTGCAATTAAAAATAACTAATTTAATTGTTCAATGTACAATAATGTCAATAATCCAACTCCTCAAAGTTAAGATTCACCGGCTGCTTGTTGTTGAGCTCACTTTGCGCACCATAGTTTGAAGCGCACACTTCTATAAAGTGCATGGCTTCATCCATGAAACAATAACTTCTCGCTTCGGATCGCTAAGCGAGGAAACAATGGATTTTAATAACATCGCTTAGGGATAAGTACTTGGAGTGTAAGTTTAGTGTTGAGGCTCATGAAGCAGAAGTGGACGTGTAGCTGGATACACAAGTCATCCCCAGGAGAGATAGTTTCAAATGTCTTGGGTCTGTGGTACAGGGTAACGGGGAGATCGACGAGGATGTCGCACATCGTATTTGAGCGGGATGGATGAAATGGAGGCTCGCTTCTGGTGTTTTGTGTGACAAGAATGTGCCACCTAGACTTAAGGGCAAGTTCTATAAAGTGTTAGTTAGACCGGCCATGTTGTATGGAGCCGAGTGCTGGCCATAAGAAATCTCATGTCCAGAAGTTGAAAGTAGCGGAAATGAGGATGTTGAGATGGATGTGTGGGCATACCAGGAAAGATAAGATTAGGAACGAGCATATTAGGGACATGGTGGGTGTGGCTCCTGTAGAAGATAAGTTGCGGAAATTGAGACTGAGATGATTCGGATATGTGAAGAGAAGAGACCCTGATGCCCCGGTTAGGAGGTGTGAGAGGTTGAACATGGAGGATCAAAGGAGGGGTAGAGGGAGGCCTAAGAAGTACTAGAGTGAGGTGATTAGGCAGGACATGGTGCTACTTCAGCTCACCGAGGACATGACCCTCGATAGGAGGGTGTGGAGGTCAAAGATTAGGGTTGTAGGTTGGCAGGCGGTCTAGAGTTTCGTCTAGGCTTCCCAGTAGTATTACTGTATTAATACTAGTCCTGTATTTTCCTATTCCTAACCCCTTGCTATTTCACATTGTGTCATTATTTCCAGCGAGATTGACTCTATTCTTATAGTGTCGTATTCTTAGATCTCTGTTATTGCACGTATCTCCATTTGTGCCTATGTCTAATTACCTTGTTGTTGCTATTGTCTGTTTATTGCTTCATTTTCACTTCTGTTGAGCCGAGGGTCTTTCGGAAACAGTCTCTCTACTGTCATAAAGTAGGGGCAAGGTCTACGTACACTTTACCCTCCCAAACCCCACTTGTTGGATTTCACTGGGTTTGTTGTTGTTGTTGTTGCTGCTTAGGGATAAGTACGGGGAGTACAGAGGGGAATGGAGCACGCCAGAATTATCAAGCCCATAGATAAAAGGCTTGTGGATGTGAATGTGAATGTTAAGCAACTGGGAAGAATTTGCTATACTATATTGTAGCATTTCGTAAGCCCCAATAATTTGGGATTGGAATTTAGTTGATTGATTGATGGATTGAGTAGCATTTCTGCAAAAACATTTAATTCAAGGAAAAACACATACAACAGTTTAGATTCCACTTAGTTTATAGATTTGAACCTTTTTTCCAACTGACGTGAAATGAATTTTATTTTTTTAATAATAATAAATCCACTAATTCCAGCTCTGAAATTCCAAGGTCAATGGGTTTGCCCCTCTATTCTAACCTGAGGCATAATGTATCTAACACCTTTAAGATATCTCAAATAGGAGACAGATAAATGGAATGATGAAATTAAAAGTATCCACAGTCTGATTAAATAAAGTAAGAAATGCTAATATTACATTAAGTTCATGAATAATACCTCGCACTGGCTATTTCACATACTCTCCAAATCTCAAAAGTTCACCAAATCTCAAAAGATGTTATGTTAGACTTTAATTGTCTTATCTGAGTGAATGAACAGTGAACACCCAAAAGCAACAAATTCAATTGAGTAATTCGTACGACATATTCAAGGACACAAAATGAGTAACACCTTGCAACATGAATGAGCGAGAATGGGTACTGCTTCTGTTTCTTACTGCCTTTACATTTTTTCACTTTACACATACACATTTTTTTCTTTAAAAGAAGGTGCCCTTACATAAACACACTTTACTCATGCAAATGGGTCTACCTTGGTGTATGCTATGATTAAAAATCACCATTAATTATTTGGTCACTGCAATGCATAAACAAGAGAGTGATTAAAGTGCTTACAGTCAGGTCGAATTTAGCCATGGCAAGATGATTAGATGCAACCAGTCGTTTCAGCTTTAGACTTTCCGCTCGCTTTAAGGATCTTCTCAAGAGAACATATAAGAGTTGTTGAGTGGATAATGAAGTTCCTATACTGGTTACAGGTGAATAGGATGATCCGATAAGCCCCCTCATATTTGAGACTCCAAATTCAGACAATAGCTTGCAAATTGCTGCTAACGTGTAAGCAAGACAACTATCATTATTTTGCTGCATATGAAGAGAGGAGAAATATTAGATCTCCTAGTAAGGGATGTTATAAATTAAATAAAGAGGCAACTCTACAGGGAAAAAGTTATTACAGGCACATCAAGCCTGTTTATGGTTGAAACAAACTGATATCTGGGAGGACCGGATAACCATATTTATTGCTGTCTTCTGGAAAAGAAGTTAAAAACTTTCTACCAGAGTTTTGATTAATACAATGAAAGATAGGCCGTAGACATTGACACTTCAACCGAGTTCCACTTGTGCCTTTTCATCAGCGGGATTCACATTTTTAGCATTTAAAAACAATTCTGAATGGATTCAGCTGATAGTGAAGAGAGGTCTCCATTTTCTTGGAGCTCCTTCGCCACTTACTGTTAATGCATTGGTCACAAGGGTATAATGTAACAGAGATGGATGCCGTTTTGGAGATTTGTAATTTCAGTATCTTTTCAATTTTCTCTATTCAGAGTTTGCACGTTTGGCCGTCAGCTAAGCATGTTATGCAATTTGATAAAAAATGTTAAAGCTCCTCCCCAGATGGAGCCTTTTGTTCTGATTTAGATGATTGTTCAAACAACGGTTGAAGTTTGTAGTTTATACATTGGGAAAAACGCAACTGCTAAAAGTTATTTTCAGATATTTAAGAAAATAAAAATGAGGAGTTGCATTGGAAAGTGTAGAGACAGGATCTATGTAACTTTTGTTACAATATAAGATGTGATGGAAATTTCTAGGATACTGAAATAAGTTGCAGAGAGGCCAAGGATGAAAATAGACGTAGTATTTTTTATGTATAGTATATGTAGATCTTGATTTTTTATTTTGGCAAACAATAATTGCGCTAATTTCCCCGGTATCCAATTATGAAAAGGTTCAATGGGCATCAATTAAATAGCAGTGTTCATTCATCATCTTGTGCAGACACCCCAGGCAAGGAAATATTGCAAAACCAATCATTTGCCAACTAGTTGGTGACAAGAAAAAGTATTTGCTCATAATCCTATAACACAATATAATGAAAAACGCCTAAAGAAGGAATGCAGGAAATTCAATGGTCTCCAAACTACCATCAAAAGATTGCAATATAATTGGGACTGCTATGATGATATACTTCTTTAGCATAGGAAAGGTGGTATACATCAATTGCATTTTTAACTCCTTGTTAGGATAAACTCTTTGAGACAAAATAGACAATAAAACTAAACTAGACCAAGATTAGGGACTTGCTTTAACTGAGTTAACTTCAAGTTCATCTGCCACTAAGTCAGGTCACTCAATATCATGTTTCCTTACAGCAGGAAATGCCCTACCCAGCAATTGTACAAGCCTTCACTTTTGACTTCACTTTTGACTTGCTAAGTATTGGTCAATCAATCATAAAATGCCACTATAAGTGATCAACAAAGCAATGTTTTTAAGCATTTTATCAACATTAGCTGTATCATCGTAAATGCATATGTTGATGGCCATTAAGATCCCGTGGTTTTAATCTTGGTTGCCTTTCATCTGAAAATTTTCTCAATATGACACATTTGTATCAACGCAAGTGAACAAACAATATTATATGCCACTTTAGTGCACAAAGGAATAAAAAATAATATATAAGAGAAGGGAAGCCATAGTCGAAAAAAGGGAAGGAACAAATATGGCCACCTGTTGAGACACACGAACAGCTTCTGTCAACACCTGAAAATATCAAGCAAATAGTTGTTATGCCAAAGTGCAACAGCAAAGATCCTAAGACCACTCCTACGCCCACCCTCACCTTCAGCACACCAATAAGGGGGGCATGGCCTACATCAAAATCAATGAAGTATGAAAAACAGAACATGGACAATGAAGGTAGGAAATGACGTTGAATATGCCTACCTCCAAAGCTTGCTTTGGGTGCCCAAAATGAAAATGCATCATTCCCAAGCATAATAAAGCAACTTCATATCTCCCAAAGCTACTGCAACCGGTTGAAGAAGAAGGTATAAAATCACATCCTTCCGTCCCTGCACTTTGGTAAAAATATTTCTCAGATATATTTACAAAGTGTTAGAGTCAAGTGAATATGTGTCTAGATTTATATCTGTCTGAATTCATCGTACTTGAGTAAGGATAATCTTATAATATTGTAGTGTATTATGTATTTTATTAAGGAATATTTACTTATCTTACTAGTATGGAGATCGATTATTTACCATATTGTACGTAGCATAAGACTCCTTTATTAGGAGCACTTCTTTGCAAACTGTTTTAGAAAATCGAGTTAATGAGAAGTTTTTCTTATTTTCACATAGTACCATAGCCTCTACAATCTTGGTAGAGATTCAAATAACTTAAGCTACTGGCGGGCTGCGCTGGACAATATGTGTTGCCCCCCGGCCATTGTTCTTCTTCTCTTCTTCCTTGTATCCAACACCACCCCTCTCTTCGACAACCGGCACTGTTACTCTCCGGATGACCGTCCAGGCAATGCTCTTCTCTATGACAACTATTGAGGTGATGCTCCTCTCTTTAGGATCATTCATGGCGATCATTCTGATGGCATGAACGATCACACCGATAGATGCTACTAACTTCTATGCTATCAGTGGCTCAGTGCCCTCCTATAAACCTTGAATTATTTGTCATTGTTCTGCAATTTAAGTTAAGGTTGATAATGTCTTGGAAATTTACAACACCATATCCTTTTTACATGATTGAGAATAAATTCCTATTTCTGTGGCGGGTGGATTCACTGCGTACTCTCAAACTCTTCAATTACATAGTAGTGCAAGAAGCACTTTCTTTCATTATGTACTTACCAATGACTTTTCGGAGGAAAGGACTCTAGCACCGCTTGTGATTGTGCACTATCCCAGCGAGATTTCAACGTCAAATTTCTATTATTCCAATATAAGCAAACTCAAGTTGGTCTCTCCACTTTGACTTTGAGTTTAAGGCGGTCCTTTAGAAACTTAGAATGTCAAGTCTAAATTCATACATGTCCTCATTGTGCTTGAACAAAGAAAATCTTATAGAATACCGTAGGATAATCTTTATTTTGATTACGGAATATTTACTTACCTTATTAGCATAGAGAAGTATGTAGCCTAAGACTCCGATATAAGGAACATCTCTTGTAAATTGTTAAAAACATTTAAGTTAATTTCACACTAGTAATAATGATCATGACACATTTAACCCACCCCCACGCCCCGCAATTCTCTCTCTATTCCTTTATTTTTTTGAAACCATGGTTTCCGGGCTAGCTTATGCGCACCTCGACTAATTTCATGGAATACCTGCCACCTCCCACCAACAACAGGTACCAGATAACTCTATCCACCAAGGCTTGGACAAATGGGAAAATATCACATCGGTTTTTTCTCCTTTGCTGGGATTTGAACCTGAGACCTCATGGTTCTCACCCACTTCACTGATCACTAGGCCAACCGTCCTTAAATTAGCATTGCTTCAATGAGCTATGGGACAATTCTTATTTTTCAATAGATTTAGGACACAACAACATCTACAAAAACCTTCTAGAATTTTATGCATTGCTTAATTATACCTCAAACTTTATGTTTGTCAACATAACTTCTAGTCATTGCTTTTACAAAAAACTTATTGATCCTAGGAATCGACCATTTAACTTGAAGATAGAACCAAATCATCATTGCCCCAAGGCCTAATTAGTCCAGGTTCATAAGCACGATAAGATCATCATAGATGATAAGATTGTCAGGAAGAAATTAGCTTGCTCGGTCATAGTCTAATCCCTGGGATGCCCATAGAATTGCAAGGGTAAGCCCCAAGCTCACATTATGGTTGCCTAGAATAAGTAAACAGAATATCATTCTTCAAACATCTAGTATTTCCTGGCAGATTGCTGGTGTCTTTGAGTAAACTTTTACCGGCTAACTACTGCTAGTATACTACACTGAGCATCATCCAAAGATTCTGCGAGTTGTTATTAATGCACACATGAAGGACATTTGAAATGTTGATACAACATAATAGACGACATAAGTATACCTGTAATCAAAATACCGGTGGATATTTTCTAGAGCAGTATGATAGTCCTGATGATAAAGGCTATTCAAGTAACGCAAGAAGTGAACCTTCATAAAATGCAGAAAAAGTTACTTTAGAGACAGATAATACAAATTCAACTCAAATCCCCAAAACACATCACTCCATAGTATCTTACGCGATGTAACTCTGGAGCTAATTTAAGAAGGTCCTTCAATACAGACTCAAAAGCATTGAGAGTGAAGGAGCTTCCCTGCCTGAAAGAGAAGATAAATTATTTACTTAAGAATCTAGACAAACATGATATGCTGACACAAGTATTCGATAAAACTTCAGTCACCTTTCAATTGTATCAGCTTGCTCCAAGAGATATCCTTGTATTTGCCAATTTGTACGTAAGAACGCTCCAGTCTGAGAATCAACACAATCCGATGCATCACAAGAAGAAGATGCGCATGTGCTAACTTCTCTTGGCTTAGTGATTCTTTTAATTTGTGGCCCGGGAGAAGAATAACGATCTGCAACCCATGGCTAACTAACATTAAGCACTAAAAAAGCATAAGTATCGTTTATCTAGGCTTATTCATTTCCAAGTATTTCAGTAAGCAAGAACCAAAGACAGTTCAAAGCTGAATAAGATACCCGGATTACGGAGCAGACATCAACACATCACATCTTAGGAAGGTAAATAAGACCACTACAGCAATCAGTAAAGGTCGGTATAGTCGCTACAGCTTCTGTTAATTTTACTTTCTGGAATTTCCTTAATATTTTCTACTGCATAAGAGGAAAATGCCCGTATATCCTTTATACTTCTATTGATAGTCTTCAAAATAAGTTATTCGTCTACAAAATCATCATGTCTTAGGCAGGTAAGCAAGTCTACTACAGCAATCAGTAAGGGTCTATAATAGCTGCTGCAGCTTTTGTTCGTGTTATTTTTCAGAATTTCCCTTAATGGGAAACTCCCGTAAATTTGTATGCCTACTGACCAAGCTTCTGAATAAGTTACTCATCTACACAGAAAAAGTACGAGATCCCATGAAGCTTTGTATCCAACTGGATCTGGATTTCATAGAATGTGAACTAAATTCAACATGAGAATACCATCTGAAATTAGAATCCTGGTTTTGTTCATCGTTCACACAGTAAATCTGAATAGTGCTTAAAGTTGCGTACTACCTATATGATGCACTAAAATCCTTGTTAATGTTGGAATAACTACAAGGAATGATTATCCTTGCTACAAATAGCTAGAAAATACTGTTGGAAGAAGCATAACTCTACTCTTTCTTTTGGAACACAAAGCCCTTTTTCATGAAGTGATAATAGCAGTATCCTCAACTGAATGATTGCACGTAAATTTTGCACCATAAAGGAATCAATCTTTCCCAATGCATACAGATATGATTTTACTTCTACAAATATACCAAAGAAAAATACCTTCAATTGATCTAACTAGAGCTTTAGGTGCATGATTGTGGAAGGAAAGCTTTTCATCAACCACATTTCTCGCTTCGATTTCTTTGTTGACTTTCTCAACAACAAAATTCTCCAAATCCATGTTCTCATAGTGCTTTGGTGCTTCAGTATAGCTATCAGAATCGTTAAAATGTGATAACTCATAAGGAGGATAAGCCGAGAGAGATTCCTTGCAATATGTTGCTACATTTGTCAAAAGATGACAGACAGCCTACACAGCAAACAATCCAGAGATATATGTTTATCAACCTTTTATTGAGTGGATTTACCCTATGCATGATCCAAGCAAAAATAAATCGCAATAGCAAGTCAAATTGGAAAAGTAAAATCAAAATTCAAATTGTTCATAAATAGCAATGACTGCACAAGAAGAATAACACTTAAGACGCATGCATTGAACTTTATGCTTCATTGTGCCATTGTCTTGACAGAGCCAAGTCCTTCTAACAAGATAATGAATAGTTCAATAGTACCTCAAAGGACAACAGATTAAACGCAAGTAAGCAACGACGAACAAAGACTCCAAGATTGCTGCTAGGATCCAAAATGATTTGATCGTCATCCATGGCATTTGAATCAGAACCCCCAAGTATGCCTATTCATAATAATAACATAAATGATAAAACTTCGTAAATAAAAAGCTAAGCAGGTTAAAAACTCAGATTAATAATAAGTCCCATTACCTCGCAAGCCATTAAAAAAGTTAAACAAATCGTCTGGTGAGGCTAAAGATGATAGCTTTCCAGCTAAATGGTCGCTCAACCAATGCTTCAGTACGCCTCCAATTTCATTCAGCTGTGAGATGAGTTCATCCAGCTTTGGCTCAAAAATATCCTCAGAAGACTGTTCCAAGAAAAAAGACAAATTTACTCTGTTCAAACAGCATTCTCTACACTGCGCTTGGAGATTTTGACCGCCAACCATTTTACCCACAAAATCATTGATATATAGTCCTAAATGACTAATAAAATACAAATCAGCATAATGCATACCAAACACCATGGTGAAAGTTTCAGGTACCCTTTTTTTTCTAGAAATGAAGAAAATTAAGTTCAAATCAGAAATGCTAACCCTATCAACATACATCTAGTTCTAATACAATAAAAAGCAGCAAAAAACGCTGACCTCTAGAGGCTGTTTGATTTGGTTCTTTTATCTGATTAAATCACTAACTCGATAAAATCAGTTTTCATTAATGAAAATCAGCGTTTAATTATCATATAAACAAAACCACTTTTTTCATATACATTTAAACTGCTTGCTGCTAAATAATTATTAAACATGATATATTATCTAAAGTAGTAAGAAATAACTAAATATTTATTATTTCAGAAGCTCCTTTTACCGGATATAACCAGCGTCAATTTTCACCGAAGCAGTTTCAAAGTCAAAAGTGCTTAGTGTTGTACAGAAAAAAAATCATTTTCATAAAAAAATTAACTACGATTGAAACTGAAAAATTTCTAATCGACTATCTGATAATCACTGGGAATTTGAAAGCTAGGGAGAGATAAAAGAAAAAATTACCTTAGTGAGAGATAATAAGAAGGAGGCAAGGAGATTGTGTTGAGAGACGGAAGAGAAAGGGAAAGGGACAGAGGTTTGGGAGGGAGGAGCATAGACTTGAATGAGAATGCAAATTGAGAGCTTGTGTGGTGTTATCGTGAATGCTCCCGGCGCCGCCTTCGATATCCCTGCCATTGCGGTTGCGGCGGACGTGGTGTGAGCGCGCCGATGGAGGGCTATTCTGATTCTAATTTTGAAATTTGAACTTTTGGTGGTTCTTCAAACAAACAAAAAAGAAGAAAGATGTACGCTCGTTATAATGTGTATTGTACATGATTGTACGTTCATTATCGCAATCTTAGCAAGAGGGAATTTTGTAGTTTCTCACTAATTTTTGATTCATAACATTCTCACATTATATAACTCTAACAATCGCATAAAACAAATAGCTGTTATTTGATAGTTTAGTAATCATCACGAGATGAACTCATTTTATCTTTGTATTAGTTGAATGATAGTATGCTTACTAATTGTGACTATAGTAGTCAGATCGAAAACTTTGAATATGGTTCTACTTCGATTATCGAATTTTTGTTCTAGTGTTAGACGCATGCGATGAAGATACATGATTTGAAGAATTTTACCATAAAATTCAGCGAAAATATGCACTTTAATAAGTATGTCAATTGATTATGACGTACATTTTACACAAGTCAACACATCGCGAGGTAAAATATTTGGCTGATGAACCCTTTATTTTAAAATAATACTATAGTTACTCGTTTAAATTCCTTTAACTCATAGAGTCATACATTAAGGAGTTATATATGTAGACTATGTGTTTGCTAATAAGTTAATGTAAAACTAAATTTTAGGACGTCATTCCAATAAATCTTTCATAAATACATTTGAAAACTCTCTTACTATCAAAATAATCTCCATAGGTGGCGTTCGGTGGTTGAGGAGGTCATTCGAGTGCAATTTCACATCTTATCCAGCTTACAAATATGTGACATTTTAAATTTGAGAATAGAAGTAGAAGAGAAATGTAATACCCCTTAATTTGCTGGGGTTTTCTTCTATTTTATCCATTTTCATAACACCTTTTTCTTGTTTTTCACCCATTTCAATTATCCCCTCCCTGAATCGGCACACATTAATGAGCTATAAGATGCACTCGATTTGAGAAAAATAAATAATATTAAGCAACTATTAATGCTACTATAACTTGTTTTTTATTCATTTGATACTTAAAGTAAAAATGAGAAGAAGATTTGACATGCTTGCTTGAAATCTTAAGATTGTTTTATGAAAAGCTAATCTTCTTCCTTGACTAAAGGGTGAAAGTTTGAGTTCTGAAAATGATGTTGCCTTTGGTATGAAGCATTTTATTTTCAAAGTGAAACTTTATGGTGCGAATCCAGATTAGTCGAGCCAAAAAACAGATACCGTATATTGACAGAAAAAAATAAACATAACTCTATTGTGCTTCCGAAATATATTTTTAAAGTTTCTACCTTGGGGTAGTTTGAAATTTGAAGAGAAAATGAAATATTAAACCGTGTTACCAATAAATTGAGTCAAAAGACTATAAAAGTGTAATTCAATAAAATTCTCTTTGTTCTCTCTCCTCATAGTTCTTCTCCTATCAAGAATATTTTTCCCCACTCCTTACGCCTAATTCAATCCTGTCATGTCTAATCAATCATCAACCACTAACCCCCATCCCTCAATCCCCCTCCTGACTTTATTTTGATATAAATAGATAGCAACACTCCAAGTCCAAGAATCCCTTTTTCCTGCATGAGCTAATAAACCGTGCACATATATCCACTAAAACTTCAATAACGCCTACTAACAAAGATCCACTAGACCTCAGTGATGAAATCCATGCAAACGCAGACACTGGCCCCTTTATTCCCCTCACATCTACCGAGAAAAGCTGATTATATTCTCCTTGGAAATACTCAACTATTATTAAAGTATTTGGTCGCAAAGTTGGACACCAACTGCTGCGGCAAAAGATCTTTTCACAATGGAAACCAACTGAAGAGCTTCCACTAATAGACCTGGGAGATGACTTTTTCCTCAATAAATTTCAACAGGAAGAAAATATGAAAAAAGCTCTTCATGACAGCACATGGTTCATCCTAAACCATTTCCTATATGTTCGCAGTTGAGAACCAAAGTTTATCGCCTCTAAGACACAACTTAACATACCCAGCAATATAGATTCGACTACCCGAACTACCCACAATATTTTATGATCTAGATATTCTTCAACGCGTGGGTAGCAAGATTGAAAAATTACTTAAAGTTGACACATGCACATCGACCACCTCTCGTGGCAAATACGCCAAAATTTGCATAGAAGTACCCCTAGAACAATCTCTACGAACCCATATCTACATCGGAACAAACAAACAAGTTATCCACTATGAGTAATTGCATTTATTCTACCTTTATTGTGGCAGACTTGGTCACAACACTCAAAGCTACACTCATCTCATTAGTACCATTAAACATACATCCTCATAATCAACAACTGACCCCACAAATCCATCCTCTACTCCTCAAATCACACAGCACCCACAAGAACTCAATGAATGGAAGACAATAATCTTGCATAGGAGAAAACCTCAAAAATATTTGCACCAAATACATGCTCCTGGCAACCAAATAGTATGCCCTTCTACACAATGTTTAGCAATGAGAGAGGCATCCACGTCACCTACAGATAAGTTCACTAACCTAAATCCACCAAAGGTGTAAACCATTGGTTTTACAGGTAATGCAAAAGTGGCTTCTCATAAATTCTTTAATGACTCAATTTTATCGCATTTAATCGATAATGACTTGTCAGACAATAATGTAAATTCTCCTAATCCGGTCGCACATGCGTCAAGTTCCCCCCTAAGCGGGCCAGTCCACTAAAAAGATACATCAAAAATTCTAGAAAGTCCCTTAGACCAACCCAACAATGCAGACTCAGGTTTATACTTCACTGACAATGTTATGCCATGAAACGTGCCCCTCTCTCACACGTGGCACACTATGCCACTGAGCAACTACCCTCTTCTTCCACCATTGTTGAGTCATTCATAGAGACATAAATTTAGGCCTATTTTCACAAACCTATAACCCATCATTATACTACCGACCAGCCCACCTTAAAACACTTTAATACCACCGCCTCAATTTCATTGGGCCTTACTTCTTCTACATGTCCACCACCACAGCCCACATCCTCTCTTCCTCACAAGCAGACCCCAACTTTTTCTCCTCTACTTATACGGACACACAGATACAACTTCCCACTACCCCTATTACCTAGGACTCTCCTCCTATATCTCATGCTTCATCACTTTTGATCCATCGCTCTCCCACAGTCACACCTCTTCCCTACCAAAACACCCATCATCATCTGATGAATAATATTGTCCCAAACATGAACCCTTGCCAACGTATATTCACTGCCCAAATATCACATGAAATCATAGAGGTTATGATCCTGCTACACAAACCCTCTGACCTCGCTCAAATAGTAACAGATGGGATGAGGTTGGTGATGGACCTCTATGGCCAAAACCATTAGTCTACGACATTGGCCCACACCACCTCTTCTCCCCATCCAGAACCACTCACCAGACCCACCATATTAACCTTCACACTCTAGACAAACCAGGGGAGCCTAACCCCAGGAAATCATGGCGATCATGCAACATTACCGGGAAACCAAAACATAGGTGATATATCTAAAAGAAAAGGAATACAATCATATGTCCTCAAAGAACAATACACAAAAAAAATTATTTCTCATATTCCCCCCGAATCCACTTTGTTTCTCAATCATCCTCCGCCCAACTACCAACCTAGAAATGGGGAAATATGCAGTGGTGTTCAACTCTACATTGTATGCAGAGGAACCTCCACACCCCATTCCCCCTAGCATGAACTTCATCATCTAGAATTGTAGATGCTCTCAATCCCCTGACTTCCGCCGTAACTTTCGATATCTCTTGGACTATCACCGCCCAACACTTGTAGTTCTGATAGAAACACACCTAATATATCACCTTATACTTAGGGATGATTTCCAATTCACAAATATTGCACAAGTGTCTGCTGAGGGCAACTCAGGAGGTGTAGTTGTGCTTTGGAATATTGGCCTACTCACCGTGGAGGAAGTAGCTATGACACGTCAGGAAATACACTATATGATTCAGGTATTACCCCTTTCATACTAAATGGCTTATTTCAACTATATACGCTAGCAATACTTATAAGAATAGATGTATCATGTGAAATAATCTTAAATGTATCTTGGACAATTATAAGGGACCTTGGATAGTAGGGGTGATTTTAATAAAATTCTACGAACAAATGAGAAATTTGGTGGCAACGGGGTCAACTTAACGCTTGCAAATACCTTCCTCAATTGCATAAACTATTGTAACCTCTCTGACCTAAGCTTCTGTCATGACCCAAAATCACATATGTCGTGATGGCGCCTATCGCGATACTAGGCAAGCCGACAACTCACAAATAACATGCATCTTTAATTTAAAACATACAAAAATAGGATTAATGATCACGTCCAACTATGCCTACTAAGAGATCTAGCGGTCGTTGCAAATATAATCAGATTTACAAGTCTGGAATCGAATCTCACAGGGAATTAACCTACTAATCACAACCACTAATTTCGCAAAAATTCAAGTAATCAACCTTCAGAAATATTGAATAATGAGTTGATTGTTACTAACTAAAAATAAAGTATTTAAAAAGCTATAATTTTAATACTAACAAAGCAAATGTTGTAGACAAGATTGGAAAGGTCTAGGATTACGATTTCTCCTCTCGTCGGAATCCTCCCTGCCACGTCTCATATAAATTCACCTAGATCTTCTCTACCGATCTTGAGTACTTTAGGTGTCGTAACTCTCTTCCGAGCAGATACAATAATTTACTAGATATATTCTTCCGAACTACGCTAGCTGGCACTAGTTTACTGCTCACTAAGATCACACCAAGGTTTCGTTATTCCTAATCCCACCTTTAAACCATCTGTATTGATCCCTCATATACGTTAGGAGTGATGTTATTCAACAACTACCTAAATATGTACTCTTTTCCAAGTAATACACACTAAATAGGTACAGTCAATTGAGGACCCTTCAATCAACCACTATAATCATATAGTTGAACAAGTAGAGAAAAATAAATAGCAAATTCATATTAAACGCAATAGAAAAGTCATCCTTCAAGAGGTTCAATAAAACCCTAGATGAGAATTTAGCTACTCATAGGTATTTGCACAAATACAAGATTAGAATTCATAACAATGGAAAATTAGGAAGAAAGAGGAAAAAACGTGAAGTTGAATCCTTCTCCTTGCTCCAAGTGTGTTCTTGCCTATACAAAGTCTTCTCTTCCTTCAAAAAGTGGCTAACTCTCATATTTATATGGTTCAGGGTTGGGTTGGGCCGAAATTCCTTTTCCTAATTTGGATTGGAAAAGTTCTGCCCCGGTCCCGGTCTGGCGAAGTGACCCTCACTTTGCTGTCCGGGACTTCCCTGATTTCTTCTGCTTCGGTCTCGGTCTGGTGAAGTGAACCTCGCTTCATTGTTTGGGACTTTTCTCTTCAGCTCTTTTTAATCAATTTTTTCTTCCATTTGATCCTTTTCCATGCAAGTTTGTTCCCACACATAAGAAACACGTAATGAGTATATTTTCACTTTAAAAGTGATGTGAACTCCCGTAACTCACATGAAATAACACACAAACACACTCAAAATATACACTTTTCATCCTTTATCACCACCCCACACTTAAACTTTTGCTCGTCCTCGAGCAACTTAAAAGTAAGCACATAAGTAAGAAACACCTTTCAAAGCATACTCAAGCATCATATCAATGACAATATTTTATATCAACACTTAGAACCCAGCATATGAACTCTTCATACCTTTCCTCAAGTTTTAAATTCATTCCAAGATCATTTTAAATATTCATGTGGTCCTTTCTCACATCCTTGCCTCAAAATTTGACTCTAATGCATTCCACACTATGACTCGCTCCTTGTGCCAACTCAAAAATCAAGGTCTCTACCAATCCTTTGCAAATTATGTGCCCTCACTAACAAACCACAGAGAGAAAGTAGTCCACGCACTTAATATACGTTCAAGTATAGTTTAAGGACTCAAATATGGAAAGAATTCGCTCACTCTCACAAAGAAACTCTTATGCAACCCACGTTAGTACCATAGGCTTGCCCGTAGTGTAAGTCTCTACTAATTTAAGCTCATAAAGTCTAGGATCAAGTAGGACTTTATAGGTTGTAATGTAGGTTAAGGGACGAGTAGGATATATTTGAGAAAATACTGACTAGCCCTCCTAAGCACTTTAATACACTACAATTCACTTTTAAGTACCTTCTTGTCTTGACCAATTCGATGTCTTGCTATGAAACCATACACATTTAGGCCCTTCTTAATTAAGCACATCAACATATAGATACTTACTAACCCATACAAAGATATGAGAGGTGTTATTCTTTTATTATCTTTTTCTTTTTTTTACTCTCTTCAATTTGGTATTTCTGGCTAGTAATTTTTTTTAATACACAAGTGCACCTTTTCGGCCCTTTTATGGTTCCACTCAAAATCTACCCACTCTTTTTCTTTACTCTTCTAGCTACTTAAGTGCTTTCGAAGGTAAATGTCCAACAATATTTGATTAAGAATAAAAGGGATTCGGCTTGTAATGTGGTTGCCATATAAAAGGTCTACATTCTCAAAAGGGTTGACTACAGAATATTAGCACTGGTAGGGAAATAGGCTAAATGTTCAATCAAAGAAAGCCTCTATCACTTCCCAAACTTACAAGATTTAATCATTTCGCTTTGACTCACACACGGGGCAAGTTCTTAGGCTAGCAAGGATGGCACGGAGTACACTAAAGTCTCTCCTCACACAATGCACATGACTCACTTAGGACGGCTCGTACCTGACACTAGAGTTAAAGCAACTAGCATAGTCATCAAAGAATTTTAGCGCACGAAAATTAATCACAAGAGTCAAAAATGAGCCTCGGTGTCAAAAGAAAGCCACACATATTGTCAAGGCATGTAATTATAGAGATTATGAAGAAAGTACTTAGTTCAAATGCTCCAGACCTAAGCCTCGATATAAAACGTATCAAAAGCACAAATTACTCAACCTTCTTCTAATTCCATTTTCAGTTCAACCAGAAAATAAAATAAAATGGAAACAAAAAAAATCTTTTTGTATTTTTCTTTAAACTTTAATCCCTCAAGAAAACTGTCTAGGTAATCCATCTTCGGGAAAAGTCCATAATTCTTTACAAAGTTTGAAAAAAAATAAAAAAATCTACCTGATTCAAGAAAATGGCATCCTCGGGAAAGAACCATGGTTTGAAGAAAACCCGAGATTAAGCCACTACCAAAAAACTACTACAATTATACAATTACAATGGCTATAAGAGTGATCATGCAGTTCAAAATGTATCACTAGAAATTAAGCACGTGCCACAAAAATTAAAGCCTGACACCCCACCCCACACATAAGAATGTGCAGTGTCCTCAGTTGCACAATATCACATAAATACACATAAGCAAGATCAAAAGTAGAGTGGGTGTTAGAAACTCCCTCAAAATCATTCGGGTCGTGGTGAGGACCGGGTGTGGATATCGGTCCCCAGAAGTGCTGGATCCTCTAAGGAGACGCTAGACATATCAACTGTATCAATCATCTCACCCTCCGCCATTGGGGGAACCTCAGTCTCAGCAATCCCCACGCCCGATACAGTCACATGCCAGTTTTGGCTCTTCCGCAATAGTTCTATCAGTAGTACTCAACTCAGCGATGTGGGGGCCCTCTGCATCAGTCTGCACCCCAATAGAACGGGTTAGCAGGATACCTTTAAAGACAGTAATCAAGTGTGTAAAGTGAGACTGCATCCTCTGCTCCCTGGACTCTGCTGCATTAGCCAGTGCGCGATCTCGAGCCTCTAACTCCAGTCTCAAATGGTGTATCTCACTCTCTATCGCTGTCAATTGTATATCCTTACTGATCCTCTGGACCCCCTCCTTATTAGTTCTGACACATCACATATATCATGCAATACTCCTTCAGTGACAACTCTAATATTATCTCCAGGTCTAGCTAACTTATATTTGGCCAAGAGTGCGGTCAAGGTATGCATAAAGTAAAGGCTGAGTTGCTGGTTACCTCGTGTTCAATGCATCCAACTTCGCATCACCTCCCCAAGATTCACGGGTATATTCGCCATCAATGCGTATACCAAGAACACATACTCCCAATATACATGCATCGCTAGCATTAACTTGTTACTCACCTAGTTCAACCAAGTCCTAGTCTCCCTAGTCATGCATCCCTTTCCCAAACTTCTGGTTTTGGTCCACGACGGCTCCATCATTGGATCAGATATTAGTTGCAACATGCGGTGCTAGTATGGCTTCTTAAATTGTTGTAAATACTCATCATTAGATTGGAATGGAATACTGTAATGCTTATTGAATGCGTTGGGAGAGATGTTAACCTTATGACCGCGAACCCAGACGATATCATCACCCTTTTCTGGATCCCAATTAGCATATAATTCCTGTACAAGTGTCACATTTGCCTTACCCTTGGGTCCCTGAGCAAAACATGTCCAACCGTTCCTTTCAATCTATTGCACAATCGGCAAGAAATCTTTCCTGATAGCCTTAAAATTCAACGGCCTCTCGAACAAAGCTAGGTTGATTTGCTTTCCTTTAAGTGTTTGCCAATGTAGCCATGCCTTCTTGCTAATAAAGTTCTTATTCCACATTGAGTCATCCACTGGTTCACGAGGTTCACCATCACCCTTGGGTAAAGCAACTTCTATATACTCCTCGTCATCGGACTGGTCCTCCTTAGACTCAGGTTCCGTATCGACTACAGCTTTGCCTCGCCCTTGCACATCAACCAACTCGCGCTTCTTAGCCTTGGGTAGCCTCGACGCTCCTTGACGAATTAGGAGTGGTACTTCTCTAGACCTAGACGACCGTATGTGCTGCACTTCCTGTGGTATTGCTTCAGAATTTTCCCGTGCATCCCTATCGTTCCTTGTCTTTGTTCGAAGCTCAGTAGCACGCTTAGCCTGTGCCCCAGTTTTATTGGAAGGCTTTTCTGAGGGTAGCTTACCCTTACCATGGTTACTTGTAGGTGTCTTGGAGGTGGTCATAGTACCTGGAAAGAGCCAGGAAACAACATTAGTTCACTCTATGCCTATGTTGGCCGCGGATGACACTTGTCTTAGAAAGAGCACAATTTAGTTCATAGGACACCCAACGGCTACCCCACACTCAGAATTCACGAAACCTCACCAAAACTTTCTTCGGGCAATTCATCGAACACTTTATGTGCACAACTTTTGTTAAGCTTCATTTGTTCAATTTGTCAACCGTGTACCCTCCCAATTAGATTGAGGTGGTGGTAATTGTAGTTTTCCACTATTCCAAAAAAAATCATTAATCATCCTACTACCTAATCAACAACACAACTAGAGAGAGAGAAAGAAACAAAGAAAACAAAAACTAACTAACCTAATGAAAACACTACTGGAATCGTCTGAGAAATAAAAGAAGACAGAAAAAAAAAACGAAAAAAAATAATTGAGAGGAGGGTGGGG
The DNA here is from genome assembly GCF_000715075.1 of Nicotiana tabacum. NCBI lineage: Eukaryota > Viridiplantae > Streptophyta > Magnoliopsida > Solanales > Solanaceae > Nicotiana > Nicotiana tabacum. Next base: position 91,055,089 of record NC_134102.1, read on the forward strand.
CTTACGTGGCGGGGGAATTGCTGGGGAAAACGGGGAAATAGAAAGATGGGAGGGGTAGGGTGGGCGTTGGTGAAAGGTGTAAAAAGAAAGGGAATGGTTATTTATTTATTAAGACAGAACAAATACAAAATAATAATAATAATTAAAAAAAATACCCGGGGTCGCGCCAGGACCGAGCGACGTGCGACCTCGAGATGCTCCCTTTTACCTGGTTAGCGATGCCTGGTCCCGGTCTCGCGAAGCGATGCACACTTCGCTGCCCCTCTTCTCTTTTGGTCCTAGTCTCGCGAAGCGAGCTTCGCTTCGCTTCGCTGCCCCCCGCTCTCTCTCTCTCTATCTCTCTATCTCTCTCTTTTTGTGACTAAATGACAACTAGACAAAAATAAGAAAATTGGGTTGTCTCCCAACAATCACTTGATTTAATGTCGTGACATGACAAATTTTACGATATTACAATGGGTTGCCTCCCACGAAGCGTCTGATTTAACGTCGCGACACGACTCAGCTATCCTTTATCAATGATACTTCAAGTACATGGTTGAGATCACTTTATCTTCCTCAACCATGCTTTGATAATGTTTTAGCCTTTGCCCGTTAAGTTTGAACTTGTAGGAGCCATCTTCTGATGCAATGCTTTAATACGGAATGCTTTAAATCCCATGTTTAAAGATGAATGCTTTAATATGGAATATTAGGTTAGTAAACACAAAAAAAGCCTTTGAAAGGCTTGCCAATATGAACAGGTAACATAGGTTTCAATTTATAGGTTTGATGGAGCCAATGCAAAAGAGGAAAAAATTGGAAAGTTATAGGAGGAAACTGGGAACCTTACAAGCTTTTGTTAATGTTTCAAATAAGATATGGGTATTTGTAGATGAGGATCATGTAGTTGAGGTGATTATTGATATGCAGCAGCAGCTAACACTAGAGATGACAAACATAGATACCTACAGATCAGTTATGGTGACATTTGTATATGCAAAATGTGATGCAATTGAGAGAATCGAACTTTGGGACTCACTGTATGCGGTATCTAGGGATATGTCTACACCTTGTCTCACAGGGGGAGATTTCAATATTATTTGGGACCAGGAAGAAAAGTTTGGTGGATTGCCTGTGTCATTGAATGAATTCAATGATTTTAGACACTGTGTGAATACTTGCAATGTCACTGATCTTGGTTTCAAGGGGAGTATTTATACTTGGTGGAATGGGAGAGCTGAAGAAGACTGTATATTCAAAACATTAGACAGATGCTTCGCTAATATAGAGTTTCAACAATTTTGGCATGCTTTAGAGATTACACACCTGTCTAAGATAGGATCTGATCACAGTCCTATGTTAATATCATGTAATCCTAAATCTACTTCGATCAAGAAGACTTTCTGATTCTTGCACTTCTGGATCAAACATCCAACCTTTAAAGATGTTAAAGAAAACTGGCATGCAGACTTTGAGGCTAATCTATTCATTTTGTTCAACCATAAGTTGAAGAAGTTAAAGAAGGCTCTATCAATCTGGATCAAAGCAACATATGGGGATATCTTCCAAAATATTGCAATCTTAGAGGAGGTGGTGTTAGTGCATGAAGCACAGTTTGAAAAAAATCCTACGAAACAGAATCGTGAGAGGCTGCAAAAAGTTCAGGCAGAACTGATCAAATATCTAGCACTAGAGGAGCAATTTTGGCAACAGAAATCTGGAATGAATTGGTTCCAAGATGGTGATTGTAATACCATATTATTTCATGCACAAGTGAATCGAAGAAAGAGAAGATTCCAACTTGGTAGAATTCAAAACAATGATGGATAATGGCTTGAAGGAAATGAGCAAATGGCTGGGGAGGCAGTCAAGTTCTTCAAGACTCAGTTCAAGGAGGAAAATATACCTACAGATTTTAGGATCATTGATCATGTTCCTCCTATGGTGACTCAGGAGCAGAACCAAGAACTAATGAAGCAAACTACGAGAGTGGAGGTTAAGCAGGCTGTATTTAGGCTAAATGGGGAAAGCGCAAGAGGACCTGATGGTTTTGCTGACATCTTCTTTCACTCATGTTGGGACATAATTGGAGATGATATATTAGACATGGTGAAGGCATTTTTCAATGGCCAAGAATTACCTAAATTTGTGACTCACACAAATTTGGTATTATTGCCAAAGAAGAAGGAAGTCAATACATTTTCAGACATGAGACCAATAAGCCTCAGCAACTTCATCAACAAAGTTTTTTCCAGAGTTATTCACGAAAGGTTAGTAGGCTATTTTCCTAATCTTATCTCAGATAAACAAGCTGGCTTTGTAAAAGGATAGAGTATTGTGGAGAATGTATTGCTGACACAGGAGATAATTACAGATATTGGATTGAGAATAAGGGCAGGGCCAAATGTAGTGATAAAACTCGATATGACAAAACCATATGATAGATTATCTTGGTTATTTTTGACTAAGGTATTGAGAAAAATAGGCTTTGGAGAGAGATTTATTGGCATTGTGTATGGGATCATATGGAGCAACTGGTACTCTGTACTACTGAATGGACAACCTTATAGTTTCTTCAAATCAACACGAGGGGTGAAGCAAGGAGATCCTCTATATCCTACTCTGTTCATATTAGCAGCTGAAGCATTATCGAAGGGATTAAATGCACTGCACATAAACTTGTATTTCTGTGGTTTTGGTTTACCAAAGTGGAGTCCAAAGATAAACCATTTAGCATATGCAGACGTTATCATTATTTTTTCATATTCAGATGCAACTTCATTACAATTAGTAATGGAAGTTCTGACTACATATGAAACAACATCGGGCTAATTGATCAACAAGACAAAGTCTGCCATATCTTGGTGAACAAAGTAGAAAGGATCACTGGTATATCCAAACAAGACTTCCCTTTTACCTATCTTGGATGTCCAATCTTCTATGCTAGGAGAAGGATTAACTACTACCAAGGTCTTATCATTAAAGTAATGGACAAACTACAAGCGTGGAAGAGCAAGCTATTATCCATTGGAGGCATGGCAGTTCTCATCTCACATGTCCTCCAAAGTATGCCAATTCATCTCCTCTCAGCTGTCAATCCTCCTTCATATGTGATAAATAGAATACACAAGATATTTGCCCAGTTTTTTTTTGGTGTAATACAGTGGGAAATGAAAGTAGGCATTGGGCATCCTGGAATACTTTGTGCATGCCTTGTGAGGAAGGAAGTGCTGGTTTTCGATTATTGCATGATATGTCAAAAGCACTGTTTTGTAAGTTGTGGTGGAATTTCATAACCAAACCTAGCATATGGAGCTCATTTATGAGTCAGAAATATTGCAAGAAGCTTAATCTGATGATAGTTCCTTGGTGGGGTGGGTCACATATTTGGAAGAAAATGTTTGAGTGTCGAGATCTTATAGAGCATCAAATCCTGTGGCATCCAAAAATGGGGTCATCATTGTTATGGTTTGAGAACTGAACAGGATTGGGTGCTCTTTATTTTGTTACCTCCCAGATTTTGATTGTGATGAATCAATTCATAACATTCATGATGTAGTACTGGATGGACAGTGGGATGAGCAGAGGATCAAAGAAAATTTGCTTGGGGATTTAGCAGATCATATATTGGAAAATATCAAACAACTTGTGCTTTATGATGTACTTGATAAACCTTCATGGATGATTGAAACAAGAGGGGAGTTTAGTGTGAAATCAGTTTGGGAACCTGAGGAACAGGAAAGAACCTCGCAATGCATATAAGATGATTTGGGTAAACGGATTACCTTTTAAAATATCATTTTTTATGTGGAAGGTATGGAGAAATAAACTGCCACTTGATGATTTTTTTAGGAGACTAGGATATTTGATGGCATCTAGGTGCTGGTGCTGTGTTAATCCAAGGGAGGAAACTACACAGCATGTTTTCTTCACTTCATATGCTGCTGTGAGAGTGTGGTCGTACTTCCTAAGTAATGCTGGTATATCAATAGAAGGGATCATATTGCATCAGGCTGTGATCAAATGCTGGAATGCCAGAGTAATACCTCGACTGCAACCTATAATGCAAGCATTACCATCTATAATTATTTGGGAACTTTGGAAAAGAAGAAACAACTACAAGTATGGGGATACAGTCACTGTAAATAGAGTGATTTACTAGATTTCATCCACTCTTCAATCACTTATTAAATACAAAAAACCTGTTATTCAGCAAGTCCCTCATAAATGGCCAAACCAGATTGAGTTGCTGGAGAAATACACTCCAAATTTGCAGATTACTAATGTTATATGGGAATACCCAAGCCCAGGTTGGGTGAAGGTTAACACGGATGGGGCTTCTAGGGGCAATCCTGGGAGAAGTGCTATTCGTTTTGTGTTGAGAAATGAGGAGGGAGATGTGATATATGCATATGGCAAGGAAGTGCAGGAGGGGACAAATACAGAAGCAGAGGCAAGGGAAATATTGGAGGCTATGAGGTATTGTGTAGAACATGATTACATTCTTATTGAGTTGCACACAGATTCAATGTTGATCAAAAATGCCGTGAACGGAGAGTGGTCTGTCCCTTGGTGTGTGGATGAATATGTGGAGGAAATTAAGGAACTCATGACACGATGCAATATAACTGTGGCCCATACACTAAGTGAGGTAAATAACTTGGCTGACCATCTAGCTAACTATGCATTAGATGTTGGAGATATTGAGGCACACTGTTTTTGGGAGCTAGATATTCAGGGGAGGAGGATAGTAAATAATGACAAACTACAATGCCCGTATCTAAGAATAAGAGTTGTAAGAAATTAGGAGGAGAGGAGGTAACAAGGTGGAGTAGCATGCTGGAGGTAACTGGAATAAAATCCTGTGAATATCATACTCAAATCTTAGAGAAGGAGAGTATGATGGAATGCTGTTTTTCTATTGAAATAGGGGTGATGAAGCTGGGAATCAAAATGAGAATAGGAGGTCATATGGAATGCTGTGATCGAATCCTTTGGGAGTAGGTCATAGTGCACTATTTTTTACTAACATGGTGTTCTTTTTTGTAGGAAACTTTACTGTCACCATGCCTCACCAAGTGAAAAACTTCAATGGGTGATATTAGCACTATGTGCTCATTCCCAGGAAGGGAGGTCACTGGTGAGCATAAGCATGGAAGTACGGTCACTGCCTCACAATGTAAGCAGCAACAGTTAGATGATAGACATGAATAAAATGCAGCTTAATTTTCACAAAAGAAGAAACTCACAGGAGGAACACTTACTGCCTTGGTGCTCATTTATCAGATATGATGTGGGATTTTGGTGCTAAAAAATGGGATCGATGAGTGCAATGTGGGAAATCTCAGTGCACTTCATAAACTCTATATCACAGGAATGCTACCCAACAAATATTTCTTTCCTGGAGCTCATACGACGTCTTCACCAAACAAGACAAGGTCATCTATGTGCCAAACTGCTGGACCATAAAAGAACATGAAGATGCGTGGGACTGTGTTATGTTTTATTATACTATAAGTGTTCTACTAGATCCTAAACATCATGAGGAGGGACTAAGGACAGAGGATTAGAGTGGCAGAAGCAAAGATAGACAATAGATGAAGCTTAAAAATAAAAGGCATGGCAAAACAGTACACTATGCAATAAAAAAATGACTTGTTATGTAGATGATCATAGGAGTTACACACGTAAGGAAGATGAAGATACAGGCTGGGACATGAAGTTTGGAGCTTCACAACTGGATTCATTACGTGCATATTTGATACAACAAATGGAAATTGGCCAACTTTACAACAAAAGAAGACTACATATGGGCCTCAATTGTGAAGACTTAACTTGGCTAGTTTTTACTCGCTTTATTAGTTTGTATATTGTGATATCAGTGTTAAGTACACCGCTCAACATTGATAATAGGAACTATGTACTCGTCAAAATTTATTTCTTTCATCTTGTAAGACCTCCTGACACATTATTTTATTTTTGAGTTTTATAGGACCGATGCGCGACCTGGAGACGTGCCCCTTTACCTGGTTCAGCTATGCCCGGTCTCGGTCTCGCGAAGTGTTGGGCACTTCGCTGTCCCCTCTTCTCTTTTTCTTTCTCTTTTGGTCCCAGTCTCGCAAAGCGAAAAACTTCGCTGTCCCCAACAGTTTTCTCCTCAACATTCTTGGTCTCGGTCTCGTGAAACTAGCTTCGCTTCGCTGCCTCCCCACGTTCGTTTTTTTTGTGACTAAATGACAACTAGACGAAAACAAGAAAATTGGGTTGCCTCCCAACAAGCGCTTGATTTAACGTCGCGACACGACATATTGAGGCGCCTGATTTAACGTTGCAGCATGACTCGGTTATCCCTTATCAAGTATCCTTAAAGTACATGGTTGAGATCACTTTATCTTCCTTAACCATGCCTTGATAATGTTTTAGCCTTTTCCCGTTAACTTTGAACTTTTGGGAGCCATCTTTTGATGTAATTTCTACTGCTCCGACGGGATGCATCTCTACCACACGCAATGGTCTTGACCATCTTGACTTTAACTTGCCTAGAAACAACTTAAATCTTGAATTGTATAGCAATACCACATCTCCAGGTTTAAAATTTCGCTCAAGAATATTTTTGTCATACATCATCTTCATTCTCTCCTTATATATCCTTGTAATCTTAAAAGTATGATAGCGGAACTCATCAAGCTCGTGCAACTCTATGATTCTACGTGTACCCGCTATTTCCATGTCAAGATTCAACTGCCTTAATTCCCATAAAGCTCTATGGTCCAACTCCACGGGTAAGTGACATGCTTTCCCAAACACCAGTTTATATGGAGACATGCCAATTGGGGTTTTAAAAGCCGTACGATAGGCCCAGAGTGCATCATCTAGCTTTCTTGCCCAATCTGTTCTTGTAGAATTCACGGTCTTTGTCAAAACACTCTTTATCTCTCTGTTCGACAACTCCACTTGCCCGCTTGTTTGTGGGTGATATGGGGTGGCAACCTTGTGGAGAACACCGTATTTTTCTAATAACTTTGCGAAAGCTAGGTTGCAGAAGTGAGTGCCTCTATTGCTGATTATTGCCCTTGGAATGCCAAACCGGGTGAATATATTCTTTCTCAAAAAACCAATGACTCCCTTTGCATCATTTTTAGGGAGTGCCACAGCTTCCACCCATTTTGACACATAGTCTAAATCTACAAGTATGTACTTATTTTCATATGAGCTGATGAAAGGCCCCATGAAATCGATTTCCCATACATCAAACACTTCCACTTCCTGAATTGGGTTCATGGGCATCTCATGTCGGTGAGAAATATTCCAGGTCCGTTAGCATTCATCATAACCCTTCACCCAGAGGTGTGCATCTTTGAACAATGTCGTCCAGTAGAAGCCCGACTCTAGCACTTTTGCGGCTGTCCTTACTCCTCCGAAATGGCCACCATATGGGGGTGCGTGACAAGCCTGCAAAACAAAAGATTGGTCTGTCTCGAGGATACATCTCTGGATCATGTTATCAACACAAATCCTGAATAGATAAGGCTCATCCCAATAATATATGCGACAGTCATGAAAGAACTTTTTCTTTTGGACAAAGGAAAGGTCATAGGGGATAATATTGCTTGCCAGGTAGTTTGCAATGTCTGCATACCATTTTGTTACCTCAAGGCTCGTGGCCAACAATTGTTCATCCGGGAAAGTCTCCACAATCTCTTCCACCTCAACCTTCTTCTCTGCTCCTTCCAGCCTAAACAAGTGATCAACCACTTGGTTCTCCGTTCCCTTTCGGTCATAGATTTCCAAGTCAAATTCCTGCAGCAATAGCACCCATCGAATCAGGTGCGGCTTTGACTCCTTCTTCTCAATTAGGTACCTGAGAGCAGCATGGTCAATATAAACAATTACCTTTGAGCCTACCAGGTATGACCTGAATTTGTCAAATGCTAACACCACTGCTAGCATCTCCTTCTCGGTCACTGTGTAATTTAGTTGGGCACCACTCAAGGTTCTACTTGCGTAGTAGATTGGATGCATAACTTTATCTTTTCGCTGCCCAAGAACAGCTCCCACAGCATAGTCGCTTACATCACACATCAGCTCAAAAAGTTGCTCCCAGTGAGGTGCCACTATAATTGGTGCAGTCGCCAACCTCTTCTTCAACTCCTCAAAGGCTACCCGCAGTCATCTGAAAACACAAAGGGGTGGTCTTTTTCAAGCAATTTACATAAAAGGGTTAGCAATCTTTATCTCCACACAAAGGGGTGGTCTTTAAACCGCCTGTAGAAGCCGGCGTGACCAAGGAAACTTCTTATGGCTTTTACGAAAGTGGGTGGAGGTAGCTTTTCAATTACATCAACCTTAGAATGGTACAACTCAATGCCCTTACTTGACACTAGGTGTCCCAAGACTATACCTTCCTGTACCATGAAATGGCACTTTTCCCATTTCAGTACCAGATTAGTCTCCCTACACCTCTTCAATACTCATTTCAAGTTCATTAGGCACTCATCAAATGAGTTCCCCACCACTGAGAAGTCATCCATGAAAACCTCCATTATTTCCTCTATCACATCTGTAAGGATGGCCATCATGTACCTTTGGAATGTGGCAGGTGCATTGCATAGGCCGAACGACATTCTTCGAAAGGCATAGATGCCATACGGACAGGTAAACGACATTTTCTCTCTATCCTACGGGGCAATAGAGATCTGGTTATACCCCGAGTATCCATTCAGGAAGTAAAAGTGGGACCTCCCCGCCAATCTATCTAACATCTGATCAATGAAAGGTAGTGGGAAATGGTCTTTTCGGGTGGCCTTGTTCAACCTTATGTAATCCATACAGATTCGCCATCCTGTGACTGTTCTTGTTGAGATCAACTCGTTTTTCTCATTTTGCACTACAGTCATTCCACCCTTCTTTGGCACACATTGAACTGGGCTGACCCAGTTACTGTCAGAGATGGGGAAAATGATTCCCGCATCTAACCACTTGATCACTTCTTTCTTCGCCACTTCTTTCATGTTGGGGTTCATCCTTCTTTGATGTTCTCTGGAATGTTTGTGCCCATCTTCCAGTAGAATCTTATGCATACAAAATGTTGGGCTGATACCCTTTCTGTCTGCAATGGTCCACCCAATTGCAGTCTTACACTCCTTCAGAACCTGTAAAAGTTGTTCTACCTGCACATCTAACAAACCAGATGAGATAATAATAGGTAATGTCGAACTAGGTCCTAAGAAAGCATACTTGAGGTGAGACGGTAACGGTTTTAGCTCCAACTGTGGTGGCTCTACAATTGATGGCTTAGTTGGAGGAGTCTTTCTTTCTTATAAGTGTAAAGGCTCGAATTCGAGATCTCTTTTCCAGTATCCTTGGCCTTCAAGAGCCAACACCCACTCTGCCAAGTCCTCACCATCTACCTCTTCTAAGTTCATCAGGCAGGCTGCTAGAGGGTCTTTTGCATTCAGAGCCTCATCTTCATCCTTCAAAATCATATCCACAACTTCTATTAGAGAGCACTTAGCAAATTCACTTGGTCGCCGCATAGACTTCTGCACATTGAACGTTATCTCTTCATTGTTCAGTCTTATCTTTATCTCTCGAGTTTCACAATCAATTAGAGCTCTCCCAGTGTCCAAGAATAGCCTTCCCAAAATTATAGGAATCTCCTCGTCAACCTGGTAGTCAAGAATGACAAAATCTGCCGGAAACACAAACTTTCAAACCTGCACTAGTATATAATCAAGTATACTTGATGGTCTCTTCACCGTTCGGTCGGCTAGCTGTAGTAACATGGATATAGGTATTGTTCTTCCAATTCCTAATCTTTTATAGATAGCCAAGGGCATCAAGTTTATGCTCGCCCCAAATCACACAATGCTTTAGCAAAAGCATAGCTGCCTATTGTGCACGGGATCGTGAAACTCCCTGGATCGGATAGATTTCTCAGCTATGGGTCTCGTCATGACAGTACTGCATGTCCGAGTTAGTGTAACAATGGCCAAGTCTTGAGAGTCGAACTTGCAAGACATCAAGTCCATTATTTTTGCATACCCAAGCATCTCCCTCAAGGCGTCAATCAGTGGAATGTTCACTTGGATTTGCTTCAACATCTCCATGAATTTTTTATACTGTTCATCCTTCTGATATTTGGCCAACCTCTACGGGAAGGGTGCTGGCGGTCGCTTCTTTCCTGTGACTTGAGTTAGATCATGCTCAGACACTTTTCTATTGCCTTTTCTTGCACTCCCCAACCTCCTTTTCAACCTCTGTTTCCTTGTTTATTTCCTCCTGGGCTTGCTGGATTCTTACTTTGGTTAGCTCAGTTGACTCATCTACCTCAAATGGTACTGGCACAAGTATCTCAGTTGGTCGGCTTTCACGAGCAATTTCTTGCTCTGGATCAAGATCTCTACCATTTCTCAGGCTCACAGCCATCAGCTGCTTCAGACCCTACACTTTTGGATTAATATGTGTGTCCCTAGGTAATGTCCCTTGAGGACGACTGTTAAGGGCCATGGATATTTGCCCTAGTTTAATTTCAATTCTCTTGATAGCCGAGTCGTGTGATACTACCTTTTCGTGCATCTGGTATGCCTTTTCTTGCATCTGGTTGACTTTTTCTTCCATTTTTCCGCTGGACCCAATGAGTTGTTGCAACATTCCTTTTATTTCAAACAACCCATCATCTTGTCACACTATATGTTGCTGTTGAGGTTGTTGATAAGCTAGTTGTTGATTCTGCTGATTGTACTCTTGTTGCCTTTGATAAGGCACAACCTGACCCTGTGGTCGTGCAACTCCAGGATTATTATTATTGTTGTACTGCTGCTGTGGTGGCCTATATTGTTGATTCTGCTATCCCCAAGTCTGACCGCCTTGTCTCTGGCCTCCATAGTTGCCCACATAGTTCATATTCTCTTGATAGTTCTGATTGTCACTTTCACCACTCCATGAGCACACATATGGTTGATTAATACATGGTGTGCATAATCCTCCATTTGTCATGTCAACTATGTACACCTGCTTCTGGCCTGACTCATCAATCTTTTTTGTTAAGATACTCAATTGCGTCATCATCGTAGCCATATTCTCAGCCATTGAGTTGTTTGGGTCTAAAGCTACTAAGTGGACTACATGAGTGATAGTAGAATCTCTTGTCATCCATCCTGTGTTTTGAGCTATTTTATCAAGTAAGGCCTTGCATTCCCTGAATGATTTGCTAAAAAATGCTCCACCTGCTGAAGCATTAACAATGGCCTTCAAGTTGTCTGCCAATCCCATGTAGAACCTTTGCCCCAATATCGGATCTAGAATGCCATGATGTGGACACTTAACCAGCATACCTTTGAACCTCTCCCACGTTTCTTGCAATGTTTCAGCTGGTTTCTGCCTGAAGCTGAATATCTCATCAACTTTCTTGGCAGTCTTATTGGATGGGTAGAACTTGTTCAAAAATTGCTTGACTAATTCCTCCCAAGTGGTTATGGAGTTTATGGGGAGTGAATTGAGCCAAGTCTGAGCCTCTCCCGTCATTGAGAATCAAAATAACAACAGCCTTATCTCTTCCAGTGTCACATTTGGTTGCCTTTGTGTGACACAAATTGACAAGAAATTTTTCAGATGCTGCTGAGGATCTTCAATGTAAGACCCGGAGAACAGTCCCTTGTTCTGTAGTAGATGTAGCATATTGTTTGTGATTTGAAATGACTCCGCTTGTATCTGAGGGACTGCAATAGCGGTTGCTAGATTTTTAGCAATGTGTTGTGCCCAATCATACAAAGTTGCTTCTGTCACAAGAGGTGCCACACCCTGATTGTTCGGGTCATTCACATTGTTTTGGTTGTTTATTACATCAACCATGTCTAGTTCGATTCGTTCCATTGAGTGTTGTTGACATTTATCTTTCTTGTTTGCTCAATTTAGTGCCTTGAAAGCTTTCTCAGGGTCTGGTAATGCCTCGTATAATTCACCAGTTCTTGAGGAGTTTCTAGGCAAGCACCTGTAAAACACAAGACTACAAACGTTAGACATTCAATATAATGAATTTCAAGTCGAGAAACAGATATAATTATGAATTCTAGCTATTCTTCTAGCCGTAATTAATAACACCGTTAATTTCCTGGCAACGACGCCAAAATTTGATCACGACCAAATATGCCTCCTAAGAGGTCTAGCGGTCATTGCAAATATAATCTGGTTTACAAGTCCAGAGTCGAATCCCACAGGGAATTAACCTACTAATCACAACCACAAATTTCACAAGAATTCAAGTAATCAACCTTAAGAAATTTTGAATAATGAGTTGATTGTTACTAACTAAAAATAAAGTATTTTAAAAAGGTGTAATTTTAATACTAACAAAGCAAATGTTGTAGACAAGATTGGAAAGGTCTAGGGTTACGATTTCCCCTCTCATCGGAATCCTCCTCGCCACGTCTCATATAAATTCGCCTAGATATTCTCTACCGATCGTGAGTACTTTAGGTGTCGTAACTCTCTTCCGAGCAGATACAATAATTTACTAGACGTATTCTTCCGAACTACGCTAGCTGACACTAGCTTACCGCTCACTAAGATCACACCAATGTTTCGTTATTCCTAATCCCGCCTTTAAACCCTCCGTATTGATCCCTCATATATGTTAGGAGTGATATTATTTAACAACTACCTAAATATGTACCTTTTCCAAGTAATATACGCTAAATAGGCACAGTCAATTGATGGCCCTTCAATCAACCACTATAATCATATAGTTAAACAAATAGAGAAAAATAAATGGTAATTTCATATTAAACGCAGTAGAAAAGTCATCCTTCAAGAGGTTCCATCAAACCCTAGATGAGAATTTAGCTACTCATAGGTGTTTGCACAAATACAATATTAGAATTCATAACAATGGAAAATTAGGAAGAAAGAGGAAAAAATGTGAAGTTGAATCCTTCTCCTTTCTCCAAGCGTGTTCTTGCCTCTCCAAAGTCTTCTCTCCCTTCAAAAAGTGGCTAAATCTCATATTTATATGGTTTAGGGTTGGGTTGGGCCGAAATTCCTTTTCCTAATTCGTATTGGAAAAGTTCTGCCCCGGTCCCGGTCTGGTGAAGTGACCCTCACTTTGCTGTCCGGGACTTTCCTGATTTCTTCTGCTTTGGTCCTGGTCTGGCAAAGTTTAACCTCGCTTCGCTGTCCGAGTCTTTTCTCTTCATCTCTTTTTCACCAATTTTTTCCCATTTGATCCTTTTCCATGCAAGTTTGTTCCTACACATAAGAAACACGTAATGGATATATTTTTACTTCAAAAGTGATGTGAATTGTTACACCATGTGCGTCCCAAGGTGACGTATAATGAATATGAGACTTTTTAATCATGATTTAAATGGGTTTAAAATCATAATATGACTATATATGATGTTTGGATAAAACATATAAAGTTTGGGAAAAATCGGATTAAAGTTGCGGAAAAACCAACTAAGGATTTGCCTTGTAATAGAGCTTTTTGAGAAATAAATTTCGTATTCTATATGAGGTCTTTTGGGACATATTATATACCAAATTGAAGATCTTGGAATGTAGTTTCCAACGCTCTTAACCGTTTATTCATACGACATCCAGATAAAAAGATATAAGCATCGGAAGATGGGCGAATGAAAGGGTGCCAAGGTATTCCTTGTTTAATTAATATTATTTGATATATATATATATATATATATATATATATATATATATATATATATATATATATATATATTAAATCGTCTCTCTCTCTTCATTTCTACATAGAACCTGACCAGAGAACACCATAAAAATAGTCCTTGAGCTCTCTAATAGTACTTCAAATAATACTAACATCCTGGGTACGAAATCGAGAAGCGATAATATCAGAACGATCCCTACGACGTAAGTATCGCTATATCGCCTCTCTTTTTCTTTGTAGTTTGAGTTTTGGAATGTATTTAATAGTTAATAAAAATTTCTAATTTCTGTATTTAAGCTTTAAAATATTAAGAAGAGTTGATAAATTCGTTTCCTAATAGTTAGACCTCACGGGACGGTGATCGAAAGCCGTGTGTTCGAGTTATTTGACTTGTAGTGGACTTTTTTGTGGGCTGTTTTGTGTTGCTTTTGGGCTGTCTATTGTGCTGCTAATTTATTAAGTTTGGAATGATAGAAAGGGCATGGAGAAACACCACATGTGGTAGGGTAGTAGGTTGGTCGCTCATAGTTGTAGTTACAGGATAATTGATAACTTGTTGATTGGCTGTATTATTGTATATTTGGGGGTTTGTTGTATTGAAGGTCCCAAATTGTAATTAAGTTGGTTTTGAGTTGCTGATTGTATTATGTTTATATCTCGCCTATAGTAGGCTTGAGGGAGCAGTAAAATCAGGGAAAATGCTGCCCGTTTTATTTTAGAATCGAGTTATCGTTTGAGATACGTAATATACTACCGCCATCTAAATTGTACACGTATTTCTTTGTTATAGGGTTGGAACGCTAGTTGTCATAAGCTTGTTGTTGATTTGCATTGATGACTTAAGGTATGTTAAGGCTATTCCTTCTTTCTTTTTGGCATGATCCAGATGATACAAACGAAACAAGCAAAATACGCAAACTTTCATAAACGACTCTATTCATAGGAAATACTAGGGGTGTCTATATTCTTGATTCCCCATGTGAATTATTATTATATCCTATGTTCATGGGTCTCAGACAAATACGTATTTGATAAAGTTTGTTCGAAAGGCATATTAATTTTATGATATTCGAGAAATCTTATTAACGTATTTCTTATGCATTTCATGCATTTATACATGTACATTGACCCATGACCAGAAGGCATTATATACACGTATATTATATGTATATGGTATATGGGAAAAGATTACGGCGTTATATACGCACCACCACCTGATCAGGTGGTATACGTTGATGATTTTGCCCACAGTGGCCGAGATGATATGATGGGATGCACTCAGAGACTTGATGATGTTATGTACACCTATACCTATGCATGATACAACACGTGCATGGCATTATAAATGTTTCAGGATTCACAAAGTTATTTAGACTCACAGGTGGAATTCTTTACTCCATGTTTCATCTATGTCTTTTATGTAGTGATTTTCATGCCTTACATACTCAGTACATTATTCGTACTGACGTCCCTTTTGCATGGGGACGCTGCATTTCATGCCCGCAGGTACAGGTAGACAGGTTGACGGTCCCCCTTCTTAGGATCCTTGATCAGCGAGAGTTGGTGTGCTCCATTTGATCCGGAGCTGCTTTGAGTTTTGGTACGATGTGTTTGCATACATATATGGGTACAACGGGGCCCAGTCCCGTCCTTTATACAGTTGTACACTCTATTAGAGGTCTGTAGACAGTCATGCATAGTTATATAGTATGTGGCCTTGTCGGCTCGCCCTACCATATATATATATATATATATATATATATATATATATATATATATATATATATATATATATATATATATATGTCTTTTGGGCATGTATTTCTTATATATATATGTTTTTTGGGCATGTTTTCTCACGTAGGTTGTTCATATGAATTAGTAGTTTATTTCCAGATGTTATGCATGACCTACACTTATTTCATGTTTATATCTTAGACGAATGCTTAGTGGTGTTCGATAAGTAGAATTCGGGCACTCGTCACGGTCCATCAGTTTGGGTCATGACAAAAGTGGTATTAGAGAAGTTATGTCCTAGGGTTATCTACAAACCGTGTCTAGTATAGTCTTGTTTATGGGTGTGTTGTACACCACACTTATAGACAGGAGGCTACAAGATATTTAGGATGGTTACATTTCTTTCTTATCTTACATCGTGCGATATAAGAATTCATTTTCCTAATGACATGTTATGCTTTCAGCGATGCCCAAGAAGGCTACAGCCGCCTAGAAGGGCAAGTCCGTGGATGATGAGACTACAAGTAAAGCGCCATGAGTTACCAGGTCTCAGGGAGAGTCGCATAGTGAGACTCCATCGCAGACTTCACATACCCTGCCTTCTCCAGAGGAGATCCGAGGGGCACCAGCTCCAGCACCCATTCCAGTACCCCCAGCTCCTCATTCAGATGCACCGGGTCAGGAAATGAGAGATGCTATTCAGCTATTGACTCGATTAGTGGCCGCACAGGCTCGACGCCAGGAGGTAGGTATCGGTCATGCAGATAGGGCCATTAGTGCGAGGGTTCGCGATTTCATTAATTTGGAACCTCCTGTATTCACTGGAGCAGATCCAAATGAGTATTCTTAGGTATTTATCGATAGGATGCAGAGGACTTTGAGGGTAATGAAGGCCACTATGACTGAGTCAGTTGAGCTAGCTTCCTATAGACTTCAGGATGTTTTAATTAATTGGTACGAGTCTTGGGAGTTGTCCAGAGGTGAGGATGCTCTTCCAGCAGTATGACAGGAGTTTACAAAGGCTTTTCTTCGTAATTATTTGCCACCAGAGCTTAGACAGGCCATAGTTGATAGGTTCTTGACCCTTCGACAGGGTAATATGAGTGTTTGGGAGTACATCCTTCAGTTTGATTCTTTGGCTAGGTATGCTCCCACTATTGTAGCTAAGACGGAGGATCGGGTTCACCGGTTCGTGATGGGGTTGGAGCCACACCTGCTCAATGACTTTATGTCGGTCTCACTTCATCCAGGCATTGATATTTCTCGTATTCAGGCATATGCTCAAGGTGTAGAGGAGCGTAAGTAGAAGTAGAGGGCCGATCATGAGCATGATAGGGGCCAGAGTAAGAGAGAGAGATCTTCAGGTCCTTCTGGTGAGTTTCGAGGTGGTTAGAGACATCAGTACCCGAGGTATTCAGCCCAGCCATTGGCTAGTGCACCCCTTCAATTTGCCGGCAGGAGATTTGATCGTTCCATATATTCAGGGCCCAGTTAGAGTTTCAGGGCCTCTAGTTCTTAGTATAGGGGTGAGTCAAGTCAGATGAGTCCACCATTGCCACGATGTGCTCAGTGTAGTAAGCAACATGTCGGGTAGTGCCTTCTAGGGTTGGGTATTTGTTATACATTGTGGTTATCCAGGCCACATTATGAGAGATTATCCGACGAGAGGTGGTGCAGTTATAGTTCAGCCAGCGAGATCTGTAGCCAGTTCGTCATCATCAGTACGCCCCCCGGGCAAGGTTCACAGGCACCAGCTGGTTGTGGTAGAGGTAGAAGTGAAGCATCTAGCTCAAGCGGTCCTCAGAACCGTATCTATGCCTTAGCGGATCGACAGGATCATGAGTCATCACCTGATGTTGTTACATGTATCTTATCAGTCTCCTCATATGATGTATATGCATTGATTGATCCAGGTTCCACCTTATCGTATGTCACTTTGTTGGTTGCTAGTAAGTTTGGGATAAAACCTGAGTTGATGAACCTTTTGAGGTGTCTACACCTATTGGGGATCCAGTGATAGCTAGACGGGTATATAAAGACCGTATAGTAGTAGTTCATAGTCGTTCTACAGTAGCAGACCTGATTGAGTTAGATATGGTGGAATTTGATGTTATAATGGGTATGGATTTGTTGGCTTCTTGTTATGCTTACGTTGATTGTAGATCAAAGATGGTTTGGTTCCAGTTTCCAGGGGAGCCAATTCTAGAGTGGAAAGGTAATACTGCATCGCCGAGAGGTAGGTTTATTTCCTATCTCAAGGCAAGGAAGATGATCAGAAAGGGCTATATTTATCACTTAGTTCGGGTACAGGATGTGAAAGCAGAGTCACCGAACCTTCAATCTATCCCAGTGGTTAATGAGTTTCCCGATGTTTTTCCCGATGAGCTTCCAGGCCTTCCGCCAGAGTGGGAGATTGAGTTTGCTATTGACACATTACCAGATACTCAGCCGATATCTATTCCTCCTTATAAAATGACACTTGCAGAGCTGAGTGAGTTGAAAGAACAACTGAGGGATTTGCTTGAAAGGGGCTTTATCAGACCCAGTACATCACCGTTGGGAGAACCTGTGTTATTTGTGAGAAAGAAAGATGGTTCCTTGCAGATGTGTATTGATTACAGACAGTTGAATAAGGCGACGATCAAGAATAAGTACTCGCTCCCGAGGATTGATGATTTATTTGATCAGTTGCAGGGTGCCAAGTGTTTCTCGAAGATAGACTTGAGGTCGAGGTACCATCAGGTAAGGGTTAGAGAGAAAGATATTCCGAAGACAATATTCAGGACCAAATACGGGCATTTTGAGTTTCGTGTTATGTCATTCGGCTTGACCAATGCCCCAGGGGTATTCATGGACTTGATGAACCGTATGTTCAGGCCCTTTCTAGATCTGTTCGTGATTATATTTATAGATGATATTTTGGTTTATTATCGTTCAGAGGTTGAGCATGCAGATCATTTGCATATTGTGCTCTGAGATCTACAAGAAAGGAAGTTGTATGCAAAATTCTCTAAATGTGAATTTTGGTTGAATTCTGTAGCCTTACTTGGTCATATTATTTCGGGTGAGGGTATCCGGGTTGATACACAGAAGATTGAGGTAGTGAAGACTTGGCCTAGACCCTTGACACTGACAAAGGTTCGTAGCTTCCTGGGTTTGGCAGGTTATTACATGAGGTTTGTAAAGGGGTTTTCTTCCCTTTCAGCACCATTGACAAAGTTGACTCAGAAGGCAACCAAGTTTCAGTGGACTGATGCTTGTGACCGGAGTTTCCAAGCATTGAAGGACAGATTGACTTCAGCACCGGTTCTGACACTTCCAGAAGGGACTGATGGTTATGCTATCTATTGTGACGCTTAAGGCATTGGATTGGGTTGTGTATTGCTGCAGCATGGTAAGGTTATTGCTTATGCTTCTAGACAACTAAGAAACCACGAGAAACATTACCCGACCCACGATTTAGAGTTAGCTGCGGTGATTCATGCACTAAAGATGTGGAGGCACTATTTGTATGGAATTCATGTTGATATCTATACGGACCATAAGAGCCTTCAATATATATTCAAGTAAAATGAATTGAATTTACGTCAGAGGCGATGGTTGGAGCTACTAAAAGACTATGATGTTGATATTTTATACCATCCAAGAAAGGCGAATGTAGTAGACGACGCCCTCAACCGTAGATCTATGGGTAGCTTATCATATTTACAGCCAAAAAAGAGTGAGATAGCTTGTGAGATTCATCAGCTAGCTAATCTTGGAGTTCGATTATTAGATTCAGGTGGTACCGGAGTTACTATTCAGGACATTGCAACATCCTCTCTAGTAACTGAAGTGAAGGAATGCCAATATAAAGATCCTGTGCTAGCTCACTACAGAGATACAACCCCTCAAAAGGAGAAGACACTATTGGAGATTACAGGATATGGAGTCCTTAGATATCGAGGTCGATTATATGTTCCTAATGTAGCAGGGTTGCGCCAACAGGTTATGGGAGAAGCTCACTATTCTCGTTATTCTATTCATCCAGGAGTGACGAAGATGTATTATGATATCATCGGAATATACTGGTGAGACGGAATAAAGAAGGATATAGCAGAGTTTGTTGCTCAGTGCCCTAATTGTCAGCAGGTTAAGATTGAGCATCAGAAATCCGGTGGATTATTGCAGGCTATAGAGATTCCGACTTGGAAATGGGAAGTGATTAACATGTATTTCATCATAGGCTTACCTCGTACCCAGCGTAAGTTCGATTCTATATGGGTTATTATTGATAGACTTACAAAATCAGCCCATTTTCTGCCTGTCAGGAATACGTATTCAGTAGAGGATTATGCAAGGATTTACATTAAGGAGATAGTACGACTTCATGGTGTCCCTATATCTATTATCTCAGATAGAGGTGCTCAGTTTACAGCTAATTTTTGGAGGTCCTTCCAAAAAGGATTGGGGACTCAGGTGAGTCTTAGTACAACATTTCATCCCAGACAGACGGTCAGGCTGAGCGTACTATTAAGACACTGGAAGATATGCTACAGGCTTGTGTGATGTACTTCAGGGGTAGCTGGGATGATCATCCTCTACTTATTGAGTTCGCATATAATAATAGTTATCATTCCAGCATTCAGATGGCTCCATACGAAGCTCTTTATGGACGAAAGTGTAGGTCACATATCAGATGGTTCGAAGTTGGGGAAACTAAGTTAGTAGGACTAGAGTTGGTACAATAGGCAGTTGAGAAGATTAAGCTTATACGGGAAAGGCTATTAGCAGCTCAGAGTCGTCAGAAGTCATATGCAGATAATCGACAACGAGACTTGGAGTTTCAGGTAGATGACTGGGTATTCCTAAAGGTATCACCGATGAAAGGCGTTATGATATTTGGTAAGAAAGGAAATCTTAGCCCTCGGTACATTGGACCTTATAAGATCATACGCCGAGTAGGCGAAGTAGCATATGAGTTAGACTTGCCTTCCAACTTGGAGTCAGTACATCCAGTTTTTCAAGTGTCTATGATCCGCAAGTGTATTGGAGATCCTTCTAGAGTCGTTCCAGTTGACTATGTTCAGGTCACAGAGCAGCTATCATATGAGGAAGCTCGCATTGCTATACTAGATAGACAAGTTCGGAAATTAAGAACTAAGGACGTAGCTTCAGTTAAAGTGCTTCGGAGGAACAATAATGTGGAGGAGATGACTTGGGAAGTTAAAGAAGACATGAAGTCTAGGTATCCTCACTTGTTTCCGCTTTCAGAGGAGGATCAGACTAAGACAACACAGCCTTAGGTACGTATATGGTACTTGATTCTTATGTTTGTTAATGTCATTGATCGTGTGAGACCATTGGTGTTATTGTTGATTGTGGCCCTGTGTGGATTTGTATTGTTGGGTTTTCTGTCTGACTGGTTGATAGTGGCGCCATTACAGAGGAGACTCTGCCAAATATTTCTATAAATATCTGGGAGTTTAACATTCGAGGATGAATGTTTCTAAGGGGGGAAGATTGTTACACCCTGTGCGTCCCAAGGTGATGTATAATGAATATGAGACTTGTTAATCATGATTTAAATGAGTTTAAAGTCATAATATGACTATATATGATGTATGGATAAAACATATAAAGTTTGGGAAAAATCGAATTAAAGTTGCAGAAAAACCAACTAAGGATTTGCCTTGTAATAAAGCTTTTTGAGAAATAAATTTCGTATTCTATATGAGGTCTTTTTGGGACATATTATATACTAAATTTAAGGTCTTGTAATATAGTTTCTAATGCTCTTAACCGTTTATTCATACGATATCCATATAAAAAGATATAAGCGTCGGAAGATGGGCGAATGAAAGGGTGCCAAGCTAGCACCTTTTGACTTTTCAGAAGTTGATATATATATCTTAACTCGTCTCTCTATCTTCATTTCTGCATAGAACCTGACCAGAGAACACCATAAAAATAGTCCTTGAGCTCAGTAATAGTGCTTCAAATAATACTAACATCCCGGGTACGAAATCGAGAAGCAATAATATCAGAACGATCCCTACGACGTAAGTATTGCTATATCGCCTCTCTTTTTCTTTGTAGTTTGAGTTTTGGAATATATTTAATAGTTAATAAAAATTCCTAATTTATGTATTTAAGCTTTAAAATATTAAGAAAAGTTGATAAATTTTTTTCCTAATAGTTAGACCTCACGGGACGGTGATCGGAAGCCGTGAGTTCGAGTTATTTGACTTGTAGTGGACTGTTTTGTGGGCTGTTTCATGTTGCTTTTGGGCTATCTATTGTGCTGCTGATTTATGGAGTTTGGAAGGATAAACATGGCGTGGAGAAATGCCACATGTGGTAGGGTATTAGGTTGGTCGCTCATCATTGTAGTTACAGGCTAATTGATAACTTGTTGATTGGGTGTATTATTGTATATTTGGGGTTTTTGTTGTATTGAAGGTCATGAATTATAATTAGGTTGGTTTTGAGTAGCTGATTGTATTGTTTGTATCTCGCATATAGTAGGCTTGAGGGAGCAGTAAAATCAGGGGAAATGTTGCCCGTTTTATTTTAGAATCGAGTTATCGTTTGAGATACATAATATACTACCGCCATCTAAATTGTACACGCATTTCTTTGTTATAGGGTTGACGCACTAGTTGTCATTAGCTTGTTGTTGTGTTGCATTGACGACTTGAGGTATGTTAAGTCTATCCCTTCATTCTTTTTGGCATGATCCAGATGATGCAAATAAAACGAGCAAAATACACAACTTTCATAAACGACCATATTCATAGGAATACTAGGGGTGTCTATATTTTTAATTCCCCATGTGAATTATTATTATATCCTATGTTCATGGGTCTCAGAAAAATACGTATTTGATAAAGTTTGTCCGAAAGGCATATTAATTTTATGATATTCGAGAAATCTTATTAACGTATTTCTTATGCATTTCATGCATTTATACATGTACATTGACCCATGACCAGAAGGCGTTATATACACGTATATTATATGTATATGGGATATGAGAATAGGTTACAATGTTATATACGCACCACCACCTGATCAGTTGGTATACGTTGATGATTTGCCCATAGTGGCCGAGATGATATGATGGGATGCACTCAGAGACTTGATGATGTTATGTACACCTATACCTATGCATGATACGGCATTTATACACACGTGCATGGCATTATAAATGTTTCAGGATTCACAAAGTTATTTAGACTCACAGGTGGAATTCTTTACTCCATGTTTCATCTATGTCTTTTATGTAGTGATTTTCATGCCTTACATACTCAGTACATTATTCGTACTGACGTCCCTTTTGCATGGGGACGCTGCATTTCATGCCCGCAGGTACAGGTAGACAGGCTGACAGTCCCCCTTCTTAGGATCCTTGATCAGCGAGAGTTGATGTGCTCCATTTGATCCGGAGCTGCTTTGAGTTTTGGTACGATGTGTTTGCATACATATATGGGTACGACGGGGCCCAGTCCCGTCCTTTATATAGTTGTACACTCTATTAGAGGTCTGTAGACAGTCATGTATAGTTATATAGTATGTGGCCTTGTCGGCTCGCCCTACCGTATTCCGTATATATATGTATATATATATATATATATATATATATATATATATATATATATATGTCTTTTGGGCATGTTTTCTCACGTAGGTTGTTCATATGAATTAGTAGTTTATTTCTGACTTTATTTTATGTTTATATCTTAGACGAATGCTTAGGGGTGTTCGATAGGTAGAACTCGGGCACTCGTCATGGCCCATCGGTTTGGGTCGTGACATGAACTCCCGCAACTCACACAAGAAATAACACACAAACACACTCAAAACATGCACTTTTCATCCTTTATCAATTATGTAAATAAAATCTCATAATAACTAGAAGTAAATATCGCAACTCAATACAGAATTCCCCAAAATCCGAGTGTCACTGATCACATGAGAATATATACAATAACATGGTTTGACTGCGGAAACACTGTCTAGGAAGGTAGAAAAGTATAAATGAAACTAAAAGAAATAGGAGGAGAGTCAAGTTCTGCGGACGCCAAGGAAACTACCTCGATAGTCTCTGAACTGAATAAGCTCCAACACTAGTAACCTCTATGCCCGAAAGTACCTAGATCTGCACACGAAGTGCAGAGTGTAGTGTGAGTACAACCGACCTAATGTACTCAATATGTATTGTAAATAAACACAACAAGGTAAGAGAAGCATAAATTATTAATTATACTAGCTATCACCTATGTAGCTCTGTCATTTAAACCGACACAAAATAATATTGAAAACTAACTCATCAAGTTTCGTGATAAAACATCCGTGTGAGCATGTGTACAGTTTCTCAAATACTCGGCGCAGACAATATCATGGCATTTAGAGGTGATAAGCAGTTAAATCAGATAAATGATCGAGGAAATGCAAAATCCACACAACATTGGCTGGATTCTCTCAACTTTCCATATCCGTTTCAAACCACTGATCAACATTCTCAATAACTGCGTGTACACCATCAAGAGAGAAATATGAGAGGGTGACCCTAGGGGATGGTTCAGTATCCACATGCTGCACGGACAACCCACGTGCTAATAATAAAACCTGGACGGACAACTCACGTGCCAATAACATTAATAAATGGATCCGCATAGACAACTCACATGCTGCACTGACAACTTACGTGCCAATAACACAATCTGCCCGGTATGGTCACAGACCTCCAGTCCAAACATATCATACATGAGCAATTAAACAAGTATACATATATGTGATGAATGAATAATAATTCTCGTACTCCTGGATTGGTATAAATGACATGCTAACATGTAGGCATGTGCAAAGTGTGATATCATAGCTCAAATCAAAGCATTTATCAAGTTCGTTCAGGGATTAAACCTCTATGTAGCCTCAACATGGTTCAAATAGATCACACAAACTTTTACAAATATGACAAAATATC
Source organism: Nicotiana tabacum (assembly GCF_000715075.1). NCBI lineage: Eukaryota > Viridiplantae > Streptophyta > Magnoliopsida > Solanales > Solanaceae > Nicotiana > Nicotiana tabacum. The sequence goes on from NC_134102.1 coordinate 91,079,457, forward strand.
ATAGCTTTAAGCTTAACGGTCAATTCTAGGCTTATAAGAGCACGAGCATAACCCAAACATGAATAAATGATCCCGGTGTCCGCACATGGGTTCATCCCCATGCATGTGCGCACCCGATAGCACGTAGCTATCTCAAAAATAACTAGTGCCTCAACCGAGTTTAAATAAGATACTTACCTCAAGCAAATCAAATCACTCCACTAGCAAGCCCTTCCAGCGCGTAGCGACCTCCGGAAGGATCGAATCTTGCCAAAAATAACGTAATACTATCAACAAAAGCTATATGAATTGATTACAATTAATAAAGCTACGATCTTTAACTAAGGTAAAAAAATATAACTCAAAAGGTCAACCCCGGACTCATATCTCGGAATCTGGCAAAATTAACAAAATCCGAACACTCATTCAATCACGAGTCCAACCATACCAATATTACTCAATTCCGATCACTACTCGACCTTCAAATCTTCAAATTTAAGCCTATGAAGTTTCTATAATTTTTCCTAGTTTTTCTAACCCAAATCACTAATTAAATGATGAAAACAATGATATATTCATGTATATTAACCAAATCCGAGTTAGAATCACTTACCCCAATTAATCCCTTGAAAATCCCTCCAAGAATCGCCTCAATCCGAGCTCCCAAAATCAAATTATGAAATATAACTCAAACCCTCATTTTGAATTCTTAATATTCTACCCAGATGCCCCTTCATCACGATCGGGGGGAAATGCTTTGCGATCGCGAACCACAAATCACCAAGATGCAAAAATTGACCTACGCGATCGCGAACCTCTTCACGCGATCGCGAAGAACAACTCGCGTGAACCCAGTCTCCTCCTTTACTTCTTCGCGGACGTGACCCCCTTCTTGCGTTCGCGATGCACTGCCTTCCCAAGATACGCGATCACAAAAACCTTCATGCGAACGCATAGCACAAAAATCCCAGCTGCCCAAAATACTCTTCGCGATCGCGATCCTCCACTCACGATCGCATATAAGGAAGCCAGAAGCACATGCATCAACAAACTTCATCAATTCTTCAAGTCAAATTTTAATTTGTTAACCATATGAAATCCACTCGAGGCCCCTGGGACCCCAACCAATCATACCAACAAGTCCAAAAATATCATACGAATTCGCTCGAAGAGTCAAATCACATCAAACAATACTAAAACCACGAATCGCACATCGATTCAAGCCTAATGAACTTATGAACTTCTAACTTTCAAAACTATTACGAAACATACCAAACCAACTCCGATTAACCATAAATTTTGCACACAAGTCATAATTGAAATACCGGACCTATTCCAACTTTCGGAACCAAAATCTGAGCCCGGTAACCATAAAGTCAACTCTCGGTCAAACTTCTCAACTCTCCAAACTTCCATATTTTTCAAATTTTGATAATTCAAGCCAAAATCTCCTAGAACCTCCAAATTAATATTCGAACACACTACTAAGTCCAAAATTATGCTACGGAGCTTTCAGAACCATCAAAACTCCATTCCGAATCCATTTACTCAATAGTCAATATCCGGTCAACTCTTTCAACTTAGGCTTCCAACCTTGGGACTAAGTGTCCCAATTAATTCCAAAACATCCCTGAAACCAAACCAACCATCTCAGCAAGTCACATAACAACAAGGGAGCACAGAATAAGCAATAAATGGGGGAACAAGGCTATAACATTCAAAACTACCGGCCGGGTCGTTACATCCTTCCCCTCTTAAACAAACGTTCGTCCTCGAGCAGGTCTAGAATCATACTTGGAGTCTCAAATAGGCATGGATATCTTCTCCTTATCTCTTGATCGGTCTCCCAATTAAACTTCTCGACTGTCTGACCTTTCCACTGCACCTTCACTAGCTATGTTCTTCTACTTCAACTTTCGAACTTGTTGATCCAAGAATCAACTCATGTAGCCCATCTACACTGGGCACAGTAATCCAACCCTACATCCGCAACACCCTATCATCTCCAATAGTAACCTTCTTGGCATCACCGTGCAAATGGGGGTCATTATACTGACGCTCTCTGATGCGATCATATAAGGAAGACCGAGAAACCACACAAGCTAGAACCCGATTAGGCTCCGAAACATCTAACCTCATGAACTGATTGGCTGAGGCCTGAACATCTGATGCAAGCGGTCTCTCACCAACAGGAATAAATGCAAGGCTACCCATACTCACCACTTTTCTACTCAAGGCATCAGCCACCACATTGGCCTTCCCGGGATGATACAGAATGGTAATATTATAGTCCCTTAGATCCTTTTTTTTGAACAAGTGTTGGTGACTCCACTGATCCGTAAATACCTCACAAGATACACTGTAGAGATAATTCCTCCAAATATTCATTGCATGAACGATGGCTGCCAACTCCAAAACATGAACATGATAATTTTTCTCATGGGTATTCAACTGGCGCGAAGCATAACAAATCACTCTACCCTCCTACATCAAGACACACCCAATACCAATTTGAGAAGCATCACAATACACATTATAAGAACCGATGCCGAAGGCAAAAGTAGAAATAGAGTTGTGATCAAGACAGTCTTGAGCTTCTAAAGGCTCTCCTCACACTCATCCGACCACTTGAATAGAGCATCTTTCTAGGTCAACCTGGTCAAAGGTGCTGCAATGGATGAGAAACCCTCCACGAAGCGGCGATAATATTTGGCCAAGCCATGAAAACGCCGAATCTCCATAGTTGAAGACGGTCTGGGCCAACTCTGAACCGCCTCTATTTTCTTTGGATCCACCTTAATCCCCTCACTGGATACCACGTGCCCCAAGAACGCCACCGAACTGAGCCAAAACTCACACTTTGAGAACTTCGCATAAAGCTTCTCCTCCCTTAACCTATGTAGTACAATCCTCAAATGTTGTGCATGCCCCCTGGCTACGTGAGTACACCAGGATATCAATCAATAAATACTATGATAAACGAATCAAGATATGGTTGAAATACACTGTTCATCAGATGCATGAATGCTACTGGGATGTTGGTCAGCCCACAAGACTTCACAAAGAACTCATAGTGACCATAGCAGGTCCTAAATGCCGTCTTTATAATATCCGAGCCCCGAATCTTCAATTGGGGATACCAGACCTCAAATCAATATTAGAGAATACTCTCGCTCCCTGAAGCTTGTCAAATAAATCATCAATGCGCGGCAAATGATACTTGTTCTTAATTGTAACTTTGTTCAACTGCCTATAATCGATGCACATCCGCATAGTACCATCCTTCTTCTTCACAAATAGAACCGGTGCATCCCAAGGCGACACACTAGGCCTAATGAACCCCTTATCAAGAAGCTCAATGAAGCTACTCCTTTAATTCCTTCAACTCTGTTGGTTCCATATGATACGGAGGAATGGAAATGGGTTGAGTGCTTGACACCAAGTCAATACCAAAATCAATACCCTGTCGGATGGCATGCCTAACAGGTTTGCAGGAAACACATTCAGAAAGTCTGGCACTACCGGAACAAAATCAATAGTAGGAGTATCAACATCAACGTCCCTCACAAAACCCAAATATGACAGACACCCCTTCCCAGCCATCCGTTGGGCCTTCAGATATGAAATCACCCTATCGGGAACATAATCTAGAGAACCTCTCCACTCGATCCTCGGCAACCCCGGCATCGCCAACGTCACGGTCTTAGCGTGACAATCCAGAATAGAATGACATGGGAACAACTAATCCATGCCCAAAATCACATCGAAATCAACCATACGAAGCAATAAGAGATCAACTCTAGTCTCCAACCCTACAATGATCACCACAGACGACCGATACATATGTTCCACAACAATAGTATCACCCACCAACGTAGATACATGAACATTTAATACTAAGGACTCACGGGGCATATCCAAATAATTAGTAAAATAGGATAATACATAGGAATAAGTAGAACCAGAGTCAAATAATGTGGAAGCATCCCTATGGCATACTGAAACAATACCTGTGATCACCGCGTCTGAAGCAACGGCCTCTGGACTGGCAGGGATAGCATAAAATTGGGCCTCCCCCTCTGGGGCAACCTCTAGCTGCCTGAGCTCCCACGAGAAGGCTAAACGGGTGGTGTAGCTGTTGGGGCTGGTATCATCGGCCAAGAACTCTGATGTGGAATCCCACTCAACAGTCTAGGGCAATCCTTCTTGAGATGATTCAAGTCCTCGCACTCGAAACAACCCCTCATCCGACGGAGTTGCTGCTCCTGATAACCCAGGAACTTCTTGTAGAAGCCTGGGAAGACGAAGCATGGTAAGAACTTTGTGTTGGTAACACACTGAATAATAACTGACCTGAACGGGCACTGTATGAATCATGGCTAGCTGATGTACCACGATGAATCGGACAAGCCATCTGAGCGGGCCTGTAAGGACGACCCCTGTTATGGTGGGACTGACCCCAGAAGAAACACCGCTGAAACCACCCGAACCACGAGGACTCTTGGCCTCCCTCTCCTCATGCTCCTGACTACGGACAAGCTCTAGTCGCCGAGCAATATCAACCACCTCATCGAACCTAGCACCTGATGTATTCTCTTGAGTCACAATAAAACGCAGCCCATAGTTGAGGCCATTAATGAACCTTCTAATACTCTCCTTCTCTATGGGAACCAACCAGATCGCGTGACGAGCCAACTCTGAAAATCTCATCTTGTACTGGGTGACGGACATACCCTCATGCCGTAGCTACTCAAACTACCTATGCAACTCCTCCCTGCGGGTCGGTGGCACAAACCTCTCCAAGAAGAGAACGAAGAACTCATGCCATGAAAGTGGTGCAACACCGATTGGCCTGCTCCGCTCATAGGCCTCCCATCATCTGAAGGCTGCCCCCGTCAACTGAAAAGTAGTAAATGAGACCCTACTAGTCTCCGGAATACCCGCCGTGCAAAGAATTAGCTGGCACCTATCCAAGAAGTCCTGAGCATCCTCTGACTCTGCCTCTCTAGTCTCTTTTGCTCCTCATCATTCATAATGGGACCTATCTGGGCCTGAGCAACTGCAACTAGCTGGGTTGGTAATACATCCGGTGTCTGAAGTCCCTGCACCACCTGCTTTGGAGTACGAGCGGTGGGAGTCTGAGCACCTCCCCCGGCCTGAGAAGTGCATGGTGTGGCCTGAACTGAAAACTCCTGAGCGAGGCTAGTGCAAACAGTCAATATCTGGGTTAGAGCCTCCTGAAGGCCTAGGATCACAATGGACACATGTGGTGCCTGAGCTGGTTTCACCGGCTCAACTACGTATGGAATCTGCTCCTGAGGATCTACAGGTTCTGCTCTAGCTACTGTAGGAGCTACACATCGGCCTCTATCGTGGCCCCGACCATTCATGGCCCTAGCTGGTAGTACTGATGTCCATATGACCGGTGCGGTAGCACGTATCCTCACCATCTGTAAGAGAATAGAATAGTAGAAGTTTAGTTTCCAGAATCAACAAATTCGCACGACAAGAACATAAGAAAGTGAAGGTTTCCTAATGGTTTGGCAACCTCTCGAAGATAAGTACAGACGTCTCCGTACCGATCTGCAAGACTCAACTAAACCTGCTCATGACTCGTGAGACCTATGTAACCTAGTCTTTGATACTAACTTGTCACGACCCAAAATCACATGTTCCATGATGGCGCGTAGCGCGATACTAGGCAAGCCCACAACTTACAAATTACATGCATCTTTAATTTAAAACATACAAAAATAGGCTTAAGTAAATAAAATCTCATAATAATTGGAAGAAAACACAGCAACTCAATACATAATTTCCCAAAATCCGGGTGTCACTGAGTACATGAGCATCTATAAAATAACATGGTCTGATTGCGGAAACATTGTCTAGGAAAGTAGAAAAGTATGAAATTAAAATAAAGAGGAGGAGAGTCAAGGTCTGCGGACGCCAATGCAACTACCTCGATAGTCTCCGAACTGAATAAGCTCTAACACTAGCAACCTCCGTGCCCGAAAGTACCTGGATCTGTACACTAAGTGCAGAGTGTAGTATGAGTACAACCGACCCAATGTACTCAATAAGTATCGTAAATAAATACGGTAAGGTAAAAGAAGCATAAATTATTAATGATACTAGCTATCACCTATGTAGTTCTGTCTTTTAAATCGGCACAGAACAATATTGAAAAGTAACTCATCAAGTTTCGTGACAAAACATCTGTGTGTGCATGTGTACAGTTTCTCAAATACTCGGCTCAGAAAATATCATGGCATATAGAGGTGATAAGCAGTTAAATAAGATAAATGATCAAGGAAATGCAAAATCCACACAACACTGGCCGGATTCTCTCAACTTTCCATATCCGTTCCAAACCATTAATCAGTATCAATAACCGCGTGTACACCATCAAGAGAGAAATATGAGAGGGTGACCCTAGGGGACGAATCCGTATCCACACGCTGCACGGACAACTCACGTTCTACACAGACAACTCACATGCTAATAAAAGAACCCACACGGAGAACAAATGTGCCAATAACATCAATAAATGGATCCGCATGGACAATTCACGTGCCAATAACATCAATAAATAGATCTGCACGGACTATTCACGTGCCAATAACACAATCCACCCGGTATGGTCACAGACCTTCAGTCCAAACATATCATACAAGAGCAATTAAACAAGTATACATGTATGTGATGAATGAATAACAATTCTCATACTCCTGGACTGGTATAAATGACATGCTAATGTGTAGGCATGTGCAAAGTGTGCTATCATAGCTCAAATCGGAAATTTCATCACTGAAAAGCATTTATAAAGTTCGTTCAGGGATTAAACCTCCATGTAGCCTCAACATGGCTCAAATAGATCACACAAACTGTTACAAACATGAGAAATATCATATCTTAAAGATTTAACATTCAAATTCTAGGCTTATAAGAGCCTGAGCACAACCCGAACATGAATAAATAACCCTGGTGCCCACACATAGGTTCATTCCCACACATGTGCACCCAATAGCATGTAGCTATCACAACAATTTAGGCAACTAGTGCCTCAGCTGCGTTTAAATAAGTTACTTACCTTAAGCAAATCAAATCACTCAACTTGCAAGCCCTTCCCACGCGTATCGACCTCTAGAAGGATCGAATCCTGTAAAAACTAATGTAATACTATCAACAAAATCTATAGGATTTGATTCCAATTAATAAAGCTACGATCTTTAACTAAGATAAAAAGTCAACTCAAAAAGTCAACCCCGGGCCCATATCTCAGAATCCAGCAAAATTAACAAAATCCTAATCCCCATTCAACCACGAGTCCAACTATACCAAAATTACTCAATTTCGATCACAACTCGACTTTCAAATCTTCAAATTTAAGCCTATGAAGTTTCTACAATTTTTCCTAGTTTTTCCAACCCAAAATACTAATTAAATAATAAAAACAATGATATATTCATGTATATTAATCAAATCCGAGTTATAATCACTTACCTCAATCAATCCCTTGAAAATCCCTCCAAGAATCGCCTCAATCCTAGCTCCCAAAATTAAATTATACTCAAACCCTCGTTTTGAATTCTTATAATCTGCCCAGATGCCCCTTCATCGCGATCGTGGGAAATGCTTTGCGATCGCAAAGCACAAATCCACAAGCTGACAAAATTTACTCTCCGCGAATGCGAATAACCCCACGCGAACGCGGCTCACAGACTCCTAGAACTACGCAATAGCAAACCTCTTCAGGCGATCGTGAAGAACAACTCGCGTGAACCCAGTCTCCTCTTTTCCTTCTTCGCGGACGTGACCCCCTTCACGCGTTCGCGATGCACTGCCTTCCTAAGCTACGCGATCGCAAACACCTTCACGTGAATGTATAGCACAAAAATCCCAGCTGCCCAAAATACTCTTCGCGATCGCTATCGCGATCCTCCACTCGCGATCGCATATAAGGAAACGAGAAGCACACGCATCATCAAACTTCAATAATTCTTCAAGTCAAATTTCAAAAAGTTAACCATCCGAAATCCACCTTAGGCCTCAACCAAACATACTAACAAGTCCTAAAATATCATACAAACTCGCTCGTTGCATCAAATCATATCAAACAATACTAAAATCACGAATCGCATACTAATCCAAGCCTAATGAACTTATGAACTTCTAACTTTCAAAACTAATGCCAAAACATAACAAACCAACTCCGATTAACCTCAAATTTTGCGCAAAAGTCATAATTGACACAACAGACCTATTCCAACTTTCGAAACTAAAATCCGAGTTTGGTAACCATAAGGAAACTCTCGGTCATCAAACTTCTCAACTTTCCAAACTTCTAATTTTTTCAACTTTCGCCAATTCAAGCCAAAATCACCTACGGACCTCCAAATCAATATCCAAACATACTCCTAAGTCAAAAATCACCCTACTGAATTATAGGAACCATCAAAACTCCATTCCGAATTCATTTACTCAATAGTGAATATCCGGTCTACTCTTTCAACTTAGGCTTCCAACCTTGGGACTAAGTGTCCCAATTTATTCCGAAACATCCGCAGAATCAAACCAACCACCCCGAAAAGTCACATAATAACAATTAAGCATAGAATAAGTAGTAAATGAGGAACATGGCTATAACACTCAAAATGACCGGCCGGATCGTTACAGCTTCAAGGGCTGCAAATACACGTGGTCCAATAAACACACGTATGGGCATATTATTTTAGAGAGGTAGATAGAATATTTGCCAATTATGAATGGGTTAACCTATTTCCCAATTGCTTAGTCACTCACATACCCCACACTTACTCACATCATTGACCACTTCTGCTTACCCTTCAAGGATTCACTTCCCCATTTAACATGGTGTTTAGGTTTGAATATCTGGACACCCCCCCAGATTTTCAACCTATGGTGTCTATAATATGGAAGAATAACCCTAATATTCTTCAATCCATTCATCACTTCACAGACACAGTAAAGATTTGGAATACCAACACTTTTGTAACATCTTTAAAAAGAGACGTATCTTACTCTCCAGACTTTCTGGAATTTAAGCATCTTATCACTATCCTGCTAGTTCATTTCTCCAAAACCTTGAACACGAACTCTTGCTAGAATATAACCATTTTCTCAAACTAGAAGAAGAATTTTGGACCCTAAAATCTCGTATAAATTGGCTCAACTAGGGTGATGCAAATATAAAAATTTTCCACCTCTCTACCCTCCAACGTCGTAGGAGAAATCGTATCAATGTGCTCTATGATACAACTGGTAATTGGTTCCATGATATTGCCGTAATTAAAAATACAATCATCTGTCATTTCACCTCCCTATTTACCACTCAGTCCTCATCCTCTCCAAACTTCTTCCCACATGCCTTAAACAACACACTTACCCACGAGGACTGTGCTATCATTTTCAAACCTTTGGAGGACAACAAAGTACTAATTGCTATATGTTCCTTTAAACCGATGAAGGCACCAGGCCCTGCCGACCTATATCCTTACTTCTATAAAAAATATTGGACCGAAATAAGAGATTCAATACTAGCTTTTTGCTATCAAATATTCTTTATTGGATGTGTCCCTGGAGACATCAATTCCACCTATCTATGCCTCGTACCAAAACTTAGAAATGCTGCCACAGTTAACCATTTCCAGCCCATTAGTCTTTGTAACAAAATTTACAAAATTATTATCAAGTTTATTGTTAATCGTAGCAAGCCCTTCTTGGATAAACTAATTCATCCTACTCAAACCAGCTTTTAAAAAAATAAAAGAGCGACAGACAATGCAATTATAGTCTAAGAAATCCTCCTTAAATTTCAAAAATAAGGGGACGCAATAAGGGGACGCAGTAGCAACATGCTATTAAAGCTAGACCTCGAAAGCTTTTGATCGACTTGACTGGTCCTTCATTAAGCTTTCTTTAACTCACCTAAACTTTTCTCCCACTCTCATAAAGCTTATTATGTCCCATGTTTCCACCTCATCAATCTCGATTTTATTCAATGGCTCTCCAACACCCTCCTTCCTTCCATTAAGGGGAATGAGGTAGGGTGACCCTCTCTCACTGTACCTATTCATTTTATGTATGAAAATGCTATCCAGATGCATTGACATTATTGTCGACTATAATTCACGATTATCTATAAAATTGTCACCTTTAGGACCCCCAATTTCACATTTATTCTTTGCGGATGACATTATCCTAACAACACGAATTACTCCACGCTCTTACGAATCTGTTATCGATACCTTAAGACTTTGGTCAGACAATTGTTGTATTTTCTCATTCCGTAGATTATCCAATTCTTTCTTCTTCACATGGTCTAAAATAAAATTAAACTTCTCCAAGTCTAGGATTTTTTTCTTAAAAAATTAAACGCTCACATGCAAGACACCCATTCTCTACTCCTTTAATATGGTAGAAGGCTCCACTATTGGAAAATACTTGTGCTTTCCCATATTTTTAGAAAGACCCAGGAAACGAGATTTTCAATCCCTTCTAAATATCTTTAAAGCAAGACTTGCAGGCTGAAAAACAACTTCCTTACACTAGCGGGTTGCACAACCCTTGTTTGTTCGACCCTAAACACTTTACCAAATTATATAATGCAATACATCATATTACCACCATATATTCTCAAACATATTGACCGATATCAACATAATTTTTAATGGGGTACCACAAAAAATGATTGAATTTAATTAAATTGGACTCAATTAATACTCCACGAGATCACGGTGGTCTTGGGATCAAGAAACTCTCACTCAAGAATAATGCACTTCATGCTGCTTTGGCATGGTGCCTCTTCCATAACCCGTACACACTTTAGGCCTCTATTCTCATAGAAAAATATCAAAAATCAACATTGTTCACCCCCTTAAACCCTTCTTTTATTTGGAGAAACATTTAGAAGGGATAGGGTCACAGTAAAAAGGGTTCACTGTGGAAAATAAGCAATGGATCTTTCATAAATATTTGGCATGACGTATGGATTGCTCTATAATGCCCATTACGCTCTCTAATTGAAAATCCTCTTAATAAGTTTGACAATTGATGGTACGCTAGAAATACGAGTTTTTAGCTACTTTGCACCTTTTATTTGCTACAATTTAATTGTATTTGAGCTAAAATATGGATAATTTATACTCATTACGTGTTTTCTAATGTGTAGGTTGTGATTCCAAGTTAAGGTGTATTTTTAGATCTAAAATAATTATTAAAGGACTTAGAAGTCGGAGTAAAAGTTCAAGGGTTAAATTGGGATTGCGTTCGGAGGTCGAAAACTGAGTATGTACAAGGAAAATGAAAGAAAAAAAAAGTTACATAGAGATGAAATAGTGTTGCCATGTTGGGCAGGCCAATGTAAGTCACCTGGTGACTATGCAATTCAATGTTGTAGCAGAAGGCAACAAAACCAAAGCCTTTGATGATGAGGCTTAATATCACATGCCTAAAGACATGAATGACTAGGAGTTGGACTAAATTCCATCAGGCAATAACTTTGCCAATTTTTCTGAAGACTCCTACTAACGCGACGCGCTGTGCGACACTCACCGCGTCTGTACAAAATATGCATGCATCTTCAAGTGTTGAGTTCTCTAGAAAACTCCACTGCTGCCTCGCATGGCGCATAGCCCCATGCGGTGCGCCTATGCATTTTTATAGAGCTACTTCCTATTTCTGCTAAAAAGGATAATTTCGTTCGGGGATTATTGGGAGATGGCTTAAATACACGGGAAAATACCATTTTCGGGACTTTTGATAGATTTTCGACCTAAGGAGGCCAAGGAGGCTAAGGAGGAGTTGGAAGACACATGCACAAGGATTTCATCATTCATTCCTCACTCAAGATCCGGGTTTGGATTGAATTTATGTTTTTCTATACTTTAGTTATATTTGTGAAGAACTTCTCCATGTCTATGGAGTAGTTCCTTTTGGGTTTTGATGGATTTGGTGTATTAATGTTTGTTTGTGGATTATAACTCTATTTTTATGTATTTGAATCGTTTTTGGAAGATTTAATTATTGCATCTATATTCACTTGTTCTTGTAATCGAAAGAGGCATAACTTATGATATCTTTGCATTATATTGTTGGTTGAGTTCATAGATTCTTCTAAGTAATCGAAAGAGGCTGGTTGAATCATTGATTAAATCTAGTTAGGAGAATAATCGAAAGAGGTTTTTCTAAAGACCGATCCACTACACAATTCTTGCATATCTTCACAGTGCTTAAATTGGGTCATCTCGTGAGGTTAAGACTTAATCGAGAAAGGAGTTTTTCCTGAATGTTTGACTAATAATAGAGTGAATTCGAGAGACTCACTTGAACATTGGAAGTGAATTACCTAGAGTTAGATCCCGAACAATTATCTTGCACTTATTCTGTCAAAACCCTATCCTCTTGAACATTGGAAGTGCATTACCTAGAGACTCACTTAAACATTGGAAGTGAATTACCTAGAGTTAGATCCCAAACAATTATCTTGCACTTATTCTATCAAAACCCTATCCTCTTCCACTGATAACCTTAATTGCTTATTCTTTGTTTTGATAGTCACTAGTCAATCGATGTAGATTTTAGATTCTTAGTTAAATTTTATTATTAATCATATAAATCTCAACTGTTGATCCTACTGGATAGCAATCAAGCTAGAGACTACGACAATACTATTTAAATCCAATCCCTGTGGACACGATATTATACTATACTATTTTTTACTAGCAATCACAATTTAAGTGTGTGTTTTGTGCTCATTAAATTTTGGCGCCATTGTCGGGGATTGAAACCAATAGTATTTGAAATAGTTTGTAGTGCTAATTCATAAATTAGCTTCTAATTTTTTCTTTTATTTTTAGTTTTATTTGGTGAACTTCTCTTCAAGATTTATTTTGTTGAAGAAATCCTAAAGAGCATATTCTTGATATTGAACTCTAAAAGATGTGAAGATGGAGTACAACTATCGTGAGAAAACGGTTGAAGAGTTAGCAGCTAAATATTATCAGCGGTGTGCTATGTGTTTTAAATGCGGTGAAAATCATCTATTTGATTGTCAAGCAGGTAGGTATTCTTCCTATGGTTCATCTTTTGAACGCTCTCACTTTTTCTCTAGTTCGTACAGGTATGAGAATTTTTATGGGCACAATTCTGACTCCGGTTGGGACATGCCATAATTTAAAGTGTGGGGTGGGGATGTAAATAACTATTTATTTTTATTTCTTGTGTGTCTTCTCATTTCTTTTGATTGAAAATTTTAAAGTCGAAGAAAAAAAATATTATTTTCTTTAAGTAGTATAATAATTCCCCCTTAGTGTTTCTTTGTGTCGCTGTTCTTTTTCAAGGGTTTTGTTTGAACCGGGTGTAGTAAGTTTTTTTTAGAAGTGGGAAACCTCGTGTTGTGATTTGAAATGAAAGCAATATTTCTTGACTGTATTATACCTTGAGAATAGTAAGTGCTTTAGTTGTGACGCTTAGGCTCAATTTTTGACTCTTATATAAGCACCTTAAATTGTATGATCTTAACTTTTAACTAGTTTAATTAGAGTGTCTTGATAAGCCCGATCCTGAGTGAGTTTTGTGCCATGTGTGTGTGAGGTTTTGTGTATTTTGTGCATTGCATTTGATATCTGGAACTTGCCCCATGTGTTTGCAAAGTGAAATAGAAGTTTTATTCAGTCTTGGAAGTGATATAGACATTTATTTGTTGAGCTAGTTATATGTTGTTAACCACCTAATTGTTATGTATTCTAGTTGACCCCTTTGAGCATGTAATCCCATTACTTTGGCAACCACATTACAAGCCTTACCCAATTATTTGAATTGACTATCTATTTGAACCTTTTGATCTCTCACAAGCACTTGAAATTGTTATAAACTTTGTAAATGTTAAAGTGTGGGGTGTTGGTTTGGCTTTTGAGTAGAGCTATTGAATTAAGGAGAAATGTGCATTGTGTTAAAAAAAATAAGATCCACTTGAAATTTTGTGGTAATTCTTAATGTATTTGTGCCTAAAGAAGTGGGGAGTTGACATATACTGATGTGAAGGTGGAATTATGGTTTGACATAAGTATGGAGATTTAAATGGTTAAACTGTTTGTATTAAAGTGATTAAGGAGGTGTAGTCAATATATCCAAATGTATCTTACCCATCTCGTAGCCTACATTACAACCAAATAAAGTCCTACTTGATCCTTGACTCAATGATCTCAAGTAGTAGAGTAATACATTACGGGCAAGCTTATGGTACGTCTTTTGTAGCACATGAATATTACTTCTGAGAGTGAGTGAATTCTTTCTATCTTGAGTTCCTGATTGTTGTTAAATTTGATGGTGTATGGAACTACTCTCTATTGTTGTGAGGGCACTTGATTCATGAAGGAGAGGTAATGTCATTGACCTCTATGTTAGAGTAAGTGAACGGGTTGTGAAAAATGTGCGGTACTTGTGAGACAATTCTTGAGGCAAGGATGTTACGGGATTGTGCTTAATCTATTTTAAATATTCTTGGTATGATGAGTTAGGAGAGTTGTTTAAAAAGGTCGAGTCTTTATAAAGTGTAGTTTGATTGCTCGAGGACGAGCAATGGTCTAAGTGTGGAGCGTTGATGGTACGCTAGAAATACGAGTTTTTGGCTACTTTGCACCTTTTATTTGCTACACTTTAATTGTATTTGAGCTAAAATATAGATAATTTATACTCATTACGTGTTTTCTAATGTGTAGGTTGTGATTCCAAGTTAAGGTATATTTTTGGAGCTAAAATAATTATTAAAGGACTTTGAAGTCTAAGTAAAAGTTCTAAGGTTAAATTGGGATTACGTTCGGAGGTCGAAAACTGAGTATGTACAAAGAAAATGAAAGAAAAAAAAAGTTACATAGAGATGAATTAGTGCTGCCACGTTGGGCAGGCCAATGTAAGTCAGCTGGTGACTATACAATTCAAGTTGTAGCAGAAGGAAACAAAATCAAAGCCTTTGATGATGAGGCTTAATATCACATGCCTAATGACGTGAATGACTAGGAGTTGCACTAAATTCCATCACGCAATAACTTTGCCAATTTTTCTGAAGACTCCTACTAACGCGACGTACTGTGCGACACTCACCACGCCGCGTCTGTACAAAATATTCATGCATCTTCAAGTGTTGAGTTCTCTGGAAATCTCCACTGCTACCTCTCATGGCGCGTCGCTCCATGCGGCGCGCATGTGCATTTTTTACAAAGCCACTTCCTATTTCTGCTAAAAAAGGGTAATTTTATCGAGGGATTATTGTGGGATGGCTTAAATATACGGAAAAACACCATTTTTGGGACTTTTGATAGATTTTCGACCTAAGGAGGCCAAGGAGGCTAAGGAGGAGTTGGAAGAACACAATCACAAGGATTTCATCATTCCTTCCTCACTCAAGATCCGGGTTTGGATTGAATTTATGTTTTTCTATACTTTAGTTATATTTGTGAAGAACTTCTCCATGTCTATGGAGTAGTTCCTTTTAGGTTATGATGGATTTGGTGTATTGATAATTATTTGTGGATTATAACTCTATTTTTATGTATTTGAATCGTTTTTAGAAGATTTAATTGTTGCATCTATATTCACTTGTTCTTATAATCGAAAGAGGCATAACTTGTGATATATTTGCATTGTATTGTTGGTTGAGTTCATAAATTATTCTAAGTAATCGAAAGAGGCTGGTTGAATCATTGATTAAATCTAGTTAGGAGAATAATCGAAAGAGATTTTCCTAAAGACCGATCCACTACGCATTCTTGCATATCTTCATAGTGCTTAAATTGGTTCATCTCGTGAGGTTAAGACTTAATCGAGAGAGGAGTTTTTGCTGAACGTTTGACTAATAATAGAGTGAATTCAAGAGACTTACTTGAACATTGAAAGTGAATTACCTAGAGTTAGATCCCGAACAATTGTCTTGCACTTATTCTGTCGAAACCCTATCCCCTTCTACTGATAACCTTAATTGCTTATTTCTTATTTTGATAGTCACTAGTCAATAGTTGTAGATTTTAGATTCTTAGTTAAGTTTTATTATTAATCATATAAATCTCAATTGTTGATCCTCCTGGATAGAACTCAAGGTAAAAACTATTTAAATCCCATCCATGTGGACGCTATATTATGCTATACTATCTTTGACTAGCGAGCACAATTTAAGTGTGTGTTTTTCGCTTGTCAACAATAATGCATATGTTGCAAACTTCATACACAATAAAACATGTAACCTCCACAATACCTCTTTTGTACTTCCCAATACTTTGATTCAATGCATACACAACATACACCTACCTCAATATCCACTGGGACACGATAACATCGTTTGGGCACCCAACTCAAATGCATAGTTCACTGCAAAGTCGAGCTACCTATCATTCCTACAACCAAAAATAAGTATGTCATATAAGTGGATTTGGAAGCTTCACCTTCCCCCAAAAATTGTACAGCAGCAAAGCCTATTCGCACATGATAGAATACCCACTAAGGCCTATTCGCACAAATTAAAAATTACACCAAACATCTTCTACCATATTTCGCAATGACAATGAATAGATCTCACACATATTTATTGACTGCCCAAATGTAATGCACTTTTGGAATCAACTAAATCTGCTCCATATTGTTAAACATCTTCGGATCCACTAACATAGTACACTCCAATGGCTATTTCATATTATACACCTCCAACAACACCTTCCCTAATAAATTACCTGCTTCCACGTTCATTCCCTACTTCCTCTGGCACCTTTGTTTAATGCGCAAATAACTCTTTCAACAATCTATCACAAACAACTGACTGCCAATTAATAACCATACGAGCTTCTGAATTTTTTTTACCTTACCTTTCCTACACATACCACTAAACATAACACCCCTCTGTACATTAAATGAAACCCCCCCAAAGTGGGGCACTATAAGCTAAACACTGACGGTGCCTCAACAAATAGACATGAAGCAAACGGTATTGGAGGTGTTTTTCATGATTCATCAGGCAACTGGGTACTAGGTTTTGCAGGATATGTTTTCCAAGGTTCTATCCTTGAATTGGAACTCAAAGCTTTGCTTAGAGGCTTGAAGCTAGCTTTACACAATCAATTATTTTATTTGTTATTTGGAAATAAGTTTGGATGCTGTTGAACTAATTAATCTCCTATAGAACTCAAATGCCCATCTATCTTCTCTTGTTGATGACTGTAGGTTCATGCTCAAGCAGCTGGCTGACCGACTCATCAAACATGTTTACAAGGAGCAGAATATAGTAGCTGATAAATTAGCAAAGTATTGAACTACCTTAATGGATAGCAGCAATGTGTGCCTCCTTCACTCACCGTCACCTTTTGCCATGGATGCTTTCAAACATACTTTCTTGGAGTGCCAACACATCGCCTAGTCAATGTTTGTTTTTTTGCCTTAAACTCCCACCCTTTCTGTAAATTCATCATAAGCACTAACATCTAGACAACATCGTTTTGTTACTGACCCAGCTAGGGATCAACTTAATAGGGGTTCTTCTGTGAACCCAACCCTAGTAGCTAATTGTACTATTGTAAACTCGGTGCAAGACCTGCCAAATGCACCTAGCTCCCTGCAATCGTCATGTTTTGTTATTAATATAGGTATTTTATCTTTCTGACAAAAAAAAAAACAATACATTGACCATTCAAAATGTACCTAAATATGTATGTTAGCTAACTAAGTTTATATCTCAGCTGAATCTATAAAGAACTTTCCCAAACATAATACAAAAGTGATCACCTCTTAGGTCATTTATGTGGCACTAAATTTAGATAGTAACCATTTATTTTCAAAATCAGACCAGTGGTTAGGAGTTCTAAGGTGGTCACTCGCCACTTAATCTAAAATTCAAACTCCGGTCTAATTTTGAAAAATATTGGCAGACCTTTTTTGGTGTAATAATTTTGTATCCAAAATTCACTGAAAGACTTGTTTACATGTAAAATGGTACAGTTGAATTTGTAACGTGATTTATAGACACGTGAATTAATTTGATCCAGGAATATAAAATAACTAAGAGGAGAAATAAATTGATTAAATTAACTTGAATAAAAACAAGCTTGACTGTGGGATGAGCTTCTCTGGAAGCAATAATAAGAACAAACTCTAGAATAGAAAGAGAGAATATTGTTAATAGAATAAGAGCAGGTTTTTTTTTTTTTTTTTGCGTACAGATGTTTTGTGTCCTACAATGAATACAAGTTCTTCTATTTATAGCTCAATTCAGGGAGACAAGATTCCCGAATCAAGCTCTTCTTTAATATGAATAATACATCTCTTGATGGTTGTATAACGACTGGGTATTAATTCAAAGATATTTTTGTTACGGCTGCTCATTGAATGCTATCTTTTCCACCCGATATTTTCCTTTCAGATCTTCGTCCCTGGTTCCAATTCCTTCGAAACTTATTTAACACCGGTCACATGCTCGTTACCGGTGCCAGCTATTTACTGACTCATATCTTACTTGTCTTTACTTCCACCTATCGTTCATCAAGTTTACTCCATACAGATAGTCTCCCTACTTTTTGGCGACAAAATTTTATGTTACCGGGAAGCAGATAAGACATCTTTTCCACGTAGAAAAATTCTTGAACAGTTTCTGACACTTGAAAAGACACACATCTCCTTGCATTTAATGAGTCGAACACATGTTATCCTCTGATTCGGTAAATATTTTTGCCAATTTTCTAGATAATAGTGACCATGAATTCTGCCACCTCTCATCATTTTTACCTTTCACTTTTACAAACTCTTCTTCTTCGAATTTCCTTGAAATATTTCTGCAAACCTTTCTTTCCCAATAAAATTTCTTTACTAAGATTTTCTATCATCATGTCTTCTACTACCTATTTCCCCGGAAACTCAGGCATTTACATCGGTGATGGCCCTTCTAAGAAGAACAAAACTAAAAAAGTCGATGTCGGTCCTCCTACTACCAACACAATCATATCCTCTCAACTAAACTCTTAGACAAATCTTCAAGTACAAAAGGAACCTCTCAACCCCAAAAATGACAGAAATTGGCGTGTCTGCAGATATCTTTCTTCCATTCGTCCTGCTAGTATTTCTGTTGTGAAGAAAGATTGTGACTGGAAAAATATTTAAATCTTAGCCCCCAATAAAGTGGAAAGGGTCAACTTTAGCAAACCAAGGTTCATGTATGTTTACACATGCCTTTTTTCTTTAAGAATGGGCCAAGAAATTGATTCCATTATTTTAGAGTTTTGCCACAACTACCAAATATGCTTGGCTCAGATAATCCTGTCAATGTGGAGTACGGTGGCTCTCTTCTGGGTATTGTGCTCCTGGGTCGTAGAAACCCTCACTCTTGCTCATTTGATCAAACTTTACTTTCCAAAGAATTTCTGTGGAGGCATGATCAAATTCAGCAAACGCGGTCACTATGCCATCATTACCAGTATCGATAATGATAGTGACCGTGGTTGGATGGAAAGGTTCATTGTCATTGCCACCAGGGACATTCTTCCGGCGACATCACCTTATATCCCTGAATCTTTGAACTTTACTCGTAAGTTTTTCAGATATCCCTTTACTACCGTGTTAAGAAAATCTCCTCTTTTGCTAATTTTTATTTCTCTTATTTCAGCTACCCGTTAGGTTCCACCATCAGTTTGAAACCTAACCCACTGGGTACAGAAGATTTTAGATGTTTCCACA
Source organism: Nicotiana tabacum (assembly GCF_000715075.1). Lineage (NCBI taxonomy): Eukaryota > Viridiplantae > Streptophyta > Magnoliopsida > Solanales > Solanaceae > Nicotiana > Nicotiana tabacum. Next base: position 91,099,167 of record NC_134102.1, read on the forward strand.
CTGGATTCTCATAGGTGGAAAGAAATTTCACCCAAATTCAATTGGAAGGCCAAGAGCCATGGTAAATAAAACTTCTCTTTTCCCTTTTCAATCTTCAACATGACGTAGTGCAAATTTGCTTATTCAATGTCATAATACGCACGCCTTCTGAAGGGGTCTTCTATATGTTTCGTTGTTGAGTTTTCCCATGACCCAACAGTGGCCCAAAAACAAATTCAAGCAATCATTGACTGGAAGAGGGCTCGTGATGCCGCTCTTACTTTTGGTAAAGGCCCATCCCCCTGAGTCCCAGTCTAAGGAGAAAAAACCAAAAAGAAAACATACCTTCAAAGGTGAGACTCGGGAGAAGCCTTCAAAAAAAGAAGCTCAAACTGGACCAACCACAATAGTCCTTGATGAAGATAAAACCGAGGGTGACGACGAGGCAGTGTTTCTTCAAAGGAGAAGAAGAAGGTCTCCCCCTGCTCAACCGGGAGAAATTCAAGAACTCTTTGTGAAAATCGAAACAGTTGAAAATGCTTAGTCTCATTTCTAGGCTCCCATTGTTGCTTTCGGTCAGAGGAGTTTTATCTCTGATACTCCTCCACCTCCTACTTCAACACCAGCTGCAGCACCAACAACTCTTTCCTCACCACCGGCCCCAACTGAACAAATGGAAGATGTTCTTAACCGATCATGGGAATATTGAGAACACTTTCCCAACAACTGTTCAAAACCATGATGGTAAACGCGTAATCACTCTTTCGATTTCGAAATACCACTTACTCTCCAAGTCAATGGGATTTGCCAACTACTTGAAGGCTTTTGCTTTGAACAAGGACCAGTGGAAGATGGAAGCCTTTTCTGCAGAATGCCTGATTAATAATAACATGCATTTCTCTACTCAGTTATCATCTTATACTTCTTTATTCCCTTTTCTATTGCTAGACATAATCCTTAATAACTTCAATCTTTAACCTTTTAGGCTAACCTCCTTGCCTCTAAGGGCTTGCAAAGATAATCCAAGCTAAATAAGAACTTGCTGCTGAACGGGATCGAATCGCTGCTGAACGAGATCAACTTGCTGAGCGTCTCCCGACTTTAGAAGTAACACTCACTACAATGGGAAAACTTGAAGCCCGATTAGAGCAATATGAGCAAGAAAATATAGTTCACAGTCGAGAGGCCACTTAACTACATAAAGAGCTTGAATAGTTGAAGTCCAAGCGGGCTGAGCTACAGGATACCGTGACTGTGGCAGCGGAACGTGAGTCTACTTCCATGGAACAAATCAATAAATAGAAGCAAGCTTACGTTTTAAAACTGATGAGGCTACTGCTGCCGAGGAAAAGAAAGCTAGAATGGAGTAAAGGTTCAAAAAGGTCATGGAGCAGAACCGCGAACACGCGAGGACAAATACTAACCTTTGCTGGACCTATGGCATCGTGAGTTGAAAACGAACATCTGCATTCCAAAATCAAGAAGCTTCAAGCCAAACTCTAAGATCAAGAAGATTTTTTCCTCATTGAGAAAACCTAAGTTATTTATCACATGAGAAGGAAGACTTTGGATGAGGCCAAAGAAGGCATTGAAAATATGGATGGCTGCATCGCTGAAGCACTTGAATTGGAGACAACTGTCTTTGATAACATTTCTGCTCGGCCCACAACTTCAAGCTCCTCAAGCACAAGTTCTGAGTCCTCAAGAACCGGAGAGGAATCTGAAGAAGAAGATAGGGATAATAATGAAAGTACTGAACCAAATGTGTTACAATCTTCATCTTTAAAAGATGTAGCAAAGTCTTCTCTTCTTTTGGATTCCGACAGCAAAACTAAATGTATAATATATATATATATATATATATATATATATATATATATATATATATATATATATATATATATATATATATATATATATATAGTGTAACTATGCCGAAACTTCTATTGAGTTTGGCTTTTTAAGAAATAAAAGACATTTTTTGCTTAGTTTCTATGCAAAAAATATATTTTTTTATTTGATAAAGTTTGAGAATGTTTTACATCCGATAATTTTAATCTTGAGCATTCATACTTCCGGTATTTTCCCCTTAACTATGAGAGTTTTATAAGAGAGGACCCTTATGTTTACGGTGCTCTTGAAGAGGACATCTCCTGTTCATTCCGACACAAACATTTGAAGTTTAACTAACTTTCAAATGAAAAACGATCTTAACATATCACTTGGACATTAAATAAGATAAAAATAAAAAGACTTTGATTTATTCCTTACATTTCTAAAAGTACATTTACATGAGCAATAATTCACTTAAGTAAATAAAGCTGCCAATACATGTGGCTAATTTGTACTACTTATTTCTACGGGGCTGATCATGAAGTTCCCGGTCCTGATAAGATACATCTTCTAGCTTTAAGAGTCTCCTATCTTCATGACCCTTTTAGTGCTCTGATACACAATAGTTCCCCCCAGTGTTCGGATTCTCATACTGGATTTCTTCATATCATCAATGATCTTTTTTTCTAGTATGTTTTACATTGCTGCCTCATTAAAAACCTTACCAGAAAAACTCAATTGGGACAAAAACTAGACGAAGAGAAAAAGAGCGCAGCACATACTTTTAGTATCAACAAGGATCTTCAACAGTAATACCTTTTGAGGTAAGTCATGTTCTAATTGCTTGGTTTTCTAACTGATATGAACCTTTACCAGTTATAGCTGAAATCTGGTAAGGTCCTACCCACGTTGGTCATATCTTCATAGCCTTAACATCTCGGGTACTTTGAGTCACTTTCTGCAAAACCAAATCTCTGACTTTGAAGTATCAAAGATTTGCTCTACGATTATAATATCTTTCCATCCTTTGCTTTTATATCTCCATCCTCACATATGCTAAATTCCGACGTTCTTCAAGAAAATCCAGCGTAATCAGCATTGCTTCTTTATTCGCCTCCTCGTTTTCCAAAGAATACCTTATGGTTGGTTCCTTGATCTCCGCCTGAATCAAAGCTTCTTCGCCGTACACAAGGGAAAAGGGTTTTTCTCCTGTGCTTAACTTCGTCGTTGTTCGATACGCCCATAGCACTCCCGATAACTCTTCGGCCAATTGCCTTTAGTATCCTCTAATTTCTTTTTGAGGTTTTGAATTATCACCTTATTGGTTGACTCTGCTTATCCGTTAGCACTTAGATGATATGAGGAAGATGCGATCATTTTGATCTTTAATCCTTCCATAAACTTTCTGACTTTGGAACCTATAAATTGTGGCCTATTGTCACAAGCAATTTTTTTTAATACTCCAAACTAACAAATGATATGATCTCAAATGAAATCAATCGCTACTCGCTCTCCAATCTTTTTGTAAGCACCTGCTTTAATCCATTTAGTGAAATAGTCAGTTAAAACTAAAAGAAATTTTACCTGCCCGGGCCTTTGAGGCAAAGGATCAACTATGTCCATATCCAATTTCATTAATGGCCATAGTGACACTACCGAATGTAGAAAATCTACCGGATGATGCACTAATTTGGCATGATGCTGACACTTATCACATTTTTGTACAAATGCCTTCGCGTCTTGTTCTATCCGGGGCCAATAGTAACTAGCCCTTATTAATTTAAGAACCAACGAGTCCGCAAACCTCTTCATGAACTTCTCTCATCACATAATCAGCCACTAACATTCTTAAACATCGAGCCAATGGTCCTTAAAAAGATCTTTAGTATATTTGACCATCAATAATGCAATAACGAGCAACTTTAGTTCGTAGCGCCCGGGAGGCTTTAGAATCTTCAGGCAATTTTCCATGTCTTAAATATTCTTTGAACTCATCTCTCCAATCCAGATTTAGTTGGTTGAGTTAACTTCGCAATACCCATTCACGTCCAATAATGAGTGCAATAGCTGAACAACCTTCTTTCATTTTTGTGGACGGCCCTAAATTGGCCAACGCGTCTGCCTCCACGTTCTCCTCCCCCGAGATGTGAATTACCGACCATTTTCTAAATCAGGAAAGCAAGACTTGAACAAAGTACTGCTACATGCACTCCTCTTTGGTGTCAAAGACTCTGTATGCCTGATTCACTACCAGTTGTGAGTCGCACTTTATCTTAATCACCATGGAGCCTAGTCCCCTAGCTAATTCAAGTCCTGCAACCAAAGCCTCATGTTCGACTTCATTGCTAGTAAAAGGAAGAGTTCTAGTGGCCTGTTTCAAGGTCTCTCCCGAAGGAGTGATTAATACTATCCCAAGACCGGACCTTTTTACGTTAGAGGCTCCATACATAAAAAGAGTTTATACACCTGAGGCGGTTCGCGACACCAGAACTGCTTCTTTTACAACTAAAGGAATCATTCCCGGACTAAAGTCAGCTACAAAATCGGTCAAAACTTGTAACTTAATGGCAGTTCGAGGTTTATATTTGATATAAAATTCACTTATTTTAACTGCTCATTTATCCAATCGACCCGATAATTCAGGTTTATGAAGGACGTTCCTCAAGGGAAAAGTCGTCACAACGGCTATTGGGTGGCACTAAAAGTAGGGTCTAAGCTTTCCAGAAGCAACTACAAGAGCTAGAGCCAACTTTTTCAGGTGCGGATAATGTGTCTTTGCTCCTGACAGTATTTTACTAATGTAATAAATAGGTAATTGCATACCTTCTTTCTCCCGAACCAAGATTGCACTCACTGCAACTTTCAAAACAACTAAATAAATTAATAATTGTTCACCCTCCTTCTGTTTGGACATTAGTGGAGGTACCTTTTTAGGTCTCTCAACGCTTGCTGACATTCCGGAGTCCGCATAAAATCATTCTTCTTTTTCAAAATTGAAAAGATATAATGATAATTTTTTGATGACCTTGATATGAATCTGCCAAGGGCTGCCAACCTGCCAGTCAATCTTTGCACTTCCTTCACACTTGTCAATTGGTCAAGTATATCCTTTATGACCTTAATCTTGTCGGAATTTACTTCAGTTCCTCTTTGAAAATCAAGAAGCCAAGAAACTTTCCGGACCCAACTCCAAAAGCGCGTTTCTCCGGGTTGAGTTTCATATTGTATTTTCTCAAAAAATCGAATGTCTCTTATAAATAAGTCAAATGACTTCCTGCACTAAGAGACTTAACCAAAATATCATCAATATAAACTTCCATAGTTTTACTGATTTGACGTTCAAACATCTTATTAACGAGCCTCTGATAAGTGACTCCAACATTTTTAAGCTCGATAGGCATCACATTATAGGAATAAATGCCAAAATTTGTGATGAATGGGGTTTTTTCTTGATCCTTTGTGTGGATCCTCATTTTATTATACCCGAAATATGCATCAAAAAAACTCATCAATTCATGCCTGACTGTAGCATCGATCATTTGGTCAATGTTTGGCAATGTGAATGAATCTTTAGGGCATGCCTTATTTATATATTTATAATCTATACACATTCTAAATTTATTATTCTTTTTAGGAACAAAACACTACATTAGCAAGCCAAATCAGGATAATTCACCTCATGAACTGAACCTATATTTAATAACCGGGTTACCTCCCCTTTAACAAACCCATTCCTGACCTCAGCTGTCAGTCATTTCTTTTGCTTCACAGGAAGGAAATTGGGGTCCAAACTTAACGTGTAGATCCACATCTAGTGGAATAACTGTCATATCAGAATGATACCATGCAAACAAGTCAAGTTAGCTTTTAAAAACTCAACAATTTTAAGCATGAGTTCGGGACTCAATCCCGTTCCCAGGTAAACCTTTTTATCCGGGAACTCTGCGAACAAAGCGATTTCTTCTAGTTCCTCTGCGATCGACTTTGTGGCATATGCTTCTTTCGGTACCTGAAAGGATCTAGGCACTGATAATAATATGATATCTCTTCCTCTCCAACACCTTCTTTCAGATCTTGAAGGGCAGCAAACATCGGTTCCTGTAGTTTCTATTTGCTCGTTCCTTCCGCTTTGCTGCTGGATAAGGTGACTACATTCATTTCCCTCACAACTGGTTGATCACCTCTAATCTGCTTCATCCTATCCGGTGTAGGGAACTTCAGCAGTTGATGGTAAGTCTATGGAACAACCTTCATTTCATGAATCCATGGCCTTCCAAGGATCACGTTGTATCCCATATTGCCATCCACCACCTCGACAAAGTATTCTTCGTCACGCCTTCGGCATGTATGGGCAATAAAATCTCCCCTCGAGTTGTAACACTTGTTAGGTTGAACCCGGCCAGAAGCTTTATTGTCGAAACTATATTTCTGATTAACTTTTTCTTGTTCCAGAACTCTCAGTAGGATAATATTGGCTGAACTACCTGGATCAACCAACACATATTTAATTTTAAAAATCTAAAACGTTAATTAATATTACCATAGCATCGTTGTGCGGTAAAATAAGGCCATCAATGTCTTCATCCACGAAGGTAATTTCATCATCTTCTGATGCTTATCAGACTCTTTTGCCATGAGTTACTGATATCTTTGTCTTTTTTGCTGACGAAAACGTCACCCCATTTACTTCAACTCCTCCAAAAAAACATGTTTATTGTTAGGCGAGGTGATCTTGCAGCCAGTTTGGCTGGTTTTGTAGCATCTTGATTCCTCCCATAATTGTTCTTGGTTCGATCACTTAGAAATTCTCTAAAATGATCATTCTTCAATAACGTTGCATCCTCTTCACAAAGATTTTGGCAGTCCCCAGTCTTGCGGCCATGCGTTCCGTGAAATTCACACCATAGATTAGGATCCCTTTGACTAGGATCTAACCGAATTGATTTTAAAATTCTTGCCTCCTTGATATTTCTCATAGTTGAAACTAGTTCTACCAAGCTAAGATTAAAGTTGTAATCAGATAACGGGGGATATGCTAAATCCGAGACCCTGATGGTTCTTTCTCCTACAAAGGCCTGCTACTCTGACCTCGATCCGTCCTTCTATCCGCTACAAATCTTTCCAAAGACTGCGAACCCTTAAATCCTCGCACATAAGCTCTTTCATAAGGCTGGAAACGATTCTTGGAAGACCTTCGGTCTGCATCGAAATCACTTCTTGTAAGGCCCCATAAAATTTTACCTAAAACCTGGGTTTTTGTGGTGCCGAAGTAGACTTATGTGTTGACAAAGCTCAACGCGGTTCAGACTTTTTGGGTTGAATAATGCGTTGGGGAGTTGAAAAAATATTTTGGAAGTGCAGGGCATTTTCTGCGGCCCATTCTGCCGACCGCAGATCTGCCGCAGACTGAGGCAGAAATCTGGGCATTTTTTTTGGATCATTATGCGGCAGCATAATCATTTTGGGGGCCGCATAACCCATCATAGACCTAGCACAAAAAATTTTGGAGGCCAGTTCTACGGCGCATTATGCGACCGCGGAATAGGTCTGCTGATCGCAGACCTGTCGCAGAGTGAGGCAGGGGTGCCCAGTTCCGGAGGGCTATTATGCGGACCGCAGAAGCATTATGCGGTTGCTTATGCGACCACAAATCTGTGTCGGAGTTCATATTTCTAATTTAATAACCCGACCCCATTTCATTTTATCTAGCCATAGGGGTCATTTTTGAGGGGTTATGTGATATTTTAGAGTGATGAGAGAGCTATCCTAGAGAGAGAAAGGGGAGGATTCAAGGATTTCACTACTCAAATTGGATCAAGCCTTGGAATTTCATCAAGAGGAACTTGCTAGGATTTCTAAAAGGTAAGAATTTCTTCCCCCAATTCTCCAATTTCGAATTTGGGTAGAAGATGGGTAAATGGGGAGTGTGATTCTTGGGTGTGAGAGTAGTATTTATACATGCATGTACCAATAAGGTTTGTGGAAAGATTGTTGAACTCAAATGGGTAAAGATTGAGTTTTGGAGTAAAGGAAATCTTGTGGTAGAACCTTGTAATCAAATTTGCACATCTAGTATTTGATAAAATGCTCAAATGAGCTGAAACTATGAATATCTTCCTAATTTGTGTTCAATTTTTGTTATGTCTCAAAATAGATTAAAGTTGCTAGAATTTTCGGAACATTGTAGTAATTTAAGGAAAGCTCAAAGCGAGGTATGAAGGCTAAAATCTTCTTCTAGTATCGGAATTCCCGAATCCTTGTAAACTTCTATCACGTATAGTTGAACTTGAAACGCTATTGATGTGGGGTATTCAAACTAGTAAAAATGATTCCCGATTGGCATAACGTGTTAGAGCCTCCGTGTGTTAATGATTCTCTATTATTGATTTAATTATGTTATACCCCCTTTTTGGGAGGAGATCTTGTATGAAATCAATGTGATTAAACACTTATTTCTCATATGATGAGACCTTGTGAACTTATACTTGCTTAGGCCAAAAGTGCCAAATAGTTGATTTAAAAGGGAACTCTCTTGTACAAACTATTATCGTTTTGGAAATTCGAAGTGTGGCATTGTGAATACACCTCCACCAGCATATATTGGGGTAAGACGGCAAAGCTGCTTTGTGTAGAGTTGTTGTATTGTGAATACACCTCCACCCGCATACATTAGGGTGAGGTGGCAAGGCCGTTTTATGTAGAGTTTATGGCATGGTGAATGAACATCCACCTGCATACATTGGGGTGAGGCGGCAAAGCCGCTTTGTATAGAGTTTCCGATAGTGTGACTGCACCTCCACCCGCATATGTTGGGGTGAGGCGGCAGGGCCACTTTATGTAAAGGTAGTTGTAGAGGATCCTCGACTGATGAATTTATAAATGTTATTGAAAGCTCTTAATAAATATGCTATGGCTTTAACGACTAACTAAGCCTTTTATTGTTACCATGATTCATCATAGTCATATTGTATTTCCAAGTCCTTGCATATGTGTTTGGTTTTCGTACTAGTACTATTCGACATGTACTAACGTCCCTTTTTTCGGGGGCGCTGCGCTGCATCTTTAACGGATGCAGGTGATTCCATAGCAGGTGGTATTGATCATAGATAGCAGCACACCCTCTCCTCAGCTGACTTGGTGAGCCCCACTTCATTCCGGGGTCATGTATCTCTTGTTCCATGTACATAGTGTTTTGAGGTATAGCCGGAGCCTTGTTGCTGACACTGTCGTAATACTCTTTTGTTTTTGTTAGAGGCTCCATAGACATAATGTGGGTTGTATTCTGGCCCCTTCAATACCGACGGTGCTTCCGGGATCTAATCTATCAGGTCGTGGAATTCTTTAGCATTGTTATCCATCCGATCATTCATTTCCCTCATGAATCTCATGAGCTAGGTTTTAAAAGGATCATTTATGTTGTTGTTGTTCTCGGATCCACTACCTACACCACTTTCTTGATTTTTATTAAAATCGAACTCCTCCCGCAAAGCAACGTTACCAGTTCTTAGCGTTATTTGATTTATAGGCACGCTGGGAGGGGCCCGAACTCCTCCATTAGAATTATTGGAGGCAACCGAAAGTGCTTGCTGAAGCTCCGTCATTATCCGATCTTGTCTTGTCTTGAGAGATAGTTCATGATTTCTCTTTGATGCGCTCTCAAATTTTTTATTATTTCAACAATAGGTACACCGTCCATATCATCAAGATTTGGACTTCCCACATGCCAAGGATTTCGTTCTTCGCAAACCAGAGTTGTCTCATCTTCTTCGATGCGAGTTTCACTAGTTGAATCATCATGCTGGAACATATCCTCACACTCATTATTTGTTCCAACATTGAATGAGTTATTCACATCGTTAGCTGCCATATCTGATTTTATTTGACTAAAGAAAAGCGTCAAAATGCATTAGTAACAGATGAATAGATCAAAGTAATAATACAATTGTCTATGCCCAACGGCGGGCGCCAAACTATGTACCAGTAAAATGATACAGTTAAATTTGTAACGTGGTTTATAGACACGTGAATTAATTTGATCCTCTTGATGGCTGCATAACGGTTGGGTATTAATGTAAAGATTGTTTGTAATGACTGCTCATTGAATGGTGTCTTTTTCAACCGATATCTTCCTTAGCCACTCAAAACGTTTTACATAATACACCCATGCGGTCCAAAATATTTACCCTGACTTTCTACTGACATTTCCCTTTTTCCATTAATTGCTTTTTGTCTCTTTGTATTTTCTCTCTCATGTTTTTTTTCTATTTATCCTAACTTTTCCTTGCCATTCCCTTTCTCCCATTGATTACTTTCTCCCTTTTTCCCATTAATTACTTTATATCTTTTTGTGTTTTTCTTCTCCTATTTTTCCTACATTGCACGTTATTAATCTTTTCAACGTATGTGCTTTTGTTTGAAAGCTTCAAGAGCTTCTTTGTATTTTTTCCATGCATTCATAGATCAAGATACCCCGATCCAAAACGTTTCATTAATGAACTCCATGGATAAATTAACTCTTCAATCACATACAGAGGTGGTTCCAAGATTTAAGTTTAATGGGTTCAACTTATAAGGTTTTAGCATTGAACTTATTATAGTGTTAAAATTTTGGGTTCAATCTAATACTTGTTGAGATTTTAATAGGTTTTACATATAAATCTATACTTTGTGTCGGAAGTTATGGGTTCAGTTGAACTCGTATCCAAAACACTACATCCTCTCTTAACCACATACTGCGATTAACTAAATCTGAGGATTAATATTACTAGGACTTATTATATGATACACAATCTAATGACAGAGAAAAAATGAAATAAAATATTTAAAAAAAAAAGAGCTAACAAAATGATATATTGTAATAATATGCAATATTTCAACTGAAACTTGAATAAAAACACATTTACCCAACAATATACCGCTACGGTATCACATTATATTGTATACAGTTATACTACAACAGTATACTATAATAGTATACATATATACCGAAATGATATACTATAATAATATGCAACTTTTCAGCAAAAGTTTAAATTAAAACACAGTTGCCCAACAATATACCCCTATTGTATCACAATATACTGTAAGAGTATACTATAATAGAGTAAATAGATATACTGCAATGGTATACTATAATAGTATACATATATACCGAAATATTATATGGGTAGAATCAGGGTAATTATTTTGGTTTCTATAGGTAACCCCGTATATATCCCAAGTATAAGACTACTAAAGTGACCACACGGTTATAGTTGGGTGGTCTAGCAAATTTTTGGGCTAACATATGGGTCTTTCCTCAGTATAAGGTGGAGCTAAAATCCTTCGGGAAATTGCTCAATTTTCCTTCCTTGCCTAGCTCAGAATAGATTTAAAAATAAAAAAACAGGTACTCCTAAAAGATAGAGAGGGGATAGGGTGAAGAAAGAAAGTTACTAACAAAAAGAAATCAATTTTAGGTATGACCTCTTTAAGGCATTTCAAACTTTAATTGGTTCCAACCAAGTAGAGCACTAGCGCATAGCATTGTCAACGTGGCCCATCTAAAAGATTAAAAGTGTCTTCAAGCATGAAAGAAAGATTCAAGAGCAAAGACTATACAAAAGGGAATTGATTAAAGGCTATCTTTTGCTTGCACTTAGAATTGTATAAAAGCTAGCTTGTTTTTACTATCATTGACCATCACAGTGCTTATTAAAATTCCCAAAAAGCTTTCACTTAAATCCAATGAATTTTGACTATATTTTTATGGACTTATGGGCCCATATGTATGATGCCTGTTTTTTTTTTCTTTTTCATTTTTCACCATGTGTTCGATATTAGTATTAGGGTACGGATAAATTTAATTCGTGTCTGAAAGTTCCATATTGGAGGGTAAAACGTTCTCGAGCAAAGATGATTTCGCACTCAAGACTCAAACTTGAAGCTCCCGTTTGGCCATAGATTTTGGCTTCATTTTTTCAATTTTTTTTTTAAAACATTGTTTGTTTATGAAATATGATCATGTTTTGAGAAAAAATTTCAAATTCCAAAAAACTGGTTTAGGGTAGTTTTTGGGTGAACTTCTACTCACAAAACTTCAACTTTTTTCAAATAAAATATATGTCCAAACAAAATTTCAACTTTCAAAAATTATTTTTTAACACACCTTTAAAATTCTTTTTTTAAGTTTCAATCATATCTATATCCAAACTATAACGAAATCTAAGTTACGTTCTATACATGTTTGGTCATGATCAAAGGTTCACATTTCTATAATTAATTTCAATGGGGCTGGGGGAGTCCATCACTTGTCTTGTGTTAATAAAATCGACAACTTTTGGAATGATAGAGGTATAATTTGCACAAATGATAAACTGAAAAACATGGTTGTCATTTCCAAAGTCCACTTTGTTTGCTTACAACCAAATAATAATTCGAAATGACTGATATAATGACAACCTCAATAGTTAATCCTCACATTTCAACTAAAAATGATACTCGATCCGGTCTACAATAAGTGATTTTTTTTAGATGTTTTCACATTGATTAAGAAATTTATTTTTTAACATTAATTAGCAATGAAATTGAACGTATTAATACTTATTAGCTCTTCACATAAACACCCCTAACACATACTCCAACATTATTTACTCCAAGGGCAATGTAGGAAAAAAAATAATTAATTCATTCTTAAAATCTGAAAAAATCACTTATTTTGGATCACAAGACAAAAAAAATACTTATTTTGAACCGGACGGAGTAGTAAATGATAGTTTCCCTGGTCCACCACATATGATTATGACCAAAGAATGTATAGAAGTAAGGGATGCATTTATGGAGTAAATAATAAATAAGAGAATAGCATACTTTATTTTAAAATTATGTGATGTACTTTATTCCAAATGAAAATGTCAATTGATAGAAGAACAAACCTTACAACTTTTAGAAATGAAATCTGAAAGAAATTAGATTTTGGCAATAGTACAATATAATGAAACTTGTAAGTAGCTATTACATAGATTTGATACCTCTAGCCGTTACAATTTAAGGTGAGTAAGAATTCACAAGGTGAAGTGTATTTTTTTTCTTTTTCTTTTTTGACTGCACACAAGGTGAATTTCTTTCTTCTTAGTTGCCATCTTTAAAATTGTAATCCTTTAAGCAAAATATTTTTGTAATTGAAACTTAAAATAATCGATAATTCACACAATTATTTATCTTTGTAATTAATTCATTTACAATTATCCATATAATATAATTATACCAACTCTTTCACTCCCCCCCCCCCCCGGAAAAAGGGGACTGTAACACTCTTTTCTCCTGTTATAGTCAAGGAATACTTATTTATGTAAATAACTTTTCGTAAATGAAGAATCTCTAATTATTGATGAGAAACAAATTACAAGATTAAAATCTTTTTAAGTAAACAAATTTAGCCATTATTGATGGAAATGACAGTAGGTGAGGGGTGTGTGGGAGTAAACTTAACCAAAGATCAATAAACCACATGAGGCAACGTAAAGCCTGCTTAAAGAGGGACAAGAATCTTGCTAAAAGCTAAATAATGGAGAACAGTAGGAGACCTAAATGAATGTGTAGTTACTTTTTTTTAAAAGATAAAAAAGGAAAAAAAATGTCTATTTACTTTTTGACCAATATATTAATGTCTATGTACTATCTATCGAGCAACCCCATGAGGTCAATGAACTGAACTTATAAAAGGAGGATAGCTCAAAAAAGCTTTGGAATCCTATGCAAGTTTTATGTTAATTTTGTTTAATTGGAATTTCACACCAATAATCGTAGGCCCTACTTTTCATAACTGAGAATATTGCTTCTTTTTCTCAGCAATCCTAATCCAGTTTCGCCCAACACAAGAATGTGCTTGCTCCACAAATAAGTTAATGCTTGCTCCACCATGGAGGGTGGACGATTGTTCTTCTTCAACACTGGGTGCTATATATATATGCAGCAGTTGTTGAAGAAAGACACACAACACACAAGAAACAAACTGAAAATCGCTCAACAGATTTGGCTATACATTGCACTCCTTTCTCTCAGCATTTCCATACGATTTTCTGAGTTTCTACTCCCTCATTCTGCATTGTTTTTAACTTCAAACAAAGCAACTGTAAGTGTAATTTGCTACCGAACTTTGTGTTCGCTGAAATACTGGGGTTTGAAGTACCGCTACACCAGTGTGTGATTCGTTCTATCCTGGGAGAAAATAATCCATAACCTTGGGTACTAGGAGGGGATTAAATTCCTTAAGGAAACACTGTGAATTCAGTGGGCTCGAATTAATTACGGTTTCATTACGTTAACTTATATTTTGCAGAATTATTATTTACAAATACAACAATATTGGCGGAACTAACAATCTTAAGGAATTTAATATTTATTTCTGTATTTGTGTTATTCTTATTATTCTGCAAACTAAAACCTTTGTGGTTTTGTGTACTCCCGTTTTGGAGAGTAAAGCCTTCGTGGCATTTTGTTGGAAATTAAAATCTACGTGATTTTTACTCCAGTTTTAAAACGTTTATTAAACGTTTGTTTGTGTCATTCTTTTACAGAAAAAAAAATGACGACTGAAAGCGAAAACCAAGCTGTTCCGATGGTAACTGCCAACGCATCGACAAGCCGAACACCGGCGTTGGCACCGGCAGAAAAACCCGAAAAATTTTCCGGGATTGATTTCAAGCGCTGGCAGCAGAAGATGTTCTTCTACTTAACTACGTTATGTCTACAGAAGTTCATCAAGGAAGATGTTCCTGATCTGCCAGATAAAACTCCAGAGAATGAACGCTTTCTCGTGATTGAAGCGTGGAAGCATTCTGATTTTTTATGCAAGAATTATATTCTTAGCGGACTGGATGATAATCTGTATAATGTATACAGTAGCGTGGAGACCTCAAAAGAATTGTGGAATGCGCTTGAAAAGAAATATAAAACTGAAGATGCCGGAATGAAGAAATTCGTTGCCGCAAAATTTTTGGACTACAAAATGGTAGATAACAAGTCTGTTATTACCCAAGTCCAGGAATTGCAAGTGATTATTCATGATCTACTTGCTGAAGGTCTTGTCATCAACGAAGCATTCCAAGTAGTAGCAATGATTGAGAAGTTGTCTCCGTTGTGGAAGGACTTCAAAAATTATTTGAAACACAAACGAAAGAAAATGTCCCTTGAAGATCTCATTGTTCAGTTGAGAATCAAAGAGGATAATAAAGCTGCTGAAAGGAGAGGCCGTGGAAATTCAACAATAATGGGAGCAAATATTGTTGAAGCTAACAAAAAGAGGAAGAAGGCTTCTGGTCCGAAATACAACCCAAGCAAGAAGCGGTTCAGTGGAAACTGCTACAACTGTGGGAAAATCGGATACAAATCTACGGAGTGTCGTGCTCCGAAGAAAGACAAGAAAAGGGGTCAAGCAAACATGGTAGTAAAGCATGATGATGTTGATAACTTGTGTGCCATGCTTTCTGAATATAACTTGGTGGGAAATCCTAAACTGTGGTGGTTTGATTCAGGAGCCACTCGCCATGTTTGTGCAGTTAGAGAAGCTTTTGCTACTTATACTCCTGCTGGACCCGGAGAGACAGTTTATATGGGAAATGCTTCAACAGCAAAAGTTGAAGGATATGGAAAGATATTTCTGAAAATGACTTCTGGCAAGGTCATGACTTTGAACAATGTCCTTCATGTTCCCGAAATGAGAAAGAATTTAGTCTCTACCGGACTTCTTGTTAAGCACGGTTTTAAGTGCATTTTTGTGTCCAACAAGGTTATCATTAGTAAGAATGAAATATTTGTAGGAAAAGGTTACCTCACCGAGGGCCTTTTCAATCTGAATGTAATGGTTGTGAAAAACAATAATAATATTTCAGCTTCTTCTTACTTACTTGAGTCAAATAATTTATGGCATGTACGTTTGGGTCATGTCAATTATAAAACCTTGCGGAAAATGATTAACTTGGAAGTACTGCCCAAGTTTGAATGCAAAAAATCAAAATGTCAAACATGTGTGGAATCTAAGTATGTTAAACATCCTTATAAGTCAGTTGAAAGGAATTCAAATCCTTTAGACTTAATTCACACAGATATTTGTGACATGAAGTCAATACCATCTCGCGGTAGAAAGAAGTATTTCATAACTTTTATTGACGATGGTACTCGATATTGCTATGTTTACTTACTGAATAGTAAAGATGAAGCAATAGACGCATTCAGGCAATACAAAAATGAAGTTGAAATGCAACTTAACAAGAAAGTAAAAATGATAAGAAGTGATAGGGGTGGTGAATATGAATCTCCTTTTGAAGAAATATGTTTAGAATATGGAATTATTCATCAAACAACAGCCCCTTACACGCCCCAATCTAATGGGATTGCGGAAAGAAAGAATCGCACATTAAAGGAGATGATAAATGCGTTGTTGATAAGTTCTGATTTGCCACAGAACTTGTGGGGGGAAGCCATTCTTACAGCTACGAATATTAAATCGAGTGCCCCATAGCAAAACACAATCCATTCCATATGAAAAATGGAAAGGAAGGAAGCCCAACTTGAATTATTTTAAAGTGTGGGGGTGTTTGGCAAAAGTGCAAGTTCCTAAACCCAAAAGGGTAAAGATAGGACCGAAAACCGTTGATTTTGTTTTCATAGGATATGCGACAAATAGTAAAGCATATCGATTTCTGGTTCATAAATCAGAAAATCCCGACATTCATAATAATACGGTTATAGAATCAGATAATGCTGAGTTTTTTGAAAATATATATCCGTATAAAAAGGAATGTGAGTCGTTTGGTGAAGGATCTAAACGACCTCGGGAAGAAACAAAAGAAAGTACATGTAATCAGGAGGATCCAAGACGTAGTAAACGTCAAAGAACGTCTACTTCATTTGGACCAAATTTTGTGACTTTCTTATTGGAGAATGAGCCTCAAACATTTAAAGAAGCTATGATTTTTTCGGAATCATTGTTTTGGAAAGAGGCAGTCAATAGTGAAATAGAATCCATATTGAACAACCATACAAGGGAATTGGTTGATCTTCCTCCTGGAAATAAACCTTTGGGTTCTAAATGGATTTTTAAGAGAAAAATCAAAGATGATGGCACTATTGATAAATTCAAGGCAAGACTCGTAGTCAAAGGGTATAGACAACGAGAAGGTCTAGACTACTTTGATACATACTCTCCAGTTATAAGAATTACGTCCATACGGATGTTAGTAGCATTAGCTGCAGTGTATGGTCTTGAAATTCATCAAATGGATGTTAAGACGGCCTTCTTAAATGGAGAGTTGGAGGATGAAATTTATATGGAACAACCTGAAGGGTTTGTGGTTCCAGGTAAAGAAAAGAATGTATGTAGACTTGTTAAGTCTCTTTACGGACTAAAACAAGCACCCAAACAATGGCATGCGAAATTTGACCAAACAATATTGTCAAATGATTTTAAGATAAATGAATGTGATAAATGTGTGTATATTAAAAATGTTCCAAATCACATAGTCATTGTTTGCCTATATGTGGATGATATGCTGATAATGAGTAATGACATTGCCAACATAAATGCTACTAAGCGTATGCTCAATAGAAAGTTTGATATGAAAGACTTGGGAGTTGCTGATTTAATTCTGGGAATTAAGATCCATAAGACTCCTCAAGGTCTGGCATTGTCACAATCTCATTATATTAAGACAGTACTTGAAAAATTCAAGCACTTGGGTTTTAAAGTTGCAAAGACTCCAATTGACGTGAATCTTGCATTAGCAAAGAATAAAGGCCAAAGCATATCACAATTGGATTATGCTCGTGTGTTGGGATGCTTAATGTATATCATGAATTGTACACGACCAGATATAGCTTGTGCTATAAGTAAACTGAGTCGATATACGAGCAATCCAGGCCAATCTCATTGGATGGCAATGAAACGAGTTTTGGGATATTTAGAACATACCTAGAACTTTAAATTGCACTACAGTAAATTCCCTGCGGTGATTGAGGGATACTGTGATGCAAATTGGATCACCGGTTCAACTGATTCTAAGTCCACGAGTGGATATGTATTCACTATTGGTGGAGGAGCGGTATCTTGGAAGTCGTCCAAACAAACATGTATTGCCCGCTCTACAATGGAGGCTGAATTCATAGCCTTAGATAAAGCCGGTGAAGAAGCTGAATGGCTCCGGAATTTCTTGGAAGACATTCCATTTTGGCCCAAACCGTTGGCACCAATATGCATACATTGTGATAGTCAAGCGGCAATTGGAAGGGCTGTGAGCATTATGTATAACGGTAAATCTCGTCATATACGACGAAGACATAAAACCGTTAGGCAATTACTCTCTAGAGGAATTATCACGATTGACTATATAAAGTCAAGTGATAATGTGTCGGATCCACTTACAAAAGGCCTAACTAGAGAGGTAGTTGAGAAATCATCAAGAGAAATGGGGCTATGGCCGAGAACAAGTCATTGTGGCGGTAACTCTACCTAGAAGACTGGAGATCCCAAGATCTAGGTTCAAGGAGATCAAACAAAGTCATTAATAACGGTTCAACATTGTCAAATAAAATTTTAGTCTGTTCTCGTGATGAAACAATGTTCAGTACCAAGGATAAAGCATTAAGGCTTTTTAATGATTTCTAAATTTGATATAGGGTATATCAAATAGTATATCTACAGGATGACACGTTTAGAAATCACCTATGTAAGTGTGAAGTGTTAGCCGCTTCAAGGAGAACTTTGTAAGGCCAAATCTCTACGCACTTATGAAACCAGGCGGTGTTCATGGCTGAAACGAACACAACAATGAGAACCAAAGACGGTTAAGGGTTGATTGTGTGACTTATGGTTGTCTAGGTATACACCAAAGATCGACGGTTCAAAGATATCAAATCTACCGATTGACCGAGTATATCCGACATAAGTTTACTACGGAAAGTTCAAAGGGAAACCTACTTATCCAGATGCGATTAATCCTTGCTTGTAAATCACACAGTTTTTCCATGCATACTTCCGTGATATAGCCATTCCCCATTCATGTGGGGGATTGTTGAGGTTTTGTTTTTAAGATGAAATAGTTTTAAAATAAGGGTAAATGGGAAATGGAGGGAAAATAAAATTTTGAGTAAAATTTTAAGTTTTTCCCTCTTGACAATGAGACATTGTCCCATATTGGAAGAGGAAGAGATTTTTGGTGGGTATATATATAATTGCTCTTCTTGTAGCTCTTAAAGAGTTAAGAAGAAAGCAAGCCTCGCGCCGTCGTCGTCGTCGCTCGCTCGGCTCGGCTTCGGCTTCGGCTTCGGCTACGGCTACGGCTCCGGCTCCGGCTCCGGCTCCGGTTCCGGCTCCGGCTTTGGATTCGGATTCGGATTCGGATTCGGATTCGGATTCGGATTCGGATTCGGTCAAATGATCGATTGATTGATTAATTTTTTGGACCAAATTTATTTGTTAATAGTAAATATTAACGTAAGATTATCCGCATTTGTAACAAATATTTTTCAATTCGTGTATTGACCACAAGGCAGCCGCCTAATGCTCTTCCCACCAAGAATGTGCTTGCTCCACAAACAAGCTAATGCTTGCTCCACCATGGAGGGTGGACGATTGTTCTTCTTCAACACTGGGTGCTATATATATGTGCAGCAGTTGTTGAAGAAAGACACACAACACACAAGAAACAAACTGAAAATCGCTCAACAGATTTGGCTATACATTGCACTCCTTCCTCTCAGCATTTTCATACGATTTTCTGAGTTTCTACTCCCCCGTTTTGCATTGTTTTTAACTTCAAACAAAGCAACTGTAAGTGTGATTTGCTACCGAACTTTGTGTTCGCTAAAACACTGGGGTTTGAAGTACCGCTACACCAGTGTGTGATTCGTTCTATCCTGGGAGGAAATAATCCATAACCTTGGGTACAAGGAGGGGATTAAATTCCTTAAGGAAACACTGTAAATTCAGTGGGCTCGAATTAATTACTGTTTCATTACGTTAACTTATATTTTACAGAATTATTATTTACAAATACAATAATATTGGCGGAACTAACACTTTGATCTTGCATTTCAAAGTACAACTCAGGTGAGAGAGAAGTGTGAAGAATGGTTTGAGAGGAGCAACATAAATCAAGTAACAATTTGAACGAGAACACAATAGGAATAATTTCCTAACCTAAAAATATATCTTGGAAATTGCAAACATAATTAGAAATAATTTTCTAACCTAAATCGAAAGAATAACTTTACAAAATTTATTCACAAGATGTGCATACAAAACTAAATTTTTTTTATGTTTTCTGACTTTTGTTTTTTATTTTTTATCATCTAGTATCCAAAATTTATTAGTCCGATTAATTTAGATTGTCATTGTGTAACGCCCATATAAGACGAAAACACTTCCTATTAATTTTTTTTAGAGCTTCAACTCGATATCTCTATATCTCTAATTAAGGATATATGATATATGTATTTTTATGTGATGTCAAAAAACAAAAAACAAGACCTATATCTATAGGACTCCACAACCTTTCTCTAAGAAAGAGACAAGCGAAATGACAAATATATATTCTTTCCTCTAAAGGAAAAGGAAAGATCAAACAAGGTAAATGTGTTTTACTTTCTTCAAGTAAAAGAAAAGGCTTAGTTATATGTGCTAAATGATAAATCAGAGCACCAAGCTGACACAAATGTAGTATTGGATGTCACCAAAACGGATGTATATTTCTTGAAACACCTGCAATATTCATGATTCATTATCAATGTGCTTTCTGTAAAATAGAAATTTTAACATTGAAGTTTTTTTCTGTTATGAAATAGGTGAAGTTACGATTATACGTTTATACCTCACTGATTTTTGAAGTAGTAAGAAATGTCATTGTCACAAGAAATTGTACGTAAATATTAGTTCTCAACCTTCGATGCTCTATTTTTGTGGGTACATTGGAAAAGACTAAAAAAATTACTTAAAATCTTTCATAACTTGCATTACATCCGCAAGGAGAAGGAACTTTATTTCCTTGAGAGCAACTTTTCATATTACCAAATCTTTTTAATCTTTGTGATCTTCATTTGCTAGGAAGTCTGCAAATTTGCTCGCGTCCCTCCAGATATATATTATCTTAGCTTTATTAATTTCCAACAAATGTTTACGGTCTTCAGTAATAGCCTTATAAGAGGGTTATATTGTATGTTCTCTTCAATTAGTAGTTTAGTGTGTACGGGTAAAATCAGGGATAATGTTACCCCCGATTCCCCAATAAAAAAAATGAGAGAAGAGCATGATCTGACGCAAGGGATCGGGCACGGCTAAACAACGGATGCGGAAAAGTAAAGTTTCGAGACCGAGGAAAAAGAGAAACGGTTGAGCATGACGAGCAGGGAGCCGCAATATTTGCCCTCAACCGGATATTACGGTGCAAATCCCATCCGATATCAGCTGCGGATCGACATTTACCGAAAAAGAAGATTTCTACCTTATTTAGACTTGTACTACGATTGAAATTCCCATACTATATAAAGGGGAGAACCTTTTTATTTTAAATCACTATAGATATGCACATCAAAGCAATAAAAGTTTATTTTTTTCTTTTAGCTATTATTCAAAGTGTTCTTCAATTACTCTCTTCTTAAATTGCAATTGAGCTCATATCGTGGGTTCGATCGGAGCCGGTTTTCAGTGTTCAACTTAAAAACCAGGCTTCATTGTTTCATCGAGATTGGTTTGATCGTTTATTCTCTCTTCAATTTGATTATTTGTTGTTATTAGATCATATATATTAAATTAAATCATGTGTCCTTTAATCCGCGTACAAATTCAATTGTTACTCATTTTTAAGGTGTAAACAGTTTGGCGACCACCGTGGGAAAAATAATAATAGTGGTGATTTAATACGAATCTCCATAACGCACTATATTTTACACTTGTTCTTTGAAGTTTGATTTCAGGTTAACCTAAGGGTGACAAATTCCCAGTCTGCTCACTCGAATGTTGATGCTGAGTCAGGCCACCACGGTGAAAACAATAACGTGGTACCTAGCAATGACATGCCCCTGTTGATCACAATGGTGTCCCTGTGGTTGATCCGGTCGATGCTAACTCACAGGTTGCCATCAACGTCAATCTGCCGGCTGACCCCGAAAACAGCATTCGCGGGGCACCCTGACCATCTGCTCGAGAAGCACCCGAAGGGGAAGGTGATGGGGTTAGCTTGCGATTGATTTTTGAAATATTGCAAGCTCATCAAGCGGCAATAGCGTAGTTGCAGACCCAGAGTCACGTCCCTAACAGGATCGAGCTAGACCGATACAGGGAAAACACTCGAAGGGATGCACAAATTGACGTAGAACCAGATGAATTCGAGACCGGAGAAACTTCCAAAGTAATGAAGATGTTCAAGGCATTGACAAAGCGGGCGGAGTTTGGTGAGAAAAAGATAGAGGCCAACGACAAGTAGGTGGAAACTTATAATTCCAGGGTTGATCAGATCCCAGAAGCACCTCCAATACTAAAGGGGCCTTTCCCAGAAGCACCTCCAAAAAATTCATTCACAAGCCTTTCCCTCCAAGCGCGACACCAAAGCCGATCCCGAAGAGGATCTGAATGCCCGACATTCCCAAGTATAATGGGACCACAGATCCAAACGAGCATGTAACCTCCTATACATGCGCAATCAAGGGGAATGACGTGGAAGATGACGAGATCGAGTCAGTGTTATTGAAAACATTTGGGGAAACCTTGTCCAAAGGCCTATACCGGTGCCATAAAGGTCAAGACGAGGAAGTCGGGCCTTTTAAAGTCAAGCAAAGGGATAACAAGATGCTTAGGGAGTTCATGTCGAGGTTCCATATGGAACGAAAGGACTTGTCCCGGTCACGGATGATTGAGCCGTTCAGGTGTTTACTCAAGGGCTCAACTCCCAAAGTTTCGTGGCTTCTCAACAATTGAAGCAAAACTTGGTGGAGTACCTGGTGGTCACTTGGGATGACGTCCATAAAATGTATCAATCAAAGATCAGATCGAGGACGACCAACTAGGGACCCCCTCGGGGTCTATTTACCCCAACAGAGGGAATGACTGGTCTAAGAGGATCATCGACCAAGAGCCAAAGCCGGTCCAAGATCGATACAAGCCGTACGACTCAGATCGAAGAGGAAACGGATCTGGGCTCCACCCTACCAGGAAAAACATAAGAAATGATCAAGGACCGAGCAACTGAGGCCTGATGAGCAAAAACAATTTTGACAGGTCGTTTGGGGGGGGGGGGGTAGGGAAGCACCGAGATTATCGAAGAATAATTTTAACGTGGATATTGCAAGTATAGTGTGGGCTATAGGACACATCAAAGAGACCAAGTGTCCTAAACAGCTACAGTCCGATCCCGCCCAGAGGGATCACAGCTAGGTGTGTAAGTACCACGGTACTCATGGTCATAAGACCAAAGATTGTCGACAGCTAAGAGAAGAAGTAGCTCGATTATTCAACAATAGGCACCTAAGAGAATTCCTAAGTGAACGGGCTAAAAATTATTTTAGAAACAGAGACGCCAACAAATAGGTCGAACAAGAGGAGCTCGAGCACGGGATCAACATGATAATTGGGGTGTGTGGATATCCCCCAAGGGTCAATGATAAAACGCACCAAAGTTTATATCACAAAGGAAAAATGCACCAGGGATTATGTCCCTGAAAGGGCAATCTCGTTCAGCGACGAAGACACCGAGGGCATCAATCACCCTCACAATGATGCACTGGTAATATCCGTACTTGTCAATAAATCTTGAGTTAAACGTGTGTTGATTGATCCAGGTAGCTCGACCAATATCATCCGCTGGAGGGTCGTAGAACAACTGGGATTGTTGGACCAAATCATACCGACCGTCCAGGTTTTGAACGGATTTAACATGGCGTACGAGATAACGAAGGGTGAGATAACTATACCAGTAAACACTGCTGGGATCACCCAAAAAATAAAGTTCTACATGATAGAGGGTGATATGCGATACAACGCCTTGTTCGGAAGGCCATGGGTTCACAACATGAGAGTGCTACCTTCAACCTTACATTAGGCGTTGAAATTTCCTACTCCGGGAGGAGTCAAAACAGTCTACGGGGAACATCCAACCGCAAAGGAGATGTTCGTTGTCGATGAAGTAATCCCGGTGCCCCCGATTTCAACATCAAAAGGCAGGGAACTAGCCGAAGAAAAGGAAACCAAATAGTAATCAATGATCCTGACCTCAACCGGGCCGGAAAAATAGAAGGAGCACATAGCGGACAAAGAGGATGATTACAACGTCCCGAGATCTTTTATAGCACCCGATGACATCGATGCCATTAAGTCAATAGTCGAGTAATTGGAACATGTTATATTGATCGAGTACCTACCGGATCGAAAAGTATACCTGGGCACGGGACTAACTCCCGAGATCAGGAAAAAACTTATTGATTTTCTTAAAGCTAATGCCGATTTTTTTACCTTGTCCTATTTAGATATGACAGGTATCCCACCGGAGGTAACAACTCACAAATTGAGACTGTATCCAAAGTTCCATTCGGTCAAACAAAAGAGAAGGCCGCAGTCCGAGATCAAGCACACGTTCATCAAAGACGAGGTATCCAAACTTTGAAAAATAGGTTCCATCCAGGAAGTTAAGTACCCGGATTGGTTAGCTAACATAGTAGTCGTACCTAAAAAAGGAAACAAACTGATAATGTGTGTAAATTATAAGGATCTAAACAAGGTGTGTTCGAAGCTAAGTTGCTCGGACACGGGTGCAGATTTAGAGGTCAGATCCTTCGAGATGTAAATTTTAAGATTCGGGGATACGGATCCTAGTACGGATACGGGTGCGGGGATCCGGCTAAAAATAATTCAAAAAATAAAAATATCTCTAATTTATGAGAATATTTGTGGAATACTTATGTATAGCTTATAAAGTATGGATTTCTTTTTATTCTCAAGTTGTAGATAAGTAAATGATTGATTTTCTGGATAAGGTATGCTATTTTCTTCAACTTTACCCTAGTTTTGGTTCTGATTACGGGAATCAAATTATATCTCATCTCGAATTTATCTGTCTCTCGTGGTCAAAGTACCCAAACTTGTTATGACCAAATCCGGTACAGATCCCATACCCACACCCATACTAGTGTCGTGTTGACACTGGTACGACACCTAAACTCCTATGTAGGAGCAACTTAGGTCCGAAGGATTCATTCCCCTTGCCTAACATCGATCAAATGATTGACGCGACGGCTGGACACGAGATACTGAGTTTTCTCGATGCTTATTCCAGGTACAACCAAATTCAGATGGACCCAGGCGATCAAGAAAAGACTTTGTAACGACCCAGCCGGTTGTTTTGAGAGTGATAGCTCTGATCCCCTATTAACTGCTTTCCCCGTATCATTTTTTGCTTATGTGACTTGCCGGGATTTCGGAGTGTTTTGGGACACTTAGTTCCTAAAACGGAAGCTTAAGTCTTAGGATTTTGACCGTAGTCGGAACTGTATGAAGACGACTCCAAAATGGAGTTCTGTTGGTCCCGTTAGCTCCGTTGGGTGATTTTTCACTTAGAAGGGTGTCCGGAATGTGAATTTGAGGTCTGTAGATGATTTAGGCTTGAAATGGCAAAAGTCAAATTTTTGGAGATTTTGACCGGAAGTGGACTTTTTGATATCGGGGTCAGATTCTGATTTTCGGAAGTTGCGGTAGGTCCGTAATTTCATTTATGACTTGTGTGCAAAATTTGAGGTCAATCGGACGTGATTTGATAGGTTTCGACATCGTTTGTAGAATTTGAATATTTTGAAGTTTCTTAGGCTTGAATCTGTTTGTAATTCGTGTTTTCGATGTTGTTGGAGATGATTTGAAGAATCGATTAAGTTTGTATGATGTGATTAGACTTGTTGGTATGTTTGGTTGAGGTCCAGGGGGCTCGGGTTGATTTTGGATGGTTAACCGATCAAATTTGGTTTTGGAAGAATAGCTGAAGCTACTGCACCTAGTGTAATCGCACCTGTGCAACATTGACCGCAAGTGCGAGCCCGCAGAAGCGAGCTAATAGACGCAGGTGTGGTTTGGAAGGAAGAGTCCATAGGTCGCAAGTGCGGAGGTATAACCGCATCTGCACATCCGCAGATGCGGAAGATAGAGCGCAGAAGCGGAAGGGGCTAGGGCGTGAGGGATCGCAGAAGCGGAAGAATTCCGCAGGAGCGGGCGCGCAGGTGTGGCCCATTGCTCGCAGATGCGGACCCAGTCCCTTTAAGTCATTTCCGCACCTGCGATGGAAATTTCACAGGTGCGGCGTCGCAGGTGCGACTATGGACCGCAAGTGCGATTTTTCTGGACAGAACACTTAAATGCAAATGTTTGCGATTTTTGCTTATTTTTAACATTTTGAGCTCGGGTTTGGCAATTTCTTGATAGCATTTTCGAGAGATTTCGTGAGGTAAGTCCCTTGTGCTTATTTTTGATCAATAATCTTGCTTCCCCATTTATTGTTTCACCTAGTTAATGTGTATTTAAGATGGAATTTGGGAGTTTGAGGTTATGGATTTGAAGAGTTTGATTTTGGGTTTTGAGTGGTCATTCGAGGTCAGATTTTGATAAATTTAGTATGGTTGGACTCGTGAGTAAATGGGCTTTCGAATTTTATGATTTTTGCATGATTCTGAGACGTGGGCCCGGGTTGACCTTTTAGGATGAATTTCGGAATTTTTGTTAAAGTTTTGATTTCATTAATTAGATTAGTCTATTATAGTTTATTTATGATATGAAATTATTTTTGGCTAGATTTGGGCTATTCGAAGACGGATATTCATGGAAAAGGCATTGTTACCGATTGATTGAGCTTGGTTCGAGGTAAGTGGCTTGCCTAACCTTGTGCGGGGGAAATCCCCTTAGGATTTGGTACTGTTGTCATATGTGAGCGCCGTGTACGTGAGGTGACGAGTACGTACACGGGCTATTTGTTGAAAAACCCGATTTAATTTATTGAGTAGCAACCTGTTTTTCCTTTAATTTGAGTTATACCATTTAAATGAGTATTAGTCTGTTTTCATTCTTAATTGAGCTATTCCAACATGCGTAGTTATCCTGTTTAGTCTAATATCACATGTCCACGTGCTTTAACTGTTTATTTGAACTCTGTGAAGCATGCCTAGTTGATTTTCTATTTTTTTCCCTTGTTCTTTATCCGTGTTAACTGTAAAATTCTTGTTGTTAACTATGGTATTTATCGGTTGAACTGTGTGTTTACTTTTGAGACTACGAGACGGTTCCTCGGGAGTTCTCCCTGCATATTTACTTTTGAGATTACGAGGCGGTTCCTCGGGAGTTCTTCCTGCACATTTACTTTTGAGACTACGAGGCGGTTCCTCGGGAGTTCTCCCTGCACATTTACTTTTGAGACTACGAGGCAGTTCCTCGGGAGTTCTCCCTGCATTTTTACTTTTGAGACTACGAGGAGGTACCTCGGGAGTTCTCCCTGTATATTTAATTTTGGGACTACGAGACGGTATCTCGGGAGACCCCCTGCTGTTTACCCCTGTGTGTTGTACTGTTGCCTTGCTGTATTTCCTTTTGTTAAATTCTAGTCGCTTTTTATACTGTATATTCTCCTGCTTTATTTATTATATACCAGTGGGCCTGACCTGACCTCGTCACTGCTTGGCACTTACTGAGTACCATTGTGGTGTACTATGCTACTCTTCTGCACATGTTTTTGTGTGCAGATCCAGGTACTACTTATCAGCCCAGCTATTAGCTGAGAGTGCTTGCTGCTATACAGAGACTTCAAGGTACATCTGCCATGTCCGCAGACCTCGGAGTCCCCCTCTATTCTCTCCTATGTCATTTACCTCCCGTACTTCTTTTGTTAGACTCTGGTGTATAGAGATGCTAGCTTCCTTCTGTAGCTTGTGACTTACGATGTTTCGGGTTTTGGGAAGACTGTGCATTTAGAGTATTGGTTATTGTACATGCCAAGCGGCATTGTTATTAGTTATTCAGTTATCCACTGCTGTTAGTTGCCAAGTTTTACTTTCGTTTTTGTTATATTTCCGTAATTTGTTAGGCTTACCTAGTCGTAGAGACTAGGTGCCATCACGACGTTATACAGAGGGAGTTTGGGTCGTGGCAGACTTTTTTCATAACCAAATTCAGCACCTACTGTTATAACGTGATGCCGTTTGGGCTAAAAAACACCGGTGCCACGTACCAACACCTAGTTAACCGGATGTTCGGAAAACAAATAGGGAAATCAATGGAAGTTTATATTGACAATATGTTGGTTAAGTACTTGTGAGTAGAGGACCATTTGAAACATTTGTAGGAAACCTTCGACATATTGAGGAAGTACAACATGAAGCTAAACTCAGAAAATTGTGCCTTCGGGGTCAGCTCGGGCAAGTTCTTCAGGTTCATGGTATCTAACCGGGGAATAGAGATCAACCCAGGGTAAATAAAAGCTATAGAAGATATCACTTTAGTTAAAAACATTAAAGTAGTACAAAGACTGACCGAGCGGATAGCCGCGTTGGGTCAGTTTATTTCAGGATCGTCAGATAAGAGCCACATGTTTTTCTCATTATTGAAAAAGAAGAACGACTTCTCTTGGACCCCGGAGTTCCAGCGAGCTTTAGAAGAACTCAAGTGATGCCTCCAAATTCGGCACCTACTGTTATAACATGATGCCGTTTGGGCTAAAGAACGCTGGTGCCACGTACCAACGCCTAGTTAACCGGATGTTCGAAGAAGAATTAGGGAAATCAATGGAGGTTTATATTGACGGTATGTTGGTTAAGTCCCTGCGAGCAGAGGATCATTTGAAACATTTGCAGGAAGCCTTCGACATATTGAGGAATTACAACATGAAGCTAAACCCAGAGAAGTGTGCCTTCGGGGTCAGCTCGGGCAAGTTCCTCGGGTTCATGATATCTAACCGGGGAATAGAGATCAACCTGGACAAAATAAAAGCTATAGAAGATATCACCATAGTTTACAACGTTAGTGCAGTACAAAGACTGACTAGGCGGATAGCCGCGTTGGGTCGGTTTATTTCGGGATCGTTAGATAAGATCCACCATTTTTTCTCATTATTAAAAAAGAAGAACGACTTCTCTTGGACCCTGGAGTGCCAGCGAGCTTTAGAAGAAATCATGCGATACTGATCGAACCCTCCCTTGCTACACACTCCAAAGGCGGATGAATGACTATACTTCTACTTGGCGGTTTTCGAGGTGGCGGTAAGTGGTGTCCTGGTCCGGGAACAAGAATGTACACAATTTCCTATTTATTATGTTAGTAGAACCCTAGGCGATGCCTAGACAATGCATCCACGCTTAGAAAAATTAGCGCTCGCCTTATTAAGCGCTTCTAGAAAATTAAAACTGTACTTTTAATGTCACTCCATATGTGTCGTGACCTCGTACCCGCTGAGGAATGTTATGCACAAACCCGAGCTCTCGGGCCAGTTGGCCAAATGGGCCGTAGAAATTAGCGGGTATGATATCGACTACAAACCCCGAACCGCCATAAAATCTCAGATTTTGGAGAACTTCGTGGCCGACTTTACGCCGGCCTTGATCCTCGAGGTTGAGAAAGAATTACTACTCACTTCGGGGACCAGCTCGGGGATCTGGATCTTATTCATGGAAGGTGCCTCCAATGCGAAGGGTCCGTAATAAGGCAGTCTATTAGAACTGTAAAATTGACTAACAACGATGTCGAATATGCGGTTATGATTGCAGGTCTAGAAGTTGCTAAGATCCTGGGGGCCGAAGTGATCGAGGCCAAATGTGACTCCCTCCTTGTCGTCAACCAAGTCAACAGGACGTTTGAAGTAAAAGAGGAACGAATGCGGAGATACTTGGATAAGTTGCAGGTGACATTACACCAATTCAAGGAATGGACTCTACAACACATACCTCGGGATCAAAATAACGAGGCTGATGCATTGGCCAATTTAGGGTCGTTAGTCGACTCCGATGAATTCCACTATAGAGTAGTGGTACAGTTAATGAACTTAATGGTAGAAAAATATCATGCCGAGGTGAACTCGACAAGCTTGACTTGGGACTGGAGAAACAAATACATAAACTACCTAGAGAAAGGAAATATTGCCATCGGATCCCAAAGAGTCAAGGGCCCTATGTACTAAAGCCGCCAGGTTCAGCTTGGTCGAGGGAAAATTGTACAGAAGATCCTTTATCGGGCCACTAGCTAGGTACTTGGGTACGGGGGAGACCGACTATTCCATGAGAGAAGTACACGAGGGTAATTGTGGAAACCATTCGGGAGCGAAATTCTTGGTTTGGAAATTGATCATAGCTAGTTATTACTGGAACGAGATGGAGAAGGATGCAAAAGACTTCGTTCGAAAATGTAACGAATACCAAAGGCATGCCCCAGTGATTTATCTACCAGGGGAAATTCTTCACCCGATTCTATCACCGTGGCCATTTATGAAATGGGGGATGGACATCATCGGTCCCTTTCCATGGGCGCCCGGTAAAGCCCAATATATACTACTCATGACCGATTATTTCTCCAAGTGGGTCAAAGCTCAGGCGTTCGAAAAGGTTCGAGAGAAAGAGGTCATCGACTTCATCTGGGGCCATATAATATGCCGATTCGGGATATCGGCCGAGATCGCTTGCGACAACGGGAAGCAGTTCATCGGCAGCAAGGTAAGTAAGTTTCTCAAAGACCAATAAATTAAAGAGATCTTGTCAACACCTTACCACCCTAGTAAGAATGGTCAAGGGGAGTCAAAAAACAAAACTATACTCCAAAACTTGAAGAAGAGGTTGACGGATTCGAACAGAAAATGGAACGAAATCTTGCCCGAAGTCTTGGGGGCATATCGAACGACTTCGAAGTCAAGCATCGGTGCGACCCCATTCTTTTTAGTCTACAGTTTGGAAGCTCTAATCCCGCTAGAAGTGGGGGAACCAAGCCTAAGGTTTCAGTACGTTACCGAGACGTAAAATGGCGAGGCCATGGCCACGAGGTTGGACTTATAGGACGAAAGGCAAGTAGCCGTCCTGGTCCGGTTAGCTGCCCAAAAGCAGCGAATGGGGAGGTACTACAACCGAAGGGCTAACTTTCGAAATTTTTAAGTTAGGGACTTGGTATTAAGGAGAGTTACACTATATACGAAGAACCCAAACGACGAAAAACTAGGCCCGAACTGGGGAAGTTCCGTATAGAGTTACCGGTATAATCAGGAAAGGTTCATATAAGCTTGAGTCAGGAACGGTGCACATCTACCAAACAACTGGAATGTGGAACACTTAAAGCAGTACAACTGCTAAGGTACGAACACAATTTCCTTTGAAATTAGTTATTTTTTGGACTAGATCATGCATGTATTCGATCAAGGATAAATTTGACAATTAGGTTTGAAAGCACGTGTTATACTCATTTTTCCTTGGACCAGTTTTTTCCGAAATGGATTTTACGGTAAGGTTTTTAACGAGGCAACAATAAATCATGCTACCTTAGCTTTGAAGACCGGCCTGAGGCCAGAATTGCTGACCACCCGTACCAAACCGATAGTATACGAGCCCTCATGAGCTCAGTCTCAAACACTAGGGGAGCCATTACGCCTTAAGTTAGGATCTTTAGAAGGCATTCTTATTTGATATTAAAAGCTAAGGCTTGAGTGTTAGAATTCATCGTAAGGGTCAAACAGTCAAATGAACTGTACCCGTGTAGCTCATTCTTGCCATGGCAGAAATCTTTTGTGCCTTCGATCATGTATTCTACATGCAA
This sequence comes from Nicotiana tabacum, assembly GCF_000715075.1. Taxonomy (NCBI): domain Eukaryota; kingdom Viridiplantae; phylum Streptophyta; class Magnoliopsida; order Solanales; family Solanaceae; genus Nicotiana; species Nicotiana tabacum. The sequence goes on from NC_134102.1 coordinate 91,130,758, forward strand.
AGTAATGAGAGAAATTTTCCCTATATATTTCATCACTTTGCATGTGCACCATTGATATATTCGTTTAGTTATTTAGAACAAATAATGAATCCAAAATCCTAGAGCCCACGGGCCTCCTTGAGTCGAGGATTGTTGTACGATAATAAGATCAGAAAACTCGGGCTATCTAATCCCGGAGGTACCGAGCTTATTAGGCTGGGCATAAACATGAAAGGCTACGACCAACTTAAAACGGATCAGAGACGTCCAGGTCTGTACTTAGAAAGTAAGATCCTTACATGTGATTAAACCTATTAAAAAAAGGTCACTCTCGGCAAAACACCATCATGTTCGATTAAAACTTTCAAGTATCTTAAAGTCTTCATTTTTATCAGATATTCCGAAGCCTAAGTAACTCAGAGTTGTTATCGAAACTAGGTCTCATTAGAGCTTTGGGGGAACGAGCACTCCAAATTATGCTAAGGCATTAATGACATACTTCAAATAAAGAGTTGCAAACGGATACTAAAAATTAAAAGGCACAATATAGCCGAAGGGAAGTTTTTATATATATTCAAAAAATATTTACAAAGTCATGGTAAAACGACCTCAAAATAGACAAAATAGAAAAATACAAAAGATAACGAAAAGTAAACTAAGGCATCTCCGCCTAGTCTTCACCAGAGCCCAACTAACCGTCGGAACCCTCGGGCTCGTATATCTCTTTAGCCTCGGCCTCGAGCATCTTGGCCTCTTCAATATCGGCCAATAGATAGAACCCTCGGGCGTGAATCTCCTCGAGGGTCTCCCTCCGAGATAGCCATTTTATATACTCAACCTTTGTTATTAAGCGGGCCTCGGCTATTTCCACGTCGTTCTTGTATTGGCCAGCATATCATGGACCTTGGAGGAATCGGTCGAATTTGCCTCGAACTTGAACTTCAATGCGGTATACTCCCAACCGAGGTCATCCGTTCCGAAATGGTCGAACCCAGTTGTGCTCGGAGCTCATCATTTAGCTGAAACCACTTGTCGAATTTATCCTTCATCACCCTAATTTGGTCCTTGACTGATGCCTACTCCTCTTTTGTAGCTTCCTTTTCCAAGGCCAGAAGGTCTATCCTGCTCCTCAACGTCTCGGCCGAAGCTTTGAGCTCGTTCATCTTGGCCCGAAGCTGGTCGATCAGGTCTATCTTCTCTTGGACTTGCGAGGTTGTGGCATTAGCTACTACGCTTAACCTTTCATTATTAATCTAAAATATTCTTACCTTCTCGACCAATATGGCATGCTCCCGTTTCATCGACGAGGCCTCCTTTTGAGCTTTTCCCAGCTCATCCTGGAGAATGGGTAAGTTCTTAAGGACCTCGTCTCTTTGCTCGCTAAGAGCTTTGTACATGTCCTTATTCCAGATCTGTTCCTTGAGCTCGAACTCGAGCTAGCTCACTTCCATTCGAGACCGATGGAAGCTTTCATGATGAAGCATAGAGGCGTGAAAAACAAATTGATGAGATCATGAAGATACGCTAAGGTTAAATAAGCTACACGAAGGAAACAAAGAAAGAGAAGCATACCCGGTTCAGCGCCTGTTGTGCCTAATTGAAGAGGCTCGGTGCACTCACCTCGTTCATCTCCGCCTAATCCTCTTCGGTCACCAGGCAACGAAGATAGTTGGCCATGCCAACCGGTTCGGACTATCCGTCAGGATCATAAACACGATCGTTCTTTTGCGGTCGAGATCCACGCTCGGAGCGGGGAACTGCTTCACCAGCTTCAGGCTCGAGCTTGACCCGCCTGCTTTTGAGGACACATCTTTTTTCGGGATCTCCAGGTGACCGTTCGGAGTAATCCTCCAATGCACCGATGTCCACGCCTTCAAAGAACAGGTTGAGGGCCTCGTCTGCGGCCGATGATGTCTTTTTTAGTTTCTCTTTGATGGTCTGAGTCTCGTTAAACAAAGACTTTGTGTGAAACGGCGACTCCGTGATGTCAATAACACCGACGGCTTCTCTCGGATCAGGAGTAGATTCTCGGGAGGCCGTAGCCACTAGCTTTCCTTTGGGCTCCTAAGCCAAAGAGGGTTCGACCTCTAGGTCACTACCCCCCGACGGTGCCTGCTCTTCTTCATTAACGGCCGGCCTATGGGCGACAAAATCCAAGTCGTCATCTTCAGGGTGTCCCTAAGCCGGTAAAGGGATTCGGGGTCCAGTACCCTGGCCCGGGTACTATTCTTGTTACTATTTTGGACCCAGACCGCTACCCTATTCTTCTTGGCCTCGGCGTACGGGAACTCGAAGACTTCCTCTCTCTTCTCTTTTTCTCCTCCTTCTTCGCAACGGCCTCAGGTTGTCCCTAAGCGGAGGGTTTGTCGGGTGAGGATGAAGCCTCAGCCTCGTCCACTACCTGAAGCTCAGTGGTATTGGGCAAACCTATGAATGAAAGAGAGCGACTTTGTGAAAATAACAGTTGAATATGAAAGGAAACTTGATAGGAGGGAGATCACTCACCATGGGAACGAGCCTCCCACATGCCCTTCGAGAGTTTGCGCCATTCGCACTCGAAGTACGATAGCTGTTTACATATCCCCTTGACCCACTCTTTGAAGTAGGGAACTCATTTGGGGACTCGGGAAACCGCTACACGATGGTATAACGAGGCAATAAGGAAGAAGAACAAAAATCCAAAAGAAATTGTAAATACTCAAATAGGAGAGGTACTTACGGGCTAGGTTCCACTTTTCAGGGAACGGTAGGAACTCAGGGGGAATGAGATCCTCGGTTTTCACTTGAACAAATCTCCCCTGCTAGCCTCGATCCCTATCTTCTTCAATGCTCAATAATGGAGCTTTATTTGCCCGACAAACGAGCTTGATTAATCCCCCTCGAAAGATTCAGGGACCGTAGAGATGAAGCAGATGATCGATGGTAAATTGTGGTGTCTCAGTGTTATTGACAAAGTGACTGAGGAGGATAACGATCCTTCCAAAAGGACGGGTAAATCTGCCCGAGGCAGACTTCGTACCTTTTGCAAAAGTCGAGGACTATGGTATCCACAGGGCCAAGTGTGAAGGGGTATGTATAAGCACTTAGATACCCCTCCACGTGTGTGGTGATGTCCTCATCAGGACAAGGGAACCACTTCTTTGCCCTCCCACTTGCAGTCCTCCCGAACCGTAGGGAGCGTGTCCTTGGTAATGGAGCATATGTACCTCCACACCTCCTCACCTCGATCCCCTTGCCTGAAAGCTTTTTCGACCTTGAAGTCATTTTCTATAGAGCAGCCCCCGGGGATGAAATTCTTTAGAGGAGGTTCCGAGGCGACTTCAGGTATGACTATCTTAGCATCCGTGGCCGGGTTAGAAGTTGAAGGGACGGTCTGTTAGGGCACAGATTTTGAAGTCTTCGCCATTGAGCTCTGGGAAATATGAATGTATGAAGGAGAGTATGAAGATTTGAAGATGATGATGAAGATTTGAAGGTCAAACATAAAGGTTCAAGGATGAAGTATGGAGATTTGAAGATGGGAAGATGAAGATATATGGATATGAAGAACAATATATGAAAATTTGAAGGGGTTAAGAGCAAGTGAAAAGTTCAGGGGTAAATTAAGAAGTTCTCGAATCGGAAAGTAAAAAATTTAAAAAAGGACCGAAGATTTTATGGAGAAGAGTTAATTAATGCGTGACGTTTCGCATTCGAGGACGGTCATCCGGCGACTGACATGTGTCCGAAGTCAGAACGACACGACTGATGGGACGTTTCACTGACTCGTTGACCCGATTACAACGTACGAAAGAAGGAACCAGGGTCAATTAATCATTTCTCGTCGCTTCGATAAATCTGCTCTCCGAAAAGTGAGGGGACCATCTGTGTATGGGTAAAATCGGGGGTAATGTTATTCCCGATTCCCCAATAAAGAAATGAGAGGGAAGCATGATCTAGTGCAACCTCGAGCGAAGCCGAAGGGTCCCTTGTTTCGGAGCTCGGGGGGATGAACGGTGCATCTGGGATCGAGCACGGCTAAACAACGGATCCGGATCAAGTAAAGTTTCGAGACTAAGGAAAAAGAGAAACGGTTGAGCATGACGAGCATAGAGCCATAATATTCGCCCTCAACCGGATATTACGGCGCAAATCCCGTCCCATATCAGCTGTAGATCGACATTTACCGAAAAAGAAGATTTTACCATATTTAGACTTGTACTAGGATTGAAATTCTCTTACTATATAAAGGGGGAATCTTTTTCATTTTAAACCACTGTAGACACGCACATCAAAGTAATAAAAGTTCATTTTTGTCTTCTAGCTACTATTCAAAGTGTTCTTCAGTTACTCTCTTCTTAAATTGCAACCGAGCTCATATCGAGGGTTCGATCGGAGCCGATTTTCAGTGTTCAACTTAAAACCAGACTTGATTGTTTCATCGAGATTGGGTTGATCGTTTATTCTCTCTTCAATTTGATTATTTGTTGTTCTTAGATCATACATATTAAATTAAATCACGTGTTCTTTAAACCGCATACAAATTCAATTGTTATTCGTTTTTAATTAAGGGTAAACATTTAGAATGATTTTTGGAAAACATATACTCGCAGCTTTTATCTAACCATATTTCTAATTAGATTTTTGGGTACTTGCTTTTTTTAAATTAATGATTTTGATTTTTGTTGTTGGACGGAGTAAAAGAAATCGGCTCGAAGGGATAGATAAAGCTATACTGTGAAAGCAGCCTTAAAAGCGAAGATATCAAAATGAATATGATTTTGATTGAGAATAGGAGCATGTCTTATCATATATCATTGCCCAACTTTTACTTCCAGAAACTAACATATCTACAACAATAAAGGTGCATACCCTACAAAACAAAGATATTTAAGAAGAAACAAATCAAACTAGAACTCTATGGTAAACCCTACTACTAAGCTCCGTATTTTAAAAAAGAAAAGAAAAGAAAAACACCGTAGCTTTCTACAATTTTAATATGAATAAATTTGCATATAGAAGATGAGAAACTCGAGTGATGAGGTCCTTAATAAATACGGGCAAATTGTTTTGGCAAATTGTTCATTCATGTTTCTCAATAATAATCTACTATAAACAACCAACGAAGTTCTGATGCCAAGACGTATCCACTAAAGCTAATACTCGATTCTAACTAGCTCTAAATTTACGACTGTCATGTGCTTTATGCAGATATTCACGATATCCTCTATTCTCACGAATTCAGTTCTCGATAGTAAATGAAAAGAGTGACCAAGCTAGAAGAGAAATCGCCCCAAAGCAAAGAAATTTATTTTGCTCTGAAATGCTTAGAATTTGCTTTAGATTGGTGCTATTGTAAGAGCATTAGCTCTTCTTTTATTGTTGAAGCAAAATGCGGTCTTAACAAACAACAAGATCAATCTTATTTCATTCTGTTAAAGCAACTAAACTTGATTTATGATTATCATAAATTATACTCCCTCTGTTTTAATTTACGTGACTTATTTTTCTTATTAATCCGTCTGAAAATAATATACATTTTATATTTAAAAATAATTTAACTCATGATACATGTTTTATTTTGACGAGAAGCTTTATAACCACACTCCGGTTCCACTTTAAGTGATCTTTTCATGCGTATTAAGAAATTTACCTTTTAGCATTAATTAACAATTAAATTGAACATACTAACCTTAATTTGCTCATTGAAAAATATAACAAACTAATCTTAGACTCTTTACTCCAAGGAAAACTTTGGAAAGAAGAGTTAATTTCTTCTTAATATCTGAAAAAATCAAATATTGTGGATCACAAAAAAAAAAACCCAAAAAATCACTTAAAATGGACCGAAGGGAGTAAGTATTTAAGACTTCAAATTTCAAATGTTTTATTGCCACACGAATATTATGTAATGTTTAAGACTATAAATTCTAAAAGTCTTCTTTTTTTTTCCCCTTAAATTACGTGTCAAATCAAACTTAAGTGACGTAAAACGAAATGGAGCGAGCATTCTTTAAGCTGAAATGTGGTTTTAGTTCTATAATCCAAATAAGAAAGTAATTATCTAATGCATAACGTTAACTAAGTGCAGTTCTTTTTCTACGACGGTCCATATGTAATTACGTACATGCAACTTTAGCTTGCTTTTGTGTTTCAGTGCAAATTTATGTTGAGATGGATAATCAGTTGCATAAACGGCCCAAGGAAATGGAAAATAATAGTATCAGTCTATTTCTTTCTTTCTTTTCCTTTCTTTTAAGCGTCGAGGAGGATTAATATATTTACGTTAATTTTGATTAACAGAAATATCGAAATGGAATAACACAAAAGAGTTTATATGGCAAAAGAAGAAGCTCTTTCTCAATAACACACGTTGATACTAAATAGATTGAAACAAAGCAGCAGGAAGTACAAGACTACATTTAATACCTAATTAGCTCGCGAAATAAAGATTCAGCTACACTCGATCGTATATGATTTTTTTTCCCTTTTTCTTTGAGATCATAATTCATCTAAAGATTCCTACAAGTGAATAATATAAATATCAAAATATCAAAAGTGAAAAAATAAATAAAAAAGAGAGTAGGTAGGATTTGATAGGGCAAAAAGAGATCTTCTTCTTCTTCTTCCGAGATACTTATCATCTTCTCCACGTCTTTCTAGCTTGATTCTCTCTTAGACTGCAACACCTGAATAAATATATTATTATTTACTTAATTATAAGAAAATATATAATGCGTAAATCTTTTGTAAAATTCAAGAGGCAAGAAGTGAATATTTATTAATTACCCAAAAATGGAGAATCAATGATGAATTAATATGAGGACTTGTTACCAGCTATGTCCCTAGGTGCATTGCATCTGAAACACTCCATCCTGCTGGCAAAGTTGTGCTCATTGCACCCTAACCTGTTTATTATAATTTCAAACATTTTTACAACAATGGGCTACAAAAGAAAAAATTGAGCCTAAAAATTCAAATATTTAATGTTTCAAACACATGCACGCCAATTGTTTTAAATAGGACCAATAGCTGTACTTTCATCCATCATTCTTGCTTATGCCCGGGAGTTATTCAAATCAGATAGAAACTACTCTACTTTATTTAAAGTTGGTCACTGAATCTAACAATCACGATCTTTTAATATTATATTTTGGCTCGAGGAAGAAAAAGCGGAAATTGAGACAGACATTCGTTTTTTTGTTTGTTTCTGTAATACAAGTTTTATTTATTTACTTTTAATTTGAGTTTAATTTATATAAACTTATATTATAAAGTATCAGGACTAGATATCCATAATACGTACGGGTTTACTTAGGCACCAAGACTACGAATGTATTGCCTTTGGTTTATACTGAGACTTTAAGATTGTATTTACCTGGTGCAAATCCAGTCACCGGACTTCCATCCAGAACGGCTGCCGCCACTAGCACTACCGAAGCCAAAGCCTCTCGGGCGGGACGACATCATATGTTCAGCGTCAAAGCCGCCACCGCCACCGCCACCGCCACCACCAGAGGACTCATCCTTAAAAGCACCGCACTTGAAGCAGCTCGAGCGGCTGGCAAAGTTGTGTGCGCCACAATTTCCTACGGCGCAGTACCAGTCGCCGGGTCTTACGTCAGGCCCGGTACTGAAGCCGAAAGCGGAGGAGCCGCCGCCTCCTCTTCCCCCAAAGCAGCTTCCAAAGTCATGACCGTGACGTGGCTCTCCACATCTTTGGCATGACTCTCTTCTTTGGAAGTTCAAGTGCTGGCATGACCTGCAATTCCAGTCTCCTGGTCTGCTCATTTTCTCCTTTTTCCTGCCTATAAATTCATATTATTGAGAAAATTGGTCAAATTATGAGCACTTAGGAATAACTAACCAAAAAAAATACTACATGATTTTTGTATGTACGCAGCATTAAGTCTCTTGATGCTTTCTAGGTAATAATATTTGTTTAAACAGAATTTTATTTACTATATCATCAAAATTCAAGTCACTTAAATTAATTATTAATATTGAATTAATTATCTGAAAAATAAAGCAAATGTTTGTTATAACAGATAAAATTATCCTGAAGGTATAAAACTGGTTAAATTCATAAAAATTTAGGGGAAGAAAAAAAGGTAAAACAGAGAAAGAGCCTTCGACTTTATTCATATAATTTCATGTATAAAACAACTGTCACTAATGTTGAAAAGGAACATGGAAAGAGAATATCTGTTTCCATTTTGATTCTAAATTGAATAGTGGGCAATAAGAGATTCTAAAAAAAAATTTCAAACGACAACTGCACGGTCAAATTAAGTTTGTAAGCAAAAAGTTGTCTGGATATTTTAAGTGAAGATATATAAAGCAAAAGTTTCGAGCCAATTTTGCCCTTAGCACTCACTAACTACACCATTAGAAAAGAGAGAGAAAATAGGGACAAATTAAATAAGTGATGATCACTTCACTACTGCATGGATATGTATAATTAAGGAAGAATTTTTCAAGAAATGAGTTGCATAAACAAGGGGAAATGCTGACCTTGGAAGAAATACAAAATAAGTAGAACACAAAATAAGCTAATTAAGATAGTGGCTTCTTTTGTTTGCAGGAGTAGGAGAAGTAGAAGAATAGATTTTGAATCTAAGAAAGAAGTTGTGGATTTTGGTGTTGTTTGCAGAGGTTTATATACTGCAAAGTTCCTCGAATTTCGAGAGGATAAAGGCAGCGGTGGGATGTTCTTTTTCTCGTAATATTCTTTCACGTAGCTTAATTAGCCTCCCTTTAAACAGTAGAATCCCTACTAAAGGAAAACAAATTTTAAAATAGTACGTGGAGTAGTAAAAGAAAGAAAAGCGAAATTAAAAAATTATAAAGAAAAAGAAATTTGAAGATAATGGAATTGTTTAACTTATCAAATTTGATAAAGTTCTCTTAGCTATGTTTACAGCATCTTTTAAGGCTTCAAGAGATGGGAATATGGATATATGTGCGTGGAAGCCTCGAAACAAATACCAACGAAATCCATGATATAATTCCATCAATACCCTTAATTACACATAAAATAATCGAACTTACAGTTTAGTTGGAGAAAATCCACCAAACTAATTAAAAGAATCCTCAATTTTCACTGAATATCCTAAAATTAATATTAAATTGGCCAAAATCAGTGAAGGTTGTCAGAAATCATCCAAATACATTTTAAAATCATTTTCTTCTTTTAAAAATATATCATTTTTAACTAAAATAATTCTTCCTCATGTATCCAAACCGTCACATGATATCAAAGAATTGATTGTTTTTTTTATTCTTTAAGAAGTATATACTAGTCTATGAAAGGGTAGCAGGACTCAAATTTACTGCTTGAAATAATATCAAGAGTGGAAGGACTTGTTTGACAACATAAGTAAAACACAAAGTGAAAGGAATTAATCATATGATCTGTTTAATGCATGAACTCTTTGAAGCATGCATTAAAAAAACCTTTGACTAAATTATTTTAGGGCCCTTAATTTGCTTACGTGGCCAACAACATAGGGCCCACACAAGTCCCACATGGAAAAATGCTTGCTTGTTAACTCGTGATTGGATAAGAATGAAACATGAACTAAATAGGTTTCGACCTCAAGCCAGACAAAATGAATATTCCGTTTATTTTTATGCTCTCAATATTGACCCCCACAACTTATTCTTATCTCAAATTTCACCTGCAAAGGAGGGGTCACGTCCCCTTTTCAAAAAAATAAAAAAATAAAAATCCTAGAGTCCCACCTTGTTGTATTAAGGTAAGGGTCGCTATACATGGGAAAAATGGTCATTCCTTTAATATCTTTTGAATATTCCAATTTTGTACTTGGAAGGTCAAAGTTGCATAAGTAAGTCAAAAGGACACTCATTGAACACATTTTTCTTTGTATCGAACCGATGTAAGGGGTTACTTTAGTCATTATAAACTAATATGACCCTAATTTACTATTCCTAGCTCAAGGTCATTTGTTAACGAAGAATATAGTTCCAAATTTCTATTATGATGTTTTGTGCAATAGACAGTTTCTTTTAATTCTTGAATCATAGAAGAATTACTAACAATCAATTTGGTATATAATGTTTAATTTCTAATGGGATTAACATACTTTTAATGTAGGTCGTCGCAAGAAATAAAAAGTTAAGTATCTATATATTATGATGGATATAAACTATATATACTGATAATATAAATTTTTGTAATACCTACAGTATTATTTACATGTGATAGTTAGTTATTATTTTTATTATGTTATCTTTAACGTTTATCATAGAAATTTATTTATAATTATGTGAACACAAAGATTTATTTATAATTATTTTATATATATGTTTTACATCGTTATCGTTAGTATATGAAACATAAACTATATATATTAAAATTTACATCAACCCAAAAATAGGATTTAATTGGTCATTTTAAGAAATAGTATCACCAAACTTCATTCTTCTCCCTTGTAATCCCCTCAATCCCCACCCACACCCCCACCCCCAGAATAAAGAAACGTCTTGATGGTAAAATACAGCAATAGTTTTAAATATAACAAATAAATGAGCAAACGCTCTAGCAGATATATAATCTATTTAAAAACAATAAAAACAAGAATATATTGGTGGTGGTGGTTGGGGGGGGGGGGGTGTTGTTTTTCACGTAGGAGAAGGGGGTAAGAAGGGGATGCGCACTCGTGTGTGTCAGATTTCGTAACGTATTCGAAGCTGAAATCGAAGCCCTAAGTTAAAGTTGCATGGCTACACCAATCTATGCAAGTACGTTGGATATCTTTTTGTTCTTTAATATAATAATAACAAGACCACATATGAATGTGATCATTATATTATCTTTTTGTTTTTTAATATATATATATATATATATATATATTCATAAATATTTATAAATATTTTATTGAAATTTCAATTATGAAAGAATGGTATTACCTTCAGATCATTATGGGATTCATAAATTTTAAATCCATAATTCGCTTCTCATTCTCGATGTTTAAAACTTACTCCATAAGGTCCATTTTAAGTGATTTTTTGGTTGTTTTCACACATATTTAAAAGAATCTATCTTTTAGCATTAATTAACAATGTAATTTGACCATATTAATCTTAATTTTTTTATTGAAAATACAACAAATACTCCTAGGCTCTTTACTCTAAGGATAACTTTCAAAAAATAAAATTAATTCTTTTTTAATATTTAAAAAAATCATATATTATCAACCATAAAAATATATTAAAAAATTACTTAAAATGGACGGGAGGAGTAACTCATAATAAGATGGACTTAGGTATAATTAATTCCAAATTAGAAATTCATGGGATGAGAGAAATAAGGAGGGTGGATGGTTCAAAATTGGACAAAGTGAAAATTGGTAGATTTTCGATAAAGATAGTCGAAGCTGATGATGGCATAAGGGAGTCTTCGAGGTCCAATTTGACCATCTTTTCTTTCTTTTTAGTGTAATATCTTTTCTTTTTCTTCCAAGCACTACATTGGCTTTTTTGCTGTCATTTTTTCTTTTCCCCCTCTCTCTCATTCTTACATACTATTTGTTTTTCTGAATCATTTCTTTTTATTTCGCGTAACCGATAAAGTTGCTGTCATGTGACCAGGAGATCACAAGTTCGAGCCGTAGAAACAACCTCTTACAGAAATATAGGGTAAGATTGCGTACAATAGATCCTTGTAGTCCGGCCCTTTCCCAAACCCCACACATAACGGGAACTTAGTGTACCGGACTATACTTTATTCTTTTTCTTTCTCTCTCCTCTTTTAGGTGTAAAGATAGGAACCACCAAGCACACCATTCTCCAAGAAATGGAACTCTTGAGAGGCCAAACATAATTTTTCAAATGATGATTTCGAAAGAAATAAATACTCCTTACTTAGTAACTAAGCCCTCTTCCCCATAGGCAGCACTTGTTAAAATACTACTACTTTTAGCATTTTTTTTAAAACATGAAATTTCTCATTAGATACTGATTTTCAAACTGTTAAAGTGTATAATTATCTCGTATAAAAGAATTTGAAAAATTAACCTATATAGCCATTCAACCAATCATTTAAACTAAAAGTATTTGACGAAATATATATATATATATATATATATATATATATATATATATATATATATATATATATATATGTATATATATATATATATATATATGTATAATCTATGTGTATCGATTATATATGGAACGTAAACAACAAATCTAATCGGTCATTTATATAAAGATTCAAAGAATTTTACGTGCTTGGTCCATGAAAAAAGAAAGAATCATGAATGAGGGGCATATGAAAGACATAAATAAATATATATTAGTGTACTCTATCTCACAACTTAAGAATTTAAATGAGATAGATTACGTACATAAATACAACTTACTACTCGAAAGACTAAAAGAATATATTTAACATAGTTTCATCTATGTATAATTAGAATTTTTTTGCTCTGATTGGCAATTTCATATTTTATAATATTTTATAATATATTATAAAAAGTTAGACTAACAAAATCTTAGTATTTACGTGGACTGCTGTTAAATTAGCTCTCCGAAAGATAATATAACCAAAATGAAGAATAAAGAGAGTAGATACTATATTACTATTAATAATTTAAGTTCACTCACCTCACCCCCCTCCTCCCAAGCAAAGGAACCACCCACCATTTTCTTGGGGAGTGGTAAAGAGAGCTGTAGCAAACTGTGAAAAAGCAAAAAGAAAGGAAGAATGATTCGATTCTCTTTGGGAAATGCAAATGCTTCCCATTTCCTCCATGCAATGAATATAACGTACACATTAATGTTTACTTTCTCTCCCATTGGAAATTCCTTCACAAGATGAATGAATAATTCCTCTAATATTCCTCCTAAAGTGATGTTACAAAGAATACATATATAGGCTTTTGACAAAGCAACAACTCTACAGTACTCAAGCAATTGATTCTTGAAATTACCAAAATATACCATTAATTTTAATTTGCTAAAACTAAATAAAATTATCACAAGCTAATTGTAGTGATACACACACTAGCTAAATATTTTATTTTACATCATTATGTAAGTCAGGGATAACTATTGTTACGATAACTGGAAGAACATTTTCCTCAATCTCAACGCCATAAGGATCGAAAGTTTCAAATGCAAATTGGAGGGAGATAAGTAAAATTTTCATATTTAACCTAATAAATTTGAGGAAGAAAATAGGAACATGTTGTCCTTATAATCCATATATTTATTGATTTCCTGCATATATACTAGCCGGGATATGGTTAAGAACGAAGATATATACACACACACACGGAGCAAGGTGAAAGTGGCCTACATGATGAACAAGATCGGGAAAGCGAGGTTGAGATGGTTCAGGCATATGAAGAAGAGGTTTGCAGATGTCCCAACGAGGAGGTGCAAGAGGTTGGCAGTGGCAAGTCTGAGAAGAGGTAGAACCCCAGAGGCGGATCTAGAAATTGAAGTGTATGAGTTCCTACCGCAATTTTAAGTCAATATATTACAATAACCGAATTAAGGAACGAGTATCAATATCTAACATATATTTAGAAAATAACAAAACACTTAAAAACAACATATGAATATAAACATTATCATTACAATTGTACTCGACGACTTGTCATGTTTTGAAAATGATCAATGATCGCATCATTAGGTACACTTTCAAATACTTCATCCTCTATATAACAAACTAATCAATCATTAAAAAATTCATCACCAATTCTGCTTCGCAAGTTATTTTTAACATACTTCATCGAAGAAAAAGCTCTTTCTACCGCTGCAGTAGCGACATGCAATATCAAACTTAACTTCACAAGCAAATAAACAAGTCTTCAAGTCATGTGCAAATTTGTTTTAACCAATGTCTCTGAAAGATCTCCAAGTCTTTTCAAGTTAGAGAATTCATTGCCCGCCTCTCGCACATAGTCAATATAGATCTCAAGCTCAAAACTAAGATCCTCAAGCATAGAATCAGTGAACTCATTCGGATAGTGTGTAGCAAGTTTCATAATCTTGTCTTTATCATAATTTACAAAAGAATTATCTCGACTCAAACTAGCCATACTAAGAAGTAGATCAATATTCACTTTATTGAAATGATTGTTAAGCTCCGAAAGTTGCAAATCAATAATAGCATAGAAAACCTCTGCACGCAAATTATAAGAATATGTACCACTTGATTTCTTACGCTTTGACTTTCCACGAACATAATTCATATTCATTTCTGAGATCACAATACTATGCTTGACACAAAATAACGAGACGTCTTTTATCAAAGAATTCCATCTAGAATCTCTCATATCTTGCAATTGTCTCTTTGCAAAACCAACAAGCTTCATTGCACTTACAATATCTTGATCTTTTTTTTTGCAAAGCCATATTTAAATCATATGTAAGTGCCAATACTTTTAACATTAAATGTAATATATACACAAAGTTATAGGATCTTATGTCATCCACAAGACTTTTTGCCATTGATCTCTCGTGATAATTTGAACCGTTAATTGCAAGACCTCCAAGTACATGAACAATTGATGAGAATAAACTAATAAAATTATGCATTGTCTTAAAATGAGAACCTCACCGAGTATCACCTGCCCTTTGAAGTCCAAGTTCTTGATTTAAACCGCTTCCTGTATGAATTTCACCAAGCACTAGTAGTTCCTCTAATTTTTCTGCTTGATCATCTCGAAGCATCTCCCTACGCTTAAAAGAACCCCTAACAATATTTAAAACATTTGTAAGAATATCAAAAAATTATTCGTCCTCATAATATTTTTTTGCAACAACTACAAGAGTCAATTGCAATTGATGAGCAAAACAATGTATGCAATATACTGAAGGAGTATCATTCATAATCAAAGTTTTAAGACCATTAATTTCTCCCTGCATGTTACTCGCTCCATCATAACCTTGTCCCCGTATTTGAGATTTACTCAATGGATGTTCCAAAAGCAAATAATAAATTGCTTCTTTTAATGACTTTGCAGATGTATCTTTAACATGAACAATGCTAAGGAATCGCTCAATAACTTTACCCTCTTTGTTGACATAATGCAAAATAAGTGCCATTTATTCCTTATGAGAGACATCCTTAGACTCATCAACCAATATCCCAAAGTAATCCCCGTTCAAGTCTTCAACAATTGCTTTCAATGTTTCTTTCGCACAAGAACTCATAATGTCTTTTTGTATATTTGGACAAATCATAATGTCATTTTTGGAGAATTTTCTAACACAACTTTCTTTACATCATCCTTCTTATTTACATACCACTTTAAGAGATCCAAGAAGTTGCCTCTTCTTGTAGAAGCTTCACGTTCATCGTGACCCCGAAAAGACATTCCTTCTTTCAAAAGATACCTTGCAACATCAATTGAGGTATTCAGGCGAACCCGATACTCACTTTTAGTTTTCTCGGATTGCTTATCAAAAGATGTTAAAATAGATTGTGCTTGATTCGATAAATTTAGCATCATCTTGAAACACCGATTATGAACACTATTCACTTCACTCACATGTGCGTTAAGCCTCTCTATACCTTTATTCCAAGCCCTAAAATCATCTTTTGTAAAAGAATATATCCTCCTATCTCATTTTTAAACAAATAACAACAAAAGAAAAATGCTGCATCTACTTTAATACTGTATTCTAACTATCCAAAATATGAAGTATTAAACCATTCCGGATTAAAATGACGTAATTTTCCACCAAAATTTATTTTTGGAAAAATAAAATTGCGAGGCCGACAAGGCCCTTTTTGAATGTAATGTCTTCTCACTCGGTCACGTAGATTAAGAGAAAATTCTGAAATTTATTTTCTTTCACCAAGATTAGGTTTAAGAAGATTCTGATCCAATATAATATCTTTGTGTGATGGTTGGGAAGAATTGACATTATCATTAACCACTGGACAGGAAGGAGAGCTTAGCGAAAGAGAATTAGAAGTAGAACCTGAAGAGGTTTGCGGCTTGAAAAATCTCTTGATCATATCGAGTCTCACTAAAATGCCCTACAAATCATAAGACATAAATTAAATATTACAGATGAATATAAGAGGAAAATAGCTAAGAAATAATAATATAATATAAGAGGAAAATTGTTATTTAAAAAATATGAAGGAGAGAGAGGACCTGCAATGAATCACTGCTTGTCTTTGATAGGCAACAAAAGAAAAGTCAAGATTGAAGAAGAACGAAGAACCAGTGGCTCAAGTCTGCAATAAGATATTTGAAATCCTAACTCTTTTTTTTTTCAATGTTTGATTTAGGTATTTGGGACAAAGC
This sequence comes from Nicotiana tabacum, assembly GCF_000715075.1. Lineage (NCBI taxonomy): Eukaryota > Viridiplantae > Streptophyta > Magnoliopsida > Solanales > Solanaceae > Nicotiana > Nicotiana tabacum. Next base: position 91,147,014 of record NC_134102.1, read on the forward strand.
AACTTTTGGGGACTTTTTGATGTGATTGTTTCTTTTTAGGTTCACTTTAATCATCTATTATTATTATTATTATTATTATTATTATTATTATTATTATTTAAAAAAATAGACTAAAGTGAAAGTTGTACTACCTTGACAAAAAGGGAGCAATATTTGTATGTTTGATGTCTTCCCTTAGTGGAAGTACTGCTCAAAAACCAAAAGATATAATAAAAAAGACTTATGGGGACTCGAACATGCATTAGCAAGAAGGAAAGCGAGCCACATCTGGGTTCCAGAATTTACCATTGGACCAGAAATACATTTTGAAACTGGGTTCCCATATAATTATTGTTATATATTCAATAGATTTCTTAATACACACGATCTACACAAAATCTATTGGGTTCCCGGGAACCCATACATATTACTATATGTCCGCCGAGGTAAACCAAAGATGTATTTGGAAGTAGTGATTAGACAAGAAATGAGATATCTTCAAGAGGACATGATCCTAGATAGAAAGGTGTCCAGATCCAGGATTAGAATAGAACGTTAGTAGGTAGCCGAACGTTTTCTCTCTTTTATGTGGGAGAGCAGGGCTTTAGTTTGGAGCACCATTATTTTCTGTTCTCTTTGCGCCTTATCTGTAGTACTAGTTCTGGGTACGCGCGTTGCACGTATATTTTAATATCAATTAGTATTAACTTTTTAAAAACTATATAAATATATAAACTTGACGTAAAAATGCTATAAATACACAAGAAAAAATA